>NW_026294769.1:12800000-13400000 GCF_026119805.1 Tympanuchus pallidicinctus
AAGACTCATCAGCTTCTCCAGTGAGCCTCACCATTACTTCTCCCTACCTACATGCTGGGTTAGGCAGAAGCCAGGAGAGCATCCTCACCACTGAGTGCAGCCTCAGCCCCATGCTGAGTGATTTAGGCTGCCCAAAACTGCAGGAATGTGAACTGCACAACACAGGAAATGCATGTGCAGCCAAAGGGAGAAATGTAAAAGGAGGAACAAATACGACCGCTGCCCAATCTGCAGCACACTTCTGTAAAAATTGGCCATTTTATATTGACTATCGTATCTTCATCTCTATTTTCTTAGTGGCCAAGCTTCAGCGGAGCAAATCTTAGCTGGTGCTTGGGAAAGGAATGAGAAGTTTGGGAAATCAGGAGTTGTTTGACGGCAGGGGGAAAGCTAAGAAAACTTTCTGAATTGTGCAGCTGGGAGCTCTGGGGCCACACCAGCAGTGCAATGCGTCTGTCCAGGCTTCCCAGGACACGCAGTGCTTGGCTCGGACAGGCTGATTTCCTGGGAAAGGTTCTCTCTTCCCTCCTGCTGTCAACTGCAGGAAAGAGCCGTGTGCTGTCATGAGTTCACAGCAGAAATGCCTACAGCTGGGCTGGCCGCGGCCTACGCTCTCTCTCAGCACCATTATCCCATTTCCACTCCAAGCAATGACGCATAGTGACATTCCTGTGTAAGCGGGGACTCCAGGAAGTGGCTGTTTGGCTTGGACACGGGCACGGTGACACGGACACAGGTGGCTCTATCCATTCGGCACAGTGTTGGGCCCGCTGCCAGCAGTCCTCCCGTCCTCCCCAGCGGTGGCCCCGGGCACCAAGCAGCAGGTGAGAACTGCAGCTCCCTCATGCAACTCAGGAGTAAGCCTATTTGTTCATGGCCTACGTACCTGTGCAGCTCACTGGAGTTTCTTGATAAACCAGCACAGGCTCTGACAACAGGAAGAGGTGAGATCTCACTTCTGCAGCACACTCGGGGAAAATTATGACCCCAACTGGGAAGGCATGTGGTGGCTGACACACTATTTCCTCCACGCTCTCAGCCAAGGTCCCACAGCCAGCTGACCCCACCGCAGGAGGGTGCTCTCCTCTGCCATGCAAACTGCCTCCAAAGCCAAAAGATTAACTTACTGAAACAACAGTCACCTCGGGGTTCATACAGTTTTGATTTTAAACTCTTCAGCTGTTTGGTTTGGGTTTTTTGTTTGTTTGTTTGTCTGTTTTTGTTTCTTACCCCCATCTTTTTAATGTGTTCACTGCCATCTTTTGCCTTATGGTACTTTGCTCCTCTGGGAGAAAATGTCAGCATATCAAATGAATTTGTATAAGTTACAAGGAAAAACAAAGATTCAAACTCTTGACATCAGAATCTCCTTCGTTTTCCTGTGGGTCTGCACATGTTTCACTGCAATTGATGATTTAACTTGAAACAAAATCAGATGGAAGACTATCTCCACCAGGCCTAACAACCCACAGGCTGCCTTGACCAGCGTGTTGAAGCTGCTCCTAACAGACTGCACCATGAAAGGGCCATTTGGTTAGGATACAGATGGAGATTCTCAAGATGATGACAGTGAATGCTGCATGAGAAGGTGCATCTCAGAAGAAAAGTACAACTCTTCTTAATGAGAAAGAGGAAGGCAAGCTCACACAACTCTGCTTCAGCAGCTATTCCCTCTTGCTGCTGCTATCTATGGACTTGAGGACTCCTTTGGCCACCATGAGCAGTGAGTCAGGACTTGTAACTCCCGCCACCCTCAGCCCCTCTTTCCTTTTCATCACTGGTCAGACAGGGGAAATGCTTCCCACACGATCTGCGAGCCAAACCCTGCTGGAACTGCAGTTGTGTCATGGTGCTCTCATTCCAAATAGCTCAGCTATTCTGGCTTATGCATTTAGGAACTGCTGAAATTTTCTGCTGCCTCAATAGAGTACAATTCTTGGTAGGCATAGCAAGTCTGTGATTGTCAGCAAGACCACAGCATGAGGAATTAAAAGCCCAGTATTGCACAACTGCTCTGAATCTCTGCTCAAGATTTTATTCACAACTCTATTCTGGAGTTAAAACAAGCTTACTGCCAGCTACAGTAACTGAAGCATTTGGTAAAACTAATTTATTGTACTTCATGCTTCTCCTGACCACAAGTGGGGACGTTTGTTACAGGCTTTTTTTTAACCATGCAGTGAAGAAGTGCAATAAAAACAATTTTTGCCTATGGGTTTCTGAACACTATACCAACACCTCAAAGTATTTTTTCTTCAGGATTCAAATGCGCTGTGTAATTGGTCACCCAATAATGTTAAATAATGGTTTCTATTCCCTAACCAGATTCCTACAAAGGCCAAGACTATCTGGAAAAAGATGTCAAAAAGGCATTGAAAAGGGATATGAGGTAGACAAATCTAGAAAATTCAGCTATCAAACTCTTGCAAAAGAAAGTACTTATATAAGGCTGTACACGTGCAGTTTGGCCTTTAATACACCATTTTCTTTCTCCACTTGCAGATAAACCTGTCTAAATGGTGCTTCACTCAGCACATCTACAGAGTCTTGCCTTGTACACACATGCTTTGAGTTTTTATTGCAGAAGGTGTTGACTGGTCTTTGGCTTAATTTACTGCTTTCAAATCTACATGCCAACTTGAAGGTTCCCAGAGATGCTTACTTTTGTATGGCATATATCATTATTTCACATATTTACTAATTTTATGAATAGGCCATCTCTGCTTTACATCATGCTGCAGCCAGCTGAACGGAGCACCCCAGGTGTGCAGAGGGTACAGGACTGTCCTGAAGGCTGTGGGTCTCCTTGGCTCCTGCAATGTCACACCTCAATGAGCTAACAGTCCACCTTTGTCACCCACACAGTCATTGGGAAGAGCCATGATGAGACGAAAGCAATGTGTGCTTTAGCCAAAGGATTGCTCCTTTGCATCTTCAGAACCACAACCACTTACCTTGTTTTCCTATAACCTAATACTAAGGCTGACATGTTTTAAAAAGCATTTTAAGATGCACACATGTGATTAGCAGGGATAACTGCAATAGCAACACCACAGTAAGTAGTCACACACAAAGAAGTGTCAACATTGCCAGATGTGACCATCCCAAAAAACCTTTGCAAAACTCTTTTATCTCTGGTTTGAGACACCTCTGTATTTTATTTGATAATCCAAGCTCTGCGACTTGTCATGCTAGAGTCAGTGGAGGATATTTTAACTCAGCTTCCATTAGGTTATGTCCAAGTCCACCAATAAACTTTTCAAGTTAAGGTCTGCTTTCTGAATTTACGAGTGGTGAATGTATTGTTTCTTAGTCTTGACGTAACAAATACTTTAGCTTTCATATAGATACAATACAGGTTCCAAAATATTTGAGAAGTTCTGTAGCCTGGACATAAACACAGCACTGCAGTACACTGTAAATATCTCAGTAACTTCACAAAACAGATAAGAACCATGGAATGGTTTGAGTTGGAAAGGACCTTTAAGATCATCCAGTTCCAGCCCCCCTTCTACAGGCAGGGACATCTCCCTCCAGGCCAGGTTGCTCAAAGCCCCATTCAGCCTGGCCTTGAATGCTTCCAGGGAGGGGGCATCCACAGCCTCCCTGGGCAACCTGTTTCAGTGTCTCACTACCCTGACAATAAATAATTTTTTCCTTATATCTAGTCTAAATCCATCCTCTTCCAGTTTAAAGCCACTTCCCTTTGTCGTGTCACTTAATGCCCTTATGAATAGTCCCTCTCCAGTTTTCCTGCAGTCCCCCTTCAAATAGTGTAAGGCCACTATGAGGTCCTCCTGGAGCCTTCCCTTCTGTATGCTGAAGAGCTCCAACTCTCTCAGCCTGTCCTCAAACAAGAGGTGCTCCAATTCTTTGACCATCTCTGTGGCCCTCCTCTGGACCCACTCCATGTCCTTCTTGTGTTGGGGGCTCAAGAACTGGACACAGTACTCCAGGTGGGGTCTCACAAGAACACAGTAGAGGGGCAGAATCCTCAATCTGAAGGTCATACTTCTCTAGATGCATCCAAGGATACAGTTGGCCTTCCGGGCTGCAAGCGCACATTGCCAGCTCATGCTGAGTTTTTCCATCAACAGACACCCCCAAATCTTTCTCGGGACTGCTCTCAAGCCATTCTCCACCCAACCTGTATCTGTGCTTGGGATTGCCCCAACCCAGGTGCAGAACCTTGCATTTGACCTTGTTGATAAGGAGTAGTTTATTCTAACATAATACAGAAATGCAGTACTATTGCTGCTGGTCTTTCAATGATGGTTGGCTCTGACTGCTTACTTTCTATAGCAAGAATGTGTCAAGCTCATGGAATTTGGATAAGGTTTAAAAGTCTACATTTCACTTATTTAAACTCACATGAGCATGCTTAGAAAATGTATATTGGTCTCTCTCAGCCAACACTAATTTTAGATTTTGAATCGTGAAAGTGTATTTACACTTTCTGAAAATATGTATGCTGCTGCAGATCAGTAAGAATGATACACACAACCTCTAAGAAAGCATGGCCATAAAAAAAAAACAAACAAAAACAAACCATGAGGAAATATGAAGTACTGAGGGTCAAGTAATGAAAATTAGAGCCTTGCCAAACCTGTACTTGAGAGCATTGTCTATGTATAAAAGAGACTGAATAACAAAAACTGGATACTGACTCCTCTGGTACTGATACAGGTAATCTCTGGAGGCTGAGACAGCTTAAATACTATGTTACACAAATGTAAGCAGAAGATGAACATCCTAGATGGCTCTCAAATCCCCTATCACAACCTCTACAATAGTCAACATGGTTTCTCAGATAAATCATACATCACCATGAAATACTCTATCTTGAAAAATGACATTTCAAATGAGCATTCAGTTAAACAAGCAAACAAATTATTCTGCGTACCAGGCAATAGATGATATAAATGAAACAGTTTTTAAAAATTGATAAAAAAAAAAAAAAGCAAATAGAAAAATTCCATATATAAGGTGCTCAGGGACATGATTTAGTGGAGAGTTAGGGTAGTATGGTTAGGTTGCAGTTGGAGTTGATGATCTTTAAGGTCTTTTCCAACCTGAGAAATTCTATGATTGTATATTACATGTGCAACAAATTCAGTGATAATTCAAAGTGTAGCATCAGCAGAAACTATCAGTAAAATACGTTTACTTGGCACCAAAACAGAAAATATGTTTTAATTTGCTGAAGTATGCCAAAATAAATATCAGCCAAAGAATAAAACAAGTTACATGGAGACATCACTGTATCTAATGAGGGAATGTGTTTAACACTTATTCTTCATATCGGTACTTGAACTGGGTCATATGCATTCCTGTTAAGATGATATTTTATAACCTATTCATAGATACTCATCCTGTCTGCCACATCTTGTTTCAATCAAAACTTGATCTTGAAACAAGACAGAAGGATAAAACTGGGGGCACCCCATGGTACAGGGTACCATGGATCCATTGAAGCATAGGCTGCACTTTGAATAGATGGGAAGGCATGCAGAAGAGCTCCAACGCAAACATTAGTCTGAAAATCTGGAAAGTCTCCCTCTGCAGCAGGAGTAGGAGAGCTGGCACAGGAAAAGTGAACAGTCCCTGTCAACCTGCTACGCGGTGCTCTTGAGTTTTTGTTCATTTTCAACCAGTTACAACTCTACTTGTCCTGTTACTCCCACTTCTTTTGTCTTTTCATGTAATGTTTCTTTCCCCATTTATCTGGCTGCCTTTTTTTTTTTTTTTCTTTTTTTTAAAGAGTGAAAGACCTTCTTGGACCAAGCTTGAAAGAAGATTTTCCATTTCACTTCTATTGAACTGTCTTTGTGTATTTCTATTTCAAACACGTTTCTGGGATGTAGATACACTGAGCAATGCTGAACTCAAATTCTGGCTGGCTGGTGATTTTTCTGACCAAATTCTACATCCCTTCCTCCCCAATAACTTGATTTCATCTCTCCTACAGGAAGGCTGGTGTCACAGCACAGGATTTACTATTTCTTCTTTTCAGGTCTCCTGCCTGCAATATACCTCTGGCTCCCTCCTAAGACACCCAGACCTTCCCTGAGTACATCTGAGCTCTATTCCACATTCTTGATTGGCCATAAGTGATTTGTGTGGACATGAACAGGGTAATAAATAAAATTGCAGGAGGAAAGAACTATAGAAAGGTTGAAGAGCTAAAGGGATGTTCTGCACCTGTGAATCCTCAATTGAGGCTGAAATAAGCTGGTACAAAACCCACTGAAGAAATGATGGAGAAAACATTGCGTCATGTCTTTTGTAACATGAAAGCACCAACACCACACCTGCCAGTGCCTTCACCCAGCACTTGTGGTGAGAAGCAAGATGACTCAGGAGATGATAGAACACAAGCTTGATCTTAAAACCGCAGTAAAAGCTGCATGCTTCCACAGCTGATGGCAACAGGAATTCAGAATTGGCCAATATACAAAACAAAACTCATACCTGACCTGAAGAACAGAGATGCTTGGGTATCTCCACCCTCCACTCGTGGGACTCCTTACTTCCCCACTGTTCTCCTCTCCAATCTGCCTCCTTGTCTTACCTCTACAGGTCAGAGTAAGCCCCAGCCATCCTCCCTGCTCCTATACCCCCTGAACAGATCCACTCCCTGCCCCAGCCATTCTCTGCAATCTCTCTGCACCCATCTGCATGCTGACACAAGTCCTCATCACATCACCTTTCTGCCTCTCACATTAACCTGGCCTACCATATTCTCACTTCACACACACACCCACATTCCTGTTAAAGTCCTCATCACATCACCTTTCTGCCTCTCACATTACCCTGGCCTACCATATTCTCACTTCACACACACACCCACATTCCTTCCTCCATTCTTCTGTCCATAAAGTTGGTCAATTTTAATGTTTTTATGTTAATTGCTTTTCAGTAACAGCCTTTCTGGAAAACAAAAGGCTTCCCAGAGTATTGGTTTCCTTGAAAATATTCCCATGGTCAGCTAAAAGCTGAAATAATAACAATAATAGGAACATTCCCACATAAGTGTATAAGGCTTTTTATTCAAACAGCTAGAGAAAAGGTTGTGGGTTCTGTTTGGTTGTTTGAGTTCACTTGGTTTTGTTTTTGTCCTTTCTACGCCACTTTACACCTCTGTCCTCTCAATCCCCCACCTCCCCAGAGCCACCAGGAAAGAGACATAAAGCAGAGAGTCTCACTGCAGCCCACTTCAAAACACAGAGAGCCAGCAATCACAGTTACCAACGCTACTGTTGGTTCGTACAAGTGAGGAGCTGCATGGCAAGGCTGCCTGCCTTGACACGTATTCCTCTGTTGTTAAAAAGAACAGGAAACGATGGCCATTTCTAAACTGGAAAAATTTGCAAGTAAGCTTCAGCTAACCACAAGAAGCTAAAACACACAGCAAGAATCACAAGGCTCATGACAAAAGTGGAAAAGCTGACAACTTCGATTCATGGACTGTTAAAGGTTACGATACTGCCATAAAACACGATGGAAATGAAACCACAGTTTCAAGCACTAAGCAGGTAGCTGTTTCAGCACAGAAACTCAGGGTTCACTCTCTTTCACATATTTGTATGTGAGGCGGTGGTGAAAGTGTGCTGGTCTCAAGGAGGCAGTGGCACTTTGTACAACCTCCCTGAATTGCTTGGAGCCAAGCCATGTGAAGGACAACTCTTCTGAATTCTGCCTTCCTGTAACTCTCATCTCTGTGATCCAGAGCTTTCTGTTGACCATCATTCCCAAGGACATATGGGAGGGGATACATGACAGTATTTGGACAGTAGCACAACCTCAGCCAACAGCAATTCTACAGCCAGTCTGAGTGAATGAACAATTCATAAACACAAAGACATTTTCCTACCTTTGCGTCTTCTGCTCTAACAGCCACCAACTTGAAGAGCTGCTGCTGTTACTTCTTAGTTTGTACTTCTTCCTCTTCTATCCTCCTTTTCTGTTGTTCTTAAAAACAAGAAAATATTTAAAAGGTGCTATAAACGAAGACACATTATGCAATCATCTGTATCATTTCACTGTAGGATGTTTCTCACAACATGCACATAATGTTTGTGAACTACCAAAATATCACAGAGTACACCAGTATGTTGAGTTGGCAGAAAGAGGGAAAAAGCAAATCAAGACCTAGCTTCCAACAATGACTGGCAAGCTCTGGGACTTGGCAGGGAAAACCACTGCTGCACCATCTTCTGCGAGCACAGATATTTCCCCTGTGGCAGCATTGGCACAGCTGCACACAATATTGCCTGCACACAGGGCTGCCAGCAAGAAAGAGAGAAAAGGAAAGAGCCCTTCCTCATGGTCCCACCTTCACACCAATGACACCACAGTGTGTGTAGGCTGGAGGAAGATAAATCAAATCATGGCAAGATTTGGAACTTCCATCTTTACCTTTTAACAGGGCTAAAGGGCTTCCAAAGATCTCCCAGCACACTTCTACACAGAGAAGGACTGGGAGAGAAAAAAGTGTGTGAGTAAGCAAGTGAGTAAGAAGAAAATAACTCCCCACCCACAGGGCCCTTATAAAGGTGCCCTGAGAGGCTGCAGGTGCTCATTTCCTCTGGCTTTAAAGAAATAGACACAGCAAGGCTAGTGGAGCTTGACAGGCAGCCTGAAAGTATAGTTGTTGTATGGGCTAACACCATAAATTTTATGATGCTGCCCATCTAGGCAAGGGGTAATGAAAAGAGCCCTGGGAGTTCCTGAAACATGGACCTGTACGGACAATACTTGGGGAGTGACCCAGTTACGAGAAAGGAGTTTCCATTTCCTTAGATGTACAGTATTAAGATGTGGCTTTGTTAAAAAGCTTGCCACGAATCTGCAGTGCTTGTTCAATAGCCACTGCCTGTTTGTGCACATGGGGTTGAGCCACTACAAGAGATGGGAAGACAGAGAAGGATGACAAATTTACGAACAGCAGACACTTGAAGTCTTGTTATATCACTTTAAGCCCTATTATTTTCCAGCATGTGGAACTTTGTATCCAAAAGCTATCTCCAAAAGCTCCTCTGATCCTGGTAGTCTCTGATTATTTCAGCAGAAGTTGGGCATTAATAAGCAGAGATGCCACAGAGCCTGGTGCTGCATTTACCAGAGCATTTACATGGACACTGTTATTCACCAGGGTTCATATTCCCAAAGGTATTTAATTTCCCCTTGCATTCACAAGGGCTGTCATCCATTAGTGGCTTTCTCCTTTCAGATCACAACAAATGGGGGAGATGGTGCCAACACATCTTAACTTCATGCCTCTGAATCCCACGTAAAGGTAGATTGTTTAGGTATGCATAAGATAAGATAAAACTGAGAGAAGAGCCAAATACCTTCAAGAGGAAGAGAATACCTGCGAGAGAGAGAAAAGACAAATACCTGCAACCCTGAAGTTACGAGCCTACAGCTGCTGGGCAGTAAACATTCACTCATTCCAAGATGGAAAAATGAACAGGAAAATTGATACACCGCCTCTCTGAGCTGCACAAACCCAGGTGAAAATCATTAAAATGCATCTCACTCCTTGTCACGTGTTGCCTGAACAAAATATAATTGCACTGCACCCTTCCAGTACTCTGGAGTCATGGAATAGGGAAAGATTTCTGTCAGGCACTAAAACAGGGAAAGTAGCCACGTCAGCTTTGCAGACTTGCATGAAGCACTGGCGACAACCACCAGCCCCATGTAAGCACTGCTGTAGAGCACTGACTGCCTGTTGGCAACATCAAGAGAGCACAGAGGGACAGACAGCTCCTGCAGATGGTTCTGCACATTGGCAATGGATGTTTACTACAAAGCGGGAGAAACGTGGTAAGAGGCGACCGTGACTAAAGATGTGTAGAGATCAACTGCAAAAAGGGAATTCAATGTAACCAGCTTCATCACAGTGGGATTTTGCTCCCCCACTAGCCAGGAGAAGCTATAACCATCTCCAGCTATTTCAGCTGGAGCTGTCTGGATGCTGTCAGCAAATGGTTTGAAGCTCCTGCAATGGAGGGATAAGCAGCTTTTATGCAGAAAAAGCTCTCACGTCAACACTTTTTAAAACTAGATTCAGACATCAAGCCAGGAAGTCTTTAGAAGCGGCCACTGATGCAGGTATTGTATAAAGGATGACTGCTTTCCCTTCAAACCGTGGAAAGGTAAAGAAGGGCACTCTCCCCATCAGAGTGCTGAAAGCACCTATGGGCTACAGCTGTCATTTCATGCTCAGCTTAAGAAGAAGCCAAATATAACTACAAAAGTACAAAACCTATTGGATGACAAAAAAAAAAAAAAAAAAAAACCAAAAAAAGAGAAAAGGAAATCTTGGTAATGGTTTCCTCTAATTACCACTAACTGTAACTAGTAATGAAAGCAGTGCTCCATGAGACTACCCTGTTGCATGGCCTTAGTGGCAGCACCTTCTCTGCTTTCATTTCCTCTCTTCCTGCTTGCTCTTTGCACTGCTCTCCACAGCTGTGACCGCACCTGGCAATACACAGCCTGCCCCAGAGCCTGGGGGAACACAGCAAGGGCTTGTAGTAATCCTTCATGCAGTGTCTTTTCTTGGTGACAACTCTGGACATCAGCTCAACAGCAGTTTATTAACCATTTGCTACAGATCTCCACGGCAGCAATTGCACAGCGTTGCAAGCAGTGTGCAAAGATGCAGCTGCATCACTGTGCCTAAACTAGAAATCTAGTTTCTATTGTTATGGGGAAAAACCACCACCAACAACAAAACACAAATGTTTTTCAAGTGCAGATGTGAATGATGTTCCACCTGTGTGTTGCATTTGGATACTGGTGTCTAATTTAGTGCACTTTCACTTGGTATCACCGATATTCGTACAGTGCAAATAAGATAACTGAGGTAGGAAGTTTGGGAACTTTATTCATCTCGTGGATTTAAAAGAAATACTTCAACAGCACATCAGTTACTGCATTGAACAATAGGCTAATAAACTCCAGTATTGCATATGCTATATAGTAAAAGTTAACAATCCTTTATTCTTCAGATTAAGTGCCTTCTCTCACAAAGCACACCCAAAAGGACTCTGAAGCAATAATTTTATCATCTATCTAGGTACTCATACGGGTCCCATCACTGCTGTATCTGCTTTTATCGTAGCTGTGAAATACAGAACCATAGAATCTAATATAGAATCAGAACCATGAAACAGTGTTTGCCCAACTGCTTTATAACCCAGCAAAGACAATGAAACAAGAATCCCAATAAGCCCCAAGCCGCCCCAAGCCCTTTTTATTATGCTGAATCACTCGCCTTGTAAGTTATCGAATAAGAAATCACTATTGTTAATGTTAAATTTGACCATCACCTGGAAGAAAGCCACAGCTTCTCAAGAGACTGAGATGTGAGCTGGAGGATGTGAATGTGATTCCCATTCCTTCTTTTATGAAACCTCAAAACAGAAAATATTTGTTCTATTGACAACAACCAATTGGTATCAGTGACTCCTACCTTTCCTTCTGTATCAAAACAGGAAGGTAGAAATGAAAAGCGTGCCCAAGAAGGCAAATGCATACCTAGTTCATCTGCTATACTTGCCCCTCAGAACAAAATGGTGCTCCATCCCAAGGGAAGACATGGTTTGTTCTGCTCCCACAGTCATTGGTATCTTTGCAAAGTAAGTGCAGATACAACGCTGCACTCCCTGCAGAGATACAGACAATGACACAAAACAGCATACTGTGAAAGAATCAAGGCTGAGAACATAAAGATTACATGTGCCTTCTTATTTTGTGAGCACAGCTTACTGCAAATGCTCAGGTATTTCCATCTCAGAGAGAAGCAGAAGCAGGGGTTTTACCTCTGAGGAAAAAAACAGGCAGATGAAGAGGCTCAGTTGCACTGGTGCATGGCAGGACATGCTTTGGGAATAGGGCTGTGTGGGCAGGAGAGAGTGCAGTAGGGAAGAGAAATTGGGCAGAATATGTACATGATATAAAATCAGAGGGAATATTCCGCTTGCCTCAAGGACAACAGCTGCCATCCATAAGGAGATGAAGTAAGGCTTTCCCCCAGGGAAAGTCTCACAGGGATCTGTACCACAGGAAGACTGTAGGCTGGCAGCAGTTTTACCACTGAGTTAATGAAAACAGAGTTTCTCTTCCAAATCTTACACAGCTACAGACAAGTCTCATAGCCAACATTACTTTGTCAGGGATCTGCCTCAGCTTTCATGACACAGGTTCCTACTCTGCAACGCAAGAAGTCTAAAGAGCAATGCCATAGAAGAGCCATTCACCAAAGAAAACAGGTGGTCAGCCCTGAGGAGCTGAGGAGATAGGATCATTGCTGACCAAAAACTCTTGAGCAAGCAAACATGGGGCTTGCAACAGAAAGTAAATACAGGATGTAAAGCCAATGCTCTATTTTAGATGGCAAGGCTATTATATGTTGTTATATATATTATATATATATATCATATATATATATTATGTTTTTATATGTATATGTATATATTAAGATTGGAAAAGACCACGAGGATCACCTAGTCCAATTACCAAACCATCCCCCCCATGCCCACTAACCAAGTCCCTCAGTGCCACATCCACACAGTTATTCAACACTTCCAGGCATGGTGACTCCACCACCTCCCTGACTGTGTGTTCCAACGCATTACTATTCTTTCTGAGAAATAACTGTTCCTAATATCCAGTGTATATTGGATAGGAAAACTAAAGTGTACAAGGCAATGTTGTTTGTTTACACAAGGTGAAGGCACACCGCTACCTCAGCCTCTTGCTCTTAGCAATCTCTGTCACCATACTCCACTCACAACTATCCTCATTCACAATAAACAGCAGCTCCTGCGCCCACCCACATCCTCTCCTTGTACCACATTTTGGCTTTATCCAGCCAGGACACACATGCCATCTTGGCATGGTGCCACTGAGGCTCCAGCACTGGCCCCCAGGAATCCCACCTGCATCCATCTCTGCCCTGGCCCTGGCTCTTCCCCAAATTGGAAAATTCTGAACACGCATGAAGCACAATATGCATTGATAACTTGAGTTACACTTACACATGAAGTAAGTGTAAACTATATATTGTTCTACAGGCCACACAATCAATTGAGCTTGATAACAGCACATTTCTGTATTCCAATTTGTTTTGAAAACTGCATAGTAGTTTTTTTCTCTTTATGGACCAGGCCTTGATGGTATTGAAATCAATGAAAGTTTGTCATTAAAGCGAATGAGACCCTGATATGATAAAACTGCTATGAGCTCAAGCAACCAGACTGCACACGAAATCCACATTACTTGATCAAAATAGTCAAAACCTGCTTGGTTTATCCATGGGAATGTCAGAGAGCAAGAGGAAAAGGTGGTGTTCCTTCACAGAAAAGATGGCTCCCTGAATCTGCTGTTTGAAAGCTGCTGAAATGCCTCAAGAGAGCTGAAATCAGGCCTGAAGAGGTCCAGGTCCGTAGCAGCTGTCTCAGGCACGCTGAGCAAGAAAAGTCCTTCTGTAAATTCAGGCCTCAGCAAGTGACAAAGAGCAAGGCAGACTGACAGAAGTGCCTGCTGCATCCAGGGCACAGATCAGAGCAAAAGTCCCAAGTCTCTTTCATGATCTGATGCTGGCTCCCTGGAGAATACAGGGAGGAAAAACGATGAATATATTCTGGCTGAGCCTCTGTCTTTTTACCACAAACACCTTCTGTTCTGACCTATGCTGCTGCTTTCACAGCTGGAAAGGGAATATTTCTTGCCTTAAATAAAAAGAAAAAAACCGGCTGGACACTTTTCAGTGTGTTTTGGGGAACTTCAGGAAGCCACATGTAACTAAAATGCTTGCTATCGTACGTCTGGAAGCTCTCCATGTCTTCCTGCATATCACTGCAAATTAAGTTACATTGGCCACACTTGCAGATTTTGCTGATCATAACTCTTCAAAGGTAAACCCACAGAAAACCTCTGACTGGCAGCAATTAGTGGAGATCATCTTGATCATAAAACCACATCACACAGGGCTGGCCCTAGGCGATCAGCATTCAAGACCCCATACCAAGAATCAGCACATGAAGCAGGGAACCAATGGATGAGTGCCTCATGCTCCGTAAAACACTCCCCAACTATCTGAAACTTCCCATGATTTTCTCCCACCAGAGCAGCTAACCCCTCTAGAGTGGCCAGCACACTTCTTCAAACCAGCTTGCTCTCAGCAGCTATTCTGATAGGTTGTCCCCTTAGCCCTATCTTCCTTCAGAAGGCACTGGTAGTGGACAAAGTTGCTTTTTTATTTTGAAGAGAGGCCACACCAAATGGCAATAATTCTCTTATCGTAAGGCACCTTAATCCCAGAATCAGCCTGGGTGAGAACATACATAGATACCTGTTACGAAGGGGCCCTGGAAGAATGGCATGGCTTACTCTTCAGGGAGGACAATTAGGGAATGGATGTGGCCTTGGCTGTAATCTTCCCATATGAGAGTGGAACTTTAAACACAAGTTTCCTTCCACAGACAAATGTGTAAGCAGGGGTGGTCTAATTTTATCTGTTATCATTTGATTTACATTAAGTCAGCACTAGAGAACCTTACATTTTTCCCTTCTTTTCACTCCCCCATTTTTAACAGAGAAGTGGTTAAAATCCTGAGACCGACCCTGATCTTGCACAAGCACAGCTAAGATTTTACTGACATGGATTTCTATTTGCACTGGAAGAAGAAAAAACAGAATCTGTTTCTACCCACAGCAGCACTACAAAAATTAGAAGAAAAAGGATTGTGAGCACTGTAAGACTAAGCTGTCATAGCAGCATAATTCATTTTCGTACTTTGTATGAAAGCAGACTGCTAGAACCTTGTCTTGGAGGGAGAATCACTGTCATGAGAAAAAGACAAGGATGCGCTGTTCTGTCTAAATTGTATTAGGCAGCAAATGGCACTGGGCTCTGCATCTCTTGCAAATGAATCTCCTTGTATGAAACCAAGCAGGCCATTTTCATCTGTTATGAAATAAGAAAGAGATAACATGAAACACTTCTTTGTAGAGTTTGAGGAAAGTATATCAAATTGCAAACTACAGCGCATAATGATCTATTAATTATAGATGTGAACAGTATTTTCTAGAGGTTACATTTTCACTGAATTAAAATTTAAACTATGATGAATTGGTTAGGCTGCCTTCCTGTTGAATAAGTAATTTCAGTAATCGTGTAAATATAGCTTTATCAATTCTCAGTATACAATCCCCTGTAGATGCAACAAAAAATGCTATATCTAGAAAAAAGTATCTAGAGAAAGTCAAATAACAACAAAATGAACATTAATTGTTTATTCCCTGATACACAAACAGGCTGGCTGCTCAGCAAAGCTTTTCATGGCATACCTCAAAGTAACATTTATTGTGAATGCTAACTCTGGCAATTCTGTACGGTGCTTTCTTCACTGGAAAACTATTCTGGGAAGAAATACTTCCCCAGTGACACAGGGCAATATTCACATCATATTTGCAGTGTTTAATAGCAGGTAGGAGTATAACTTTCCTCTCCACACCTAGAATGGGAATCTCAAAACCATCTGTCAGATGCTGGGGTGGAGGCAGCAGGCGGCTCTTCCCTTTTTGCCTGAGAACTTTGCAGTTCTGAGGACATCAGTGAATAACCTTGAGTCATCAGGATGAAACAGTATGTAACTGCTGCCGGAAAGGCAATTTCTTTCAACAACTTTAGGTAAGTTTAGTTGACTAACATGTAAATTTTTTGCAAAGACACAGGCAATAAGAAATGCAAAGAAAAAATACAGATGAAAGTTTGACTATTTTCCCACACACTGAAGACTAAGCAGGATCACTAACTAGGCAGTCTCAGTAACAACCTGGAGTAGCTGTAGAGTATGACATAACTACTCACACAATTTTTTATGTTGTAAGTCAGAACTGAAACACAAGGTGAACTGGAAAGCAGAGAGCCTATACTTGATAGCAGAGAATATAAACACACTGAAGACTCTCATTAAGAGTAAATTAAGAGTCCTCAGTAAACTGACCTTAAATATTTATTTATCTGACACTGACATTTCTTTCCCAGAGTGTAAGGGCTTTCTGATTTGTTGATTGGTTTATGTAGTGTCTATGCTTATGCTTATGCTTATGCAGAAAATCCTTAAAGTGAGAAGAAGTGTTATTGATGTGGTGTCTGAAAATAGAACCTATCATATGCTGAAAGAATATTTGTAAATCACAAGCAGCTTCATTCATTTCCATAAGATATTCACTCTGAAGCTGCACTGTGACCAACTGAGTGTCAACATCAAGTGCTTTGCAGTCAGTCAAAGCACACACTCTAGAGAGGAGGAGGTAAATTTACAGTCAATATTGTCTGTGTCATATTTTATTTTCATGGTATGAGAAAACACCAGATAGAAATGAAATAAACCAAACCAACAAAAGCCATCACAACAACCCACCACCTACTGACTATCTCTTGAATTTTACAGGTCTGGGATAATACTCTGTCTCATACAGGTTTCCTGTAAGACCTTCCACTCCCTGCAGATAGACACTCACATTACAGTATGTCTCAAAGGCCTTATCCTTTTTCTATCCATGTAATTGCAAAATCCTTAGCACTGTTTACTTCTGAGTTAAACTTTCTCTTCTTTTGAGAGTGACGTTTGCAGAAATTTCTAAAGGTCAAGTCTGAGCTCTGTTGTTTCTGTTTTTCTTTATAAAATGTAGAGCTGGATCTTTCTGATTGTTAGGTCAGATGTTGTGGTCTCCACTGCAAATTGTGCCGGGTGGAGCAGGGTAATAATGGGATGACGGCACTGGCAGTCAGGACAGCTGCCAAAAGAAGGCGGGACTGAGTTTGCAGTTTGTTCCTTTTGTAAAAATGCTACAAGCACAAGATCCTCACAAGTGCTGATGGAAACCATGGAGCAACTTTTGGGCAACCACAATGAGAGGAGATCCCGTGTCCAGCACTGTGATATTTCCCTTCCAGAACAAAGCTCTCACCTATACCAAAGGCTGCTCCTCGTTCTTTTTTAAGCATGCATACAACATCTTTCTCTGATCACAGCCACTGCGAAGGCTTTGCTCCAAGTCTGTAGCTATTACTGGGTCTCCCATAGAGACCTGCTTTCCTCAGAGGTGTTGCTGGAGAGCAATCTCTTGTCCCGGGATGAGGCAGAGCTGTCGCAATGTCCTACTTTCTGCTGCAGCCTAGATCTGCCTACAGCTCCAAGGACATGGCTCAACCTGCATTTCTTCAGGTTCACTTTGTCCTTTTCTCTCATGACCTCATTCTTGCTCCTCTGCTGTGTTCTGCCAGTATCGGTATTTTTGTAGCAGCTCAGCACATCAGATCAGGAAACTGGTTTAGCTGAGAGAAAAACACATTACATTTTCCTGGTTATTTTTCAGCTGGATCAGTTTCCCATCTTGGTTCACTGGATGGCCACAGAAATACTTACGCTAGCTTTAGCAAGGGGCTACACAAGGGCAGAGACAAGCAGATGGGGACAAGCAGGGATCTGCTGGAGACAGACCAGCTCTCTGAACCAGGTCTAAAGATAACCATTTGTGCAACAGAGACAGAGCTGTGTGTGTGTGTGGCACTGAGGGACGTGGTCAGTGGCGATGAGCTGATAGTTTGACTAGATGATGCTAGTGGTCTTTTCCAAACTTAATGATTCTATGAGTTTATGCGCAGGGCAGGAAGCAGGAACAAAAAGTGGGGGAAGAGGGCCTGACCAGCAGCCTGGGCTTGGATTGACCAACTTCAGTTACCAAACAAGGGACCTTCCACTTGATTTTATTTACTTCAGTTTCCAGAAAAGGGATCTCACAAGCAGGAGGACAGTTTTTTTTACGTGGCCTGATAGTGACGGAACTAGAGGGAATGGCTTTAAACTCAAAGAAAGGTGGTGTAAGGTAGATGTTAGGAAGGAAATCTTTACTGAGAGGATGGTGAGGCCCTGGAACAGGCTGCCCAGAGAAGCTGTGGATACCCCATTCATTGAGGCATTCAAGGCCAGGTTGGATAGGATTCTGGGCAGTTTGATCTGGCAGGTGGCAGCTCTGCCCATGCCATGGGGTTGGAACTAGATGATCTTTAAGGTCCCCTCCAACCTAAGCTATTACATGATTAATACAGGAGTGCTGAGTGTTGTTATTCACACTGATGAACACAGAAGACCGGTTACGGCCACGGACTGTATGGCAGTTACTAGCTTAAAGAATTCAGGGCCTAGACAGAATGTGAGAGATGAAATCAGGAAAATTATTTTGGATATTGGATCACAGAGAACAGCAACAGCAATTGAAGTCATAACTAAAAGATGTCCAGCAAATGTTTCGTCCAAAGCAGTAATTTCCCACATTTTGGCTAGTTTTAACAGCAGAGGTTTGATGGGCTGATCACAAGCAGGGAAATGCTGCCCAGTGCAGTACTAGCTAAAGCACCTTGCTGGGGCTTCCTACTGCCCAGGCTGAGCACGGCACATAAGCCAAGGCAAGGCAGTGGCAGAGAGCAGCCACAGCAGCCTTTGACATACAAACCATTAGCAGGTCTCAAGCAGGGAGAAATGAATGGAGAAATAACTGTTCTCACAGAACTTTCCTACAGCACCAACAAAAAATTTGTAGCAAGATGAACTGGATCTTGAAACACTTAAATACACTCAGCTTACTGAATGACCTTTATTAATGTAACTAATTCTGATTTTCATGGGTTTTCCCAAGCCAAGCACACTCTAACATCTGCTTGCAATAAAAATAGATGATGGCTCTTCTATATGTACAGTGCAAGGTGATTTCCCCCTTAACACTAAAGCAATCCCCTACCCATTAAATGGAGTGTAACTCTTCACTTGCTTATGTACATCAGTGGATGAAACAAAACTGACTGAGGGTGAGTGTTTAATAGCCTGTGCAAGAGGGGCCATTTGTTGGTGTGCCTAAGTACTCAGGTAAGGTATCTGTTGCATAGAAAGACGTGCCCTGTCCCCGAGCAGGCAAATCCACAGGAGAAGGAGAAGGATCCGGTGAGCTGTATGGGTGGGGAGGTGTAGTTACTTCTAGCTAACTTCTGTCTGCCTGGAGACTGCCCTGCTAATGAGTTAACATGCCATTTTCCCTGTGCTGTCAAAGCCTTTGTCACGGTAATAGCCCATTTCCTCTTTTTGTTAATATCTCTGTCAGGAGAATGAAGCAACAGAATTGAAAGTGCCACGGTGTATGATAGCAGGGCTCTGGTGAGACTGTGCTGGCAGCGTGCTGCTTTTGATTAATTGGATGTTCCCCTACATTTTTATGAAATTATTTTTCCTTTAAAGCCCAGGCTGATCCAAGATGAAGGGGTGGTAGTGACTGAGGAAAGTTGTGTGCTGGTTCTGGACTAGGCAGGGCCACTCAGATGCTGATGCTTCCTCTGGCTGGGAGAATCTGCTTTTGTCTTTGCAAGCCACTTCCAAATCCTACTCAGCTTTCCCCAGAGGAGACTGTCAATATGTGTAAGATGTATCTTAGGACCAGAGGGAATGGTTTCAAGCTACTTCAGGGAAGATTCAGGCTGGACATTAGGAAGTATTACTTTTCAGAAAGGGTGGTCAGGCACTGGAATGGACTGCCCAGGGAGGTGGTGGAGTCATCGACCCTGGGGGTGTTCAAGGAAAGGCTGGATGTTGTGTTGAGGGACATGGTTTAGTAGGAGCTATTGGGAATAGGTTGGACTGGATGATCTTTTAGGTCTTTTCCAACCTTGGTGATTCTGTGATTCTGTGATTTAACACACATCAAAGGTGTTTTGGAATGAAATCCAAAAGTCTTGAAGTTGTAACAGCCATTTAGAAGCCCAGCAAGCAAACTTGGTGCACCAGCCTGCATTTATAGCCGTTGTCATCTCCGCCAAAGGTAAGCCCCACTTGCAAGTTTGGTTGGAATATGCAGTACTGTGCAGAGGACTCCGAGCACTGAACTTGGCTTAGGCCTCTGTAACTCACTGTTACAGGACAAGGGATTTGTCAACTTTCTTTTTATTGCCTAACTCAACTTAAAAAAAGCCCCTTACAAAGAAAACTTCATAGTCTAAAATAGACATTACACATTGTTACAGCGTGAGGTTTGACTACTGATAGCTTACATTAAACTTACTGAGAGCTGGTTTTGATTTCCTTTTGTATTTTGTTGTTGCTGTTGCTTTTTGATGGGCAAGAAATATTATCATGGGACAGGAAAATAAGACACCATTTACATGACACACTGCATTATGAGGACTTTTTCTAGAATACTGAGACATGCTGTTTAATGACAGAACGTGCCAGGAAACC
Organism: Tympanuchus pallidicinctus; assembly: GCF_026119805.1. NCBI lineage: Eukaryota > Metazoa > Chordata > Aves > Galliformes > Phasianidae > Tympanuchus > Tympanuchus pallidicinctus. The sequence goes on from NW_026294769.1 coordinate 12,820,310, forward strand.
CAACTATTTCTCGCTCGACTAACACTGGGAGTTTAGCTGAATCTTTACAGTAAGTCTTGAATACCACTGCTTCTTACTGAAGATCAAATGGACAAAAACAGAAGCAGGAAATATACTGAACAAGACTGCAATGCAAAAATAACACAAATAGCACATGGCATCTGGGAGAGACATCATCTGTGGGTATTTCGGAAATGAAATATGACAAAACATAAGAAGAAAGGATGTGAAAATACTTAAATACAGCTGAGGTATACTAGAAAGGAAGAAAGAAGGAAGGATTACAAGCCCGGGGCTCTTTTTGTTTTTTTAAACACCAGATAATGGTGTTGGATATCAGGAAAGAAAAATAAATAAATATGGAAAAAAGGTGGGAAAACAGTTAAGGATGTTTTGCAAGAGGACACAACCTTGCCAGGGAATGTGGATAGGATAATGTGTGCATATAGAATATGACAGTTAACCATAAAATGTCCACTGGTTGTGGGCAAAAGCAGGAAACTACGATGGCTGGGTTAGAGCAATTGAGTGAGCACTGTGGGTCATGGCAGGAAAAGCCACGCTGTGTTCTGTTAGGCTGCTGCACTGTTTTACAAACATGAGGGGCTTCATAGATGTGGGGAGGCAAGGCAGGCTGCTTCATTTGTTTATACTCAAAATAAATATGTGTTTTATTTCTTTTGTTATAAATATGACCATGTCAGTAGGGAGCACGAAACACAGCCCTCAATTTGTTATGAGTAAGCAAGAAGTGGAAAGAGGTAAAATCCAGTGTAAGAAATGTAGACAAGAACTTTCCAAATCCCACTCAGTCCACAGAAAGCGCTAACAAGAGACCATGCTGACACTGCTCTGAGAAGACTGGCTGGGCTGGGAGTCCAGCATAAATAGGCAGGTGTTTATTAAAGAAACAGTTGCCCATGCACCAGGCTAGCACAGCACACACCCAAGAAAGACAGTGTAGGGTGATGCTAAAGGAGCTCACTGGTAGAAAATCTCTGGCAGAGCATTTTCTGGCTGAGAGAAAACAGAACACAGTTAGGGACTATGAAGTGCTGTCAACTGCCCACTCCGCAGTCTTAAAGGTTTTGTTGATTTAAGAACATAATTCTCATGTTATTTCTTCTGGTATCACCACAGATTTACCTAATCTCAAAGAGTTATTCTGCCTGACCTCCAAGTGGCAGGGCTGTGATAATCTCAGGATATAAGCACAGCAAAGCTCATAGGGGGAGATAATATCTTCTATTAGTCTAACCGGCAGGGCTGAAGAAAACTGCCAAGTGTGGACAGAGCCTACATTCACGAGAAGCAGATACAGTGACTTTAAGCTTTGTGTGCTGCAGGAATGCTGAAGCTGCAGTTTATGTGGGTCACAGCCAAGTAAGCCAGCTCAAGCATCACACCCAGCTTAGCTAACTCCTCATGGAGCTTGCAGCCAAGATTTGAATTGCTAGGTTGCTGCAAATGTTAAACTGGGCAGGACAGGCTAACACATCCTTACCTACATGCTGTACTTTCTGGGAAAGGAGACCGGGGAGCTTTTGTCACAGATCAACAGCAACAGGCTCAGGCAGCAACGTGCGCTGTAGCCCAGCACACTCGGGATGTGTGCTCTGCCTGACCCAGATCCCCATGCTCTAATCCTACGTATCAGCAGGACTGAATCAAGAATAGGAAACAGGTTTGCTTTAGCAGAGTTGTTTCTCCAAATTCACATAGCTGCTTCATTTCTATTTGCCTTCATTTCTATTGTCGCCTTCAAAAGCTCCGTAAATGCACTCAGCTCATTTCAAAACGCCTGGTGTTTGGTAACGATAGGAGGCTGGAAGTTCAGGTTGCAGTGATATCTGTTCCCAGAGGGAGACGGTGGTGGAGGGCCTCCAACAGTTACCTCTTAAGATAAAACCATTATGAAATAAGAACTTGCTAGAAGAAAAAGTTACACAGAACTTCTTATTAATAGAAGCCTTTGAAAAACTCCAGGCCTAGTTACTGAGTCAAGGCTGAGAGAAGTCTGGAGCATTGTTGGTTTGTTTTCTTTTATGCATTTTTGACTTTGAGGCAGTGATAGCATGAATTCTAGGTGTCATGGTCTCTTTATAGTTTCACTATCAGAAGTCCACAGACCTTAATCCTTTCAGTGCAAATAAGTGTACAAACATATATATATTTATACATACAAAGTACAACATATTTCAAGAATAAACACATGGTACTATACAAGGGAATGAGTCCTGAGAGACTTATGACACTGAAGGCTTTTCTCTGTCCTTTGAAGTACTAGCTGTAAGGCACAAGTTGCCACTAACTGCCTTTTTTCTTTATCTTTAAATTAGAAAGCATAGGCCTTAAAGGTATGACTGCCTCTAACTACCTCAGGTGCTCTCAGGAAAATGACTTCTTGCAGCACAAAGTTATGTAGATGAAATCACATCACTCATATATTAACTTGATGACAGACTGAGGCCAGGATGTTCTTAGTAGGATTGCATAAAAAGGGATAAAGAATTTACCACAAAAGAATTTTAAGCAGTGATCTTAGGTTTGGAAGGAAAAAAATGAAAGTCCTCTGTGCAACTGAGCTTTAACTATAATATTCAGCAGTAGCAAACTTTAGAAGACTGAATCTGCATTCAAGCTCCATTACGCCAGTAAATGACTAAATTGCCCTCAGATTATAGGGTGCAACCTGCAACTTACATTAGCAAAGTGTCACCAACAGCTGCAGTAGATGAGAAGATAAATGAGGGCACATCATGTTCAGAACGATGCGCTCATTTTCATTTCTTATTTTGAAATCTTTCCTTACAAAGGTCAGTGAGGGGAGCAGGTATGTTGGTTATGATGCTGCTATTCTGCATATGAAATTGCAAGTGCCCTCCAGAGTATAAGATTGTGAAAGAGTGGTTTTAACTCAATAAAGCCATCACAGCTGATGGAGCCCCGTAGGAGTTTGGCTACTGATTACTTTTTCCCACAACAGAAACAGTCAGCTGCAGTCATGTAGAGATTTATGGCTTTAAATTTGTGAAATCCTGGCCTTTGAGAGATACCTGAATGAGCAAAATCTTGAGTCTTTAAAGGGTCAGAAATAGAATTTAAAATATACATATATTTGTATGGATGGATATGAATATATATGACTATATAGACACACATGTACATTTAATTTTTCATTTTTAAAGTCTCTCACCTTTGAGACTCTCAAAAGCTGTCCAGATGTGATCCTGGGCAGCCTGTTCTGAGTGCCTTTGCTTGAGCAGAGGTCAGAAGTGATGGACAGAGTCCCTTTCAGTCTGTGGTATCTCCAGAGTGGAAGATGCTGATAGTTCTTTTTTTCTAATTGCTTTACTATTTTCTTTGTGTTGGTACTGTAGTGTTACTTTAACAAAACCTAGCACTGCAATAATAATTTGGAGCCTTCCTCTTCCCTTTTAATATTCTTGTTAATAACCCTTTTTTAGGGTTAAATGGTGTGAACTGGCCACTGCAAGATGGTTATACTTAATTCAAAGGAACTTAGAAAATAAAATGTATGCTTTTAGTGTGCTTAAACAAGAGCATGACCTCAACTCCCTCACTGTTCCACTATCCAGCAAAGTAGATAGGTGCTTGTACCAACACCTCATCCTTCAACGAATGACACCTTACCATTTGTGCTGCTTTGCACACATAAACACAAGTCTTTCGCCTGGGCTCTTAAAACAACAAGCCTTTCCTACCTTTTAAGAAGATTGAAGGAGCAGAGCTCTGTGATTATCACTGAGTGTCACAGAGGTCACAAGAGAGGTCAATTCATTCTTGGAAGCTTTTTCGAAGTAACGCGCTAATGAGTTTGCATCCCAAGGGCTAAGAAAAGCTGCTATGGATGTCTTTCTTCTCTTGCTATTCTCCTTTTTCTTTCTTGGCCTTTTAATGAACAGTCAGATATTCCTTGACTCTCAGTCTGTAGTCTTAGCAGCAACATTCACAAGTGCCTTCTGTGTAGATACAAAAGCCAAGCTTATTCATTTAAGCAAGATTCATTAGCTCTTGGTCATTTCAATGAATTCCAGTGTCCTCACAACAGAGGGTTGGTAAAATTCCGTCAGTTCAGTTTATTTATAGAGGTGTGTGTTGTTTAAAATCTGCAAGCCATGCCAGTATTGTACTCCTTAAACTCTCACGTTTTAATGTGCAACATGACTTTTCTGATGTACGCACGTAGAACAAAGGGATCTCCAGTCAGGAGGAAGTTGTTCACAATACAGTGAACAACTATCTTTTTCTTGTGTTTAGATATTAATTGGATTCAGCAGAGAATAGTTTTACTAGTTTACAGACAGCAGCACACATACATGCTTCTTCCACCCACTGTGCTTCTCAGCCTATGTTAGGAAGTCAATTCCATTACATTCTCCTCTTCAGTTACAAAGGACAAACATACGGAAATAAATGAAAAACTCTTAAAACAAGTCATGAAGTGGCTGTTAACAGGTAAAGCCTGTTTAGAGGAACTAAAAAATAATGATATTACACGTCTGTTACTGTATACTATGTTTAAAAAGGAATCTAGTTTTTGTGGTCGGACACAGAGGCTTTATGACCAGACACATCTATTTTCATTTGCCATGGTGGTATCACTGCTGTCGCTCTAAGCAGTCATTGAAAATGGTATCTTTTGTAAAAAATTAATTGCAAAATTGATGTATCTCCAAGCAGATCTGAAATTGCCATTTATAATGTGTTTGGAAATGGTTAAAAAATATCAGGAATTCCCTCTCTTTTTACCCTCATTTTACCCCTCATCTCTTACCATATCTTCACAATGGGATTCTGTATCTGACAGAAAATTGAAGATACAGTTAATCTTCCCAGCCTCTGCATTCTTCAAACCGAGTTTGTCCTGGAAGAATCCCTCACAAACACTCAGGCTTTCAAGCTGTCTAAATGTCCTCCTGGCATTTGCTCTAACAAAAGCAGAATTTTTACCTTCCAAAAGTGTGGCTAGAAACAGTGGTCACACTAATCTGTTAGGCATATAAAAGGGAAAGAAAGAAATTTAACAAGGTGTGAAACTGGAGATGTGGCAGAGGAGGTTTGTTTATGGAGCCCAGGGCTGAGGTGCTGGAGGACCCTGAAGCAGGATGTGTGAGGCCCAGGCAGGCAGACTGCAACCTACCATGCTGTAGGATGTGGGCAAATATCACTTTATTCCCTCTGTATTATTATGTTTCTTGTTGTTCCAGCTGTGCATGGATCCAGCACCGTGCCCTTCTCCTGTTAGCAAAGCAGAGCAGCTAATGCCAAGCTTTTGCATTCAGTTTATTCGATGAAGACGCTTTGCTATGTGGAAGCCATCAGCACAGACTAATGCAAAACAGATTACGTGGAGCAAAGCAACTGAACCAAGGTCTTGAGAGACCAACAGCCACTATTTTCTTCAGTTTTATATTTCAGGCAACACCACACTACAGAAAAGCATCTGCTTGACACACCGAAGGGCCGAGCCTTGCTCACTGAGGCCCATGCTGCACTCTGCCTGCTGCCCATGCAAATGGCAGCAGGCAGAGACACGGGCTGTCAGGCCACAGCCTCACAGCTCCCCACCTCCTCCATGCTCTAGCAAAAGGAGTAACAGACCCGTGGAAATGGCTCAGCCTTCTGAATCTTGAGGTGCTTTGGCACCCATAAGCATTACCTTCCTTTCCTCTCTCAAAACAAACCAGAGGAAGCCAGGGTGATTCGGAACAAATTAGAAAATAAGCAGGAACTCTCACTCAGACACTGCTGGATCCAGACCAGCAGCAATAGCAATAGGGTTTAATAACGCAAAAGAGTGAATAAAAATGCACCCAAAAATCCTAACTTGGATTAGGTAGGTAGGTTCGTTTAGGTAGGGTTATAAAGTTATGTGATACATGAAACAAGAAGCTTGCTCCAAAGACACCCACTCGCACCTTTTGGCAGAACTGATGCACGCTAGCTGCTCCACTGAGCCAGGGTCATGCAGAGTCAATTACTCCTCTTGGGTTTCACTCCTTCCTTCTCGAAGGCCATTTGCTAGCTCAGTATAATACCCTTCTGGGATACGAGTAACTGCAAAAGCTCAGCATGTCTTTGTTGGCTGACAGGGCTGAAAATGAAAAGCTTTCTTTTCAGATACAGCACGTTATGCACCTGACTCCGAAGCGGTCTGACAAGCATTTACATTCTTTTCGTTGGCAAAAGAAATGTCCTAATAGTGGCTTTGAAGGCTATTAAATGTACAACTGGCATCAGTGTGTTTTAAACACTGTGGGATTAGCTGTTACTATGATCACTGACAGCAAAATACACAAAGTATCCCATTTCCCCTCTCAAAAGCACTTTTTGGAGAACAGACGGAAGCAGGGAGGTCGGGTATGGTAGATAGAAGACAGCGGTAAACACAATGGTCTGAGAGGTCTGCCCATGAAGTATTTCCCTCTTAAAACAAAACAGCAGCAAGTGGAGACCCTCGCAGTACTGGTGAAGCCTGCCCTACTAGGAACATGCCCTTGCACTGTGAGCCAAGGGGAGGATTAAAACTCCTGAGCAAGCCCATTTTCCAGTACATATAAGGCCAGAAAGGTCAATTTGCTTGACCACCTCCAGAAGGGAAAGAAAATCTCAAAGCTAAAAATGGCACGAACTCCTATTGCTTCCAATTGTAAAGCAAACAGTTTTTCCCTCATCCCCTTTCAGGAAAACAATTGACTCCTCAGTCTCCCCATCCAGGCATGTATTTACTCACACACACTCCTTTCTCCCTCACAACAAAAAGTGGAAAAATAGGTGATGAGGACATCTCTTTCCAAAATGCCTAAACAGTAAAGGAAGAAGCACTTAATTGTTGGCAGGTTGAAAACATGCCTGTTGGTGACCAGGCTTCTGTGACAGCATAGGGGGAGCATGGGGGTGACCCTTTTCCCCTTCAAACATTTATGTTTGCCATTTCTTTAAAGGTAAAGAATCATAGTCTTAACTGAAATAGGTCCAGTTAATATTGGATCAAGTCAGCAGAGCTTTGGTGTTGTAAAAGTATGACCTATGTTGTTTTTATGTCATATAAACTAACGAGATGCAGTTGTTTCTTTCCAGTAAGTTTTCTATTTATATAATACCCACACACATCTCATCATTGGTATCAGCTCATTGGGTACAATTAAAGCCAAAATTAGACCTCACAAAGCCAAGCATAAGCACTGAGGTGCTTTTGGCATTAGGAGAAAATGGAAATATTTTCTCCTTTCTGCCTTTAATATGTTTATTTTCTAAGCATGACTTTATTGGCCCCAAACACCTTAAAAAGACAGCCTGCTCAGTGCTGTGAATTCATGCTGGGAAAAGCATGCCACTGACTATGATTAAGTCCAATCTTAAAAGTTAAATACTTAAGACCCTAAAAGAACAGCACAGCAGTTCAGACTCCAAGTACATTAACAGTTGCAAAATTCTTTGGGACTTTACCAAGGAAGGAATGGGTTGTGAATAATTTATTTGTTATTCCCCATTCAAAAGTGATGGGGATTAACCCGGCTATTTCAAATAGATTTTAGATTATTTTAGAGTGCTGAATAATATCCTGTTTGAAGGCAGCTATTATATGTCAACAAGTCAATATTTGCTCAGTAGGTCATTCAGAAGTGAGAGGAAATTCTGACCACATACTCAGGGTTCAATCGCTGGATATTTTATGAATTTTGTCTGTAATATAGGGAATAAACTGAAAGCAAGTTTTCTCCTTCCCTAACTCTTCTCTCCTGTAGACTTTTACCAATCTGGTGTCACTGTAGGTGCTCCTTTCTGGAAACATAAGAATACCTGTATTGGCGTGTTCCAGCCAGGGCTGCTGAACTTCCAACTCAGAAGTGATTCTACATGAACTTAAAGATTGCCGTCACCAAGTAAACCTCACAACCTTACATTTACAGCTACGCTAATGACCAGGTGTGGCTGATAGCTGAGGCAGTTGACTTTGCTCATAGATTCAAGGTAAGAGCTGGGCTGGGCCAATGGTATGGAGCTGAGATGGACTTCCAGCACTTTATAGCAAAGTCAACGTAGAGAACACAGCACGTCTATGAGACTCTTTCTTAGAGGTCTAAATATTAAAGATAACATTTTTCCTCAGGATTTTCACATATTTGGTGTTTGTAATTCCCCTTAGATTTCATGTTGGGAACTAACATATCTGATCTTTTTTTCAAAGAGATGTTCAATATCAAATTATCTACTTGAGCAGCAACAACTGGAACAAGTTTCTGCACTGCAGTCTGACCAGCAAAATTTTGCTGACACTAGTATCAGTGATTATCTAATCTTATCACCATCTATCCCTCATTTGCCAGAAAGCAAAAAGAAACAAAAAAAGAAAAAAGAAAGAAACAGATTCTGGAAGAGTCTAAATGCCACTTCTACACATCTCTTAAATATCTCCAGGAATGGGGACTCTACCACCTCCCTGGACAGTCCCTTCCAATGCTCGACCACTTTCTCCATGAGGAAGTCCTTCCTGATATCTAACCTAAACTTCCTCTGGTGCAACATGAGACTGTTTCCTCGTGTCCTATTGTGAATCACTTGAGAAAAGATACTAGCGCTCACCCTGGTGCAATTTCTCGTCAGGTAGTTATAGAGAGTGATGGGATCTCTTCTCAGACTCCTCCAGACTAAGGAGTCACAGTAGTTCTCTCAGCCACTCCATGTAAGTCTTGTTTTCTAGCCCCTTCACCAACTTCATCACTCTGAATGTACTCAACAGATCAGCATCCTTCTCGATGAGTGGCCCCAAACTGAATGCAGTACTCTCATTTGGTTTGGTGAAGCCCTTTTCTTTCATGAATGCTAGCATATAAAGGCAAAGCAAAGGCAGAAGGTAAGTTTTTGCCATTCATGGAGCCATTCAGAGCAGAGAACAGGCTAGACCCAACATGCATTGGAGTGCCCGCATTCCCATTATGAACAGAGCAGCCTGATGAAGGAGCTGTCCCTGAAGCCCAGCCAGCTTCCATGTCTCTGCCTGCCCACGCCTGATCTCAGAGGGCTTAATCTAGGGTAGAGGCAATGGACACTTAGAATGTGTCTGTGACCTGGGGGTAAAGTGTGGCACCAAGACTGACTGCCTTAGACTAACTCAGATGGCAGCACACATCATGACATGCTGAACAACACACAGAGACAACTATGAGGTTAAACTGTCCCTTGTCCAAGTGTGCCATATGAACAGTGACAAAACGGTGGAAAAGGCAAGACTTCCTAGCTCATTTCCTACTGTGGGCCACAGTCCGCAAGCTGCAAACTCTGAGAAGACTTAAAGATGACTGGGGAGCAAAGGGAAGATCATTTGAACAAGTTGTCTGAAGTCTTTGTGCATTCAAAAGCCTTGTTTTTTATCTTCCAGCGGTATTCACTGCTTCAAAACTAATACAGAAACATAAATGTCAGCTAGATGCAAATACATACGTGTTAGCCTGTCCTCTTCTGTGCACACAATAGCAGTACATCAGTTCAAAACGAACCAGTTACTTTTCATAAGCTTCTGAATGTACTGTAAACCATTGTTTTAAAGAAATTCTAGATGCATTAAGATTATGGTATGATGACGCAACATTTTTAAAGGGGGTTTTAGTTCTTGAGTTCAATCTGACTCCGCTAAAGGCTACTAAAAACAGTAAACTACACAAATGAGAATCAGCTGGGGTCATTTCAGACATTGCCATGACAGAAACAAAATATGCATTTGGAACATTTTCTCATAGGCACTGAAAGGCAAAAAATTAAACATCTTCCTCTCCCTGCCCTTCCTCCCCCAGAAAAAAAAGTAAAACAAAGAGAAATGTTTTGTAGCAGCCTACCCCTCCAAACTTGTGATTAGAACAAGCTCCTTCCATGAGACAGATGGTAACTTTGCAAACAGATGTGGTGACAAACAGTGCCAATGTCAAAGAAGACATATTTCATACCAAGGAGGGAAAAGATAAACACACACACCCTCCTCTGTCTGCTCCCTTCCCTGGCAAAGTCCCAGGTCAGCTGTGTAAGTGAGCAGCAAAAGCATCCCTGGTCTTCAGAGATCTCTGGAAGGAATCCAAAGCTACATTTTTCTGTCTTCTCTCCATTTTCTTGGTAAAAACCCATGTATGTCTTAACTACCTGAATGGCTTCTTGGGTTTCTGCTTGTCCTTTCTCATTTCTTGCCTGTTCTCTTCCCACTGACTGAGATCCAGAAGGAAACAGAATGAGAACGTCCCACTGACTCCCAGATGACAGTTGAAATCTCAGTGAAGAATAAAGAAGTACTTGAGGTATTCTTATTAATGGCAGATGAGTTCATCTTCACTATGGCTGTGCATCATTCAAAAGCGCCCTCAGCAGCAATAAACTCATCAAAAACTATTTACCATCTCATCAATATTCAGCTCCCTAAAAAAACCTTCTCGGAGGGCTCCGCAGATGTCCTTCCCAAGCTCTAGAGAACCACACCCAGAAAATGAGCTAGTTTGTCATCTATATTGAGTGCTCTGGAGCAAATTTCATAGCAAAGCAAAGAACTCAGACCATGTGCTCTGCACAGATTGCTCTTCCCCGGCTGAGATCGGCCATGCAGAGTCACGGCTTGCATTGCCACTGGTCACGTCAGGTGCTGCGGCTGCTGATGCTCACAGTGATTACACCAAGTGAAGAGGAGTAATCCATTACCCTTATCACAACACTTTTGATCCTGACAGACAGAAGCACTCTAAGCACAGTACATGATTTATTTGCAGCGCTTTCTAATTTAGCCACTGAGATAAGTTTGTTACTGAGACTGAATATCAAGGATATCTTACAGTGATTAGGTCAGCCTTGAGAAAGCTATTTTAATTTCAAGATTGTAAAGATTTCTGAGGAAAAAACCAGCAGTGACAATTAAGTCTCTGCTCACTGCTTTGCTATTCTTCCTAGACATCAAGAGAGCAGCGCTAATATATGATTGTATCAGAGACTCTCATTTCCTAGTACCACTGTGTTCCTACCTATCCAGACAAAACATTTAAGAGCTGTTCATGTTTAATCACCTAATTTGCAACTAATGGCTTGCAGGTTTGCCAAGGACATTTTTCCCTCCAGTTTTCATAGAGAAATGGCACTTTCTGAGAGAGAAGACTGCACATTCAGACTGTACGTGTCACTGATGCGTGGAGTATTTTCCACAAATTCCTCCTTCAAAATGTAACTCCTCCTAGCCTAAAATCCCAAAAGTAATATCCCCATATATCCCCACCAGACTCTGCATGGTGATATTTACAATGCATATTTGCAATGTACATTGACATATATTCACATGCAGATGTCAGTGCTTCTGAAAATTTTAGCACAAGTCTGAGCTTTTAAAGTTGACTTCAAACTAAGGCTAAATGCCAATGTTTGAGGAATGGCATGTCACATGTTTATAAACTCCTTAAATGCTTTCAGAAATGTTATTTGGTGTCTAAAGATTTGGCTTCATTAGGGCTTTATCAGATTTCTGTCGTTATAACTTAATACCAGAAAAATGCTAGTAATTGCTGTATGTCTACGAACTTGTGTTAAATAAGCACTACAAGTGCTATTACATAAATAGTCTATTTTACTGTGAAATGTCTTATAATTCCCCCTCAAGGAATAAAAGAAAAAAAAAAGAGAAAGAGAGAAAAAACTTATTTTTTCAAGTCTAGTGAGAATACACTGAATAAATAGGCAGACAGGTTCCCAATAGCACACAGCGGTTTTGTCAATGACTTCTTTTGTGTAAGAACCTTCTTTTTTCTTTTACTGCTTCATTTTTAAAACAATTTCTATATTTTTACTTTTTAATTATTTCCTAATATATAGTTCAGTGTCTTCCAAAATTTTGTGACTATGACAGTGAAGCTGACCTTCAGATAATTTCTCAAATAACTGCACATGGCTTTTGCAGCATCAGTGAAAACACTTAGCAGAGTTTACTTTTGAAATCATTATAATAAATCATAAAATAAGATTTTTTTTAACACATTACATAACACAAAAAGGGCAAGGGAGGCAGCCAATGCTTTTAAATTGCCAACTATTTCACTTGACTTTATTTCCATAAAACACTATAATACCTTAACTGTCTAAATCATGAGGAAACATACATAGACCCACAGACAAGCACTTTCTTTCTCTCAATTACTAAATGTCATCTGAATGCAAAGTTACATATTAGCTCATTAGTTCAGGTCACTCTTCTGTGTAAGAGAAAGGTAGCCTCTACCCAACTAAAATTATGCCACTCCTGCTGCATACGCGATAGAATACATTTTTCTTCATTCTGCTTCCCAGAAATGAAGTTTATGACCCTGAGTTTGATGTTTGATATTGCCCATATAATTTGTCTGCTGTAAAGTTGTTAATGGTAGCAGAATGATCTAATCCTTTAGATCTTGCAAACAGTAAGTTTTATGACATGCCATAGCACTGAATTCAGCAGTTATTTCCTTTCATTTGTTTTAAGGGTATTCACATTTCCAGTGAATTTGACTGTAGCTTTTATGTTCTGGGGACCTAAAGCAAGGCTTTATCACCCCTCTGTTTGCCCAGCTGAAGCAGGCTGGGAGCTTGCAATAGGACTAGAAGGAATGGCTTCAAGTTGCACCAGGGGAGGTTCAGGTTGAATATCAGGAAAAACATCTTCTCAGAAAGAGTGGTCAGGTGCTGGAACAGGCTGCCCAAGGAGATGGGTCACCAACCCTGGAGGCATTCAAGAAATGTTTAGATGTGATACTGAGAGACATGATTTAGTGGGGAAATATTGGTGGTAGGCGAATGGTTGGACTATATGAGGTCTTTTCCAACCTTCATGATTCTATGATTCCATTAGTAGCCACTCCTAGACCTTTGCTTCTGAAGGAGAACTTCCTTGTTTAGATGCAACAACATCTGTGAAGAGCTTCCCCTTGCAACTGAACTAAGTCTTTCTAGATTCTGTGTACTCCTCTAACCTTTCCTAAAGTGAATAGTGATATGCAATGGCCACATCTTCAACAGTCTTAACATCAGCAAGTAAGGTTATACAAGAGCAATGCCAGGAGAGATCTCTACATGTCACTGTAAGGTCATTCTCATATTGAAAAACAGCCAGTACTTAGAAACATTTGATGCTGAGCCAGTGTCTAATTAGGGACAGAATTTTACCTGTCTAGAATAATATAAAGTCCCTTTTTCTTACAGACATCATCAAAACCTCTTAACAACCTGGATGATATATGCCAGATCTTTTCTTTCAGATATTTTAAATGAAGTCTTCAAAACTTCAAAGACCAGCTGAAGAATTTAAACAGAAAATGTGTTCCTGATCAGATGATCTCATTTTGTTTTCTGATTGCTCTGAAATGGTTGCTCTCTGTGTAGGATAGCATTTTTATTTAGCATTCAGCTGCAATTCCCAGTGTTACTCTTAGTTCCATTTTGGATGTGAGGCTCCCTGCTGACAGTTTTATGGCAACTAGTAAGAACTTCTATTATAAGGGATATATTGGATGTATTTGTCAGGAGCTTTCCAGTTTTGGAGCTGAGATCCTTCACAGCTTGTGATGAACACCATCTGGTCCTGGCAGTTCACTAGAATTGAGATTCCCACATTGTTCTATGATTTGCTTCCTTGAGAATTCTCACCTTCTTAACAGTGTACTAAAGACTAATGTTTCCTTTGAGTGACATCTCCTTGGGATGAGAATTTCAACAATGGATGTCATTAGTCTAGTTTAGCTGTTTCATGCATTAGCTTTTTTCAGTTGTATCATTTGTCTTTAAGCTTCCTTTTCCAATTGATCTCTATACCTAGAGATCCATGGAAACAAATGCAATCATTCTGCCTTAAAAAATGTAATACTTCTGGTGTGCTAACAGTTTCTTTCTCTGCTTTAATTAAGAAAAACTCCTTGTGTATAAGCTTGTAAGTTTGAAAGGAGTTTTACGTTGGGCTTGGAGATAAGAGATGCTTTGCATCTAGATAAATACACTAGTACAGCTTGTACAGATACCTGAAACATAAAATAACCGAAAAGGGTAACTGCAGTAAAGCTGATCTAACTCTCTTCCAGCATAAGCAGTAGGCCCAGGAGAATCTCACGTGGTTCAATGAAGCCAAGGACCAGGTCTGCTCCCTCAGTTCCCTTCTGAATCCATACTTAAGATAAAGAGGTTCAAAAGGCAGCTCCACAGGATGCTCACTTCTAGCATGTGTACTTTCCTACTTGAGTAAAGGAGTCAGTATTTAAGAAGATAAACATGTTTTACGTATATCCAGCAGCACAGCAAAATGAAAATGAAAAGGCAGGAAAGAAATCTAGTGATGCAAAAAGAAGAACATGGCTGACCACTGGGTACATAGAAAACTAAATCCTTCTGTTCAAAAAAGAAAAATGTTGATGACAAGGATGGAAAGAAGGAAACTGGAGGAGGTTATTCAAAGAATAGAATCATGGAATCATGGAATTATGGAATCAAGTCACTCAAAGGAAATTAGTCTTTAGTACACTGTTAAGAAGGTGAGAATTCTCAAGGAAGCAAATCATGGAATCATTAAGGTTGGGGAAGACCACAAGAATTATCAAGTCCAACCAACAATTCATCCCCACCATACCCACTAAACTGTGTCCCTCAGTGCCACATCCACACAGTTCTTGAATATCTCCAAGGACAGCGATTCCATCATCTCCCTGGGCAGCATGTTCCAATGTCTCACCACTGCTTCAGAGAAGAAATTTCTCCTAATATCCAACCTGAACCTCCCCTGGCACAACTTAACGTCATTACCTTTCATCCTACCTCTGTTATCTGGGAGAGGAGACCAGCCCCCACCTCACCACAACCCTCTTTTAGGTAGTTGTAGAGAGCGATAAGCCTCACTGAGCCTCTTCTTCTCCAGACTAAACAAACCCAGTTCCCTCAGCAGCTCCCCATAAGCCTTGTGCTCCAGATGCTTCACAGCTTTGTTACCCTTCTCTGGACATGCTCCAGAGCCTCAGTGTCTTTCTTGTAATGAGGGGCCCAAAAGTGAACAAAGTACTTGAGGTGGGGCCTCATCGGGGCTGAGTACAGAGGGACCATCACCATCTTGCTCCTGCTGGCTGCCCTATTTCTGATATAACCCAGGGAAAAGGCATCCACAGTCAGTTTGGGCAACCTGTACCAAGACTTCACTATGCTTATTGTACTTTTTTTTCCCCTTATATCAAGTCTAAATATCCCTTCTTTTAGTTTGAAACCATTTCCACTTGTCCTATCACAACAGACCCTTCTTTCTGATAACCCCTTATTTAGGTACTGAAAGGCCACTCTCACGTCTCCCCAGAACCTTCTCTTCTCCAGGCTGAACAACCACAGCTCTCTCAGCCTGTTCTCATTGGTAAAGTGTTCCATCCCTTGGATCATTTTCGTGGCCCTCTTCTTGATGTGCTCTAAAAGGTCCACATCTCTGCTGTACTGAGGACTCCACATCTGGACATAGTATTCCAGGTGAGGCCTCACCAGTGTAGAGTAGAGGGGCAGGATCACCTCCCTTGTCCTGCTGGTCATGCTTCTTCAGATGCAGCTCAGGGTACACTTGGCTTTCTGTGCTGAGAGGGCACATTGCTGACTCATGTCCAGATTGCCACCCACCAGTACTCCCAAGCTCTTTTCAGTGGAGCTGTGGTCTATCCTTTCATCCTCTAGCTTGTACTGATAGCGTGGGTTGCTGTGACCCAAGTGCAAGACCTTGTGCTTGCATTTGTTGAATCTCATGGGCCCAATGCTTGAGCCTAAGTCAAGTCAGAGCTCTGATCAACTTTTGCAGAGGCAGGAATCTTTTTGCCAAGTCCAGATACTCTCTTAAGTGACCTTGTTGGATTCAAGATAGGACAAAGTGAGTCCTATTGGCCTCTGTCTTTCCAGATCCCTTGAGCACTGGTTTCCTGTTTCAGGTTCTCATGAATCACTGTATATATGGAGATATTTGCCTCCTCTTTCACATTTTACTATTCAATTTTTCTCTACGCTCACTTCTTTTCATCCTTTTCCCTTTGGCATAGTGACTCATATGCAATACTCAAAATGATTTCCAAAGCAGCTGAGTTAAATGAACAGTTCACACCTAACAAAAGCCTGAGAGATAAATTAGAGGCAAGCTGATACAATCAAAGACACACAGCAAAAATGTAAGGGAAATACAGAAGCTTCTGTCTGAAAGCACTGTTGAATGAAGAAGGAATTTTAGAAGAAAGATGAACTGCTCTCCTCATAGCTAATAGCCTTTTCTACTCTTCATCTTTTTCTTCTGTACACCTGAATTAAATCCATTTAGAGCACACACAAAGCTTTGAACACCAATGGGACAAAACCGCAGGCAGCTCTGAAGTGCATTTCATATGCAGCATTGGCACAGGCATGCCCTTCCCAAAAACCCTGTTTTTTTCCCAAAAGCCCTAGTAATACTTATAAGGCACAGGGCGCCAGAGATATTAAGGAGCTTCAACTAGTGGCATTTCATTCAGCCTCATAACGCCCTTTAAGCCCAAGATTAGGTGCCTCCATTAAGATCTGCATCACAGTTTGACTCCAGACACCCAGAACGCAGTTGTCAGAGATGTCAAGCAAAGTAGGGACAGGTCATTTTTAAAGCTGGTGCTCAGAGAGCCAAATGATCCAGAAAATCAAATCGAAGGTTTTTGGAGCACTGTGTCAGCAGCTGCATTTCTTATTTATTTATTAAAACCTAGAATGCAAAGCAAAATCAAAAGCAGGTTCCTAGCATCCCCAGCTGAGAAACATAAACTTGAGTCCTTCCCTGTGTGCTGCATAATGTGCTTTGCTCCTTACCTACACTCATAGTCTGGGGCCCTTGGTGACTGTTTTGGTTACATGCCATTAAAAACAGATTGTTCCAGAGCAACCTGCCAAGGGGCAAAATGACAGCCTGTGGACGCCAAGGGCAAGGATCCTCATTTCAGATGAAGTCACAGGACTGCTTTTCTTTTCTGTGCGTAACTGCATCTGATGCAAAGGTTCTCTCCTTTCTCTCGGAGACAATGCGTTCATTCACGGCTGTCAAGTCATGGCTGAGTTGGTGCTGGATGCTCTTTAAGCAATAGGGTTTCAATTAATGTAGCAACAATTTTGGGCTTTCGGAGCAACATGTCAGTAAATCTAAGGACTCCAGATGTTTATCCAAGGAAATGTCATGGCAACAGCCTCTCTGACACAGCTCCTTCGTGCTGCAGCACGCGTCAGGGGCTGTCATCATGAACTTATTGCTGCCACTCCTCTTTGCTCCAATCCCCAGAGGTATGCTGCTCAGGCTCTCCTCAGCCTCTCCTCAGTATTTCTAGGAGAAATAACAACTCCTTCAGTATCGCTGCTGTCCTGTTCTGCTCTGGGTTGTTGCAGACCACATTTCAGGTAACAAGTCACACAGTTGATCTCAATACCCCACTAAGCTTCCTGAGGACTTTCAGCTTGGGCTGCAGAAGACCTTCATCACCTCAGAAAACCCTTTACTCTCTGAGCAAACAGTTCTGGCTCAGCTGCTGCTTACGTGCAAGGATGCTCTTTTGCTCTGATTTACGTAGTTTCTCACATCTCTTACTAATCTTGTATTGAGAGCAGGTCACAAAGTCTAGAGCACACACCTACACCAACTCCTATATCAGCCAAGGGGGTTGGTCCCAACTATTGTATAGATGAGAGGGTGACATGAGTAGAGAATTGTTTGCCACATCTCTTAAGTAATCTAACAGCACAGCAATACTCAGATCTACAAGTCTTTCCTTCTTTCCTTTTCACATAAAATTTTGTTACTGATAACAGATAAAGAAGTCTAAGATACATATTAGAGGCCAGTGAATATGAACTGGATCTACTTAATAGAAATGTCTAAATCATTAATTTAAGCGTGCCATTAACTCTAGTAGTTCAGTCTCACTCTTTCTTTCTCTCTTTCTCTCTTTCTTTTCCAAAGTAACTTATTTTAGCTATCAGAAGTCTGTTTTCTCTAAATGGGTCAGATTTCTGCAGTCCCATGATTTCCTGCTGTTCCTCATGCATCAGAAGATGCCACCTGACCACCCAATGAGACCTCAGAGGTGCAGAACTCTGACTCAGACTGGAAACTGGGACTTCAGTAAGAATAACTGATCCACCCTTTGAGCAAACACTTCAGTGAGACTTGGGAGTCAAACTTGCAGCTGCTACAGTAATGGATTCAGTATCAGTAGGCCCTCTTGATGAGGTACTGTGTTCCTTTTGCAATTGTACAAGATATTCATCTTTCACTGTAAAATATTTTGGGGGCAGATTTTAATGCTCATTTTCACAGAAAACTGCTCTGGGTCAAACTGGTATCTCACAGGGCTGGCAGCGGGGAATCAATTCACTGACTGCATCTTCCTGGTTCCAGACCAGATTTTATTAATGGGGTGACACAAAGTAAGAGATTGTTGAATGGACAAGTTACATTAGTTGCACAAATAGCATACTGTAGGTAATAAATAAAGCACAGCTTAGGCCCTAATTTGGATGTGCTGATCCAGGGCTTCTTAGGGAATAGACAGACAGGTAGAGTCTGTGGCTCCAAGGACATGTTAGGCTGTTATTTGTTTTTACAGTTAGCTGCTAACCATAAAACTGAATGAGTTAAAATAGGGGAATATATTAAAATTTTTGGATAATAACAGAAATATGGGGTTTTTAAAAATGTTTGTTTAGGAAAAAGGTTAAATTATTTCATTAATTTCACAGTTTCCTTGCAAACTCTATCTTCAGCACCTTTTGACTATCTTACTCCTCTTACCCCAAACTCAGAGCAGACATATTAATTCTCATCATTCTTGGGGAAAAGACAATTTTTTATGTTTGCTCTCAAAGAATATTTCTTTCCAACTCAAAATTTCATGCAAGCTCTGCTAATTCCTCCATGCTAGAATCTTTACTGTTGTATCTTAATTACAATCTTAGCTGGAGCCACCAAGCTGTTATCTTCCTTGATTTGGTAGTCTCCACAAATACAAACAAAACTTTATGTCAGTGACTCTCCATGACAAAAGACAAAATACACATTTGCCTCTTACATGAAATGAGAAGGAATTAACAAACAGTATTCATAAAGTAATACTTCATTAGGAATCAGAGTGGTTGGGCAGAATGGTAAAGCTACACAAGGCTGTGCCTAAACCCCTGGGATTGTACACAGTTTGCTGGAATACGAAACATTGTTAGGGTCACTGTGTATAAAAAGCTCAGTCACTTCATATTATTGTGAATGAACAAGAATATTTTAGTCAGTGCTCTTTTAAAGTTATGTATATTTTCAGATTTATCTCTACCTGGCTTCATGGAAATTGAGGCTTGGAGAGCAACGATAATTTATAAAAGCTTTAGCAGCTAAGTTTTGGATTAGGCAACAATTTTGTCACCTTTTTGGGTAATACTCACTTCCTCTTTGGACAGAAAAAAAGCTTAAAGACTACTTACAAACCTGAGACTTCTTGGAGTTTTGACTCAATTTTTTCACTTCAACTAATGCATACTATTTCTTTACTATACTAAACTTTTGTGACCACTTAGTCTTACTAACACTGTTTCTGTCTGTGAATTTGATATCACTCCCCCAAACCGCACGAAGGAAGCATTTTACATTGTGATGGACATCAAAATCAAAACGTTTCATCCTCTCTGGAGTCCTGCTGGCAGTTTTATCAGCTCTCACATAATTCCACCTAGCTTTTGGGGTTCACTCCAAAGCTCTCCCAGATACAAATGGACTGTTATTCATCCCTCAGTGTAGTTAATGCTTGGCTGCTTTCTAAGGCTTTGCTTTTTTCCTTCCCAATTTATTCCCAAGTTTAAACTTGAACTCAGAGGGCTGAGGAGAATATCAAAACTGAACCTCAGCCCCAACATACCACAATTCCACTACCTTAGGTCCATCAATCTACAAATGCACACAATGGTACACTTTAAAGCAGCAGGTTGCAATGGATGAGTGCTTCATGGCAGAGACATGGTCATCTTTTCAGGTGATATTCAGGGCTGACAGCACCCCACACTCACTTCCGCTGTTTGAATCCCACAGATGTAGTTAGGGGGTGCAGGACTACGCCAACTCAAAGCTGACAACCTGCCTCCAGGAAAGTGAGGATGTTTTCTATTATTTCTCCATATTTATTTTATATAGAAAGAAATCACAAAGATCATCTTGGTCCAACTCCCCTGCTGTGGGCAGAGTTGCCAAACAAAAAATCAAGCACCAGCCCAGGCTGCCCAGGGCCCCATCCAACCCAGCCTCAAACACCTCCACAGATGGGGCATCCACAGCTTCTCTGGGCAACTTGTGCCAGTGCCTCACTGCCCTCTGAGGGAAAAATTTCCCCCTAAGATCTAATATAGAATTTAATCAGCTGGTGCCCCTTGTGCCTTGAGCAGGCATCACCTTGGGTAACTGTACAGTGTTGGAGGGACATGTGAGAATTTCCCACTTCATTTCTTGGTTGTGTTTGAAGTAAAAGCAGTTGGGCAAATCTGTGGCAGAAAAAGCTTCCTGAATCTGATGGCCTGCAAAATTGCAAGACTGGTATGAAGCATTACAAACACAGAATGGTGAGTCAGTCACTTTGACCAAACGCTGGTGACTGCAAGGGGTCCTTCGTTTTTCCAGGAGCCCAGGAAATGGCCCTTTTTGAGATACCAGTGTGATTGCTCTCGTTGCACACCATGCATTTTTCAGACCACCTACAATGTTAGAAATGCAGCACTTCTGTTTTCCCACCTACTGATAGTATTATTCTTTCCTGACTGTCAGATAAGGAGTTTACATTCTTATTTGGTGGAGGTTGAAATCACTTTCACTATTACACTGTCACTGAAGTCAATTGGAATTATTACAGAATGATAAATCAGATATAAAATAATTTCTTTCTTGGATAGTATTTGCTTCAAATATTCTTGCCAGGTCCAGGGAATCAAAAAATTTCAGGGGAGATTTGCCAACATAGATTTTATCTTTCTGATAATTTGCTCACTGGAGCATTTCTCCCTTCAGTATTGCTCACTATCATCTGGTTTTCAGAGAAGCAAGGTTTGCAAAGATGGCTAATATCTTACTAGACAGTGATATAGTTGAAAATAGGAGATAAGATTTCAGGGGTACAATCCTGATACCTACTGTATCCTAAATTTCATGACTGCTTCTGCAATCAGAGGGACAAACTGTCCTGCCACAGACAAGCAGAGATGTGGAGTGTGTGCAAAGTCTCACTTCAGGAGTCAGCACAAGTTGTAACAAGAGAGCTGCATTCCTCTGTAGTGTACCAGTGCCTGAACAAACTTTCCTTCTTATGGAGGAAAATTGCAGGTGTGCTACAAAAAGTCTTGATTTCTACAAAAAAGAAAAACCTTCTTCAAGTAGCTCAGCATCACCCTACAAACCAGCACAAAATAGAGAAAGACTTTACCAGGGCCAGTAGTGACATGAGAAGGAGCAACAGTTTTAAACAGAAAGAGTATAGGTTTAGACTGGGAATAAGAAAGAAATTGTTCAATATGAAGTTGGTGATGCACTGGAACAGGTTGCCCAGAGAAGTTGTGAATGCCCCATTCCTGGAAACACTCAAAGGTGGTTGCATGGAGCTTTGATCTGACATAGTGAAAGATGTCTCTGTTTATGGCATGGGAATTGGACTAGACAATTTTTAAGCGTCCCTTCCAACTCAAATCACAAATCTTTGTATCTTACCAACACACATGGTACAGAAATGCATGAAAGATATTTTCCATGGGCCAGCCACATTTGATGGTTTGCATGGTGGCCTGTCTCTCTAGCCCAATATACTGTAAACTTCCTACTTTCATATTTTGGGCCCTGTTATCAACTCAACTGCAACACTGCTGGTTCTCCCAGTCATTACTGTAAGGTTTTTAATGAGCAAGTAAACAATTTTGTCACATTAACAACATTTTTATAGCATACACAGCTTGTAAAAGCTCTCCTGTTGAGGGAAATAGCATTCTATCAACTAAATGCTTCCAACAAAGGAAAAAAAAAGAACAGGCTCTGTGGGTTTATTAGAAGGATTTACAGTACATTATCTAAAGATTGCTAATTGCAAACTGACCTTGAGACATAAATCAAAACTTCAAGTCATAATTTTCAATAATGGTATTAAATGCTTTAGACTTTTCAACAAAGCTTAGTCTCTGAAGCAAGGCAGGAAGTGAGACTTCTCTACCAAATACAGCTTTGGATATTTGATTATGGGTGAGCATTAACAACTGAGCTTCTGACCTTTGCTATAAACATAGATGTCTGTAGCTTCTATTAGTTCAGATTTCTCTGAATTGCAAAGTGAAGCTACACTCATGTTCTCATTTCAACCAATGGGAGAAAATGCAGGCTTGCTTCCACTGTATTAAGATAAACTTCAAATTTTGCAGAAAGAAAGAGAAGAGAATTTCAATGCATGAAAGGACTTTTTATGTATCTGAAAAACTTGATCAATGCTCTTTTTCATAGCATAAGAAAAACAGCAAACATAATCTGTTTTGGTCCACTGCAAGAGCTATGCTTTTTCCTGTACCAAGTAAATTCTAAGTTAGTCAAGCCCTTTCTCATCAGGCATCTGCACACTTCCTTGCTCCGTCTGACAGAAAACCTCACAACTCCTTGACTCTGTCCCCAGCTCTGTCATGGTATATGAAACCAAAATAATGACTGAGTGCTATTCTCACACTACCGAGACCGAGACTTACACCGAGACCTTGAAAAGATGTGGGGAACAAAACCCATAGCTTAAAGCTCCATAATTAAAAGTACTTGAATAATGAATAATTGTTTCAATGCTTGTGGCAGATAGGGAAATGGCAACTCAAAAATCCAGGCTACATGCTTTCCCACACAGATCTTTCAAAGACGTTTTAGTTTTTAATCAGAAAGATTGAGGCATACCCCATTCAACATTTCTGGTCATGGCAGAAATCTGATTCGCTGAACTTAATTTACAACTAATTACAATCAAGACTCAAATAAAATGCTAACAGAACATCCTCCTACATTGTTGATTTGGAGTGAATTTCCTTTTTCTCACTCCCACAAGGTCAGCTATATGATTTCAGGAAAAAAAAAATGCCCTAGCGTCATTAAAGTTCGTATTTAGACTCAGCTAAGACTCTTTTCAGACAACAAGATTTCTTTTTCTTCCTTTTCTAAGCCATTCCTTCCCTTCAGCTACAACAGCTATTTATTTGTGAGTTACTTTAAATCTCTTTCATTTTATAAGGCACTTTACTTTTGACAGTGCTGGCAAAAATGTAGCTTTGCCTTCTAAATATAGTAGGAAGGGAAGAAATAAAACAGATTGTTTGCTGGTCTTTCTGTTTCTATTCTTCTGTTCCAAACTATTCTCCATAAGTTCCTGTCTATCACCTTTCGTAAATAACATCTGCTTTTCAAACTCCCTGTCTGCTAATTAGTCAGAGTCGTTTGTAAGCATATACCATGTATTTAGAAATGCACAAATCAAATGCTAATGGTTACTAACATAAACTTCCCACTCATTCCGCATTTATATCTATTTCCTCATTAGAAGAATGTAAAACAAAACGAAACAAAACAAACAAAAATAACACAACCACCACCAAACAGCTAAAAAGCCTCTTTAAAATTATGCATTTGGGTTATTTGGGATGATTGTGCCAAATAATTTCAATCCTTAGAAAGATTTTTCAGGTGACATTAATTTATTATTTGCCCCCATTTCTTTTCTAACATATCAACTAATTTGGGAAGATGTCCTTTCTGCTACAGAGAGCTTCAACACATATTCATTCTTTCTCTGGAGAATGCATCGGCTCCAGGCTATAGTGTATTCCCTACACAGTTGCTTTCTGTTCACAATGAGTATTTATATATTTCATACAAAATAAAATACAGCAGGCCAGCTCTATCAATAGAAATCAAAGGGAGGGAGTCTCGAAGTACGTGTTTCCTACTTATTAAGGATTTGCTTTTGCAAGATGGGAGACAAATCTAAATTTAATTTGCCTGTGACAAAACCAAAAACCTGTGCAAGGTAAGTTTCCTCCCCAGGGCTTCAGTGATAAACCTTAAGTTCTGACGAATCCAAACTTAATGATCTTTCTGTTAGCAAAATCCTTAGCTGAATTAAGTCACGTGAATGACAAAACAGAAAAATTAACACACTGCTTTGATTAAAGCCTAGCTAAGTAAAGTTCTTAGGAGCCACCTGGGAACAGAACCATAAACCAGAGCCATGTCAGAGAGTATTTTACACAGATTGATTCTTGGACATATGTTTTTAAAATGTGTTTTATGAGTGATCTGGAGAAATATTTGAGTGTTATCTGTGGGGAAAAAATATATATAACTGGCTGTACACCACTTGTTAACAGCTGTCAAAACCACTGCCAGAACACCCAGCTACCGGATTCTCATCCCTCTGAAATTTGCAGTGAGACCGTCCATATTTTAGACAAAATCTTGAAATCAGAACCAACACCAGGCCCCATCCTGGTTCTGGTCCCTCAAATGCACTGGTGTCTCTTCTAGATCTTGTGGAAAAAAATACTCTCATTCTGAATTGCTCCCTTCTGCCTTTCTGTTTAATTTCTTGAGAGGGACATAAGCAATGGTGCCAGACATGTACAGAAGCAGGTAAAAGATAAAGTACAAATCATTTGAAAGCAACATCTACCAGGGTTCTAATAGATTCTCCTAATTCCTCTGGAAAGCAAAAATGTCCCAAGTATTTGGAAAATGAAGGCTGCCAAGTTTAGGGAGATGGGGTATTCTCAATCCTCTGGCAACTGAAAATGGCTGAACACCCTTCACTCCCCATCCCCGACAAAAAGAAAAAAAAAGCTCAGTTCCTGTCTTATTATAACTAGCCAGGTCCTCTGACAGATAATTTCACTACTAGAGTGAACCCTTGACAACACTGCAAAAAAGCGGCCAACACCTTTATCAACATTTAGCTTTTAATAGTTCAGAGGATTTCCTGAACCAAATGTAGTTTGTTGACTTTTTAAACTCAAAAAAGTGGAATACTCTTCTAAGTATTCACCATGTTAACTTGAAACCCATGGAAACTCTGTCTGTTTACAGCAACACTCACCAAGTTCTCCAGGTCTGCTGCAAATCAGCTCTGTAAGACAGAAAATAATTTGAAGAGAGAAGCGCATTCAAGCCCTCACTGGCAGGGAAAAAAAACCAACAGAGCAACATGAAGATATAAAGGCAGCAGTGTATCCAAAATAGGAGATGGCTGAAGACTGGTACAGAGATTCTAAGTTCTCAGGACAGTTTTTTCACAGTTCCCAGTTAAGAAGTTAGAGGACATAAAAATAGGGGGAAGTGGCAAATAAAGGAGATGAAACAGAGAGGTCCCAGGTACAATTACATCATATCAAATGAAGGTCATGTCTTACAGCAGAGAATGTAGAGTGTACCTAAGGGATATGAAAAAGGATCCAAAAAAGAACTAGTATTATGGTAGATAACAGACTTAATATGAGCTCTTTAGGGTGCTGCTGATCTTGAGAGCTCAAGGTATCCTTCAATGTACAAAGAGAACTCCAGAAAAGCAGCTGAAAAGTCACACTGTGTGCTACTATAACAGATTTTGAAACACCACACCTGGTTCCGGCCTCAGCAGTTCAAAATGGTTATTGAAAAACTGGAGGGTATTCAAAGATGGACAGGGCAACAGATGGTAAGAGCACTAGAAAGCACAGCTGAAAGCGAGACAGCCCAGATGCATGAACTACCCCAAAAGAACGCGAAGTGGAGATCTAACCACATCTCAGACTGCATTTAGGGGGAGAACAAAATTTTGGGATGGTGTTGTAAATCTATTAGAAGTTTCTAATAGGCAGGCATATCACATGCTTTTAAGAGAGTAAAAGTGTGTGCTGAAGAGTAATGAACCATTAGAAATGCTTGCTAAAAGCTGAGGCAGTTTTTTACCACTAGGAATGATAGGGACAAAATATATGCAGTATAAATCATGGTACATAGTTCCAGAGATTCCTTTTGACTATGTTTTACAGGGTTCTAGGAATGCAATGAAAACAATTAGAAGATGTCTTTTTTCTGACTTTTGAAACACATTTATACAAATATATTTAGTACACAGGCTTTTACAATAATTAAAAACAAAACAAACAAACAAACAAAAAAACGAAAAAAAAAGAGTTGAAATCTACCTTAATCTGAAACCAGCAGCTCATTTCTGGGGGCACTGCAATACCAGTTCAGCTAACTCCTGCCTGAAATTGGTAAAGTATCATAGATTTCTTATTGGGGCATACACAATAGCAGTGCAAGTCCAGTGCAGATGTAACAAGGAACAAGTGTGTTCTGCTAGTATCACTTTCTCAGTAAGTATATCTTGTGTTCAGATCATCTCCCTGCTCATAGAAATTTCTAGCTGAGTAACTTACCAATTTTGCCCAAACCATGCAATTTCTGACTCCATTTGTCATGTTTATAGAAGCATTTACTCCTTAATGTTCATACATAGCTTGGAAGATAAGAAGTGCTCTCTAACTGCCAAGTGCTGTCATTTACTCGGTTCCCAAAACTTGCAAGGCAGGAAATATACCCTCAGTTCTCTGGGCTGGCACCATAGCTGATGCAGGCACACAGCAGGCAGCTCAGAATGGCCACCTTCCAATGCACTGCGCTGAGGGGTGGCTCAACAGATGCTGCCTCTGCAGCTAGCTAGCACAGTTAAAGGCAGGTTGCAGCTCTTAACTACCACTTTTTTGCCCCAAAACTGCAATGCAGGCAGTACTTCAATGCAAGACATGCTGCCAAAAGGGCTGCACAGAGGCCTGGAGGACCCACACCTCTGCTGGTTCCCCATAGGCTCTGGCCATGCTGGGGCTCACCTCAGGTGTCTGAGCGCTCTTTTGGCCACACGTAGCAAATGTTTATGGTGCCACATACACGAATAAAAGGGACCCATTCCTTTTTTGCGTGTGAAAGAGCGAAGGATTGCTGTGCACTGTGGTGCATTAAGTTATACTAAGGATTCTGATTATTTGAAAGACCTCTAACAAATTTCTGTATCGGCAACGCTTGAGTTCTGTGGTTGGTCAAGAGATTAACTCTCATTCCCTCATTGTTGCTCAGCCTTTCAGTACCACTTTCCACGAGGCAGGCAATAGTCCAGGAATCAAAAAACTTAAAAAGAAGTCTAAAATAGCTGTTTTCAGTACCACCTCCTCCTGCTCTCACTCGTTGACAAGAGATACTGGAAACACAGAAGACTAATGGAGGGAGAAAAAGTGCTGTCTAAAAGATTATTTCTTAGCTCTGATATAGTCTTCCGCATCTATTTAAATTGCTTCCCTCCTTACCTCTCGCTCTGTTTTGGCTGCCCATTCATTTTGAAGTTTCCTTCTGAACCATTTTCCTTTTCTGCTGCTGACAAAAGACTTCCAACTCATACTCACACATTTGATATTTTCTGATATTTCCTGTGCCTAAAACCAACTTTTCCTTTAGTTTTCTGAAAAAAAAATCTCATCTGCTGTCAGCTGCCAAGCTTGGATTAAAAGACAAGCTGTACACTGAACCTATTTGTGTGCACTTTTTATTACAGAAGCATACATCAACTCAGGGATGACAAGTGAAGCAGTTTCAACTGGCACATTTTCATTCTACATTACTGAAGTACTTACATCCTGCTTCTAAGTATATATTACTCCATACAAGCTATGTCTATAATAAACACTTACAGTATAAGTATCCAGACTATAATTTTTAAACTGTGGTTGAAAGCCTCAATCACTGATATGATTTTGGCAACACGCTGGCTTTCGTTTTTCATATTGCTAACCCTGTTTGACTTAAGTGCTTTTAATTTTAAAAAATCATGAGTTAAATAGTTACATCTCAGACATCTCCTGCTCCACCAAAAATAAAGTGTGAAATCTCATGAAGATGCAGGAAACCTGACTGAGATGCACAAAGTAATAATGAGACTTAAAAACTACTCAGCTAACAGAAATAGACTGGCAGAGAGTAAGATGCGGCTCAGACTCCACCATACCTGATTGAATCCCTGGCTGCAGGGAAGGTCTCATACCTGCTGTCAGCACATGCTCCTTAAAGGACAACTCAGGAATGTGACAAGAGTTAATACCTACACTTTACAAACTAAGTATGCTATTCCCTGGTTTCTGAGTCTGCACTGGCCTCATAAGATACAGACTACCTTCTCTTCCTATGGCTTCCAGCAGACCTACTGGCTATAGTGGTGTGCAATACTGCAGAAAGCTCTTAAGATGAGCTCGGCCTTGGCCAAAGACCCCCATGTTGCACGCAGTCTCAAAGGACATGGGTCTTACTGGGCACGAAGCACAGCTGTATGTCAGTCAGCAGTTCCATACCTTTTTCCATATCTCAGCTGCTGCATTAGTGCTTCCATTTTCATCAGTCAACTAAGCCTCACCTCCTACATCTTTGTTTCCTAAAAGAAATGTACTGGAAACACATGACCCAATACAGTGAGTCAGTTAAGACTGTGTCAAGCACCAGATCCTATACAGACATTGCAGCAGAGCAAAAACACACATTGGAAAGAATCACAGCCCTGCACAGGGACTAACTCAGCAGTCCTCACACCATCACAAAAGCAATTCTAACACTAGCAGCATGGGAGCAACAGGGGACGGAACAGTTTAGGAACTCGATATACACAGTGGGGGACTGGTTTACACATTTTTTGTTTGATTTATAAACTTTTTTGTTTTCTTTTATGAACAGTTTTATTACAAGGTATAAATTCAGGCTAGTTTAAAAGTGGTATTATTTGCTGTCTTAAATATTTGGTTCTTTCTATTCCAAAGCTTTATCTTTTAAGTATATAAAGGAATAACATTATCTCTCTTCTGACCATGAACGAACATTGGGTCTTTCGTTAAGTAAGCATAGAATTTGACTATGAAGAAAGAAGTTAGAGCACACAACCTCGGAGGAGGCTTACTAAGTCAGAATCAGCAACATGAAAAATCTACCTGGTTCTTCTTAATGGGATGCCTGGTGAGTCAGCATATTTGGAAGTTCTTCTAGGCTACAGCATTTTGTCTCCTTTCATGCTTTCATCTTACTTTGATTCAATTTTCTTTAGATATGAACACTGTAAACTTGAAAGTCAACCTGAGATCAAGCTCTGATGACAGCAGTATGTACTTTATGAAAGAATAATGAAGCCATGTGTTAATACACTGCGAGATGTAAGTTGAAGGCTTAGATGCTCATGTTCCTGCTCCTTCTGCCACCCTGAAGGCTAAACAAAGGGCAAAGACCTGGCAGAACACAAGTCACAGCTAAAAAGTAAGATCTGATAAAAGCACAATGGGGAAAGCAGAATAAAAATCTATTACTGCTATTAAAAAGTTCAGTTAAGGAGTTGTAACACATGGGATCAGAAATACTATTTTTGGAATGACAAAACCCAATAAACTTCAGAAGGAAAGAAGGTTCTTAAAAGGAACTGAACAGTCACTTCTTGTCCTGCTAGTATTAAAGGAAATCAGATCTGTTCATTTGGAAGCAACTACTACTGTAGGAGTTTATTTTATATTTTTGAAAACCCAAGTAACACAAATCAATCCCAGATATGACACAGAGAAAAAAATTAAGTGAAATTCTTTCCATATGCTCTCTCTGTAAACAGCAATATTTTTGAAATTACTTTTGCATAAAGAATTCCAGAGAGTGAGCAGAATGCTCTGAAGTTTCTATACTCAGTTTCTATACAGAACTTTTCAGAATGATTTAAAACATATGGAATAACTGGTGTTTTGCTTAAACAAGATTCTTGAATCTGAGATTGAGTTTTATACCTGAAATGGTTCTTGGTAGATTTTCAAACTATTTTATTTGAGTTTGCTTCACCATCTTTTATTCTGAGTTACAGACCCTTAGAGCACTCTTTTTCTTCAAGACTAACCACAGCTGGAGCAGACAACGTAAATTCTCAATTCAGAAACGTCTCACGAAGAGGACAGTTAACTTCCAAAGTTTTATTGGTCAAGGTGGTACGTTTATAGTTTGGATGTTATGTGCGGTACTGTAAAAAAACTGAACATCAATCATACAAATTTATTCAGACAAAATTTGTAGCTGACATTAAGCTTCAATTAATATAAATAAGCAAATCTGATAGAAGCACTGTAAGAGTGCTTAATACCCAGTCACACATACCACAGCTAAAATTTACCCTGATTAGACTTCCAGAAATTTGCAGGTACATTCTGTAGGCAAAGGAAAATATCCATAGGTCAATTATTCAATGACCTCAAGTCACAGGGCTCAGTTGCAAAACATTTGAGGTTTGAGTGCTTCCTACTTCAGGAATTATATTATTATGTGAGCTCATAAATAACCAAAGTAGCCAGTAGGTTTATGCAATATTTATCTAATTTAAACTCACCAGAAGGTACAATTTGTTTCAAGACTGCCTATTTTGCTTAAGGCCAGCAGCAAACAGGTCTGCCTCCCTCACTCTTGTGCCCAGTTTAGAAGAGCACTGTGCCAAGTAGAAACTCCCAAAGCTCTGTGGACCAGGCAGGCACAGATCCCCTGAGCTGACTGGCTGGCTCTGCCCTTCATCTCTGGATGCTCTCTCTGAACTGAAAGATCAGAGACTCCTTTGTACTGCTATTTCAGGTAGGCCATTCTGTGATTGCCATCAGGGAAATGTTGTAATCTCAAGTGGGAGAGGATATAAATAATCTTGAATAGCTTGTGAAGTATCCAGGAGATGATTTGTCTATTAAAACATAAGCCATTCTGTGAGTCACACAAGCAAATCCATGCTCATGAATTGCTCGTAGAATCACAAGGTTGGAAACGACCTATAAGATCATCTAGTCCAACCGTCTTCTCATCACCATTGCTACCACAGGCACTAAACCATATCTCGCAGCTCCTCATCCAGACAAAGCTCAGGATTTTTCTCACTCTTAAAAGTAATACCATTCCTAAGAATAGACCATGTTATCACTTTTTTATCAGGCTGTGAAATAATTATATCTCTTGATATTGATGGGCAGACACTTTACCATGCAAGGCAACCTGCCCCAATGCAGAGTCAAAAGCTTATGCCCTAAATGCAGCCTGAGGCCTGTAAGTGACTATATGTAAGGCTTACTACATTTCAAGAAAACTGTTTACCATCTTCCTTCTGTTTGTCTTCAGACAGCACGTATAGGACATAGATTTTACTGGTTTTCCTATGCCAGTGCTATGATTAGACATGACAATCTGGGCACTACCCTGACTTCTGAGAGATGATGGGGTCCTTTGCTAGAGGGAATTTACTATGTGTTGGCATCAGGGAAGACCAGAGGTGCCTTTAGTCAGCACAAAGAGCCTCTCAAGTGCAGCTGAGTGTTTGAGTCTTATACACAGCATGCCAGGACTGCATCCAGGTATGGAGAGTACAGAAAGTAGGAAAGAGTCAAGAAGACCCCAGGAAAGGGTGGGAGAACTGCTGTAGCCTCACAGATTGCAGCCTAGGAGTCATGGAAATAACCAGCAGTGGATTGCCGCAGACTGCACTAACTCAGAACCGCAGAGAAAGGATAAGCAGGAGACAGAGATACAAGAAAGTTGTTACACAATGTCTGCTATGAAAGAAAGTTCAAAGTCACAACAAAGACTGAAAGACTCAAAATCAGGCTGAATCTCAAAGGGTGTGTTTAGCGGGGTCACAAGCCTGACCCTCGCTCCTCAGACACTGGGCCAACACATGCCTCTTTGCTCCTTTCCTCTCCCAGTCAAGTGAAAAAAATTCTGTTTTCTGTTATTATTGTGCTAAGAAACATAGTAGACAGAAATGAAAAACAGGCTTAGTTGCAAAATTCCCTTTCTTAGTCATAGGTATGAGAAAATGCTTCTCTGCAGACAGGAAAAGTGAACACTCGTTCTCCTCCCTTTCACCTCCTCCTGGGATGCTGGGTTCAGTTAACGGAAATATCAGGGGAGCATCTTCTTAGAATTCAAACAACATTTACGGCTCGTACAGGGAATTGAAGGGAAAAAAAGATATCACAGATTTTTTCTCTCTGTATTGTTTTAACTTTTGTGTACAACACGTACGCGTTTCATAGCTCTAAGGAGGGAGGTAAGTTATCTAGTACCTCAAAGTTCTAATGATCAATGCACTGTGCTCCCAGTGTTCCACATTTGTACATAAACACAGGTAGCAACATCCACCAGGCCAAATTTTTCCTTTACTCGTATCAGTACAACTGTTCTCATCTTAATACTAACTGGGAGCCGTGTTCAATTTTGTCTGCCTTCATGTCACAGAACTGCAGAATCATTGGGGTTGGAAGGGACCTCTGGAGATGAAGTCCAACCCCACAGCTAAAGCAAGTTCCCTTAAGAAGGTCTCACAGGAAGGCATCCAGGCAGGTTTTGAATATCTTCAGAGAAGGAAACTGCACAACCTCTGGGCAGCTTGTTTCAGTAAAGTTTTATGTCTTTTTTTAAGCATACATTTTATTACTAGGTCTCTTATTTCCATCTGCTCATATTGACTCACAGAAAAAGTCGCTCTTTAAGCAATTCTGTGTACAAACTAACAAGATGAATGCAAATTATAGCAGTCGTTCATTCTGTCACAGCCTTCTCAGTGCACTGGCTCATATGCCTCTCTACAAGCAAGACCTGATTCTGCCCCTGAGCTCTACTTTGCAAGGAATGGATCATGAGTAATCAGCAATAACGTTTCAGGCTTTCACCAAAGATAAAAGGCTCAGTAATACTTAGGAGGATTCACCCAACGTGTAGTTTGCTCTAATTTGCTCTTCATTTGTGACACCCGTGCATAACATGTTGCCACACATTAAGAGAAGCAGATACTGACACTAGTGAGATGCCCTCAGCAATCCACTTCCTTCATCAGAATAACGATGTTTGAGGTCCTTTATTTGTCAGAATCTCTAAGGTATAAGCAAATTGATTATTTTCAGCTTTTTTTGTTACTGTTTTTGTATTGTACATCTGAACAGCATAAAAAGCCAAGTAGTGAACAGGCAACTAATTAAATTCTTCCTTGGAAAAACAATGGCAACAGCACAACCTTTTTATGAGCCACGTGCTTTTTAAACTGGCTATTTCATTTTCTGATTCTCTACTCCCTCTCCTTTCATGTACTTCTAATACAGAGTTCAAGAAATGCTGGAATTAATTATCTCCATGGCAATATTCATCAAAGCACTCCAGCTTCTACGGAAGCCGGGGATGAAACGTTACGAGGCAAATCCAAAGGAAAAGTGCACCCACTGGAATCTCACAAGCAAGCTAAGTGTTCACAGGATAAAATGAATTCAACTGGAACATTTATTTCAAAAAGTATTTTCTCTCAACTGATGTCTCTGAGTGGTGCTAGCATTACCTATTTTGGCAATGAACATATTTTAAAGAGCATTTTTCCACTAACAAATAGACTTTCTGAGAGGTAAGCATATGTTTAAGTGTTCCACAGAGCCACGGCCTGAAAGAGGAAAGAGTCTTATGGAAAGCATGCCAAGGCAAAATCCTGGCCCACAGAAGTCAATAAGAATTTTGCTTCTGAGTTTAATGAAGACAGGATTTCACTCAAGAGAGCTGCAGAAGGGTCAACCTACTTAGAGGAAAAAAGTATCCAGATGTCTCACAGTATTAGGGGCTCAAAATCAGAAAGTACTGCAACATCATGAAACATTTTTGCACTCTTTACTGCAAGAAATGGAATGCTTTGGTTTTAACTAAAACCAATTTTTACCAATAAAACTCATGCAAAAAAATGAAGAAGAAATGCAGGTCTACTGTGATGTGAAATGTACAAAATACCTCTTTTGTCTTACAGCTTAATCCTTCCTCAGAGAGTCAGATTCCTTTTTTCCTTTGCATTTTTTTTTTTCTTTCATGTTGACAACCACATTTATTTCCACTGTGAGGATTTATACCAGAGTAAAAAGAGAACAATGAACCTCTGGACTGATAAAGCAGGTGGATTATTTTTTGTTTGTTTGTTTTTGTTTTGTTTTTCCTGATTTTCTCTTTTAAACAGGAAGGTAATAGAAGATTAATTGGCACTCATAGGTATGCATGTCTGCAAGGCTAGTCAGAGATATGAATGGCCATTTTCATTCAGCTGTCTTAAGAAACTAATGGACAAATACCTTCAGTAAAACAAAGTTATATACTCATCTCAGAAGCCAGGGGAATTTTAATCACGATGCTATTATAATTTAACTGCATTCAGCCTCTTTTTCCTCCTCCCAAACCCTTCTAGACACTGCTTTTTTGTTGTATTCAAACTGTATCCCACTGGGATGCTGACATTCTGCCATATCTTTGCTTAGAAATATTCACAAGGGGAATACAATCCCTGCCAAAGCTCTCACTAGTTGTAAAGTAAACAAAAAAGTGTCCTCAGAATGTTCCAACATGCACAAAACTAGACAGATCTACAGTCAAGGAAAACTTACGTATTTAATGTAGTTTGTATTTCAGCTCATGGCTCCTGCCCAACATGAATGTGTATGGAACTGGTGAGCAGCAACCGCTCTGCAACTACAAAGCCTTCTGCTCGAGTAATCCAGCACTGCAAGCCTCAGCTCTTTGGCTTGCCATGTCTCGAGCTTCTGTCTGACAGTGCAATCTGTCACTGCCAGCCTACAAGGACAGGCTGACAACAAACCATGTAGTAAGTAATAATCCCCCCAAATACTTCTATGTCCTTTTAATCTGTAATTGAAACCTTTGAGTCTCAAACTGGTCTCAGTTACATCAGCACAAATCGTGATTAATGCCGCCAAACACAATGTAATGCCTGGTAATTATTTTAAGGAGAATGAAATCAAATTCCTGCACAATAAATCCTAAAAGCCAGAGCATACTCAATACAGTTACAGAATCATAGAATGGCTGAGCTGGAAGGGATCTTAAAGCCCAGTCAGTTCCAATTCTCTTCACATGGGCAGGGCTGCTCCCCACCAGCTCAGGCTGCCAGGGCCCCATGCAACCTGGCCTTGAACATCTCCAGGGATGGGCATCCACAGCTTTTCTGGGCAGCCTGTTCCATCCAGTGCCTCACTGCCCTCTGAGTAAAGATTTTCTTCCTAACACCTGCCCCAAATCTCTCTTTTAGTTTAAAGCCATTCCCGTTTGTCCTAGCACTGTCTGCCCATGTAAAAAGTTGGTCTCCAGCAGTCATATAACTTCATTTTGCAAGCCAAAAAGCAAGTGTGCAACAGCGCTAGATCACCTTAAGTGTTTAATCACTAGGAAGTTACAGAATATTATCATTATTATTTAGAGAGTGTTCCTAGGAATCATTAACAATTACTGATTTGGAATCAGTTGAGTGTAATTACTGTGTAATCACCAGCAATAAGTGGCCTTTGCTAGGTGTTGGTCCTGCAATTACAGATTCATAAAAGGGTACCTCTGCTATGACACAAAGCAACACACCAGAGTTCTGTTTTTGAATCTGCAATGCTAAGGGGCTGAGGTGATGTCTACTGCCACACCAAAGGACATGGCTGTATAATTCAATCACTACAGTGTCCATGAAAAACTCTTAGGAGGGATATTTATTTATTGTAATTAGAAAAGGAATTCAGTTCCTCAGTACCACATCTGCTCTGAAAATGAAACGGAAACAAATTTGAAACAGGCTTCCCATTTTAATTGGTCTGTCTCAAGTGTATTACCAACCTCCACCATCTTAGGGAGCACAGTCAGAGCTTTTCTGTGGGGCCAATATGAAAAGCTGCCAGGTGCATTCCAGCACTGAGCTGCGGCAAGCAAAATGACAGCAGCAGAGCTGGGTTGGGCTGGTCCCAGCTCTGAGGGGAATGGAGCAAGTCTGAAAGAAAAAGCTACTCTAAAGCATCATCACCTCTGTCCTAGGAACAACAGGGACCTCAGAGTTGCTTCTTGTCTTGTTTCTCCCCCCTTCCCAGCAAAACAGCCGGCTTGCCAACTGGCCTTCAGCATATGACACCCGTCCAATAACAGGGAAACCTGGAGAAGAGCTACAAGGATTTATCCAGATATGAAGTACAGATCTCCCTCCCTGCAAAACAGAAGGATCTCCAAATGAGACGTGCAGTAGCAGGGGCACTTGCTATGTTCCTCCAGGCATCTCTGCATGAAGCAACCCAAGAGACAAACCAAGGGAGACAAACCCTTGTCCCTATTTCTAGTGTAGCTTGAATGCACAAACCCTGAGCCTTCCAGTCCTGACTGTTCCCTTCTAAATGACAGAATTTCAGTTACAGGGCAAAAATGATTAAAACTAACCACACACACAGTTGGCACAGCTCACCCCCCTCTGCTTCCTTCTTTCTTGATTCCAAGAAGAAAACCATGCAATGATCCCAACCCATCCTGTTGATGGCTTACTGTAGTTTAAATGCAATAGAAAGCACTTATCAAAATAGGAAAATAAATAAATAAATAAAGTCACAACATTTTTCAAGCCAAACATTGAGGATTCCTGCTTTCTAAGGATTCAGCAAGAACTTCTCACACCAGAAATCAGCATGTCTGTAGTTTAGAGGACAGATTGCTCTGTCCAAGCCTCTGCTTCTCCCTCAATCTTCCGTCCTTCTCACGGCATTCCCTCTCAAACTGAATTCACAAAAATAGAAGCATCCAAAACAAAATAAAGCCCTAATTATTTCCCTAATTTTAAACTAGGCTAGCAATTAGTTTACAGTCTGTTGCAATGAGCTCCTGTGTGGCTTGAGTAACAAATGAGGTCGCTTCAATTAGATGGCCATTGCCAGCAGTGGCTGAAGTGCCAGTTTTAAATTATATTTTGTTCCAAACACTTTCCTAGCATTACTTTATCCACAGAGCTTGTCTTGTGCTTTCAGGATTGAGAGAAAACAAGTGTTTGCCGGACGTGATTGGTACATTAAGAAGCAAGGACTAGGTTTTATGGTGGCTTTTTTTTTGTTTGTTTGTTTGCTTTGTTTTTGTTTATTTTCTATGTCCTTGGGTGACTTATTCCTATTTCAATCCATAAAAGCCTTTAGAAACCTGGCCCCAGGTGATGTGAGTCTTGAGTACCCTGCCTTTTCTCTGCCTTCAAGCACACCAGTAGTCAGTTGGTACACCAACTGCCAGAAGGAGCCACAAAACAGCACAGCACTGAGTCACCATTAAAACAACAGCAGTCTGTCAAACCTCATCAAGCGTCTGATGAAGAATAATTGCCTCAGTCATTAACGTCAGCTCTGAAAGCACCTCCTTCTTCTGGATGTCCCATCCATACAGATTAGTGCTGCTGAAGTGCTCCACACAGTAATAAATGTCTAGCATTAAATATAATCCAAAGCATAAGAGTTGACTAAAGATCTAGAGAGAACATGCAGCTGTAAGTGTGCTGATTTGTGTGCCAGACCTAGTGGACAAGATCTGCCTGGGAAGAGAAGGAAAAGCAGCACTCCAGATCTCACAATGCTCCCACTGTGATGTGAATTCCAGCACCTGTATCCTCAACTCAATATCTAGAGAAACACAGGAGGTCTGCATATCTAACTGCTATTAGATTGGGAATGCAGCAAATAGATTTAGAAACCGGATAGATTTCTTTTATTTTCTTCCTACAAACCTTGGATTTGAAGTAAGAGGAAAGCACTAGGCTTCAGCCCAATTTGAATAATTCAGCAAGAACTTCAGTGTCAGTATTTTAGTCACGCTGGTATGTTTTCTGTTTCACATTTCCATAACTGCAACTTACCATATTCCACATGGGAAAATTAACGCCGTGCTTTTACAGGTCTTACAACAAAATTACTTTTTCTGACCTGACTTTACTAATTTAAATCAATGGCAAAATTTCCACTCAGTTTGACATGAGCAGAACCAAAACTAAAGCTACATTTTGCCTATCTCTGAAAAATAATCAGGTGCAATTTCATAGAACTATCATCGCCTCTTCATCTGCTGCACCTCATCAGTGTCTGCTTTCTGAACATGACAAATACAACTATTCAAACTAGAGCTGAAGTTACTTGAATATGTATGATGTTGAGATCAGACTTTGGACCCAAAATGCAGTTAAGGAGCTCTCAAATCTGACCTGCAATGTAAGCTCTGCTGTTAACAGGCCCGTTCTACCACTGACAATTTTCTAAAATATTCAAGTAGAGTCAAAATGGTGGAAACAGTAAAACCAGAACCACTCTGCTTGTCTGCTGCAATATCACAGTAATCCCTGACAGGACTGCTCAACAGTGCAAATATATCATCTCCCCCCTTTTTTTTCCTTAATACAACAATGTAGACTAATAGAGATGCACATTAATTGCAGGTGCCAGTTTAATGATCACTGAGCAAGAGAACATCTTATTGCACCTTAATCTCACAACTATCCAGCATTTGCTTTAGTAAAGACGTGGCAAAACAGCCACTGAAGGTAAAAGAAACCTACGAAAGAAATGTGTATTTTGTAATAATTGATAAGATTTTTTTTGACTTCTCAATACTGGTCAGAGGGCAGGAAGTAAGAGGTTTTTACTCCCTGCTGTGTGGTCTTCCAAAAAAAGAAAGAAAAAAACTGCAGGCAAAGATTTGTGCACAGAGATTGCACACCCATGACGCTCCTAAAGTTGCTTGGGGGGACGGGAGAAACCAATTCCCTGAGCAAAATCTTTGGGAAAAGAAAAGGTCCTTAGTTACTGTTGCAATACTGTTTTATTGTTAGATTTTTGATGAGGGGAATGATAAGAGAGGGGAAACCACCAACAAAACCTTTATCAGTGGCTTCATGAAACTGCCAAAATTGTGCTTTTAAAAGGTGTTCTTGTTTTTTTTTTTAAATTTAATTCCAGGGGAGTCATACTTGAACATCAAAGCACAGCATGCAGGGCTTGAGAATCCCCACGCAGGACAAGCAGTTCCCTCCCAACAGACTGGGATGGACTTAGAAGCACACAGGTAAGACCAGGGGGCTGGCAGGCAATGGGCAGAATTTAAGCAAAACAAAAGTTTGATCCCCTTTTTCCTCAAAATGAAATGTTCCTTTTATCCTTACAATAGAAAATGAAAATATTCACCAAAATTGGTCACTAAGGCTTTAACTCTTCACAAAAGTTTGCTGACGCTGCACACTTAACCTCAGCCTGTAATCTGTAGTTTCCACAGAAACTCTGACCACAATGCATCATTTCCCGTGTCCTGACTTGCTGATTTCCTGGTTAACTGCACGAGCCAGTGGTGGGGGTCGAGAAGGGGAACTGTGGAAAAAATAGAGGAAAACAGCCATAACTGCTTAGAACAAAAGGAACAACTCTTTTGTCTTCTTTGGATCTGTCAACCTGTTGAAATAAAAGCTTTTCAGCAAGATCATTCCCTACTGGCACGGGCTGGCTGCTTTCAGAGCTCTTTTGTTTGATTCCCAGCAATCACATCCTCTCTCTCCACTGTCGGTGGAAGATCCCACCTTACTGACAGATCTCTGGCCTGGGAAAGTAATTATCTCTGTGAAACACATCTTTATAAAAACACCAAAGAGCTGGGAGAGACTCTTTCAGAGATGGCACAGAGCACCATTGATGCTTCCCTCACCAACCCCCCCAGACTCGTACTGGGAAGGCAAGCATAAGGTATGCTGTATAAACCACTGCATTGTAAGCACATTCATTGTGCCAAAAAGTCATCTCCTTTCAGAGGGGCTCATACACAGTGGGGAAAATCTAAAGAAAGGCAGGCAAGAGACACTGCTGAGGGCCTCTACACCTTGCAGGTCTCACACAGTCTTTGGAAAGGAAGAGTGTGCTCCCACCTCACTGCCTCTGCCCCATGGCAGTGCCTGCACAGAGCAGTGGGCACAGCTGAAGGAACCACTCAGTGGTGCCTTGGAACAGGAGCCGGTGCCACCCTGCCAGATAGCATCTGATATGCAGAAAAGCAGCCAGCGTGGATTAGAGGCTTTTAAGGATGCTGCCAGGAGAAATGTGCTGCTCATTTGATACCTACAAACGCTCTTTATGATGCATTTATGTTTTCATCACTGTATGAAAGCTGTTTTCATCAATGAAAGCCTACAAAGGCTGTAGATAAAGATGATAAAAATGAAAAAACCCTGCTGGCTTAACATCATTTTTCACAGAACCTGATTAATCAATCATGATGAAAGGTACTGAAGTGCGCTGCTGACAGTGTTACAACAAAAAGCGACCAAGGGCTCAGCTCTCAGTCAGAGTGAAAAGGTCACTCACCTAACACTGTTTCTGTTATGGTCATGTAGAGACAGTTACAGAACTGCAGGCTTTGTGCTTGTGTCTCACCTTCCCACCTGAGGACGTCTGACCATGTTACTTTGCAAGAAGCTCTCAGAGAACTTTATTACCAAGGATGATGCATGATGTAGAGACAACAGCTTTACTGTCCAATGCCGGCACTGAGTTCACTGCACGGGCAGGTAGGAAAAATACCATTAGCAGACCGAGTTGAGTAAGTGCTAGGATCAGTGCCAGATAATAAACACGCATCCTTGCAATGCCACAATAAATAGAATAAACAGGCCTGAGTTCTTTCCGTAAAGACAAATATTAATTTCCTTCAACTGTTTATAGCCGGTGCTTGTTGACCCATGGGCTATCACAGTATTTTCTGGAAATATTCCATGATTTTTTTTTTTCCACAATTCATCAGGCCAGCACCCTGTCTCATAATTAAAGGAGTTTAACGGTCAAGGCAAATTATTGCGCACTTAGCGTTGCAGGTTTTAGATTTGACATCAGGATAAAAACAAGATACATCCTCCACTTACAAAATTTTCTTGAGTAGGGATTGAGTTATAGTTTGTGTGTGGTTCTTTAGAAGATCCTATCTGAACATGTGCTTCAGTTACCATCAGAAACATCGAGATACTTTTTAATGTGAAATGACAGATTTTCTACTTCACATCATATCTGCAGTTCACTAACAGCACAAGAGCAGCTCTGTATCTCATTAGACTTGAGAACTCCCTCTTTGAAACTTAAATATTAGCCTTTCTAGCCCACAGAGTACTTTGCAACTATGCCGACCATACGCTTAGAGGAAAGGCAGCAATGCTTCTTTTTTTGGTTCAAAAATACACATTGAAGTGCACTGGAAGACCATTATTTTTCACACCTGTACCCAGACCTGCATGGCAGCACAAAAAAATGCATCAGTAAGGTGCACTCTACCAAGTTCTAGCAATCACTGCAACTTCCAAGGTTTCCCTCTCCTCTGACCAACAACAGCATATCTGGGTGCACTTGATCCACACAACACAACTGGCTATTCCAAAGCCCATTTCCAGTCCTCCTGCTTCAGGAACCGAACATCCAGCTCACTCAGCCATAGCACTAGACTCAGCACTGGATGAGCCATACAGGCCTGCAATCAAACTGCACATAGCAGAGCAACAGCCTTGCAGCTAGAATTCAAACATTTCCATCTCTTATAAATAATTCATCAGTTCCTTACTCAATGCATTGTACAGTGGTTATCCTCTAAGCTTTCTAAGAGAGATTACTTCTCCTGTGTGCTGAGCACAGGTGCCAGGCATTAGAAATACCATGAGAGTGATTCAGTTTTTCCTTTTGACTCCGCTCTTAGACATTCCCAATCTACACAATTCTCCTGCTGCCTTGGGTAGACTTTTAACAACCCTTCACCGGACAGAGACATCTGACTTGTTAGTGTAGCATCTAATTGCACATATCACACTTCAAACATACAGAGCTGCACAGCAGCTCTAACTAGCCTTCTCTTCTTTAAGGTCTTCATAGCATCGCAGTAGTTAAAAACACTGTCACATAAGTACTGAAGGAAGTATGTTTGAAAATCTGTGCTACGCTGACCTCCCACACTACACCCTGGTGTTCAGGATATTGAAGAAATATCTAAGTGCAGGTGAATAAATCCTCACAACCAAATCACAAAGTAAGATAGAGAAGGAAAAAGATGCACAGAAAAG
Source organism: Tympanuchus pallidicinctus (assembly GCF_026119805.1). Classification (NCBI taxonomy): domain Eukaryota; kingdom Metazoa; phylum Chordata; class Aves; order Galliformes; family Phasianidae; genus Tympanuchus; species Tympanuchus pallidicinctus. The sequence goes on from NW_026294769.1 coordinate 12,862,324, forward strand.
CAAACAGGCACGCCATGGGTTACACAGGGAGACAAAACATATTTCTAACAGTCCGTCTTCTGTTTCCCCTGCATGTAAAAACAAAGAAAAAGCTATTAAAAATGTCAGAAAATAGAAATATTATTCAAGGGAAAAAACAGCAATCTTAAAATCAAATATTCCTCTGCACACTTACTCATGAATTCAGATGTTACAAGCCAGGAAGAGACATGATTAAGGTTGCATCTGCATCCTCAACTTTGCTCTCATCCTACTAATGCTCAGTTCTTCTGTTCATCATAGTTAAATATTTCAAATATGAAATGTATAGCTTGGAAACAGTAACAGCAGCAACTTTGTCCAAGATGTTAAAAAGCCAGCTCATACTCCATAGCCATCTTAAATGTACTGAAGCTATTTTGACTGCATAAATTTTCCAATGATCTATGCTCTAGAGATATGTTTAGGATTTTGGCTTTTAATGTCAATGGTAAGCAAGCATGAGACTATATATCCCCTTTGTGTTTGTTCTAATGCTTAATTCCTCTTCTAGGACCATGTGGAATTCATCAGCACTGTGAAGCCCTCGAGGTATGCAGAAACCATGTTATTAATGCTATTAGTGCTAATTAATTCTGCCAACAAGGCCTCTGCAGCCAGTCAAGACATCAGTCTTTGCCAAAACCAACAGATTAAATAAATTTCAAGTTCTAGGACAAGCCATTCTGCAGTTATAATGAGCCAAAAGGAAGGTTAGGGAAACTGAAAAAGTGAGGTAATTTTTGAACAGTCATGCAACATAAATGCTTTGTATGTTTTGCTTCAAATTTGCTATGTGTTTTCAGATTGGTTCACTTCAGTTCATATGTGTCTGCAGAGGATTAGTTAGCTTTTCAATGAATAGCTGCTGTAAGTGAACAGTGACAAAATTCATATCTTCACGATACAAATCATACTTTAGTTTTGAATACATTGCAGTGTATTGCAGTAAAATTCTCTAAAGATATGGGTTTCTAAGAAATAATTATATAGAAGTTTGCATTACCTTACACTTACAATGTATGTACTGTGAGCACATTAGATGAGAAAACATATAATAAAAAAATTCAATTATAAGTACATTCATTGTTTTTTGTACAGCACTCACGCACCTCTGTGAAATAACCTCCTGAAATAACAGGAATGATTTATGTCTGCATTTTTCTACACCTTTGCAGCAGATTATACTTTCAGTTTGAAGAGGTGACTTTTAACCACACATCAACAGCTCTTTCCCTTTCCATCATGGATGGGCTCTGTTATCAGGAATGGCTGACAATTCTCGCCTTAAGGATCCTGACAATCCGCTTTAAATATTCAGTTAAGCAGTTCTTGAAATATTCAATTAATTCTTCTTTTATAAGAAGGCAAATGCATTGGAAGAGACAAGCACATTATCCCAGAACTTCTCAAAGTACCCCACAAGCTCACCTTTGAGTACAAAGAGAAAAAAAGGATGCTGTGCTCCAGTCTAAATACGGCTTATATTTAGGTTTAATCCTCCAGTTCTTCATAAGTCTAAATTTATAGCAAATTGAGTAAGTAACCAGAGAATGGATCATCCCTCTTTCCCAGCAATTCCAAGTTAGCTTTGAAGAACTGATGGAGGCGAGATGGTGAGACAGTGATATCCAGAGTTTCTGTCCTACGGGCAAACACTAAGGTTCTCTTGTTCATTTCTGCTCACAACTAACTTTAGTTTGCATTTATTTGGCATAATACTGCCAAATGTGACTAAGTATATGACTAGGATTATCTATAGCAATAGGATGAGAGGTAATGGCCTCAAGTTGCACCAGGAGAGGTTCAGGTTGGGTATTAGAAAAAATTTTTTTCTTCAATGGAGTGGTGAGGTAGTGGCACAGGCTGCCCAGAGAGGTAGAGGAGTCACCGCCCCTGGAGGTGTTCAAGAATTGTGTGGATGTGGGACTGAGGATGTGGTTAGTGGGCATGGTGGCAATGGGATGGTGGTTAGACTAAATGGTCTTTTGTGGTCTTTTCCAACCATAGTGATTCCATGATTCTGTGACTATTATGTTAAAACTTGGCCACGAAGGCATGGAACTATACTGAGGTACACACCTGCTCATCCTTGCTCATGTGCATCCCAGATCACACATGCTGTCCAAACAGTTCATCTCCATTACTTGCCAGTCTTGTGCCTCTACTTTGGTTCAAACGAAGGAATGCAATATAAATGTACCTGAAGTGAGCTGGACTGTTATGAACACTCTTAACAAAGTGTTAAATTTCATCATCAGGTTGTGAATGTGTGGCTCTTTCTGGAGACTGCTTTGAGCTCCCCATAAATCTGTGAGTTATACTTAGAGCAATATACTAAGAGAACATTGGTCCCGCTCAATTCATGGTCTCTAGCTGTAAAGAACTGGCTAATCTAGGAAACACCTTGGAAAATTCAGACTGCTCATGATCCAGCCAGCCACTGCTTTTATTTCTAGTCCAGTTTACTACCACAAAAAACGATTTTATAAGTCTTCCTCCTAAATGCTATAAATGTGAGCTATAGACAGCACTATTTTCATCCATCTGAAAATGCAACCTGGACTTAAACACAGCTACTCTTACTTCCAATCTGTCCCAAGGTAGACAGAAATACAGAAATACCCTTATGTTATGAACCAGTCTGTACAGTGGAAATACAATGTGGAGATACTGGCTTACCTGGCACACTTTCTGAGGACAGGGCTGCACTCAGGCTAGGCCTCTTAGCAAGACAAATGCATGTGCCTTTATGGCACTACCTGATGCAGCTCTTCTGCCTAGGCTTCTGCACTGGGTTAGTCCACACAGGCCAGGCGTCAGTTTTCCAAATTTCACTGCTAGGAACTGACAAGTGCTCTCAGAGATCACTAATGCTTCAGTGTGATTTGGAGGGCAGGTAAGAAATACGGAATATTTTATGTGTGCATGAAAGTCATTTAATTCATTTTCAAGCAGTCAAGGAGAAAAAGAATGAATTTACTCCAGCTACAATCTGATCAGGTCTTCGGAAGTTTATGCAATCTCAGTAATGACATCAAAGTAGGACCACAGATAATATACACTCATGTCATGCTCACAGCAGATCATTTTCACCCAGCTCACTTAGTAGCTGTTGCCTACTAGCTTTTGAGATTGTCATCAACAATCAACAAAAAGATACCCACTAAACACTGCAATCTATTTAACAACATGGAATAAGAGAAAATCTCTGAAATTCTGAGTGTTCTACTATCAGACCATACACTTCCAATCCACCCCATAATCATCTATAACAAAACCACTCGTAAGAGGAAAACAAGGAATTACATACTTCAGCAAAGCAATTAGCCCAACCAATTCACAGTCTGGCTTGTGACATCGATCTCTGCTAATGCTTCAGAGGGCTGGGTCTTTGGTCTACATCAAATTCCTGTGCCTCTGGCTAACTCTATAATATATGCTAGAAAATGAAGCAGAAAATCCTTTCTTCTCTGCTTATGCCCTGAAGAGAAAGACTTGCCACAACCCTTATAATTCTTTGGTCTAACTAATAAAGCTTCAAATGCTACTACTACTATTTATACAAACTTTTTTTTTTTTCTTTCTTTTGGAACCTTGTTAACTATTTGCCTCGGTAACATCCTGTGACTGAAAATCCCAAGAGTTGATTATATGCTACATTAAAGAGGACTTATTTCTAATGCATTTTTAAATTGGTGAGGGACTTTTTTTTTTTTAAACAGCCAGCTTTCTAGTCTTGCTCAGTTCCTCATTCTATACCTTCCCAGACATGTATTTTCCTCTTTCCTCTCCAAGAACATTACACAGAGACCAGAGGACTCTAACACTTCTCATCTTTCCACATCACTTTATTTGTAGCAGAGTAGTTTTAGTACAGAAAAACAACCAAGAGTTGCTCTCAGTGCAGACAGCAATGAGATGGGATTCTAAAAAAGTGAGTTATGTAAGTGCTAAGGTACACATCAAAATAATCTAAAACCAGACAAAGTAAAGCAGCAGAGTGCCTGTGTTCTTAAGCATAGTAGAAGATGAATGTACTCAGGCTATTTATTAAAAAGTTTCTCACTTCAGGACTTACTTTAAATGAAGTGCTATAATGCTCAGCTCTACTGCTGTTTCCTGTCTGTATATTTAAGCAGCATATGTTGAAATGCATGAAATAAGATACTAGCTTCAAGTATTAGTTCTTCACGTAACATTCATGTACTCACTGCTGTCACACACAATTTTCAACTAGCATTCATTTCAGTAAAGTAGGATCATTACACGATACATCGTGCCCGTGCTTTCTATTAAGTTACTTTTAGGCATATAAACTTGTCACTTCCTACACCTATTCTTTTTAACTTCTTGATGAAAAGCCAGACAAATGATTTTAATTGCATATCACCTGTTTCTACTACAATAATGTGAACCAACAGCCACGTTGACAAAACGTGACTTCCGACTGAGGAAAATGCTGAATTACCAAAATCTGATTTCTATCCTCAAGAGACATTTCTCTAGAAGCCTAAATATCTCTAGATGATCTGTACTGGGCAAAAAAAAAGTACAGGAGCTTTTTTTGTCTGGTTTGCACGTAGGACTACTGCCAAGAGCCAGAAGAGATGGTCCCTCTGAAAAAGAAACTCTGCTAAGTTGTCAGTTTAGTATTTAGTGGTCATTGACCAGTGCTGAAAACATAGGATGGCTATAGGGGTCGTATGTTGCAGACTGGATCAGATAATGCTTCAGAATGTAGAAGAGCTATTCAGAAGCATGGCCTTGTTAACAGAAGAAACAGGAGTCTGGCTGATGTTGAAAATACATAACCTGATTCTTAAAGTTAGATTCTGCTTTTTTACAGCTAGGGTTATACTAGCAGAGACACCATTAAGGCTTAGTGGTGGAATTGTGCAAGTATGGCAACTCAGTCAACACATCCAGCAGTCACCTCAGTAGACAACACACAGATCTGTGTCAGCTGTGACAGCAAGCTCTGTCTTAGACTTTTCTGTCCTTGACTTTAAGATGTTTATTTGGAGGACAGCTTACTCCACTGCAGTACTGATTCAATATACATAAAGGCATGTTTTACTTCTCTTTTTTTTCTCCTCTGATTAAAATCCAGTATATCTTGTTGCTGTTGCTTGCTGTTTTAAATCTGCTTACAGATAGAAAATCCCTTCAGAAGTGGATGGAGAGAAGCTATTTTTTACAAGATTTGTTTGACTCCTGGAGAATTAGAAGATGTTTCTACCTTGAAGGCATTGTTTCCCTGAAGAGAGGTGATGATTGAATTCCTGTTCTTGCTCAAAGAACAAGGACAGGGTTAAAACACAGAGCACCTGCAATGCACTCACAGATTAAATATAAATAAAAAGGAGAAAAGTTAGATGAAGACCAAAGAGAGGGCAGTAAGCTATGCAGAGGGATAAAAAGAACAGAGTCTTGGACTCAGAAAGACGGATTCATGACTTAACTCATAATCCAAAACAACAGTAGTCTTTGACCATCAGTTTCACCAATTTACCAAACATATACCAGATAGTCTAAGAAAATGTATACACACCACAGTGCAAGTTTCTAATCTCCATCTGTAGATTTTGTGGATTGCAAATCTTAAATTGCTCACATAAATACTATTCCCCATGAATCTTACCATTAATGATTATGTTACCAACTTTCAGGCAGTTACAGCTTCGACTGTGCTTACTATGTACGGATTATTTTCATATACCACAGTAGTAACTAAGTTTTGAAACTCTTAAGTGTTCACTGTTGTTACAGAGCCATATTGAGCAGCTGTATTCAGTCACGAACAGGGACTCAATGGGATCAAAGTGGCTGTTCATGTTTATCTGATGGCCCATGGTAAAGAGAAAAGAAGGAAAATGGGGAGGGAAAAGGGAAGGGAAAAAAGGTGCAGCGCATTTCTGGAGGAAGAAACACACCTTTCCTAAGGGAGAAAATATTTTTAAAGCAGAAAAAAAGGGCTCAACTGGCCTGGCATTTCTGATTTAGCCCCAGTTGAAGTAATTAAATATCTTTTTCATTCATTCTTTATTGTCAGCACAATAGCATTTAAAAGTACCTTCCTCTCCCTCTTTTCCATGCTTTGGGAAGGACAAAGTTCTCAGCTCCTTCTCATGAGAAGACATGAAGACAAGAGGCTAATGGTCAAACCATGAGAGTTGATTTTGTTCCCATGAGATGTGGCATTTGTTTAGAAAAGACCAAAGTAACAGTATGAGGGAAACGAGCATAAAAAGAGCCAAGCAGGAAGTACATAGGCTTGTAGTCTGTCAAGTCTTCATAAAGGAAAGGGAAGCTGGGAAAATCAAAGGGAATCATAGCAGGAAAAATAACTCACACTTACTTTACCAGAATCAGACACTTGAGAAAGTTTTCCAAACAGTATACAACAAAAAACCTATTCACTCTATTAATCACCTGAGCATATGAATCACTTAATCTCATTTCTCTTGTATTTTATCCTGTAGGGGCTTGTTTGTACAACAGTTGTGAGGTACTAAGTTCATTTCATAGGATATTAAATACCCACTGCACTTAAATTCAAATAGAATAAACCCAAGTTCATCTGAAACATGTAATCCTTGCATCCACTTACTCTGGATAGCTCAAAAGCATTTCTCACAAAAGAATGGTTGTCAGAACACAAGCGTTTTTCAGTGGAAAGTAGAGGGGCACCTTGCATATGCTAGCACAGCATAGTACTAATGGAATGCTTGCATCCACCTGCAGCGTATGTGCAGTTGCCAGATACCAGGCACTGTAATAGCAGGCTCCTGCATCTGAGCTGCAAAAAAACAAAGAGCAGTCTTGAAAGCCCAGCCCACATCTGTTCAACCAGGACATTTGTCACTCTCAAGCTCAGTACTGTCCTGCTGCCTCCTTGAACGGGGAGATAAACACAGACAGAAATTGGTGCACTCTCTGAACTGTTACATCACTGCCATGGGACAATTTATTTAACACATACAGGCTTTAAGGTCCTCTCACTAAATTTAAGATCGTAATAAAAGATATATCGAGACATGCCAGCATACGCACACATACAACTACAGTGGGCACAGTGGGCAGCAGTACCCAGTACACATACTTAAAACTTTCTTAAAACTACCTCCTCACTTCAATCTTCCATTCTCCAAATGTGTGATGACCTCATGCTCCTCTTCTTCCTTGCTGTAAACCACAGCTCGATCAAGTGGATGACCATATATTGCTGCAAATCATGGGCAGGGCCCTTCCCATCCAAAGTGCGACATAGACAAACAACAGATGTTCTGCTCACTTTTCTTACTCTCTGTTTCTAGCAAGTAGAGCTGCTATGGAATATAATATAAAATGAACTATAGAATATAAGGCTTAAAGGCCTTTGGAGCCCATGTTGATGTCATGCGCTCCGTTAACCAGCTTATATGCAATGGGCCCAGAGAAGGGGAAATTAGATCCGCAGCTCCAACCCAGTCAGCCTGCCAGAGAAGATGCTTGTTTTTATTAATATTTTGGGGCTACTTACTCTCCCTATTTCTCTTTCCAGCAACTGTTGATAAGTCATCTGCACAAATCTTTGTTACATGTTATGGCAAATAGTAAAAACAAAGATAAAGAATTGTACAGCGTATCTTTATGCGTCACTAGTGATCCATATCCAAGGCTGGGTGCAGCAGAAGAGGCAACAGGGAGATGCTTTGACTGTCCAAAATGTAACAAAAATGACAGCTAAAAGTTTTCTCCATCTGCCTGCATCTAAACAGAATTACGTGTGCATACAAATTTGGGACTAAAGCAGCATGACGAACACATTTACTGTAGATACTTTTTCATCCTCAGCACAACCTTGCTAATCCAGTGCCTGTGAGAAAGTTGTTCTGTGCTCACTTAGGGCTTTGGGCAATCTAACACTTGTTATCCATTTTGACCACCACAATGTCTCTTTTTCCCCTTTAGAAGATATGCCTTTAGCTGTAATTGCATGCAGTAATCCATTTCTTCAGACCCAGGTCAGACATTAGACAGAACAATTATAGACCAGCATCCACTTCTCATGTCCCACATCTCACAACACATCCAAGTGTCATTGCTTTTACTTTGAACCTAATGAGTAGCATCTTCAAATTTCTTTTCTGTTGAAGCTTAGTTAGCTTATTTAATGGTCTTCCTGTAAAGACTATGCAGCTATGCTTATGGTCTTAAGCAGAGCACAGATTTACAGGGAAGGCTTTAAAAATGACCCTAAGAATCCTCTGAAACATTTTTTCAGTAACTTCTTTCTAAAATACATGAGACATACAAAACACAATGATGACAGCATATGGGGTTTTTTTGGACCTCACCTAGGATGATCAAGATAATTCTTATGAGGTTTTGTTGCTTTTTGGTGAAGTATCTATTCCAAATGACTGTCATTTGGAGGGCTACCTAAAATCTTCCTATCTGAATGGCTTCCTAAAAAAAAAATACTGCTCTGAAAAACATTTTTCAGAACACAATAATTATGTCTTTCTTTTTTTTTTTTTTTTTTTTAAGGAAATGATAAAAAATTTTCTGACAGGTAAAATACGGATAGATTGCATTATACCGCATGACTTAAAATAGTAAGAATCAAGCTGAAATTCAAAGAACAGATGAAATGAAAATCACAGCGGAAATGAAATACGAAAATCCTTTTTCAGAATATTTTACCTAATGGATTCAGAGAATTTGTGCTCTCTGTCAACACTTTTTGTCAGTTTAAACTTTCTGATCACACCAATAATCTTCTCATACCCTACATACGCTGTAGCCATACATACTCAGTCTCAGCGCAGAGGTACACTGTTAATAGCTTTTGCATTCAGGCCTGTTCTGGAGTCACCACCATTACAGCTACACAAGATGGATCTGGGATGCTCGGGAGAAAGAGAGCTTAATGCTGCTCTGACATTTTATAGGTGTCACAGAGCTATCTAGATCAATCCCTGCCTGGCCTGTGACAGGGAGCAGTAGGCCTGTGGGCCCCCCAGCCTCAAAAATGGAAAAAGAAAAAGGGAAGGGTGGGAGATGGGAGCTGGGCTCAAAACAAAGCCGTGGTAAAATTCCCACAGGTTAAGCCTCTTGTGGGTGTAGACCCATAGCACAAGCCAAGGAGGGCAGTAGTTCCCTCAGTAGAAGCAGTCAAGTGCTCATTTTTAAAGTGCACACCCACTAAGAGGAATCCTGGTGCAGAGGTGCTGCAGGTGCCCAGACCACCACAGGGCTTCAGAAGCGTGGTCACTGTCAGAGGGCAAAGGTACTGGTCCCCATACTTCACTGTGCTGAATTTCTATACAGTTTCCCCCAGAGGTGCTTGGTGCCTTGAAGGAAAAACAGAGCTTCACCCTGTGCACTTAGTCCTGTGGGCATGTCGCTCTCGACAGCTACCTGAAGGGAGGTTGTGGTGAAGTGGGAGTCAGCCTCTTCACCCATGTAACCAGCAACAGGACTAGAGGAAATGGGCTCACGTTGCCCCAGGGGAGATTCAGGTGGGAGGGTAGGAAATACTTCTCCAAGAGAGTGGGCAGGCACTGAGATGAGCTGTCTGGAGAGGTAGCAGAGTCACCATCTCTAGAGGTGTTCTAGAAACACCTAGATATTGTACTGAGGAACATGGTTCAGTGGGAAAAAACTGGTGGATGGTTGAACTGGAAAAATCTTAGAGGTCTTCTGAATCTTGGTGATTTTGTGACTCTGTGTCATTGCACAGCTACAGTCTATTGCCCAAGTGAAAGAGCACAGCCTCCCAGCAAGGTGGTGATACAGGGCATAAGCTATAGCACAGCCTATCCCCTGTAGACAATTGGAAAAAGGACTTTTAGGGCACGGAACCGTATTGTTCGGATCTGATTTTGTGCAGACTTTAACGAGTATCCCTTGCTACTAGGAGACAAGCACAGGGAATAGGACTACAAACAGAGCCTTTGCAAATCGTTAAAAGACTTCTGCTGCATCCAGGCTTCAGAAACAAATGATTCTCAACTGAAGGGCACACAGTTCCTCTCCTAGCAGCAGTGGGCTTTTCTCACAGGAAGAAAATTTTTATTAGTTTTTCAAAGGGCCTGGTATAATACTGTTACGCTTACCTCTAATGTACTGTAAAGAGACCTGAACTGCTGCCAGCAGGAGGGCTGTGAAGGGAATTTGAAGGCACTGTGACAGGCCTTCAATTGACTTTACTAGCAGCTTTTACACATCTCTTTGGAGCTCCATTAAAACACTTTATTTAGTGCTATTCCAATTGCTTTCATTAAAGACTTGTTTTGTGTGGTTCCAGTTGGAGCGCTCTCCCATTCTGGTACTTCTCAGGTTTCTGACTGGGATGAAAAAGCTACTGCAGTTATCCTGCAGACCATGGACTGTTTGGGCTTTACGTAAGCTCCTTATCTTCACATACTTTGAAGTGCTTTTTCTTTGCATGCAAATCACCCCTACCCAAAAATCAAATCTGAATTGCCACAGCAATGTTGGAAAAATAGCAGCAAGTAGAGGATGTACTGAATCAGGCTTCAGAATGAATGGGCTGTGGAACTGCTTTATTCAGTCAAAGAGAAATACTCTTATCTAGAAGCCAGGTTTGGTAAAGCACAGTCAAAACTGCAAGACAAGAAGGACAAAATCAAGGCTAACTGGGGAAGAAGGCCATTCAACACAACAAGGAAAGCAAAGGGCAGACCTGAGCCCTCCTTCATTTCACTGTTCCCTGCCCTGTCAGCCCACAGGTGCCAGGGCTGGCGCTCACCACTTCTGCCTGCACAGAGCTGAGCTACAGCTGAATTTACTCCCTGTGTAGCTTCTGCAGATTCTTGGGATCTGCAATGTTAACATTTGCTCTAGTTATTTGTCTCCATCTTCCCCAGCCCTCCCTTTCTTCCTTTTTTAAGGCAAAGTAAGTGTTTACTTGAAGAAAGAACAGCCCTTTTTTAAATATCTGAAATAGCTCTATGCTAGATTTCCACTAGAAAGCTGCAGAACTTCCTTGGAAGTTTCCTACAGTGCAGCTCCCATGTTCATAACTCATAAAAGTTTCACGTTTAGGCTTTCATGTTCTCAGAGCACAAGCTGTTGTTTTTTTTTTCCCCTTCTTTTTAATTACATTCACTCAAGGCTTGTGAACATAAGAGAATTGGGACAACTTTTCTTTTTCCAAAATGTATATATTTTTACATGCAATAAGGAATTTTGTCAGAAGCAGGAGTTTTTGTTTTTTTTTTAACTAGCCTTTTTATGATATAAAAATATAAACATCATTAGTAAACACTGCTGAATTGCTCCCCGGGCTTCATTCCTTTCATAACCTTTCAGAAGAACCATTATCCTTTTTTTTATAAAAAAAACCCAAAAACCTCACAGCAAATTCAGAACTTGTTTCCAGTGACAGCTGGCACCTCCCTGCCAAAAGCACTGACGCTTCTACTGCGGGATGTTCATGTTCTTTGCCATTTGCTCTCCCATGAGTACATTTGTTGTGGGAAGGACAGCAGCTTGACTGACTATGTGAGCAGCCAAAATATTTGAGAAGCTAAGCAATAACTCTGTTGTCATTTAAACAATTCCATGCTCTGGGTTTGGACTCCGCCATCCGACTGTGAAACATGCAAGTGATGCAACCAAAAAGGAATATTAAGCCTCTCTTCCACCCTCTCAGCTCCCTTGTGAAACATTTAAAGGAAATTCAGATGACTTTCCAGCTCAAAAGAAAATGAGGCATGACTTATTTTATGCGGGCCCAATCTATTACCCTCCAGACATGGGGATAACACCCACTGACATCACCAGAAGTTACTCATCCACAGGGTGGGAGCACAGGATACAAAGATATTTCATACGGACAGCACTTCTGGATGCCAGAGATTTTCTTAACATGTCTTGAAATCTCCAGTCTCTGAGATGCTTTGCCAAACCAGCCAGTTTCTTGGCCTCTCAGCTCACCTGCTCAACTTTTTTGTGGTCTTGTATTCTGCTTTTTCAACACTTCCTTAGCTCAAGCTTTTAATGTGGGTTTTACATTCTTTGTAGTAACTACTCAGAGGACCAGCAATAATACAAGCATTCAAATCATGCTTCAGATTGTTCCAAAAATAATATCCAAAAAGATCTGCTTCTAAATAAAATTTAAAAAAAAAAGGTGAAAATGGGTTGCTGCTTTTTAAGCAGCTGAACAGCCATCACTGCAAAGTGTGCTGCTTGGTATCAACAAAACGACTTTTCTGCTTATGTAACAACAGAGAGAACCTTAAAAAAAAAAAATAAAAAAAATGGGTGAACTGAACTGGAAAAGTTATAGGACTCAGAAGCCCAGAGAAGGAGAAGGCTACTAAAGCAGGTAAAGTTTGGCTGGAGATACACTTTCAAGGAAGTCGAATGAGGAGATGAAGACATCCAAAAATAACGAAAACTGACTACCTTCATGTTTTAAGGAGGCTACAAATGCTTCATTCTAAAAGCATGACTTAACTGTGAATCACAATTTTTCTCCTTTTGAAGAAGACTCTTGAGCGTAACACTTGGAAGTTATCAGGATAGGCAGACCAGAAGCACAGCATGTAAACAGTATATAAATATTTACATTTATTTAGAAGTATGCTTTGCACACAGTTGCTAACTACTGCCAATTCCCCACCTTTTTTCTCTCCTAATTTCTCTTCTTTTGTAGTTCCCTTCCTTCCACAAGCAACTCTGCCTCTTTGCCACAGACATTTCCACCGCTCCCCCCTCTGTTATTTGCTTTTTATCTCTGCTGCTCTCCTCCATCAACCTTAAGTCTCTGATTTTAGATCCCTCTAATGCCTGTACTTCTGACATAAAATGCAAGCCTCCCAAGTCTATCAGTCGTAGAAGGCATGCCCTACAAGCAGCAGCTTTCTCACTGTTTCTCTCTATGACAGATGCCTGACACTGGGATATGACAGGTAGGACTCTGTGAGGGCTGATGCCAGCTCCCCCTGCAAGGCCATGAACCTCCACATGAAGCTCTCACTCATGGCAGTAGATAAGGTTCAGTAAGAGCAGCTCTTTTGTCACCAGCCAGGATCACAGGACAACATGCAGTCATGTGGATACCAAGAAGGCTGCCAGCAGGCTACTGTTGATCTATAAGGGTCCTGAGTCAATGTGCCAGGCTCCTCTACTTTCCCAGGATGGTTACCAGGGCCCATGCAGAAGGAAGGGGCCCATAAGGCAATCCTGCCTACTGAGCACAGCAGCAGAGGATGGAAGAAGCAAAGCCAAAAGCTGCATAATGAATGCCACAGACTGAACTAAGCACATGAATCCCTTCCATGAGAAAAACAGAGAGGTAAAATATTAGCACCTCAGGCTTCCATGTAACAAAAACTGTCTCATTAGAAGCACTGTTTTAAATAGTAGCAAACCAAAGGAGAATGGGATCTAAATACCAGCGTGCTTGAAAAATAAATAAATCAGTATTACAGAGTAGAGGGCAAATGTGCAATAACTGGAAGGCAAATGTTTATCACTCCAATAATGTATAAATCCTGAGCACTCGCTGCTTATTAGAAAAGCAGTGCTTGATTCAGCACCTTTCCAAGTGAAAATCTTTCTTAAGAGTATCCTGCAAGCAGAGACTGGAAAATAAAAAAGTAATTGAAATAAATGAACGTGGGAAGAAACAGGCTATTTAGCTCATGGAGTAAGCTTACTGAATCAGCCATGCTAAGGCTTTAAAAGGCTTTGGCTTTCTAAAGTCAAGCTACCAGGATCTCTTAGGCATGGACACAGGAGCAAAGAGTCAAAGAATCTGAACATCACCAGTGTCCACAGATGGGCTCTGGGACCAAGGTAGCATATCACCCATTTGAACCTGGGCCAGGATTCATTGCAGTGCTCCTCCTTGGCTGAGCTCAGGGTCTGTGGTGATGACTGCTGCTATAGAGAAACCAAATTAAGTCTTCTGCTCACCCTAACAGCACCTCTTTGCCCACTTAGCAGTAACAGCCAAATTTGAACAAGGCAGAATTTGAGGATATGCTTCAAGCAACAGGGAAGACTAACCTGTTAGTATTAGCCTGGGAAGTGAGGAAACGGAAATCCCACAGCAACTCGTCAGCAATGTCACTAGTTTCATTTGGGCCAGCTGGCTGATGGCAGCCATCAATGGCCTCCAGCATAACCAAGCTCCCGTGCCACTGATCTGCAGAGCTGGAAGAGATCTCCTCACACAAAGCAGGCAGACAACTCCTATGTGTTTCACCCATCCTCCTTAGTCCATCTATTCCACTGCTTTGCTACCCTTATGCATGCCGGTTTTCTACTATAGTATTTAACGCTTCTCTGCCACAGACTTGCTGCTTATTTTTTTCACTACAATCAGCAGGCCTGGATACAACAGGTCTGTTTATAACAGACCTTTCTATACTAGAGGACCGTTAGTATATATACTGAGTATAATCTCTTCAAACTTTAGAGGAGGAGATTATAAAACCCCATGACCTCATGTTCTCTTCATAGCTCACTTCCTCTAAATCATCTATCACTCCCACTGTTGCACACTGGGTCTTTGATTTATTTCCATTTTTGTCACTATTCTGGATAAAGCTGAGCATAATACTACACTGGGATCTCAACAGCAAGGAGCAAACAATTTCCTATCTTCCTATCTTACTATCCATGGATCATGTTTATTCTCCCCTTCTTTTGTCTTGCTTTTACTGAAATAAATCATCACAAAATCTTCAGTATATTTTGTCATCTACCATTCAGACTCTTGGTGAGGGCTCTGGGGGATCAGGTCCAAGGTAGGCAAGTGAAGGATTTCATTTGAGCTGTCAGCAATGGGATAGCAGAAAGAGCAGAGTTTCCTGTTAGACACTCAGCAAAAACCCCATCTTCCACGTAGCTGAGAAGAAAACATCAGCAAACATGCTGTCGTGATAGCACAGAGCTTCTGGTACAGGGCGGGGGATGGCAGCAAATCCAGAGAAAAGAGAAAGATGAGCGCTCACATGGAACTGAGAGGGGGAAATGGAACAAATGGAAGAAGTTCCTGATAATGACAGCGAGCATGGACTAAAAAAAAAAAAAAAAAAAAAAAAAAAAAAAAAAAGTGCTACTCCTTCCAATGTACAACATTAGCATATCATTTTGTTATAAAGTCATGTTACAAAGACATAAAAAAAATTTAGGGATTATTTCAGCTATTCAGCTACTCACTGGCCATGAGAAAGTCTCTTAGCCAAGATGCAAACTGGGGGACAACTCCTTCCAATTTTAAATCTGTGGAGAATGAATAGATTAATTACCTGCTCAAATCAACCAATACATGATGATTTACAGCTTCAGATGAACTGTCAGTTTAAAAAGCATGAGCCCAAACTGCACCTGGAATTTGGAAATGAAAAGTCAAAGAAAATGACCCTACACCATCATTCTATTTCTCACTGTAAACATGTACTTGACTTTGAAGAGCTTTCCAAAAGGCTAAGAATTTGGTGAGCCTACTGGAAAGAAATGCATACAAAATTATCTCCCAAGAAAGAAGGACAGACAGAGAATGAAAATAAGTAGGCAAGAGACATAGAAGATGTGGTGTGTAGTGCCAGAAGAATTTAAAAATACAGAAGAGAAACAGATTGCCCCAACCTGAGGGAAAAAAAAAATAGCATTTCACTTTACCACAAACCAAAATTAATCTACCTTCATCAGATGAACAGATCTACCACATTTCTACTATATAAAAATAAGGTTTTTTTTTTTCCTCTTTTCTGTCTTGATTTTATTCTCCTTGCTCTATCCGTACCTTTCCAATTTGTTCTTCCATCATAATACGCCCAGAAAATAGCATGGGGAAAAAAATTGCAACAAGAGATCTGCTTAGTGACACCTCAAAACTTCAGATTTCAGCAGTAAGGTAAATGAATTCTATTACTCAGCAAGACTCAGAGAAAAATAAACAGATTTACAGAAATAGCTGTTTTTACAGAAAGCATCTACCACCCTCAGAATTTCTTGAACTATTATCAAAAGCTAAATCCAAACATTCCTGGCTACAAACAAGGATGAAAGAGAAAGTGATAATGGTTGAATTTCTGGGGAAGTTGAGTGAGGGGCAGCCTGTTAAACAAAAACATGTGGTTTTCTAAGGAGGAAGGGAAAAAGAAACACATGCATAAGAAGCAAACAGTACTGGTAAAAGCCTTCCAAAGTTTCACTGGTTTCAAAATAACCTAGCTATAGACTTCTCATCAGCTCTTTGCCTTAGGGCATTCCCAATTCCTCCTCCCAAATTCTAAAACTACAGTACGTACATTTAAAGAATGAGGACATGTAATGGTTTGAACAGCTTATCACAAGGCGTCAGATTTTCCAGCACTAAATGTGCTTAAGATCATGACCAGACTGTTTAAGTAGAAATACCGCTTCCTCTTTTTGACCCAAGAAGTTAGCAAAAAACTCAAGGCCAAAATGTCATTTTGTTTTGAAAAAGAAGTTGATACCGAGGATGCACATCTCTTACATGATCTTTCTATTTACAATGAGCGTACACAAAAAACTATTTCCCTGAACACAGCAGGAGATAGCTTATTCACTCACAGTGCTCAACTGCCATCTCGTTAACAATGAGCTCAAAAATCTCTCTTTGTATGCTCCCATCCATCCCTCAGGGTTTTCACGTAATGTTTGCTTTGCTCGACTTTTTGTTTCTTTTCTGTGCAGTGCTCTGGAGTTATAATTGCTTCTTTTTCATGGGGAGACACACAAAAATAAGCACATAAGCATTTGCGCAAGCAATGACATATGCTTGTTTTGTTTGGAAGCCGTTAAATTTTCAGCAGTTTTGCTCCATAAAGAAGATTCATTGTTCATTATACCCATGAGTAAGAAAAAAAGGACAGAAGCACACCTACTGCTTTCAAAAAAAGATTTAAACTGGCCCACAATAATATGTCTGCATCTCACCATAAGTTATTGAGATTGATAGAGCAATTAAGTCAAATTCCAGAGCCATAATAGTCCCCAGCCTTAATAGCGATGAATGTCTATCAGCAGTAGATGAAAGGCACCCTCAGGACAGATATTAACTGTCTTTTAAAATCCCATTTATATCTGCGATTTTCAGGAAAGACAACTCGCTAGGGTGAATTAACTGGCAGGCAAGTGAAAATAAAAGAGCAAAAAGTTAACATTTCTGAGGACCTGTATTTCTGAAGGCTGACATAAATGCCAGTTGGAGTTAGCTGCTGTATTGGGCAGATATGAAGCAGGCCCCCTGGGCTTTGAGAAATTATCAATTGCCACAAAACAGTTGGGCTAAAATGTACGTGGGTCAGTCTCAACAGAGACAAAATGCTGTAAAAGCAGGGAAGGCAGACTTAAAAACAGATGCTCGGGATTTGTAAGAGATGATAAAAACACAAAACAGCTGTTCGAAGATGAGCTAGTTTTTGACAATACTTGTATGAGGACCTTTAAAACTGCTTTCAGCTTCCTCAGCCTCTGTTGTGAAGCTGTATCACAGAAAGCTGAGAAGCCTTGCACTCAATATAAAAAGGAAATCTCTAAGTATGTGAGAGATCTTTCTAGAAGGAAAACAGAATGAAATGGGGAAAAAAAAAATATAGGGCTACACTTGTGGCCAAAGTTGGGTCAAAGAACCACCTTCAATAGAAAGTTTCCATAAGAGATAAAGGAAACTCTTACTCTACAGACTAGAAAGGCTTTTACTGTGGGTGATCTATTTTGGGTTCCCTGAACTGGCTGTGAAAAGCCACTTTCATAAGATATCCTCCCCATTGCTGCTGTCCTTCCGATACTGGTTGTCAGTTCCTAATAATTTTGAAAAGGATGAAACATACAATGGGTAGAACAGGAGTTATGCACCATGGATAGAAAGACAGCACCACAAACAACTTGGAGGGACAGTGGCTAAAGCTGAAGGCAAAGATGATCAGACGGCCATCCCTGAAAGCCAAAAGATATTTCTTACAATTCCACCTACTTTCAAAGCATACTTATCTAAGTAAAGGATTAAGGACTCTTAAGGATTAAAGCATAGAGGCAATACCAAATGAGCATCCAGGAGGGGTTCGCACGTTCAGCTTTCCCTTAATTCTTTTCAACACACAAAGACCCTTGGCAAATGGATGATAAGCAGCTAGTGCAGCAAAGAGCTTTTCGTACGCAGTGAGGAAAAATCAGATTTTAACTAAGTTTTGATGCTGTAGTGATACTGAGATTTTATGTGATTTCCACCAAAAAAGCAGCTGATGCTGGAGATTACAGGTGTTCTCACCCTCCAGGAATAGTGAATCATGGGGGAAAAAAAATCGGAGGGACCTTCAGTTCCTGTGGGTAAGAAGTTGTGTTTTCAGGAAATCAAATGGACTTAGGAAAACGCTCAGCTTCCACGTGCTTTTGCCTGAAGTAGCTCACAGGGTAAAATCCCCACACAGTGTTCGCTTAAGATACTTTCCTTGTTTTAGCAAGCAGTTCTGCTTATCTTAAATTCTGGAAAACAACTTGAGGAAACAGACCTAAAAAAATCCTATCCTGAACCATGACACCTTACAAAGAATAGATTTGCTATAACTCCCACAGTGATGCAGTTACTCTTTGCTATTTCTGTTGGGTACAGTTTTCATAACAAAACCACACTAGTGCATTATTTAGTGATTGCAGATATATTCTGCAGAGGACTTGACTGAAAACACAGTAAAAGACACTGTATTATGTGAATATCAACCTGATGTGTGTTGGACTCCATTGGAGTGAATCCTGAGAACAGGCTTCACATAATATAATTAGCACCCGAGACAGTAGAAGAGCATACATATCTCCAGAGAGAATTTTGTTCAAAAGCACATAAAAGTGTCCCACAAATGTGGGTTAAGGGGACATGTGAGGAACATTCATGGATTGAAAAGCCTAAAAACCAACCCAGACACATTTTGCACTGCTGTCCAGGGAGCACATTAAGAAAAATCTCCAAGTTTTATCACACATATCCAAAATATAATCCAGCCCTCCAAAGAATTCATGTTAATGATGCAGGGAAAAAAAAATCTCTCTCCAAAGCAAGAATGGGGTAGGCTTCTTTAACAGCTGGAATGATCTGAGAGAACATTCTTAACCTTCTGGCAGCATGTCAGCTAACTATGTATTTTATGCATCTGAACAGCATTTTCACTGGACAAGAGTTTTCTTTCATACCCACTGTTTCTTTTCCTGGACTAGTTATTGCTGATGCATGGGTTCAGCAATACTGTAACTATTCTCCATTATCTCAAAGCTTTGGAAAATGTTATCAAAATAAGAGGGGCTACAACAAAAAGGCACGCACGCTTAAACTGTGATTTGTATTTAGTTTTGTTCAATTGCAGACTGGCAGAAATGGGTTATTCACTGTTATATGCTACATCTCGATATACCTGCCTTAAATATGAGGATGTGTTATATCTTTTGTTCAAACTTCTGCTAGAGATGTTTGCAAGAAATTGAGAAGATTTGCTAGAGACTTATCCTGGGCATTCAGGAGCAGACAAAATATTCCTGCGATTCTACATCATGGAAATAACTGAGAGCCAGTATGAGAAGGGACATCAGAAGAAACAGTCTGTGGACATGGGAGGTCATCACCTGGGCTATCACACGTGGCTGATGTCTGGGGGAAGTCTTCTCCAGACCACACAGGGATGTCAGATACAGCCAGCCACAAATGGATCTGCCACCACCTGGTTGCAGCCATCTCCATCTCCAAGCACAGCCCCAGCGTGCAATACTATTGGGCATCTTGGACCTCACCTAAAGGTTTATAAAAAAAAAACTGGAAAATTGTGACAGGGCTGGGAAGATGCAAGAAGTTCTGTTGCATAGCAGTGCAATTCAGCTATTTGCTTTGCAGTCCTGCATCTCAGTTCAAATCTGCCTTTGCAGGACTCAGGGCTTTACACAAGCTCAGGCTTCTGTCAAAGTCTTCACCGTCACTGTCGCTTAACAAGGCTGTTTATGTCCGGCTGAAATTCTGTACTGTGCTAATGGTGATCATTAACAGGACTGAGGATAGCTCTTGTTTGCTGTGACCCCTGGCAGTAGTGCCAGACTTTTCTTCTGGCTGCTTTATTGCTGTTCTGCTGAACACACATGGCTGCTGTTAAATCCCAGCCAGCTGCTAACAACTGCTAGGTTTTCTCAGTTCATTAGGAGGCCACAAATAGTTTTAAATCATGAAGCTAATTAAGCAGAAATAAGACTGCCAAATGGCCTAGGCCTCAAACAAAATCCACATCTAGAAATTGCTGACCTGGTAAAAGCCTGCAGGGAAGAATTCAGTGCTGTTTGCAAGCTCTGCCTCGGCTCCACAGCTTCCTCTGCAAACATGTTTGGGCACCATTGCTGTCAGCCTTGGTGCTAGAAAGCACAGGCCAGGGCAGTGCAAGCTGGCATAGCAGTTTATAGGCCTTTCACGAGGGGTGCTCCCATTATGAATGCTTTTCCAGATGCACAAGACTCTCACCAACCCTGGGAGAAGGGACCCCTGAGACAGTTTCAGAGAGCCCTATGGTGAGAGCAAGGTGCAGATCAGCCTGCGCCTGTACCAGTGGGAGCACAAGGCAGCCTGGATGCTTTGCACTATTCACCCTACATCTGACACACCTCTCACTGTTTTGTTGCTGCTGTGTCTTTGGTGTTTTTCCACATCCCCAAAAGCTCTTTGCCCCACTGTCTGCATGTCGTGGCCAAGCTTGGGAGCACATTTTCCAATAGCAGTGAAGACTGAACAGCTCTTTCCCCTTCCTCCATACTTCTCTGGGAAACAAACAACTCACCACTTCCCAGGTGATAAAATACAACTGATTCAATTCGTATCCACTAAATACCACACTCCAAAATATTCGATATTAATAATAACATATAAAATGTTCTATATGCTAAATATCACTTCAGAAAAAAAGCCTATTACTGTCTCATTAATTTTACAGTTGGAAGCACTGAGCATCACGCAGGAAAAGAAAAAGGTTGGATTTTTTAAGGAACAGAAGCTTTTAAGGACTCAAACAGAACTAAGAGTTCTCAGACAGAGAAGGGACATTTCTTATCTTTCATTCTGGTCCTTACAGCTGATATTTAAAAAGCATTATGAGAAATATATAGAATGAGAAACATTTGGGAATTTTGAAGTCTCAACTGGACTATATTAAGAAAAAAATACTTTTTTAAATCAAAGTATTTACAACTCTGTGAGAAAAGAAATACTACACCACCAATATTTCTAAGATGGGCAAGAGGCTGGAGAACGTAAAAAATTACAAGCAGAATCTCACTGAACTCAATCAGAGTCAAACAAAGAAACATCGTTAGAAAACCTATGGAAAAGCTGGGAATCTCCTGCTTTCCCAAAGGCCCAAATGCATTTATAATTTAGCTCCCCCTCTAACCACTGCTTTGCACATACACAAAGACTGTTTCTGGTGAGCTGCATGTAAGATTAGATTCCAGGGACAGGATTTGTCATTAGAGGCTGTTAAATAAAGATTTTTCAATACTCTTGAAAGAAGGAGAAAGACCAAGTGTCATGCATCTTACAGCAAACAGAACCTGAGACAAAGAAGGTCAGAGCAGTAAATCTGGATCCCTTAGGAGACTGAATGCAACTTGCACTCCTAGAGAAATATACTGGAAGTTCTATTTATCAGAAACTCTAAATACAAATCTCAGCAAATCTGCGTTCCCAGTTTGGTTAAACAAGCTGCTCTGCTATCCAGAAGCCAGACTAGGAAACAGCTTATTATGGATCTGGAAGCACTCACAGTTCTGAATTGCAGAAGTGTTCAAAGTGGAAGATTAGAATAATGAGAGCAGCTTCTAGCTTCATCCTGAGATAAGCAAAATGCAATTTTGGTTAAAGAGAGTCACAAGGTTTTTTAATTCAAGGCTGCATCATTTCTGTGGATAAAGATCATGCTTGAAATTTAGACACTTGTTTGGTTATTGGATAGATGTAAGGCAAAATAATGATGTTCACATGGAAAGCGGGATGCTCCAAGATGTTTTTCTGCTGTGGCCTTGTGGGAGCACAGCCCCAGTTCTCTCTCAACAGGACAATTCATGGCCTTACCCAGCACTGCTCCAGTAAGCTGATCTTTCAATTAAATGCTAAGTAAATAAAATAAATACAGATTCATAGAGCTCTGATGAGGCCACCTCCTCGTCACCCCTTCTTCCAAACTCAGCACAATCTGTAAGACAGGGAGATGCAGCTTTGTTGTCTTGATATGGGTGGAGTGAAAAGAGGCAAACCTGTCTTTTAATTTTTTGGGGTTTTTTTTTTTGTTGTTTTGGGTTTTTTTGTGTGTTTTTTTTTTTTTTTTCTTCACTGTAATGGTTGCAACAGTAGTCATGCTGCTTCTACAGACTGGCCTTTCTAGGAGAAGGTTTTGAAAACGAAACAGACACGTTTCACAGATGCACATTTGTTGTATCTGGCACAGACAATGGAGATGTAGAGGATGGATGGGTATTTCATAAAAATATTTACAACATTCTTTTGGAACAACACAATTAATTCCTGCTGGCTTCATTCACTCACAAGCGCTCTGTCACAGCAACACAGGCTGATAAAATCTTCGTGCTGTCAAGCCTTATTTTCTTCCAGGTGTACTGTGGACAGATCTAGAGTAGGGTTACAGTGCGGGTGTATTGCTTGAACCAACCTAATTCTCTCTCGTGGATTTCCATCTTCCTCCTTTTTCACTAAGGCAAAACTAATGGTTCTTCAGCTTGCCAATCCACACTCATTTGGAATAAGGTTTATTTATTCTGGCTTCAGTTGTACGGTCTTCTTTTCATAGCTTCATAGTACTCCCAGAGAGAGGAGGTTTACAGTGCATTTTAATGGAGATTTTAGAGGTTTTGCTGTCTCAGAAAAGAGAATCATACACGCATACAAAAGGCAAGCTGAGCTGCTGGGTGCTAGAGAGGACATTTCTTTTGTACAACTGCCAGAGAATGCAACTGAGATGAAAAATACCCCAATTCCCTAAGTTTTCTCAAAGTAATCTGTCATATTTAGCTGAAATCTGCTGGCCACTTTTCAAGAAAATGAAACACACACATACAAATGTTGTTACATACATTAGTTGATTATGCATTAATATGTAGACATCTTTCCCTGGCAAGTTCTCCTCCATTTTAATACATTTATGTCAGAAATGTATTTGTATAACTCTAACTCTCAACCTATTCCTTCCCCAGTAAAACATTAACCCTTACAGAAACTGTAGTTTTAGTGATGCAGCTGCATCACTAAAAAAATTAACTTGAGTGACCGTTGGAGGCCAGGAATAAAAGCCTACTGAGGAGGAACAAGTATAACCACCTTGATAAAATATTGAAACCAGGAGAAAGAGAAAGGGAAGATAAATTATGATAGAGTGAAGGAGACACACAGCTGAATAACTGGATTATTTGATTAAAGCCTTCAGCGACTGCACACAAGTGCCACAAACATGTGAATAATCTAGGAAAATTTAATAATTCTGTATACAAGTATGTGACAGACTGAAGTAAAACAAAAGCAAAAGTAGTAAATGGTGTCTAGGAAAAAAAAAATAAAATAAAAGGAGGAGAGAAGCAAAATAGGGCAGAAACTTGCTCAAAGGTTGGAAAAGAGATGAAAAACTGATTTGCTAAATGAACATCATAGATGTTAAGAGGTGCACTTTCTACTCAGAAGAATAAGGCAGGAGGACCAAGTAGCTGACAGATGCATCTCAAACTCAAGATCTGAAGGTAGTGATGGGCATTGTCTTCCCAGATATGTTCCACATACCCAGTACCCAAGGCTGATAATGTCAATGATGTTTGGGGGAAATGTTAAGCTGATTTTATAAGTATTCCAGAAGATAACTGAAGCTACTGGAATACCTCTTCTACAGATCTGTTTCCAGGAAACACTGAGACTCTTAAAGCTTTGAAGGAAGTGGGTATGAGTATCCAAAAATCAGTACAGCTCTCTTTTCCAAAGAAAAGGAGAAGGAAAAAAAAAACCCACAAAGAATGACAGAAAGACAATGGATTCAAAAGCTCATTCATTTCAGGTTCCTTTGCAGAAGCTATAGCTTAGAATACTCTTGATAAATAGACTTAGATTTTTAATCTTTTAGTCATTTCCCCCTTTTCTACTTAGCTGTTCTTTGAACAGGAACAAGAATCAGATTTCCAGACACACACACTTTGAAATCTACCAGCACTTAAACATTCATTCTAAAATTATGTCTTAACTGTTGCATGATGGCCTTTATGCTGGAGTCACTACTCACACTGTTGGCAGACCCCAGTGCTAGTTTTTCAGTTGCCAAATACATTTTCCCCTCATTTCATCTGTTCTGTGCCTCTATCCAGGTGCACTGCTCACCTCGACCTAGAGCTGACTTCCCTAACAACTCCCCTGCTGCCATTCATTTTCTCATTCTTCTCCCTTTGGCAGGTTCAAGTGCTTTTTCTCTTCCTTTCCAATGCTTTTAGCTGCCTCTCCTCAGAGGTACAGTGGGATTCAATGCAAGCCCACCAGCTGTAAGGATGAAGCTCCTATGCTGATAGCCTTTATATGGCCTTGGAAGTTTAAGTTGAGAATTTGCTAAATAGCTCCCATCCTGTGTATCCCTCCCTGATAAAAACTGATAACAGTATAAGTCTTCCATCCCAAAACTGGATCAGCAGTAAACATATAGGATTTTGCTGTTCCAGCATAGTCTCCATTTTTGCAGGAGAAAGTACCAGAGTCCAAAGCACTAAGCCAAATCGTAATTTCCATAAAGCCATGGGTAGCACAGGGAAATACAGCCTAACTGTTCCTAAAATCATCCAATTGCTGTAAAGAACAGAGCCCAAGGGACACACTGGAGAGAATAATAAAAAGTGAATGGACTAAAGAGGGAGAACAGTAAAATCAAGGAAGCAAAACACAATCTCAGAGCAGCAGCTCGTCCAGTTTTTTGTTTACCATTTAATGGAAAACTTCTCTAGAACAGAAAGTTATTCCCCCAAAAAACAACATACTCCTCTCCAGAACCTTCAAATCCCAAACAGGTGTCCAAAGAAGCACATAAACCCCTGTGAAAAGGTGAGAGAAGTGAGAATAGATCACTTCTGTTGTTTTGTTTTTAATCACTTTTGGAAAACTTCCATTTTGCCTGCATAAGACAGATGTGCTTCCCCAGAATGCTCTGGTGTCTATTTGGCCAATGCAGTTCACTGTCCAGTCTGGGACCCTTTTACAGATGGAAATAAAAAATGATGGGAAACAGCATAAACATTTTGAGAAGGGACAACGTGGAAAACTTTGTTTTCTGCAGGAGTTAGACACAGCACACTATGCCCAGTTCTCTGAGAGCCTGCAGTACGTGCAATCATCTCCAAGAGCTTCATACAGATTAGACATTGCCCCATGAGAATGCTTTCCACACAGTTACTGTAGTGGCAGCAATTTACAACTTGCACTACATATCATAGACAAAATGAAAAGGGAAGCAGCAAAGGACTGAGATGAGAGTTTCAACTTTAGTGTTCCAGCTATTTGGCATTCATATGGAAGCTTAAAATCACTCTTATTTGTACTTGATATCTTTGTTTCATTTCTTACAGTGCTTGACATAAATATATTTTTGGAGCAAGAAGAACCTATCGCGTCTAATTTGAGGCCCATGAATTCCCACAAATAGTAGGCACCACAACTACGCAAATACAGATTAAGTTTAATGCATATTTTAAAAGTGAAAAATAGCTGATATAGGTTTCTCTCCCAATGGTTTGCTTTTACTCCCCGTAGAAAGAAAACAATTCACCTAGAAACAGATGCATCAGCTGAAAAAAAAAAAAAACAAAAACCACATCTATATGAGAAATAGCTCTTACATGAGCAAAGCAATGTAACCCCAAAACACTTTCCCCAAATTTTCTCATTAAAAAAAATTAATAGGTCAAACTGAGAGGGAGACTGAGGAAGAAGAATGTGACAACCAAGAGAGAGATCAAGGAAGAGGAATGTGACAGCCAACAAATAGGCTTATGGGCTCTAAAACATTCCCATCAATAACTGTCAGAGAGCACTGAGCTAAAAATTATCACTCCAGAAATTACAAAGAACACTGTGGAAATGCAGCTAATAAACTGTTGAGGCCAAGACTAAGAATGGTTGCGGAGGATGCACATTAAGCCTAGCTTAAGATACCAGGGATCCCTACACCGGTGCCAAAAGCATAAATCTAATGACATGCTCAGTTTATATGAAGACATATGACCCAAAAAATATAGCTAGCAAGGAATTCTGCCAAGATCTTCTCTGTTTATGCTGGTAACAGAAATTGTTACGAGTTTCAAAACGCTGCACTTGCTGAACTGAGATTTATTTAAACAGTTCTCACAAGGCTTCCTGTAGGTGAACACAGAACTTATTGCTTACAATAGTTGGATAATTTATATGTGTATCTATAGATAAGCATGTAAAGCACCCTCAAAAGCTCAGTATTCCCAGGAAACTTGATTTCTTGAGTAGGTCCAAAGGGCAACTGACTCTGACAACAGTTACACAGAGAACTCTGCGAAGCTGAAAACTGTGACAAATTGTCCACTGTCATACATCTACTTTGGCCAGCAAAAATGCAATGATGGAGCATGACAGGATGAACTGCCAAGACGACCAAAGTTTTCCCCTCAACATGTCCCTGCTCAAGTGTATTGTCTTTGTAATGGGACAAATTTTATATTGTAATGACAATTTAACAATGATAGTAGGAACTTACAATGTTAGCCTTAGTAAAATCATCTCCCAGTAAAAAAAGGAGATAAATGTTCTTAGCTTAAGACTATTCCTAACTCATCATCGTCAACTTAGTGAGATTTAATCAATCAGAGCTGGCAATTAATTTTATATACTTGAGGCAAGACAGTAGCTTTCTTGCCTGCAGGAACTAGAGAACTAGACCTCCAGCACAGGGCAAGACAGAACTCAGCAATGCCCACAGCTTCTGTTGAGACCTGCCAGCACAGTGGAGCAAGTTTCCAGCAGCTGAGCACTGCTCTCAAAGAAACTCAAGGGATGGTGCAATTTAAAGTTGTAATGCACATCTGCAACATGTCTCACTACTAAAACTTGTCAGAATGGTAGATCACCGCATATCTCCTTTGTCCTCAGGGAGGAATGGCTTCCACAGAGTCCAAGGAAGGCAGTTTAGATCACTGCCTGGACTGCAGCTACCTCAGAAAGCAAGTAGCCAAGAAAATGAAGGAAAGAAAAAGAAGGGGGGAAAAGAAAAAAAAACCACTGAAGTGAGCAAGAGGGAAGTTAAGGCTTAGAATCACAGCTGCATAGCTGTAAGTTTATTTCAGCGCATGCTGACCAATATTAGCCTACAGTGCACCAAGCCGAATCCAACCTAACAGCAAATAGGACAACGTGCCTTTTCGGAACAAGATATTCTGCAACAGTGAGCCACCTGTGTAACTAGCTTGGCCAAAGCAAGGTTTCCCCTCCAAAAATTGTTGAGATTAAAGCTCTGTAAAATCTCCTTCTAGTCACTGATCTTACCTTTGTGCCTCTCTCTACTCAGAAGACACTGCTCAGGTAATGCAACAATCTTAGAACAGGAGTCTTCAGGTTTCAGGCTCTATTATAGGATAAAGTTCACCTTGTGCCAGTTCAGACCCACACAGGGATAAAACAGATCATGGTGGAGAACGTGCCAATGTCTACGCAGGAGATGGAAGAACGGACTCTATGATTAATTCAAAATTTATTCTTGCAAGGTGGAGCATGTAACATTGCTGTGTGCAAGTAACAGCTTTGCTTTCCTATGTTTTGACTAATTACTGTAAAGATTCTACTTAAATAAATCCACATTCCTGACATACTGCTTTCATCAGCTCTTGCTCTTTTTCCCCTGAATATGTTTTCTTTCAGGATCACCAACCATTATGCGAAATGCAGCAGAAAGGCACAACTTTCACAGGTGTGTTTCTAAAACTGGAAAGCCAAAGAAAAGATACAATCACCAAACTAAATAAATTGCATATTCCTAAAAACCGTTAAAAGGATATTCAGCAATGCCTCTTGCATAGTCCAAAGGAGAAATTCATAATTTCTAGGTAAGCCAAAGCAATGTTTCTCCTAGCCTGAGGGTGGGTAAATTTTAGCAACACCTAAAAACAGCTAAGGAACAGTGAATATATATGCAAATTCCTGCTCACATTGTTGTTCTTTTTTGCTTTAAATATTACCTTTTTTTTTTTTCCTTGATTTTTTTCCTGGACACAATTAATCTCTCACAGCATAAACCTTGATTTCTTTCTCCAGCTTTCCCTCTTTTATTAGCATTCCCCAGTGCATATGAATCAGATTTAAGACTTGTCTTCAAACCCAGTGCTCTTTCCTAATCCCTTTTGGCCTGTTTTCTTGGTCATTCTTTGTTTTCACAACATTTTCTACATCAATATTCTCTGGCTTCTTCTACACCATCTAACATACAAAGAAAGCTCTTCCCAATCCCAGTCCACTGTTTCACACTGCATTCCTGTTCATCTTAAATAATGCATGCCCTCAAGGATAAAAACAAGAACAGTCAAATCAGTCCCATGGTCCCCCATCCTCTTGCTATCCAGCCTCTTCAAGTCAGGAGATATCTAATGCAACACCATTCCTATTATGCTGAATTTAATACTTCACTTCTTCATAAGATATTGTCTGAGAATGCTAAATGAATCTCAAAGCATAAGCATTAGCTCCCTGAGCTTAGAAATGCATCATTGCAATGGGACAGCATGGTGCTATACATGTTCCAGAAGCTTTAGTGAAGAAGTGAATAACAGAGCACTTGTTAGCCCCAAGAGCCAACATGGATTTTTTTTGATAGACAACATTTCTCTCTCTGGGACATCGCAACTTCAGTTGTTTCAATATGACAGGATATCTTCTATGTCAGGCCCTTACAACAACAGAGAAGATCAGAAAACTAGAAGACATGAGCACACCTAGGCTAGAAAAAGAGGAGAACTGATTACATCAGCAATAGGCTACACAGGGATCTTACCAATGTCATCACTAA
This sequence comes from Tympanuchus pallidicinctus, assembly GCF_026119805.1. Classification (NCBI taxonomy): domain Eukaryota; kingdom Metazoa; phylum Chordata; class Aves; order Galliformes; family Phasianidae; genus Tympanuchus; species Tympanuchus pallidicinctus. The sequence goes on from NW_026294769.1 coordinate 12,891,417, forward strand.
CACCCATTGATCAGCATGACAGACAAACAAGTATGGTGACATTCAGACCCACTCACAGCTAGCTCCCCCACATCCACTATTAAATTGGCTGAGATTCCAGTGACTCCAAGACCAGCCTTAGCCTGACAGACAGCTAGCTGGCAAATTCAGCACCCACACTAACACACCTGCCTTATGCTTGGAGACAGCTCTGGCTAGAAAACACACAGCACCTTCCACATGACAGAGAAGGAGACTTTACAGGCTGTGCAGAATTCTCACCAGCTAGTGCAGTTTGTATGGGTTGACAAGAAACAGGAAAACACAGTGGCTCAGTTGCTCCATATGGAACCAGTACAGATCCTGCCAATTTTATAAGCCCGAATTCTGGCAGATCACAACACATTCAGTGTACAACCAATGCCTTTGTACCTCTTCCTTGATCCTCTGGTTCCCTCATTATGTCAGGCCTTTCAGCTCAGCAGATCAAAACACCCAGTACAAAACCAGCAAGTCCTTCTGCTAGAGCACAAAGGTTCAGAGAAAGGGACGGGTTCTGCAGGGCTCAGCTCGAGGCTGGTACAGCCATATGTGAATACTACTAACAAGCTTGGCTGGTTCAAACAGGGCTGTGTGCAAAGGCAAGGGAATCTCTCTGTTCCCAGCTACCCAGTTCTCTGCCAGACTCAGGCATAAAAGCACAACAAAAGATCAGAAGATGCATATTCAGCAGAGAATAGGAGCAGAAATCTGCTGCCCCTTGATTACTAAGTCCACCCAGACCAAAATGGCTTCTTCTGTATTGCGTTCTGCTATGCATCCTGTATCACCCCCACCATGTCGGTCATGGGGATACCAGCTAACGGAGAACACATTTCTCACCATACTCAGAAGAGAACACACAGAGAGGTCTGCTTCCTCTCTGAAAGGCAGATAAACTTTGGGGTGCAGGTCTTGCTGAGCCTGTCTGCCAGTAAGGTCAGCATCTGTGTCTGTTCTGGGTCTCTTTTGCTTTCAAAAGAAACACAGCTATGCAAGGGGGTGATGTGTACATAGGTCTTACCCTATGATATGGGCCTCTGTAGACACAAGATAGTGGTGGGTTTGGGGACAAGAGACATGCAGAGACCTACAGAGCTGCTTAGTGGAGAGATGGTTCAACACCACATCAGGAAGCATCTAAAACTTCAATAGTAGAGCTGGTGCAGCTGTAGGCATGGAGGGTCTATTGTGACTAACAGATCACAGCACTTGTGCACAGGAGTGCAGAATTGCTGCCTTTGTAATTAGAAATAGAAGGCTGCTAAGAAGGCAGGCGCAGCAGCAGGAAGCTTTAGTTCTATGGAGGGATGAGACATGCAATTACACAGCCTGCTCCAGCAGAGGTTTGGAGTCTCCATATCCAGTTGTCCTTGCCTCTAACTGTGAAGTGGGAGTCATGCAGACATCCATCCCTGGGCCTCTCTTCTGAGTATGTAACAAAAAAGAACTTGGTAAGTGGGGTATGAAAGACACTCTTATCCTGCTAACTGCTGCTGGCAATAGATTACATTGTACACTTTATGCAGTGTTGCTAGGGTCACTGCATAACAGACTGTGCTTTACCATCAAATTGCTGGTACTTTCCTAGGGTGAGAAAGCATGCCTAGATGGAAAGAAGGTATTATCCTCACCAGAACTCTACTACCATTTCTACAGCCACTAATTCTAAAATTCATCTGGAAAGAAATGCACTGGCACAAGCTGGGTAGAAAACTACAAAGCAAAGGGCCATTTTGATGCAATTGCCTTGGCAGAACAGCAGAAAATCTGACTGCAATGTCAGCTATGGCTCCTTTTCTCCCTTAGATATGAGTAGGGAGACGAGTTGAGGTGTTCATGGCATCAGCCTTGGAGAAAAAAGGTTCTTGCTACAGAAGAAAGAAAATTTAACTTAAAATTTAACAGCACAAAAAGTAAAATCTGCAACAGAAATAGCATGCAAGATATTCATCTATTAAAAGGAAAGCAAATAAAGTATGTGATTTTTAGGTGAGGAAAAAAAAAAAACATAGAAGAAAACAGACTTCTAATTTTAAACAAAGATTTTGCTTTGAATTACACTAGCATGTAGCTAGGGGAAGAAAATTCTTTCTGAATTAAGACACTACATTTGGAATAAAGTAAAGATCCACAGGGACATCTGTGGATCATTTTTGGTTCTCCATAAGAACAGAGGCATACTACCAGAGGAGCAGGATCTCTCCTTTTATTATGAAATTTGAAAAAAAGTTATCTCAGTCTACACAGAGTGGATAAAGAAACAGTGAGAGCAGTAGATGAACTGGACTTCATTCTCTTTCTTGGTACCAACTGTATTAGCTGTTTTGTGATCTGATTTCTGACTTACGTCCAAAGAGAGTTTTTCTTCATTTTTTATTTCTTAACCTTCTTACATCCAGCACTTTCCAGCCATCTCATTTCCTACCAGAAACTAAAACTAAGACAGGCATTTGCTGCCTACAATTATTATTCATGTTTGCTAAGGTGCTACTCATATAGCCATTTCTCTTTAAACTACCCTGTAACGTTTCCTTTATCTTATATTAGATAATGTACTTTGGCTGCATGGAAGTTACGTGCTCCTCAATTCTCTGGCCATCATAGAAGCACAAGGCAGAGCAGTCTGGGAATTAAACTAAACAGTAGCAGCTGCACACATCCTCACTGGGGTGTTTATCAAGCAAAGACACTTCTCCTTACATATCAGATAAATGTGTTTTTAAACACAGCTCTCCCTCTACTTCTGGTCAGACAAAGGAGTCTTCAGATACTGTGGCAGTTCCCACAACATGCTTGTAAGACCTCTCCAGAGTGCAGTTGTTTGCACTTCACTACTCTCACATAAACCAGCACCATCGCTTTTTTTTTGTCCCGTCAATGGCAGCAAAGCTCCGCAGGAAACCAAATATCCACACTTCTTATGTGTAAACACAAAAATCCTCACAAACTGAAAGGAGGATATCACTGGGATAATAATTTCATTCTGTAAACATACAGAGTGGCATTTTTCTCCAAAGAAAAACATTCCTTGAGTCCAGACAGTAGCAGCTGTCTGAACTCAGACTAATTCCCTGTTTCACTGCTGCATCATGGCTGTACTTGTCCTCTGTCACCCCCGAGTTGTAGAGAAGAGCAGCACCGAAGATGTCACAGAAGCATCTGATTTAGCCAAAAGCTGCTACCATCCCAAACAATGTTTCTCAGTTAAGGCATTCATACACGAATATTTCAGCGTTTCCAGATGGCAAAAACTGCAAAAAACTCTGCTTCTCCTTTTAGCTTTTCTTATTTATTTCTTTCCTGAGCCAGTAAGGCATTGCAGTTAATTTCTTCTATGTGCAATAATAACAGAACATCAGTGCATCAGCTGCTTCTCACCATCTGCTGTGAAGAGAGTAATGGGCTACAGCTCCAGGAGTTCAGTGTGCCTCAAATGAGATAAAATGCCCAGCAATAGCCACTATCTTTGGCTGCCTTCCTATCTTTCTCTGTCACTGGATCTCTGAACATCCTTTGCACTGCTAAGCAGATGAACTGAGATATACAGATCTGTTTGTCTCTCCACACTGCTGGGCAAATCTAGACCAGGAGTTCCCTCAAGTGACAAGTACAGAAGAAAGTCTGAATAGCAGAATTCTGAAGATACCATTGCTCCTGCAGATGGGAAGAAACATCTGTCCTGAGGTTTCAGCACAGAAGCACTGCCTACACAACAGATGTGAGCAGGCCAGATTGAGGACAAATGCAGGAATGGGTTGGAAACAGGATTTCTTGATTGCAAATCCAGTAAACAAAACCCCGAGTAAATCAAGCTCTCCCAGTAACTTCTGCATCAAATCAAAAAGCACAAACCCTCTGACACACGCATCACTGCTGAGTAGTAGCAGAATATTTTCCCTTCATGTGAAAACAATTCCAAGCACTACAGAGGGTAAACAGCAGTCATCTCTGTCAGGGTGACTTCTATCCACTCTCCCACTCCATCTCCTCTAAAGTGTGCACAGTTATTCTCTGAGCCCTTACACACCTGCCCCTTTTTGCAACCAAAACCAGAGGTGGATTCAGGAAAAAAAGTGGGAGAGAAATCTCACTCTCTTCACCTCATTGTCAGCCAGAATCTTTAAGAACTTTTGTTATCTACATTAAACCCACCTCATTTGAAATCCACAATGAAATTCAAAGGAAAAAATAATTTCCCCTTCCTTACATTCACATTTCCACCACTCCGTAACATCTGAAAGGAGAAAAAAAAGGATTTTACCATTTCATTGTGCTTCAAGAGAATTCAGTACTAGAAAGGCTCGGGTCTCATCTTCTCCACAAGTACAGGAGACCCACATGAACAGCAACAAAACCAGGGATCAGCATTGATTTTGTTGTTTTGTTTTTAAATCCAGACAGTTTGTGGTGGATTGGGCAACAAGAACAAGGACAAAACAAATAAACAACAACAACAGAAAGCCCTTGAGAATAGAGCTGATGGCCCAGTGATGCTGGGTGAAGGTTCAGGCATTTTAAGAGGTGCAGATTTGAAGACATAATATGAAATGGAATCCTAAAAACTTTGCAATTTGCCTGAAAGCCGGAACTCAATGTGTATTAAAATTCTCTATGTGCTAGAACAGGCTGTGACTAAAGTGTTTAAACAGGGTCTTAATTTGCCTAAGGGAAGCCAGCAATGTCAAGTCAAAGAATTTGTACAGCTAAGACCATAGACAACAGTAGCACTGCCATATATTTTAAGAAAGTCTGGTTTTGTAAACCTAGAAGAGATTAATACAAAGAACAACTTTCAGATATACAATGTCTCTAGGCTAATAGATCTAAACATCAGGAGGATTTACCTACTCATGAAAGCAATCCAGGCAAGCAAGCAAGCCTTCTATGGTAACTGATATGGTGAAAGCACTCTATTTCCAACAGCACCCACATCCACCCTCGGGTTAAGGATCTCCAAATGACAGAAACACCACCTTTAGGGCAGCTTATAGGTGGGGACACCACTGGGAAAATATTCAGAAGCTTGGCAAGTTTTCTTCAGGTGAAAAGCAGCACAAATTTTGAAAAAAATTAAAGGCAGAACTTTCCTCAGGCTCCAATTACATTAGGAAAAAGACTAAATTCCCATTTCCTTGTATCTTTTCTTTGCTTCCCTCACTTTTTCTTTTTGTATACCTGAGCTTAAACAGGTACGACCTGGAATCTCCTGAGATATGCTAATGGAGCCTGGAATGCACATGCGAGAACTGGGCACATCATCTATTTTACTCACTTTCTATAGAGGACTTACATGCACTGTTTTCAGAAAAAGCATGGACTACAAAAGATTGAACTATTTCAGCACGTTTACTGAAAGCTGAAATCTTTAATGAGGAGCATTAACTACCAAAAGGTCAGGTACTGCTCCTACTCAGTCTCTTCTGCGTAGCATTTGAAGGGTTCATAAGGGTTCATAACAGCTCAATAAGCTGTTGACAATAAAAAAAAAATTATGTGCATATGTATATATAAGTATATACCTAAGTTGCTCTCTATAGTGACCTGAAACGAGGTTGTAGTGAGGTGGGAGTTGGCCCCTTCTCCCACATAACAGTGACAGGATGAGAGGTAATGGCCTTAAATTGCATCAGGATTGGTTCAGGTTGGATATTAGGAACAACGGATTCTCAGAAAGAGTGGTGAGGCACTGGAACAGTCTGCCCATTGAGGTGGTGGAGTCACCATTCCTGGAGGTGTTCAAGAAACACACAGATGTGGCACTGAGGGACACAACTTACTGGGCATGGCGGAAGTGGGTTGGTGGTTGGACTCGATGGTCTTAGTAGTCTTTTCAACTTTAATGATTCTATGATCATGCAGTCGACTGGGTAACTGCCAGGGCTGCAGTGATGTTAGAGGACTTGCAAGCAGAACAAAGGTATCATGTAAACAAGCTATGGAGATCTGTGACTAGGTAAGTTTTAAGTGACCTATTGTACAAATTAGATTACCTTCAGAAGTTAAACACTGTCTACAGTATAGTTTTTGGACATTTCCCCTTCTCCTCTCCACTCCAATCCCCCAAGCTACAATCATCTATATCTGATATTCACTCACCCCTGCAAATTCCAGGAAGACAAAAAAAGAGAAAATAACAAGCCTTCTTACTTGCTTTGCTTTGTCTTAGCAGTGTTACTTTGCTCATTTGTATTGGGCAAGTCAAATAGTGTCCTGTTTTGTTTCTATTGAGATAGCAGATATGTTCTCTTCTAATTTTTATGCGACTTTTCAGAGGTTGGAACTAATCTCTTCTACCTTTATCTGCTTGGAAACAATAAGTATATGTCAGATTATTACATTACAATGCAGTATGATTTTGTTAGATGTATTTCATTTAAACAATTCGATACATGTGATGATTTGTCTGAATAGCGTGAAAGCAGCACAATAATTCTGACACTCCCTGCTCCTTGCTCGATTTCTACAGCTAATGATACTGCCTTAAATCCTCAACAAGTTCACAGTGTAGACTCAAATTTGCATAGCATGCTGACACATTTTTATCTGAAGTAGACACAGCTTTGGAGTTGTTTTGAGAAAACACAACTAAACTGAGGTTTCCTGTTTCCCTGTCCATCGTAACAGAAGATCCTAAAAACTTGTTTCTTCTTCTTCTTGATATGACCTTCTGTGCCTTCCACTGCTCATTTTCATGCAGTTCGTTTATTCAAAAGGCTCAGATCCCTAAAGAGATGCATTGCTTTCACTTGAAGCTCTAGGTATGCTTCTCTCAATATTACCCCATTTCAACACACTTAGAAGAAAAAATCTGACTTAGCATGGCTGCTGCTTCCCTTACAGTACTGGCTACCCATATACAGCATATTCCAGATTTAGTGACACACATGCCATTGACCACATGTAACCATCAGTAACATAGGGAAGGCACAATCCTCCTTTATGAGTATTAAGAGAAATTATGTTCAAAAAAAATGTTTTGCTGAATACTCATGCTGGAAATCTACCTTTGTATAGTGGATTTCTAATGTAACAGAACTGGGCTAAGAAATCAAGAATCCCTTACAGGTACTAAAGTATTAAAAAAGTTCCTCAGTCATCTTGGTAAACAAATAAATGAGCATATCTGCAGGATCTTCAAGATTTCCACTCCTGAGCTTAGAGAAAATACAAGTGACCCACTGTTCTCTAGATATTTTAGTCTAAATAAGATGTGATGTTTTGCTTACATCATATGACTAGTGGAGTCATAACTCTACCAGCATTGAAAAGAGCTATGCAACTTTCCTCCTGTGAGGGGACAATGGCTGTTTTATAAAAATAAGAGTGCAGCCACTGTGATGGATCTACAGCTGAGAACACGTCCTCTGTGCACCATTTTATCTCTGGTTCTCTGTGCGTATCTTAAGAAAGATTCAATATCACCTTCACCTCTCCCCCTCACTTTTTGCTGTTTCTGATTAAGTATACACTCCATGCTTGTAACCCGATTGCTGAGACCCATTCCTTACTGCAGCAACACCACTGCTAAAACTAAGATGCCCAGCTACATGCTGCTCCCTCTTCTATCAGGAACATGTTATGATCACATTAAAATTTCTCTCTACAAAGCCACATCAGTTCTTCAGGGCCAGCTGCTGCTGAATCTTTCATCCGTCCAGGGGACTCTTAGGCCCCCAGTGCTGTTAGGCAAGTAGCAGCTGGCTAGAGCAGTGTCTTGAAAGGTCAATGTGAAGATTAGTAGTCAGTCACAACTATCCTGTTAGGTACAGCAACGGAAAAGAGTTATGTTTGACCTTTTTTCAACAGAAGGAAGACACACCACAGCAGCATGCTTCCAAGGTAGCTTATTCTTCTCTTCACCCATAACACTGTTTAGAGGGCAAAGATCCACACATCATCCACATAATACCCCTGCTACTGTCAGTGTCTCTACAGAAGAAAACTAAGAAAGGAAAGATTAACATCCACAAGCTCACTCACATCTTGCAAAAAATGAACCCAGACCTAAGAAACTAAAATCTTTAAAACTCTACCTAACAGGGGCAGAGAGCAGAAATGCTGTTGTTTAGAAATGACCTTGCCTCAACAAGATACTGGCCCCAAATCCTCATGCAAACTGAAAATCTGAACCTTACCAAATACTTCTGGATCACTGCGTAATAAAATCAGGAAACTGAATTTCTTCTGATACACAAGACACATTTAATAATTTCACCTTGCGGCTGTTAACATCATTCTTCTGGTAGAAGCATTAACTTCTCTCTCCCATTCCAAGCATCTTATTTTTCTGCATTATTGTGACTCTCTGAGTTCTGGAAAACTAATTCACCTCTTTCTGAGAACTAGTGGGGGTTTTGATCATGGTGGTTTTGTTTTGTTGCTAGCAAGGAATCAGAGTACATTAGTTATCACGACTTTTTGCCTGTGTCTATTATACAAACCCTGAGCGTACGAAGGCAGCGCATATGCTACTGGCTCATACTGATGACCCATTTTGTCTTCAGATGGCATCTCCTACTTCATCTGAAAAGCTTCAATTTTTGTTCACAGTATCACGTAACCCAGCTGCTACTTTGTCTCTGAAATTGTAGTTCTTTGACATTTCCTTTCCAGTACACTATTTCTACTCCTTCAGTTATATAAGCAAACCAACCAATCTGTCAAAATATTTTGCCTCCTGCTGCTCTCTGAACACCTCTATTAATGTAACACAACTAGGCTTCTATCTACAAGAAAGTAATTATATCTATATATTCCCAAACAGTTATGTCGGCAAAAAAATGTTCAGAAACTTATTTTGACATATAACACAACCAAAACAACTACATACAAATGCAAAATGTGCTCAGTGCTCCTATGACATCTCCTACCTTATACTCCTTTTCATTGCCAAACAAATAGAGCAGATCCCAACCAAACAGGACAAATAAATGCAAAGCCCACCAACTAGCCAGCAACCCTTTTTGTGCTCCCACAGCACCACAGTACTAGAATCAAGCATCAGTGAAGACCCTGGGAACCCCGGGAACTGGGTCAAGCACATTCTCTTGCTATTCCTATCTGTTACTGCCTCTTCCTTCCCTGACTTTGTTAGCAGGAGACACTGGTTTCATTCTCCTTCATGGTAGGATGACTTTGAACCAGTACCTCAATCTCTGCAGACACTGCAGCTGAGACTCAAGGGCCCTGCCTTTGTGTGACCGCACCAATGAAAGACACCCTGCTCTCCAATTCCTGTCAGGGTCCTCAGACTTTCACAGTCCCAGGAACCTGGGTGAAGACCCTGACCTGCTTCCCTGCCCATTAACCAGAGGCTCCCACCCAGCACCAGCCTTGCAGGCAGCTCCTCTCCTGCCCTATCTCAGGTCTGTTCTCCTGGACAGGCTTTGTGCCCACACTGCAGCCTGAACACCAATTCCAACTCTTGCTGCTCCAGGTTGGTCTCCAGTTCACCCCTGGCCATTTTGGGATTGTTGCAGAAGCCTGTCATCTGCACCCTGCTCTATGAGCCTGGTTCAGATCCTATGAAACAGTAACCCAACAATAAGGACACAGCCCTTACTGAGGTGCCTATATCCCCCAGCTTCACTCAACACAACTCCACTGGCACGAGAAGAGGGTGCAGGAAGTACAGCAGAGGCAGAGATTATAAGGATGAAAACATTTTGACAAAACAGCATTCCAGCCTCCAGTAGGTTCTCCCATCCAAGGTGAGCACACTTGACAGCTCCTTTAAGACAAGCATCTGTTAGCTTCCAACCAGTCCAAGGAAACCTGCAAACCCAAATCCAGCTATAACTCAAAGGCTAATGAATTCTCCCCAGCACTTGCACCTGCCAAGACTCAGGGCTGCCTGCCCTCTGCAGTGTTATTTTTTCCTCTAATGGTAGATCACCCTGGAATGGATTGTGTTACTTACATTAACCACAGGACTGCTCATGCTGTAAATTAAAGATCCCTTTCTGTAGCTTTGCACCTTGTGCTCTTTGTGCCACAAATCCCTCCAGCTATGTTGTTGATTCACCAAGCACTCGGCAAATAATTTGCCTAGAAACATATTTCTACAGCTGTGTCCATAGCTAACATGCTGTCACAGTTTGTGTCTGTAATCCTTCTATGCTCTTTAAAAACTAGCACAGGACTGCCAAACAGTTAACTGACTCTTCTGCTCAGGTCTAAATGCACAGCAAGGCATTTCTAAAAATGTACCTTTCTGTTCTTACACACACTTTCATTTCAGCTCTAGCAACTATCTGGCCTGTGAAACTTGGCATCTAGAGTAAAAAAGAACAAACAGATCACCTAGATTTGGCATAATATATAGAGTTGAGGCATCTTATATACTGGCCTTGTTCTTATCTGCACTTATCAGACCCAGGTTCCCAGTGGCTGCCCTTTCATGTGCCTGCTTCAAAAGTAAGTCTATGAGAAATCCTTCTCTCACAAACCAAAAGAAAGATATTTCCACAACAGAAAAAAAAACCAAAAAACCTGAGTGCTGATTACTTTCTGTGTTGCTCTGAAGCTTCATCTCTTCTGGTATCAGGGCTGCATCTCTGCTGTTCTCTTTCTATTGTTCCTTTGTTGGTTTTGTTGTGTTTTTTTTTTTTTGTGTGTGTGTGTTGTTAGGTTTTTTTCCCCCATACTTTTTTTTTTTTTTTAATTATTTGGATTTAACCAGTACTTCCAATATCATAAAAAGATGAATGAAATCAGTCACGACAGCCCCGTTAGCCAGAGCAGCAGCAACACTGCACTTGATTTTATTTCAACAGAAAGGCTGTTCTCATTACAAAAATGTTTTCCCCTGGATATTGCTTCACAATCCTGAGGAAAACTGGATAACTTTTTTGAAAGATTTCAACTGTTCTATCAAACAAAAAGCAGTACATCATCTGACTGCTCACTATGACTTGTCCCAGAAACCACAGAGCAGCTCTGCCCTTTGGACAAAACATCTCCTTGGCAAGTGGGCAATCTAATTCTGGGTCTGTAAAAAGTGTGCTCTGCTTTATTTCCCCACCCTTCAGTTAATCTCCAGAGTGCAGCAGGCTAAGCATACACAAGCATGATCATAGGTGAATATTTTCCAGTAAAGATCTACTCATCAAATCCCAGCAAGGAAACATCCAAAAACAATCTGCTCACTGTTATCACTGTTAGCTACACCTATCTCATATTCTGTTTCTGGTCATGTGACAACAGATGTGGTACAAATATTGAAAAACATCCTCAGATCTCCTTCATACAGAATAACTTTCATAATATGAAAACAACACTGCTTGTCAGAACCTGTTCCCCCCTTGCATCCTCTACATCTCCTCAAAGCTAGTAAGACTCTAACCCAAAGAAAAAAAAAACAATCCTCTAAAGATGTGTCTGCATGGTAAAAACAACATGAGCTAAAAGGAGAAAAGAAACTTTATTAAATACCTTACAGACATCACCTTCCCTTCATTAGTCTAATGAGTAGTTTAAAAAATGGGATTACCCTTTTTATCTGTTCAAATTGTGAAAGAAAAAAAAACTCAAAAAAAAAAAACCCCAAAACAGGAGAAGGGGATATCGTATGACCTGCTGTTACCAGGGTAATGCAGGTACAGCAAACCACCATAAGAAACACCTTTACAGCCAGTTTAGCTTTTCTTACTTCAACAACCATCAGCAAAAATTTTTGATGTGCTGTTTGTAATTCAATCACAGCACAGAAATAAAAAGAGAAACCCTTCTCTTCACTCTTTAGCTGTCGTGCTCTGAACTGCTTTCATACTGCAAGAGGCACATGGGAATTAACTAAGGGAGGAGCGGTACATACAGACCTGTGGCCCTTCACCTTAAATGCTCCTTTGGAGATCCTGTGGATCTTATTTGATCAAATTTGTTCTAAGTATTTGCCTGGAGAAATAAGGGCTGTGGATGATAAACAGTCTGAAATAGCAAGAGGTGGTCTACAGAAGGACAACAAAGAAAAAAACATAGTTTCACTATATCAAGGAAACCAGAATGCGCAAAGAAGTTGTAGAAGAATGGACAGTAAGGTGGGTTAAGAGCTGGCTGGATTGGCAAAGCTCAGAGGGTTGTCATCAGCAGCACAGAGTGCAGTTGGAGGCCTGTAACTAGCAGTGGATGCTACCATGCAGTGGATGCTTACCATGCAGACACATCCCTAGGGGTGGATGTTGGATCCAGTCCTGTTCAGCACCTTCATTAATTACCTGAATGAAAGGATGGAGTCCACTCTCAGCAAGTTTGCTGATGATATGAAGCTGAGAGGAGTGGCTGACACACCAGAAGGCTGCATTGTTATTCAGCAAGACAAGACACACTGGAGAGGAACCTTATGCGGTTTAACAAGGGCAATATGATAACAACAGAGAATCACAGTATGGCTTAGGTTAAAGGGGACTTAAAGATCACCCAGGTCCAACTCCCTTGCCCCAGGCAGGATTGCCACCTACCAGATCAGGCTGCTCAGGGCCCCATTGAAGCCAGCCTTGAATATCTCCAGGGATGGGGTCATTTATAATCTTTTCTAGGCAGCCTGTGCCTCATGACCCTCTGAGTAAAAAATTTCTTCCTAACCCCAAACTAAATCTTCCCTGTTTTAGTTTAAAGCCATCCCCTCTTTGTCTTATCACTCTCAGCTCATGAAAAAGTCATTTCCCTTCATGCTTGTAAGTGCCCTTCAAGTACTGGAAGACCACAGCAAGGTCTCCTCAGAGCCTTCTCCAAGCTAAACAAGCCCAACACCCTCAACCTTTCTTCACAAGAGGTGCTCCAACCCTTTGGTTATCTTCGCAGCCCTTTACTGGACCTGCTCCAACAGTTCCAAAAGAGAAGGTAAGGGCTATCCTGCTAGAAAGGAATTCCATAGAGAGGACCCAGTTGTCCTGGCAGACAGCAGGCTGGCCACAAACCAGAGGTATACCTTCATGGTCAAGAAAGCCAATGGTATCCTGAGGTACACTAAAAAGAGCATGGCAAACAAGTTAAGGGAGGTGATCTCCCTCTACTCTGCCCTGGTGAGGCCACAGCTGGAATACTGTACCCAGTTCTGGGCTCACCAGTTCAAGACAGACAGAACTAGTGAAAGGAGTTCAGTAGATGGCCACAAAGATGACAAGGGGCCTTGGACAATTCCCTTATGACAAAAGGCTGAGACCTGGGACTGTTCAGTCTGAAGAAGACAGGCAGGGAATCTTATCAATATTTATAAATACCTGTCAAAGCTGTCAAGTGCATGGGGCCAGGCTCTTTTTGGTACTGTCCAGTAGTAGGACAAAAAGCAACAGGCACAGAGTAGAACACAAAATTCCATACAAATATGAGAAAAACATCTTTATTTTGTGGGTGACAGAGCACCTGAACAGGATCTGCCCAGAGAGGCTGTGGAATCTCCTCCTCTGGAGGTATTCAAAATCCACCTGAATGCTTCTGCCTGCAACCTGCTCTAGAGAACCTGCATTAGCAGTGAGGGTATCACAGAATGTCAAGGATTGGAAGGGACCTTGAAAGATCATCTAGTCGAATCCCCTGCCAGAGCAGGAACACCTAGATTAGGTCACCCAGGAACTCATCCAGGTGGGTTTTGAATGTCTCCAGAGAAAGAGACCCTACAACCTCTCTGGGCAGCCCAGTCCAGTTCTGGTATCCTTACTGTGAAGAAGTTTTCTCTCATATTTATGTGGAACCTCCTATGTTCCAGCTTGCACTCACTGCCCCTTTGTCCCATCATTGGATGTCCCTAAGAAGAGCTTGACTTCCTCCTCCTGATACTCATCCTCTACCTATTTATAAACATGAATGAAGTCATGCTTCAGTCTCCTCTTCTCCAAGCTAAAGAGACCCAGCCCCCTCAGCCTCTCCTCGTAAGGGAGATGCTGCACTCCATTATCTTTGCAGCTCTGTGCTGGACTCTTTCAAGCAGTCCTCTGACCTTCTTGAACTGAAGGGCACAGAACAGGACACAATATTCTAGATGTGGTCTCACACCAGGAAAGAATAGAAGGGGAGGAGAACCTCTGTCAACCTACTAACCACACCCCAGAATGCCACTGGTCTTCCTTGTCACAAGGGCACAGTGGTGGCTCATAGTCATCGTGCTGTCTACCAGGACCCCTAAGTCCCTTTTCCACTATGCTGCTCTCCAAGAGGTCAGTCTCCAACCTATACTGGTACCTACATAGAGTAGATAAGGTAGTAGGGTAGACTAGATAATCCTCAGAGTTCCCTTCCAAATCTCACAGTTCTGTGAAGGCTACTCAGTCAGTACTGAAAGATGAAATTTCATTTCCCTCTCAGCTCCAATCAAACGCAGGACACCCGTTGATATCAAAGGTACAAGTGCCCTGCACCACACCATCTGCACAACAAAGTGCTGCACCACTGCAGGGAGCCAGGTCAGTGGCAGCAAGATAATGGCAGACCTCTGATACTCCAGAAACCTTGCTGCTTCCATCTTGGGGCATAGGGATCCGAGGCATAGAACAAGGAGGGGGATGGAGGACAGCAGAGAAGAAAGGAGGTGGAGGCAATCTTTATGGCCAGCAGGCAGCCTTCCACTCTGACAAACCAAGCAGCACAGAGGAGTCAACCCTAGGAAAAAGGCCCTCAGACTTTCTGACCAACTTTGCTTCTTCCACAGAGAGCATCTTTCAGGCCACTCAACAGCACTCTCACCATCACAGTGGCTTCCTAATGCCACAGTAGCCACCACTGCCCTTTCATTTGTTCTGGACCCTAAAATAAACCCGTGTCTGTCCCACCACTCACTGAGCTTCCAGACCTCTGATGATTGCCAGCCGTGGTTAGAATGAAGAGGAACTGCAGCATCTGCTGCTCACTTTTACATGAGGAAAAGAGAGAATTGGTTCTCAGAAACAAGGAGGGAAAGGCCTGCAAAGAAGAAGCAGAGAAGGACAAAGAGTGCCTGTGCAATGATCTGCACAGTGACCACTATTGTGGAGCCCATGGGTGTGGATCCACATACAGCAAAGTAGGCCTGGAACAGCACAGGAATGCCGGGTTTGCTTCAGTGTGTTCATAGCAGCAGCATTGAAGGTCCAGGTGCCCACTAGCATACCATCTGTGCAGCCTCCATACAAGGATGGGCTGAGGGAATTCCTTTGGTCACCATTAAGGAGAGAAGGCTCAGGAGTGGGCCTGATCGCCAACTACATCTGTCTACTTGGAGGGTGAAGAGAAGATGAAGCCTGAAGCTTTTCTCAGATGTTCCTCAGCAGAAGAATTAAAAGATTATCCCCCACAAGGGTGTTCAGACAGAAGAGGTGTCCAGAGGTGTCCATAATCCTTGTACTAGGAAGTATGTGAACAAAGCTGGATGCTCCCAGGTTTCACCTTGTACTTCCTGTACCTCATTAATCTTTCAGCAGACATTTCCTAGTCTTACCAGATTGAGAGTTATGAGCTGGTTAGTTCTTGGATCCCTTTATCTGCCTGTGTTGTAGTTGGGTGCAGTGGTTTCCTTTTTCTAGAGCTCCGGAACTTTCCTCATGGCCTGTCAAAGCCCTCACAATCAATTTCATCAACTTCCTTGACACCCTCAAGTTCATCACCCTCTCATTCCTTGGACTTGCATATGCCTGGTTGCTTTATGTACTCCTTAACTGTATCTTCTCCTCCTGCAGACAGTGCTTCATCCCACAGCAGATTTGATAGTGGGAGGCTTGAGGACACATCCTACACTTAGAAACTGAAGCGTTATTTCAGTTTGTAAGTTTTCTGTTTTTTTGTTTTTCCTCCTGGTAACTCTCACCACCCAATGGATGTTCTGACTTTTTGCCTCTCTTCCAACCTGTAGAAATAGATTTCTTTTCAAAGTAGGAGAAAGTATTTCATCCCCCAGATTACAACAGGTGACTCCTGGCTTCATTTCACCTCTTATAAACTGCTGTAATGCCACAACAACTTCATCTGTTTGTTTTTTCCCCCCCCCTCACAATTCAGGATATTTACAGAGTATTTTCCCCTTAGACATACATACAGTGACTTTACCAGCTCATTATTAAATTCCGCTGTTTTTTCTCATTGAAAAAATGCAGGTTTTGAAAGAAACAAAGAATTTCATTCCACATTCTCCAGTATTTCTGACCTGACAAACCAGCTCTGTTTCTGGCTAAACAGGAAGTCATGTCCTACAGAACTGCTACCTTAAATAATCATTTGTATTATTAATACCCTAGGACATTAAATTTTTTTTCTCACCTAGTGTAAAAAAAATTTTTCTAGTTATTTCCCATGTGCATTTCACTGTTGCTAGCGAAAAGTGGAAAAAAAAGAGCTCACCTTCCTCCTAGTTTGCATCTGTATTTCCTTCAGTATGATACAACTCACAATCTTCATCTCTACTACCTGCTTCCCGAGTCTTAATGATCAAAAGCATTGCAAATCCCAACCATGTTTTCTAGCTATACTCCTCCTACACATGAAGCCTGGCATCACATGCAACAATTTTTTAAGTCACACACTCATAATACATGTAAAGAGTAAAATATGAGCAGCTCAAGCTGGGATTAATGAGGTGAACAATTTGCTCTTCATTTGAGATGAGGCTGACTTCCAGTGAAGTACCTGTATGTTCTTTGCAACCAGAAAAGCTCTATGGCTCCATGTTGTTTAAGAATTAATACATTAATTCTGCATCAGTTGTTTCATCAGCCTTTTCTTTTTGAGAAACAAGGTAGAGTGCAAGAAAAATGTGGTCTCATGTCTATTGCCTTGCCAAATGCTCCACAACTGTAGCCTTAGAGTTGTTCAACAGCGGTATTGCCTAAACATCTGTGGTAGAATGGTCACGCTTCTTCCCCAAATGTGGTTAAGTAACTAGCTTAGTACCGATGACATTATTTGACTTCAAGATTTTCTCCCAAATAACATACACCTCCAAAATGCAAGAACAGTAGTCTGATTTTTCAAAGCAAAATAAAGTACAAAAACCCTGAAGTGAGCCTGGCACACAAAGACTATTTTGTAGCTATGATTTTGCACAGGAAAGGGTCAGCATGTATTTTCTACTTTTGATGAAGCAATTTATCTGCCTTGGAGCTTCAAGGAAATGCTCTTGTATCTGATTTTTAAAAAATGAAAGAAAATCATATTTTAGAACCCACAACTGAAGAGCACCAGGTATCTTGAGATTAGATAGAAAATCTCATTATACCCTCATAATCGTGACCAGGGAAAACATTCCTGGTCAATAACAGAAAGAAAAGAGAATCATTGCAATTCTGTAAGATATGCATTATCCTTCGTACTTAACACACACATTTCAGGGTGGGTTTACAGAATTAACAATAACATTCTTTGGAAATATCATATAATTTATTAAATAATCAGGTAAGGAAGATACACTGCCCAGCAACAGAAAAATCAAGATCACTCTTTTACTTTTGTTGTCCCAGAACACTAATTCTTGAGAAAACATTGTAAAATGGTTTTGGTGAGGAAGTGGACTTCTTTTTAGATTGTGTGGCCAATAGTAAAATACATACTAAGAGTTTTAATTGAGATACCACAGATGCAGAAGTTTATTGCAAAAAAAAAAAAAAAAAGAGATTGTCATCATAAGTAGATACCTGCTTATAGAGGCGTACTTTGGTAAACTGTGATTCTAAAATCCCTTGCTCAACTGACATTCAAGACTATAGGCATATAAAATTCCGCAAGCTGTAACCATGCTGAATAGAAGTTATTCCTGCACATCCATAAAAATGTATCACAAAAACTTCAAATAGATGAAACATATTGAACTCTCATTCACACAAATCAGAAATGACATGCTTTTACTTAAGTCCTTGACTGTTCAGTCTCAGCACAGCTCTCAGTTCGCTGGATATTCCTCAACAATGCTCATATCTCACCATATCACTCTTTTTCTGAGTGAGAGTTTACAGGATAAGTAAGGTGTGAAACATTGCCACCGAACCAGAGCATTAATGGTTAGGAAATAATCTGCCCAGGAAATGGGATTCAAGGGTTCAAATCCTTCCTCAATTTTTTTGTTCAAGATACTCCTCAGACAGAATGTAGCTAATTATCATTCTTTTCATTGATGGGTTCAAAGGAAAAAAAAAAGTACATTTTGCAGTATCCAAAAATACAACATTTTAAAATGGTACCTTGAGCTTGATGAAATTCAAGTCTGGGAGGAATATTACTAGCAGTTTTAAGAGCAAGACGTTACAAATCAATACAATCCAACTCTATTATTTTTGAGATTGTGAAAGTAATCTTTGTTACAGTATTAATCTTAGTACAGCACCTATCAATATATCTCCGCTCTTCAAACTTTAAATGAAAACATGAAAACTGCTGTGCAACTCCAAATAATCAAGGAAAGAAACTACCTCTTTTCTTCACTAAAGCAGCAAACTGTTCCTTTACAATATAAATATAAATATATAAACAAATATAAATATAAAACAAATGCTATTCTCCATGGAGTGTTTATAATCCCTAGCCTCTAGACCACAGATGAACTTTGACCATAAAGCTCATTTAATTTATATTTATGCATTTATATAAGGATATTTCAGTCATTTCCAGCTGGCAGTTCTTAATCACTGGAACACTGACATTTCCACACTCCCTGTGGTATCTATTGCTGCACAAAAAGGAGTAAAAGCAATTTATTTTAATGTACTTTAGTTTCATTTTGAAGCATAAAAAAAGATATTTAGAAGATACAGTGAAGGAAAGGTGGCGATTTCTATTCCTAGGCTTTTACCTGTCACAAACTTACCCATATACATCTTTCCTTCCTGGGCTTTTGGCCCAAAGTAGGCACATCAGTTTATTTCTTACATTACTTAGTGTATTACATCTATAAACTTCCGTAGAAATACAGCTAGCTACAGCATCTGAAATGGTAAAACACTTTCCTTTCAGTCCCTCTTTAACTTGCAATCCCAAACTTTTGCAATACAGATACCTGTTTGGAAAGCCCACTAATACAGCGTGGACAAGAGGGGATTAAATCAGCTTCCTTAAATTATAGACAACCTAGTGCCACATACAAATACTGAAATATCTGCCCAACTTCAACAAACAAAATAGTCTCTCCTCTTCTTAGACATTTTTTTTTTTTTTTTTTTTTTTTTTGCACAAGAATAAGGTTGAAAGAACTAAGTACCAACTCTTCCTGGAAAGGAATTTAGATTTGACTTGAAATTTCTGTACTGTAACAGAATAGACTTTCGAACATTTCACACAAATAACTTCATTCTGAAGTGTAGAAAATAAAAAGTAACAAATAAATCTACATATCAGAACTTCAGTCTCATCCCCAAAGAAGAGCCACATCTGAGCCACTGTCTAGTTATCCCTTACCACCAGCATATACAAACACTCTAAGCATTTAGAAACAATCTACTTTTAAAAGCCCCGCATAAACTTCTGTAGAATGCCTACTTCTTAAAGATTGCTCTTTTATTCCATCTGCTCCAGAGATACAGAGAGAATAACCTATCTTAAAACTTTCTCTAGCATATGCCAGTATAGGAGCAACAGAAATCATATTTATCTGTATGTTAACAAGCAATAAAGGGAGAAGATTTGAGTCCCCAAAAGTGTCTCCTCTCAGCAAAATTCTGCAGACCCTGTAGCACTGCATCACTTCACTGCACATTATTTTTCAAGAGCATAAGCTAAGAATTCCTAATTGCATGCTACATTTCAGACTGAGCACTCATTGATTTCACCTCCTCCTTCTAACCTGCCAATGGGATGTGTGAGGTTTACGTGGCAAAGGTTCTGAAGCAACTCCCAGGACATGGAAACTACCAATTATTTTACATTGTGTCAAACGGTATGATCAAGTGTTTGACTTTTGTCTCAGGTCTTAAGAAATTCGATGGTTCCATGTCTCATCTTCTAGACAGGATCAGGTGCACTTATTCAAAAATAAAACAGACCTTTTCAGATCTTACACTTGGGCAGATTTTGCACTAAAGCTGGAAGGAGAGAGGAAAATTCCAAGCTGTTTAGTATTTCATGACTGTCTACAACGTGGTTTTTGTTCAGGATAATTGTGACCGACAGTGTCCAATACTAAATACATTAATTTATTACTGATGAGCACCAACACGACCAGGCAAGCCATTGATGAAGACCAAAAAAATAAAATTCAATTCAGTCATATTCTTCATTGTCTTGTGAAAATATTGTCTTGAAGATGTAGACTGGAATTAAGCCTTGCCTTCATAGGAGTGTTAGCTCCATAACATACAAGCATCATGGCCATCAGTACAGCACTGACATTCTCACCTCCTCAACTATGCAATTCTCTGTTCCTGGACTATCAAGGTCCAGTCACAGCCATGACATTAACAACCTCTCAGGATATTAGCTGGAATGTTTAGCAGGAAGATTTTAGCAGGCTGAGATTCTTTAATATTGCCTGATCATGAGAAGTCTCACATAGAAGACAGCATGGATTCCAGTCTGAATTTTATCTTTGTTACTAGAATGCATGATAGAGTTTCATGACAAGCAGGTTAACTGCTACAGTACAGGTAAGCAAGCAGCCAATGGTTAACATAATAAATATAGACTGATGTATAAGTACTTTTATATTTTTCCTGTACAAAATGAAAAACAATCCCAACTACAAATTTCACATTTGCAAGCAGTACTCCATCTGTCCCACAGAGATGTAATAAGAAGCATGGCTGAGAAACACAGGCATGCACCAAATGCTTATCCTCAGAACATGAATAAACAACTCTGTATCTAGGCACTTAGTTTGTGCTTAATATTGCAATAATCATTTTGTGTTGTATTTCCTACCTGTCCTGTGGAAACGCAAGACAAGAAATTAAGAAGAAGTTTCAATTTTTTATTCTTGCACCAAGTTTTGAAATCTCATCTTTAAATTAAAATCCTGCACTGGTAGTGAAGGCAGAGCCGACTGAAAACATATCCCATCCATCCTTTTCAGCTACTCACTGACATCTACACCAGATTCCCACCACAACTGCTCAGTCAACAGAAAGAATCATGAGAGTTATTTGTTCTCTGCTCTAAGTAAAATCTGCCAGCTTGATGCTGGCCAGGCTCAAAGACACAGTTGCACAACACACTACAACATCTGCAAACTGGGGTACTGGGCTGCTGTTCACCAACCACCCTATGTTCTTGTGAGACTGCTCCCTGTGAGCTTCTGCCACAGCCTCCTGCTTGTGTAACCTTTCCCAAATGCTAGGTCCTTGAAATTCTCTAAGAAACATCTACATCCCTCAGCCAAGCCACCCTGAGGAATATTTGCCATCCACAGTCTCCTGATGGCTGAATCTATCTCTGCTGTTTGTCAGGAGATGCGAGTAACAGGATAAATGTGTGCTGTCTTGAACTTATTTCCTGGCAAAAACATTAGCTAATTAATAACATGCGTAGAAAACAAGATCTTGTTCAGAATATGGTATTTATAAATTATTCTGTGCACACTAACAAATTAGTAAATTAAGTCATCTAGCGATCAGAGCCAGGAACTAAGATCAGAGACTGCCGAATACTGATCTAATCAGCAATTCAGCTGCTACACAGGAGCTTAAACCACACAGTTTATTGCACCTTGGCAGAATTCATCATATTCATCTATGAAAAAGGATACATTGCCTTTTTCACAAACATCCTGCATGTTTAAGCAGGAAGATTAAGTCTTGAAAGCAAGAGCACCTAAGCACCAAGCATTGTTCCTAGATCCAGTTCAGCACATTTTTAAATATAAGCAAGAGGTGTTCTGCAACGGTAAATTTAATTTTTCTTACACATTTCCATCCTACTAGAATATTCAGTATTTTGCATATGCTATTCTTTAGTAAGGCCACTCAAATGAAACAGGTTTTCAGGTAAATGGATGCCAGTTCTACACATGACAGGCAATAGCATAAACTCCAGATTATATCTAAACTTTCAGTTCTCAACAAAAACAAGCAATAACAAAAAGTTTGGAAATATTTTCTCCTGACCACACAGTGAGGTGGTACCACTGCAGAAGCAAAGTTGTCTAACCACCAGAAACCGTAAGCAGCCCCAAACGAGCATGTTGCAGCTGGCTGTCAGTGCCACGTCACGTACCTGAGAGCAAGAGAAATGGAAGCAATAGCAGAGCACTGCAGCTGAGAGGAGGTGGTGATAGAGCAGTGATGAATAATAATTAGCATGACAGCACAGATGTTGCAGGCGGCTTGTGGTTTCACTTGGATATCTACCATTTACATGGAAAATAATGACGCGTGTGGCTGGCGTATGGAAAGGACAAAAACGTATAGGAAATTTGACCATTTTTCTTGTCCTTCCCCCACACCACCCATGCACATTGCTGCCTAGGTCATTCCAGATTTTCTTAAAGAAAACTGCATGCCATAAGGATGGCAGGGTCACACTGCTGCCTGCAAGCTTAGTAAGCTCCATGCATACTGGAGATACTAACTTTCCCACAGCTAACTGAGGAAGGCTGGATTTCACAGCTTGGATATGGCCCGAAGACAACATTTCTCTCTTACAGGGTCACAGGAACCAGCCCAGCTTGACTTCTGTAATATCCACCTCTCATATGGAAGCATTCAGCCAGAGCTGTCCAAGAGAAAAAAAATGAAGGGGTATGGTGACAACGCAACTAATACAAGACCTTACAAGTGTTGCTATTTACACCTTTATCTAGTAACCAGTATCTGCAGGGAAAATTCACACTGCTTATCTTCACACATTTAACTTACATGGCTGAGCGATAAATCTAGGCTTTTTTTGTCTAGGAAATGGGATTCAGATCAGAATTGTCCATTTTTGCTTGCAATAACTACTGACAAATGTAATAAGAAAAAAAAAAAAGGGGGAGTGTCTTGGGGAGGTAAATTTGCTATTGTGAAACTTTAAATTCTCATTCCAGTACTTATTTTTTTTTTTTTTTTTTACATCATCTCTGTCTCCCAGTCCCAAACTCACCACCTTCCCTCCTTAAGGCTCCCAGTTCCTCCTTTCTCTGCCTTTCACTTCCATCAGTTCCTTCATTTTTGGTTTCTTTTCAGTCTCCCCATGCTTCTTTAGCTTATCTTCTTATGTGCACAGGTGAGGTCTAGGACCTGAAAGAATCCTTGCAAGGGACAGAGAGGGACATCCTAAGGATGGGGAATGCCCCTTGTAAGAGGCAGTGCTGTCACTCATGATTCACTTTCAGGTTAATAGCACAAGTAGGTACTGAGGATCATACAGAATGCTACAGTTTCACTTTGAGCGTCTAAGGAGAATGTCTCGAGACATACTGAAGCTCAGAATTTTTTGTGCTTAATAGTCCTTTAAAGAAAGGAAGCACTGTTTGCTTTTGCTGAGGCACAAGTAGCTACTGCAACCATATCTATACAGCCGGGGCCTTGGAATGTATCCCATGATTTTGACTCTGTTGTTGTCTATATCAAAAGCCCACCAACAAAGACAGGCACATCAGAAAATGTTGGGTACATAGCTCATCTTAAAAGCCGTGCATTTTCAAGGGGAGCAGCTGCTCTTGGGAAATGGTCCTGTTTCAAACATACCAACTGTGATCAGCATCCTCTCTGAAACCGTCATATTAATTTCTACTTATTGGGGTATCTGTGATGAATTCAAGATTGGGTCTTTACACTAAGTAGCAGGCACACATCACATGAAATAGTCTCCATCACACACGGAGACTTCATGGTTCCTCTGGGGGACGGCATGTCCACTCCCAGAGAGCAGTCTCCCAGCTCACTGCTCAGGGAATTCCACCTCTATTTACCACTGTTTTTAAATCCCTAGGGAAAACTGCAGTAACTTCACTACTAGCTGGGACAGAAAGGCTGGTCAGTAGCCAGCACGACTAAGAGGAGTTGTGTTCCTGTTTTTCCAGTCCAGAACTCATGGAGTTGAAGAAACCTGGGATGCAGTTGTACTGTTCTAATCCATCTAGTTCAGTTTTATAATGGAAAATTGACACAGAAAGAAAGATTTCCCTGAAGGAGACAACATATATAAAGCACTTCATCTTCTCTTTTTTATCATGCCTGGCACAGTTAAATGCTAACGTCATCTAACAGCACAGCTTACTATTTATCTTGAGCATATCTCATTCCTCACAAATCATACTGCTGAGACTTAGGGAGTAAAAAGTATATTGAGACAGTTGTTGAGGAATGAAGGGACAATTACATCCTCAGGAAAAAAAAAAAAACAAACAACAAATAAGTGTTTTTCCTGCGCTGCTTGTCGTTCAGGTTGCAACCTTTAGGTGTCCAGACACACTGAAGGTCTGACTGGCTGCAGCTGTAACTGAACAGGTACAAACAACACCTCTGCTAATTAAGGTAGCAATTCCAAACCATTTCATTTGTTCTTATTACTGTAATTGACTTGCCTTTGATAGAGAGAAACAGGAGGCAGAATAATCAGTCAGATTCTTAATCTTCTCCCACAGCATGCAACAACGCTCAGTGGTTGCACCCAGACTTCTTGGACTTGTGCACCCGACAGTGCACCTGTGGAAATGTGGTGTACAACACCTTGCACTTCACAGAACCTGAAAGCACAGATTGCATGCAAGACAAGGACAAAGGCAGAATTACAGTGGGAATTTTCCACAGATCACCCAGGGTCTTCAGGCTGTCTAGGCTTACGCAAGGCACTTCTCAACACTTTCCAGCAATTCAGATCAGACCGCAGAACCCCTAATTCTGCTCCAGGGTGAATTGAAACACACCTGAAATCAACCCTCTCTTCCAGTTTTCTTGGAGTTACTGTGAATTCAAATGTAATCCAACAACGGATGTGTAAGCAAGCAGGAATTCACTACAGTGACCCTGTACAAAATCTACCCTTACTATTTACCTCAGAAGTTGAATCTGTGGTTAAATCTTCAGTACCTATGAATATTTATAGCAGACTATCAGTACGTTTTCAACCATATCTCTTAAGCAGCTTTTAAAGCCACTTGTATTTTTTTCAAGATTTTCCACCTGCAGAACCAGGTCAGAAGTGTTCTTTGCATCTGGAGAATCACTCACCAGTTACAAAATCTTTCAGCAACAGGATTCCTAAACTATTGGTACTTTCCAGGAAGAAGAAAAAGGGGTAATGAGCAGAGTTTTTTTTTAATTATTCATATCAAACACACACAGACTTCCACTTGATCAAATTAAACAACTGATTAAGAGTGCTAACGTTGAAAAATGAATAAGCAGGGAAACCAAAGGAAAACACTCTCTTTAATCAGTTTTGAAAGACTCATTTCATCCCTCTTATTTTCTCCTGTAAGTTCTAAATGTTAATGATTCTCTCACAGGCATCCCTGTCACCATTAGATTCATTGCTGTTGGAGGGAGAATAGAAAGCAACACTGGATAAAAGTCAGTACTATTTCAATGGCATTGTCACACATTTTCACAATGCAACAAATTTCCCCGAGAACTTCCCATTACGAGATAATAAATCCCGGTGTAATTCTAATTAAAAGCAAATAGGAGTACAAAATGAGAGAGGACCTGACCTCGGCATTCAGCTTTGTCAATAGTCTCACTGGAATGAGAGAATAGGGTCGCGGATAAAATGCTGTAAATAAACAGTGTTAGGAAGATGAACATCTATATTAGTAGGCCGTTGGCCTGCTTCAGGGGCAAGAGTGAGCGCTTTGGGTGCAACCACCTTGGTGTGAAGGCTAAGTCTGTTTATCAGACTAAATGTGGACTCTTCAACAGCAACAACTGGCATTTTCATTCAGGTATTTTATTCACAGGCCTATCTGAAAGTTAGAATTATATATATAAAATACATCTCCCTCCCTAATCTCAAATTCACAAGCTACTATGAGCCCCCTGGTTTTAGTAGTGTCTATGCCCCTGGCATTGCAGTACTTTAGCATGACAATTGATACTAATGCGAGTACCGGTATCCGTAGAAATATTTTGATGAACCCAAATTGATTTCAAAGTCAGAATCATAGGTTTGGCTCTTATTTATAGCCTGTCAGAGATGGGATGATCTTCTGCTGGGATTCTGCCACTCTTTCCCTGCTCTGAGTTTCCGTTTGCAGCAACCTTTGTTTGAAGGCAATCCCATGGTGATGGCTCCATTTGAAACAGAGGTATACCACAGACCTACAGAAAGTGGCAAGCTTCATAAAACATCCCAAAATACTCTAAACCATCAATATTTTGTATTACTGCTTAAATAGATCTTCTTAAGTAACACAAGGTAGTAAGTGAGAATTGCATATATTTAACATTAGGACACATCCACATCCTTCTGAAAAGTTTTCCTATCTAAAAACGTAATTCCAGTTACTATCACATTTTCATTTCATTGTTTGTTTTTTTTCTTTAGTTTTTCTGCTCAGACTTTGGTTCATAACTTAAAGTGAGATTAACTGTATCTATGCTCAATCATGTCAATCCTTTCCTCGGGAAACAAAGAAAAGTGGATTTTCCATTCAAAAACCCTTGTAGGGAGAGCTTTTGGCTACCTAATCAGGGCTCTTGACTTAGACAGTAAAAATTTGATTCAACTTCTTAACAAAGAACTCCATCTCATGCAGCTACCTTAGATCACCACGCACCAATCTGAAACACCAACACTGGTTTGATACGTAGGTCTTTGAATTACCACAAAGTCCATCATTGCCTTCGGTGAGGAGGAGAACTTCAAATATGCAGAACTGTGGTACATATTTCTATTTTTCTCCCTGATAAGGGCAAGAACCCACTGATAAGAAACACTTAAGACTACATGCAATTGTGGATTATGCTATCATGTACCAGGATATTCTCATGTAGCCTGGAAGGGGATGTTTTGGTAACAGCTTTTTTTCCATGTTATGTTTCCAGGGATATAAATAGAAAACGGAATCTTTTAAATCCAACTCTGCTAACATCAAGAGAAAGTCAAGCCATTCTCAAGTAAATAGCCCAGAATACATTTGAAAGGTAATGCTTGATAAAAGGATTAAAATGCAACTCTAGCTATCCTGTGTTCTTCTGGGTTCCAATATCTTTTTTTCCCCATGTTCAATGCAAATAAATAAGTCTAATGACTCTGAAGTTACAGAAATGCATTTTAAACAGGAATTTCTCCAACGGCCGTATGACTTCTTCCTAAATATGAGAGAATGTGCTGACAATACAACAAAAAAGCAGCTAATGCTTTGAAAGTTACTTTCCCTGCCTGAAAACTGGTTAAATTAAGAATATTTCAACCACTGTTTATATTTCCTTAAATTAAGATAATTTATGAAGATAAAAAAAAAAGAAATACATCCAGCCAATTGTATAAGATGCCGCATCTTTCTTAGTGTTGCATATGCCTCCACTTACTTGCTGACTTTCTGAACTCCTCACAGTTATTCTTAGGACCAAATTCAGACCCACAATCAAAAGATACAAATCGTATTTCTCTCAGTACAGCTGTCTCTCCTCAAAGACCATCAGCTGTCTGATGCAGATCTTGGGAAAGTACTGTCCCCATAATGGAGGAAGTCTTCGCAAGTCATAAAATTTGAAGCTCATTTGGGTGGAATATGATCCTTATGATCATATGGTCCTTCTACTTACTTTCTTTTCCCTCCATCCAGATACGAGATTGTCATATGCTGTAGTCTACTGGTGTCAGCACACACTTCCTGACTAAGCCTTGTATCATCTAGCATAATCACTTAGACCTTCTCTGTTACACTCTATTTTCTCTTAGATTCAATGTTGTTTTGCTAGCAATAGTCTCATTTTATAGCAAACATGAATGATTTTAACAATCATTTCTGTGGGACTTGCATTCACTCTCTCAATTGGTTTTCATAAAATTAGAGATGAAGACCTGATATTAATAGGTTTGTTTTTCCTCAACAAGACTTTTAAAACTGGAAACGCCCAGTGAGAAAATGCCAAATAATATGTCACTGTGTTTGGAGAGGATTCAAACAGAGCGCTCGCACCAAAATGATTCCCATTCAGAGAATCAACTGCAGGAGATACTGCACCCTCCTCTCGTTCAAGCAAAGCTCCATTCAACAATGCAGGAAACCCAATCTCAGTTTCTGTAGAGGATGATTCAAGCAGGTGGACAGCTTTTTTTTTTTCCTAATAAGGTCAATGCCAAAATACATATCACAGAATCATACGCTAATTTAGATTGGATGGAACTTAAGGAGATATTTTAGTCCAATTTGCTCAAAGCAGAGTCAGATAAGGCTACTTAGAGTTCTATTCAGACAGGTCTTGGCAACTTCAAGGAGTGGAGACTGGGCGACCTAATCCACTGTTATATTACCTGCACAATGAAATAAGATTTATTTCTATCCAACTACATCCTCTGTTCCTTTGTTCTTTTGTCTCTTAGCACTCCACTATGAAGAGCCAAGGGCTCTCCAAGGCCCGCTTCTTAAACACCAGTTCCCCTGAGCCTCCAATTGTCTTCTGCTGAGCTTGCTCTAGTTTGCTGGTGTCTTGTTTGTGTTTGAGGGCCCAAAGTAAATGAAGATACTCCAGATGTGTACTAACAAAGCTCAGTAAAGGGAAAATAACTCTTCTGATCAATCTACTGGCTGTGCTCCTGTTAATACAACCCCAGAAGCTGTTGGCCTCCCTGGCTGTCAGAGCACACAGCTGACTCATATTCAGTTCTCTGCCTATCTGAAACCCCAGGTCCTTTACACCAGAGCAGCTTACAGTCTGGGCTGTCACAGGAGGCCATTCCTTTCCAGGGACAAGATTTTTACATTTATTCTTGTTGTATTTTTAAAGGTTCACACTAGCCATTTCTCTAGCCTGTATTCTTCTGAATGGCAGTCCTACCAGCAATCATGAGAGCACTCTGTCGCCTCTTCTAGAGCATGCATTTATAAAGATTTTAAGAACACTGACCTCTCAAACACAAGAGCTTCTAGCTCTAGAGGGAGTCCTAATTGTAGAAAATATTTTTTTTTCTGAAGTCAGCAATTCCTAAATAAGGGATTAAAATAAACTGTAAATTTATTTGCTGAGAGGAGGTCCAGGCCACTCAATTCTTGCCCAGAGTGGTAATTATGTTACGTTTGGCAATGAAATACTTGATGCTTGCAGACTCAGCAGTTACTGCTGGGTTAATAAACACATGAGGTGCTGGTCATTTTTTCTGTTACAGAAGTGCTGTTCACCTTTCCAGTCTTTAGCCAGTCATAATGTGGTGGAACATACCATTCCTCTTCTCACTGATAACGAAGGGCTGATAACAAAAACTCTGTCCAATCTCATTTTCCTTTGGGAAACCTCTGCTGAGCTAAAAGTAATAATACCTAAGCCCATACCGAAGACATAAAATTTCCTTATTCCTGAACGTGTAGAATCTGTCATCTTTTGTCCAAAGAAGCAATTAGGGAAATGATTTAGTGAAGATTGCTTCAGAAATAAGGATGAAACAACCTCAGGAAATTCCATCAAATATTAACACCTTCTCTTTTTGATTTTATGCTGCTACAGAAGTATTATATTTAACTAGTGGTACCTTACAATTTCTATCATTTTTCTCTTTTTGCTTTGTTAGTCCATAAAGCAATGCACAAAACAGACATCACTATTTCATGCACAGAGTTGCTGCTTACATCAACAAGAGAACACTCATCTAAGGTTCACCCACAAAAGGCACTGCTAACAAAGCTCTTTCTGAACTCAAGTCATTGTACCTTTTCTGAAACAGAATAAGTAGTGCACTTGCCAGGCAAGTTATGGCTACAAGGAGCATTCCCCCCCAGCCTCCAAAGGGTTTGTCTGCAACTAATGGAGAACTTCTCAGGTTACTAATTTGGAGCCTTCGTACCCTGACCCTTCCAGAAACTCTGGGAAATTTTGGTCACAGAATACACCTTCTGCCTCCCTTTCTTCTCTTGTCCTTTGTCTGATTTGGCTATAGATATTCTGTGACAGAGTCTCTTGTTATATGTGTAAGTCACATACAAATAACAGAGTTTTTTAGTGGCAGCTGCTTTGTGAACCAGATGGCCCTTGAAACACTATTCCTTCAGAGATGCAAGATTTGCCACCACTTCTGACACAGTAATACACCAGCCCTCCTGAACTTCCAGTACTCATGAAAGAAAAGAAGTCAAACTACTTTTTGCTTCATTGTTTATCAGGTTACAGATTAGGGAAACTACCAGATGCATCAGCCATGCTAACGGCAACAAACCAGTAGTTTTGAGATCCTTTTCTCTCAAGACACAAGAAAGCAACAATAGTGGCATTTGCCAAGTGCAGGCATAGTAAGGCTCCTCCAATTCCTCCTCCTCTTCCCATGGGAATGCAACAAAACCAGAAGCCCTAAAAGCACGATTCCATTCAGCCACCTGCTTGGTGTTATGATCACCTTAAACATCCCTTTTGCAAAAACATTTACCCAAAATCAGCCAAAATACCATGGGTAGTACACTTTTAGCTAACTCTGCAGACTCTCTGCACCCCTCTGCACCCCTATCCCCCCAGAAAACCCATAAAACAATGTTGTAACAATCTATGGCATTTTCAAATAGCCAAGACAAGTGAACACAAATATGGAATCCTCATTTAAATTCAATGAATAAGAAAGCAGGTTTTGAAATAAATGTTGCATGGCTGCAATTTTTGCCAGTCTAGCATTTCCTTCACACAATCCAAAAAAAATCAAGGAAGGTTAACATAAACAGACTGCCAAGGAGATCATTCAGCTTAGCATCACAGGAAGATGTGCACTGTATGAAGCCCGTCCACACTGCAGTAGAATTGCTGAACCATGCAGTTTGCTTACTCCCACCTCGAATCAAGAGAGGTCTTCAAGATGATACTGCATTTGTATGCTGAAAGCCCAATTGCAGCACTCAGCTACTGGCAACACAAGGTGTTTGCTATTTTCAGTTACTCACCCAAAAACATCAAGAAACATCACAGGGAAATAGTAGCTAAAAAATATGTAGAGAAATATAGCATTTTTATCTCCTTAAGAGACATTGTTCAAGATATACAAACAAAATCAGCACAGTCTACAAATCAAAGTGTTTGTTGTGATCGTATTTTAATCACCTGGTAAGACTTCGGTCTGAAAAAGCAGCACCCTATTTCATACAAGCTGCAATTCAATGGTACGTGATGAGTTACATTTTCAGTAATAAATCCTGTCAAGTCAGCAAGAGAAACAGATGAAGATCTAATGAAATAACCTATGGTTAGGTGGATTTGCTAAAAACTTCCGTTCTTAAGTGGCAGAAACAAAACTGAAGTATGTGGGGACTATGAGAACAAAAGGTGTACAAAAGGTTAGGAGATGGTAGAGATGCAGGCATATGGATACAACTGTGAGAATGGGTGGTAGTTATGGTTGAAATACTGAATATGAAGAAAGCTTTATTAACACACTGAATATCAGACTGATAGAAGTAGTCCAAGCATTACAGCCTTAGAAAAGAGCAGCAGAAATTTGTTGGGAATAAAAAACTAACAACAACAAAAAAAACAAAACAAAATAACCTTGGGGTTTCTGGTCAACAGATAGTTGAACACAAACCATCAGTGGGTCCACGTGCCCAATGGCAACCTGGCCTGCATCAGAAAAAGCATGGCTAGCAGGAGTAGGAAAGTGGCTGTCCCTCAAGACTCAGCCCTGATGAGAGCACAATCTGAACACTGTGTTCAGTTTGGATCCCTCACTATGAGGATATTTTATTTCTTGAGCAAGTGCAGAAAAGAGTAATGAAGCTGTTGAAGAGACTACAAGACAGGAGTTATGAGGAGCAGCTGAAGGCACTTTGATTCTTCCAGAATGGAGAAGAGGCAAGACCCCACTGCCCTCTACAACTACTTGAAAGGAGGTTGCAGTAAGGTGGTTGCTGGTCTCTTTCTCAGTTGATACACGATAGGACACTTGAAGTAACAGCCTTAAGTAGCACTAGGGGAGATACAGATGAGCAACCTCCAAGAATTTTCTTAATGTTTCAGTTTTGAATAGGCTGCCCATGGATGTGGTAGAATCCCATCCCTGGAAGCATCTAGGAGATGTGTAGACTTGGCACTAAGGTACATAGTTTAGTTGATGGGACTCAATAAGACAGATCGATGTTTGGACTCAATGGATCGTGAAGGTCTTTTCCAACCTAGATGATTCTATAACTTTTTTTAATTAACATTTGTGGACCAACACAACTGACATCCCAGATGGTCATGGCCAGGTTTGAGTAAAACTACCACATGTTCTTCTCCAGATACCACAAACTATAAAAAGAAAAGCTAGGTTACTAGTGCCTGCAAGACTGCAGAACTACTCAGATACTGCTAGAATCCAGTAACAGAAAGAAAATGAAGCTGGCTGGTCTGAACCTCAACCCTAAGCTGGAGGTAAGAAGCTCCACGGGACAGGAACTCAGCTGAAATCTCACACCAGACTCTAGTGAAAAAGGAGGAGACAGAATAGAACAGCATGATTTCAGCAGCCATGGTTGCATTGGAAAGTAGCAGTGTCTGCCACCTAGTGACTTTAAGCCAAAGATGAGTTGCAGACCTTTCCAGTATTGTAGGGATAAGGCTACAAGAGCTTATTTTAGAGTTCTACACAGCAGGAAGCTACTGACATTGCTGTACAACCACTTTTCACAGTCACTAAAGAGAAGCAAGCGTATGTATCTAGATACTCATACCTTTCGGTGAGCTATAAAGTTCTTTCCAGTGACCAGCTCCAGAGTAGATGAAACAATTCTAATTCTCATAAAGCAGTTCTAAAAATGAACCAAAAATTGCTAAAATGCATATACTTACGTAACACAGAGAAAAGGGGCTAATCTGCTAACAAAGAAGCAAAATTGTAGCTGACAGGTTCTTGGTCTTGACTGAGCAAAGCATTCACAGGTAGACCAACAGTCATATACAGAAAGAAGAACAGAACTCACCCACCTGTTGAAGAGGCTCTATGATCATACAGCACTCCCTCCCAAAGAGCAGCCTAGGTCCAAGCAATGCTCTTCCTTCAGTGGATGGCCCTTGTATGAGCCCAGGCTGGCTCCACCCTGGGTCCACCCCTTCTGATCACATGGAGAACACAGGTGCAAACAATTTGGCTGTGCTCCCTGGGCCAGCCACATTCCTTCACCAGGTGCTCAATCACCAGTTTAAAGCAGGACATAACAGTTCCCTACAGTAGTCTAGGACCCCCTGTTCTATTACAAGTGCCTGTCATATAGCTGAGCCAGGTGAGAAATAAGAAACCCACCAGAAGATAGGAACCTGAGTTACAGCTTATGTTTGTCTTTTTCTATAAAGAATTATGATGATCAGATGAAACCAAGATGCTCACTGTAGAAATGTTGAATCTGTGGACCTTGCATGCTACCTGCTATTTTTTGTGGCTCTATCCTGGTGCAGAAAAATAAATGCTTATAGGAGAACAAAAAAAAGAGTGTCTACTTAGTAGATAGCTAGCATGTACTAATGACTTTTTCCTCTGAGAGAAGCAATGTTCAGAGGTACCAGGTGCTACCTAAATACTGAAGCCAAGGGGACAGCAGCAATTAACGTGTAGATGGACTTACGATATTCAGATATGTGAATGTATCTTCACTTCTCGAAGATTCCTTGCGAGTCTTCACAAGAGTACTTTTGTTACTGTTAATTGATCTTCTCTGCTCACATCAAGAAGGGATATTTCTGCTTTATGCATGCAGCTGTCTAAAAGCAGGAACTGGCTGTGTTCAGCTATTGCTGACTCATTACAAGGAGTTCGTAGAATTCATCATCATTAAAAAAAACTTAAAATACGTGAAGATAGGATAGGGCTTTTTAATATTAAAATATCTAAGTTTTTTCTATTAGTTAATGCCTGAAGTTAACATATGTGTGCAGGGTGGTAATTAATCTTCCTAGCAGTATCTCGATGGACAGTATTTCTACTGGAGGGCCTTCCTTAGCACTACATAAAATGGAATTTTTGAAAGGTCAGTTGATGTTGCGGAAGCCCTAGCAGTAACTTGTGCTTAGACTGCTAATACACTGGCATTTCTTAAACAATCTGATAGAATTTAATTATATTACCTTATGCTACAGTAACCAGCATTAACTCAGGTTAAAGCAAAAATAATTTGGCTTAAATCTTCCATGCATGATACTACATAGCACAATCTCTGTGAATGATAATTTGCCAGGAACACTCAGGAATCCTATTAGATCTCTTTATTTGGAAGCCAGAAGATACACAAGACACAGCAAAAATTACAAGCTTACTTCACTGATTCATAATAAGTGCAAAATACTAACAAAGCCATTGGCAGTGATGTTTGAGTCTAACTAACAACATTCTGTCAAATTAGTGATTTAGAAATAAGATACTCAAAACAATAATTTGTAATTTGAGAATCCTTATTTGCCAAAAACATTCTGTGCAGAACATTTACATTTAAAATGATCACATGTGCAGTCATCATTGAGAATATTCGCTAGGACCTTCTCTTTCATACACACCATAAAATATGTTTTGGAAAGAAATTCTACAAATGAATCCAACAGACTGAAGATTTTATTACTTTGGGGGCAGGCAGTCAAACCTTCTTGAAGTCATTAATATCTAGACATGACTTGTCTCTCTTCAGTTATTTGACAGTGCTTTTGAAAACCATAGCATCTGATACTCTGACAAAGATTTACTGAAGCAATGATGTGAGGATAAACCTAACATATAAAAACATTATCATGATCCTCTGCAAATAATACGGCTAAACAAATCTAGTGATTCATTGTTATTTTCAAGCAGCTTTATAGTGATGACACCAAGAATTTGACAGAATTCACCAGAAAGCCATGAAAACAGCACCTTATCTACATGTACTACGACAGTTAAAGAACTTGAAGCAAATAAAACATTTTTTTCTCACACTAGTAAAGCATCTCTCTCCATCAGGGTGGTTTAATTGCACTAGAAATGAGTGAAGTTATTTAGATTTTTATCATTAGCAATTTGGAAGACCAAACAAGACACATGAATCAGAGAAAATGGTGTGATAACAGCATAGCTAAATGAAAACTTTTCATCTGTTTCTGAGATTACATAATATGAATAAATATACCTAATTCAGTAAATACTAGATATTCTTCCCCTGAGTGGTCCTCCTATCACTTGTGGAAAGCAAGAATGACGAGCTTCTTCTAGAGGAAGGGCATTAAAAATCCCAAAGATTTCCACATAGCGCACTGGATGTGTTTGTAACTGGGTGCCAACACAATTAATTCCCATGATTCTCTTAAGCTAGATGCTCCCACCTGACCAATTTATGGGTCAGCAGTTTAAAAAACAAAAGAAAAAAATAAAAAACACAACAAAAAAATTGCCACCAAATTCAGCCTTTTTTGTTTTTTACATATGTCAAGACTCTTCTCTGCTGTTATAAGAGGCATTTTTCCTCAATGAATTCCAATTTTACTTTAATTTTTGCCTAAAAGCTTGGATGTGTTTTATTGTTGTTATTGTTTTGTTGTAATTTTGTTTTTGTTATTGCCTTGCAAGTTATGATACAAAAGATATGGGTCAGTCACAACCTTTTTCATTGTGCTTCTTACAGAAGGGAAGATCTGCAAAAGTGTAGTTGGCAGCAGTTCTAATATTTCCAAGCCAAATCCACTCAAAGCCAGGAAATGCAAAAGTACATGATTTCCTTCAGCAGCTACACTTCTATGCCGTTTTCCAGTTGCCATCATCTTTCTCCAACACCATCTGTTGCACTACTTGTGATTTTTGCATCTATCCTACCTAAACCTTCCTCTAAACTTCCAAACTGAGGATTCATGCTCCATTTTCTTTTTTCTACTTATGTGCCCCCCAAAACTTTATGCCAGCTCAGACTCAAAGAGAAACTTCTCATCATTTTATCTTTGGCTATTGCCTACTCCATGACTCACCTTCCTTAGGTTCTTTGTCTGTGCTCTTCACACTCCAGCTCTTTCTATTTCTCCATCTTATGTTAATGAATTCCATTCATTGAGTTTGGTAGCCAAGCTCTATAATCCTCATTAATGTCTTGCCACATTCTAATACAGTTAGTTTTCTAAATTCTGCTAGTTATCTTCTCTTACTACTTCACATCCTCTTTTTCACTCCTAATACCCTCATTGACTTACAAATTGTAACTGTTCAACTATCACAGAATTAAAAATTGATATTTTTTCCTTGTTTCTAATTCAAAAAAGGGAAGTAGGACTCAAGCTGTACAAAAAAGCTTCTAATTTTCCTGTTTGACCTACTACTGATATTATGGCCACTGAGATGATCCAACAAGTTGCAGCGCTGGCTGATAGCATGCTAGATACTCTTTTAAAACAAATAAAGCAGTCATGCTTCCAAATTACCTGCATTTTCCTGCACCACACAGTACAGTTTCCCTAAATTCCATTTCACAATCTCATTTCTACCATTTCCCTTGTGGTACTTCTTATTATCACCAGCAGAACCAGAGGAACTGAGCAGGGAACTTGTAAACGGAAAGAGAACAGTGGAAGTAAATTATGCTATGAAAAGAATAGTGAGATTGATGTAGACTGCTCATTTTGGTACTGAAATTATTTGTAGGATGAGTAGCTTCTGAAGAAAATATAATTTTATGCCACGGTACTCTACCCAATGTCCTTGCACACCAAAACACATTCTCAAGTCCAAAAAAGGTTTGCTAAGCTTTGATTATACGGCCTGGAAACTCCAGTTACGCTACAAGTCTGTTTATGGAGTCATTCATTCCGTGCATGAGATGTTCTCATTGCAATTTTTATTAGCCTTCGGAGCATGCTTTCCATGTCTCCTTTGTAAGGAAAGTACTGGGTGACTCAGCAAGCAGTTTGCTGCAAACCTATTGCCCATAAGCCCATTACTGATACAATCAATTTAGCTGCAACTACCACCAGGTTGCTTTATCGTAAAATCCCTGCAGTAGAAGCTTGCAATGCACTGAGAATTCATGGTTCAGGCTCTCAAATAGTTACTGCATCTAAGATTGAATGACTGCAGCATTTTGGAAATGATGAAATAATTTTAAATAAAATTAGTACAATGAAGTTTAAGATAAATGCTGAGGTGTGGGAGTAGAGATGTTGGGAGACAACACATGCTATTTATGTATTTATTCTTCTTCTAAATCATTCTTGATCTGGAAGGATAAATTAAAGACTTCTAGCAATTTCTGACATATAAATACAGATCAGCTTATGTTCTTATCTCTCCAGTTCCTAGTATTTGTGGGGGAAAATATGCGTATATTCATAGAATCATAGAATAGAATCATAGAATCATAGAATCACCAAGGTTGGAAAAGACCTAAAAGATCACCCGGTCCAACCGTTCACCTATTCCCAATAGCTCCCACTAAACCATGTCCCTCAACACAACATCCAGCCTTTCCTTGAACACCCCCAGGGTCGGTGATTCCACCACCTCCCTGGGCAGTCCATTCCAGTGCCTGACCACCCTTTCTGAAAAGTAATACTTCCTCATGTCCAGCCTGAATCTCCCCTGCCGTAGCTTGAAACCATTCCCCCTGGTCCTATCACTAATGACACGAGAGAAGAGGCCGACCCCCAGCTCACCACAGCTCCCTTCAGGAAGTTACAGAGAGCAAGGTTTTCAAACCTTAAGATGCACCTGAGCCAGCAATATGCCTGTAATCTGATCGTCACTGTGATGCTTATTTCTGAGTGCAAATTTAGAACAGAAACACATTAAACACATTCTTTCTGAAATACAATTGTAACACCTCTCTCAGTTTCAATTAAAGCTAATTTCCCAGTAGCCTACTGACTGACCTCAAACAGGGGCTCTAGAACCTACTATTTCCTATGTCATGAAATACCTATTATAAAGGGTATGTCACCAATACATAGCATATATAGGATGTGGCCTATCCCAACTGAGAGCCAGGTATACCAGAAGATGTCAAGATGCTCGGTTGTCCCAAGTTTAGGCTGCGCAGCTTCTGACAAGGAGAAAGTTAGATCGTATTGCAGTGCAGGTTACAAAGCTCACTTCAGATGGAGTTTTAAAGTGGCACAGATAGTACCCATATCCTTTACAGAGGCTGGCCATAGCTAAACGAATCAGTGCTTGTCAATGCTTGGCTGGGAGGTTCTTTCCATCATTTTCATTATTTAGAAGTATTTCTAAATGGTCTGAGGAAAATCACAGTTTCCTTTAAAATAACTTGAATCATGTACCAGAAGAATAATCTGCTGTAGTTTGAATAAATTTATTTTGCTAGGCAAGAAAGGAAAGGAATTGATATGCAAGTGATACATAAGCATACGCAACTAAACATTTAAAAAACAGATTATATTGCTCTAAAGTAAGTGCACTGTGCTTAACATATCAATAATTGCGCATGCTATAGAAATAGGCAAATTCCACCAAATGCCCTTCATATTCTGTAAACAGCATAAAACCCTGTCTAAATTCTCCAATGGATTCATTGTATTGTACCTGTCAGTTGTCTAATCCACACACAGGTTTCCATTTCCACAATATATTACACTTTGCAATAAGACATGATTTTAACAAGAAAGGCTTGTTCAGTGTACTTTGAGACAGGGTGCTTTTCACATCTCATAATGATCAAAATTGCCTCCATTAAGGAAAGTGTTCCACTGCATTCAAACACTTTCCCCCAAGCAATACGATTTATTAACATGACTCAAAAAAATCTCTGTAATCCCCACTGGTCTAAGGCATACTGCAGCTTCCAATCCTAGCCCTCAGCAAATCCATGGGTATTTATGACTTTTATGTGACTTAAGTCAAGTCCCCCATCCCATAACGACCATGTCATGATATGACACATCCTGTGCCAATTAATATTATGGGTTTGATAGCCTATGCCTCTACAGCAGTTTACTCTTCATTGAGCTGCTTAAGACATGGGTCGGTTATATAAATAATAAGGAATAAGTGTAGAGGCTCAAGCTGCAAGCAAAAAATAAATTAATACATGAACATTTGGCTAGAATTTATTTTCACCTCATTAGCTGATCATTTCAACAGCATGCCTATTTGCAAACATTTCCAGTTACGCAATTGAGACATACTGAAAATCACTCCAGCTTGCATGAATAAAAGCATCTGAACTGACCGAAAGGCACGACTTCGCTCTCTGTCCCACCAACCCGTATGTCTTTGGCTCTCTGCATTAAAGGTCATGTTACCAAACTGGGCTGAACGCCAAAGTTTTTATATATTCAGTGACCTCCTATGGCTAGATTGTCCAAACGTGAATATTATCAACTGGCTGTATTTTACATAACGTTATTGGCTCATATAAAGAGCTACAGGAGTAGCCTGTTCCCCTGCCAGCTATAATAACTAAATGAAATGAAACCAACCCAAACTCATCCCAAATTCACGCCACATTACAGAGAGCAGGCATTTCATGGGGATCTATTCATAACAAAACACTGCACTACGGGTCCCATCTGCACAGAAGGGACTAAAAAGTACTATTTTATTAAACAGCTATCAGAAGCCTCCTGTTTCATTGGAGGCTTTTGGGATTTCTGACCCAGAGTGTGGTAGGAAGCAAAAACCTGAATTTCAAATAGTCCTTTTCCAGAAACAACTCACAGTAACAGCCATGTGTACCAACAGTGGCACTCAGACTGCCCACTCCCCACTTCCTCAATTCACAAGATACTCCTCATGAATTTCAGAACCAGTATTGTAGATTGTTTTGGTTTTTTGTTTGTTTGTTTGTTTGTTTGAAAAGGAATACATCTTCTGCTGAGAAATCAACTTCTGAATTGAAAACTTCATTTATAATAAATTGTTCCAATGCTTAGTTACCTTTTCTGCTGAAAAATTAGATCACATCATATGCTCATGCTGTCCTCAAACAGACTCTCTTTCTTTCGTTGTTTTTTTTTTCTTTCCAATCAACATTCTCAGACAGTTGTTTGATGTGAGCACTGAGTTGAACTGTCTCTTCCAATATCTTCCCATTTTGGTCAAACACTTTAAAAAGCAGCATTGGGGTTTTGCTGTATTACGATCCCTCCAGTGTCTGAGCTGGCTGAGCAATGTAACACCCATACATACAACAAATCAGCAGGCTCTTCCTTACAGAGGCCCCATTCTAATGGGATTTTTAAATGAAGATTTCCATTTAGGAGTATCTGCTCCATATGCAGAAACATGCTGTTGCCTTTCTCTCCAGTGAGCATATTGGCCATTCTCATTTCAAAGGGAAAAAAAAGAGGAGACAGCTCACACAGTGTGCCAGGCTTTGGGGCACAGAATGAAAGCAGGATCTTAGTTAACTTCTGCAAAATGCATGACATTACAAAAAATACATATGTGAAACCTCCAGTTAACATTAATTGTACCAAAAGAAAATTGCCATGAAAAATACTCAGATACCTGATAATTTGAACAGACATCTTTTTGCTCTTTACAAACAAACAAAAAAGCTGGTCATGTTTTCTTCTTTCTTCCATAAGAATCTTAGATTCAGACCATGAGACCGCTACCAGGAGCCTGGCATAAGAGCAATACCTTTTATTTTCCCAAATACAACACCACACAGAGCACAATATGTATGTTTTTAAAAAGCTTACTTCTAAGTAGAGGATAAATTGATGATAAACTGAGTGCTCATCCATGCCTGCACGTAGCCACACACATCATGAACTGAATGTCTCACAAATGACTTTAGAATGTCAAATGTCAGAGAAGCTGTTTTTAGGTTGCTCAAGTAAGCGTAGGCCTCACAAGAATAAACCTATCTTAATAAACTCCATCTTCATGTCAAAAACAATTAAAAATAAAATACAAAAGGATGAGAAAGCTACAAAATTCAATGATTTGAGAAAATCTGTGCACAAAAACATGTACTTCAAAGGCTAATGAAAGATGTTTGTTGTTGTTAAATGAAATCCAAGTAATTCTGTTGTGAGCAACTTGAAAGTCTGGGCGCTACAAAATGCCAGCTGAATATTAACTTAAAAAATATGGTGTTTTATGCTATGAAATAAAGCTATAAAGTACATTGACATGAGGAGCCATCCCCTCTTCAGAGTTTCAATAATCACAGAGTAATTAATTCAAGAACCATCAATGTCAATCTTTATTTCTTTAGTCACATGAAATAAAATGAGTATCAAGGAGGGGAGGAGGGAAACCTTCATGGTTGTAGAAGCATAAAATAGAGAAGAGAGGTTACACAAATATTTTCTTTTTATAAAAATGTTGGAGAAAAAAGCCCA
Source organism: Tympanuchus pallidicinctus (assembly GCF_026119805.1). NCBI lineage: Eukaryota > Metazoa > Chordata > Aves > Galliformes > Phasianidae > Tympanuchus > Tympanuchus pallidicinctus. The sequence continues at coordinate 12,932,663 of NW_026294769.1, forward strand.
TAGATTGCTTGCTGCTTACTAGCTGAGAGGCTGAATCTTAAAGAACAAGTCTCGGTTGCATCCTTTTAATGAATGACTGCAAAGTATTCCAATTATTACAGGAAATACTGGGAAAAATAAAAAAATAAAAATAAAAAAAAAAAACACAAAACAAAACAGAAAAAAAACAACTTCTGCTGTTTTTCAGAGGTTTCTAAATGACAAACAAGATTGCAAGAGTTAATTATTTCAAAGAATAAAAAGGAAAAAGAAAGGAATTAATCATCTAGATTTGAAAGAATCTATTCTTGACCAGAGCGTTGTACTCCTGGTGCATTACCCAAACACTGAAACATGCCTGCTGGGTGCTTATTAGAGTTATTCATTTTAATGGAATTGCACACAAGAATGCACACTAAACACCATTTATTTATCTGACTGATCTTTACAACACCTGTTGCCATGGCTATTTATTAGAGACAGTAATGTAAATCAGCAAACACAATGCTGGAAAAAAAAAACATAATTAAAAACAGAGTAAAACAACTGAAATAAATGGCAAGCAGATGAGGAAAGCCTTTCAGTGTGTCCTGAAAATGTCTGCTGCCCAGGCACTGCTGGGCTGTCCAGGAAATGCAATTCCCCAAGTACAAAGCCTTGGAAAGAGGACATCCTGTTGCTAGTCACATAAGGGGACTCATTCTTATCTCAGCTCAGCATAGGATCTAGAATAATTCTCCTAAACTTCATGAAGCCTGGGTGTGAATACATTTTCCCAATGTCTCTGTGGGCAGCTCAAGCTTCTGTGGTACTCAAGAAGTTCTTCAGCCCCAGTCACAAGATTTTGTCCCCCCCATTCAACCTCCAAAATCAGGAAATATCACAGACAAGGGTTCCTAGATGATCTGCCTGCATCATCTGCCTCCCCTGAGCCCCTCCCTGCAGCCCAGACAGTGCATGCAAATAAAATGCTAAGCTGATGTACAGGCCAGCATACTAGTTTTACAGGCTTTCACTTGGTTTTGGTTTAAAACTCTTTAAAAGGTAAATCCAATTGAGTGAAAGTTCTGCCTAATCAAAACTAATTGGAAAACAAGTATTTCATCTTCAGCAGATCTGCTGTTAAGCACATAGATGTAAAGTACCAGTTGGAAAATAAGTCTAGAAAGGGCCTACATGTAATGCATTTATATAAATTCCTAGCATAACTCCAGCTGGAGATTCGGGTAGAATATGATAAATTCACATTTCAAATTTATCACGTTATTTAGTTCAACTGAATGATCTTAATTTCTGCAGATTTCAGTCTTTGAGCTCCCAGTTCTTCAGACCAGAATAAAAAGCATAAAGGTTTCATTCCTTACCTGAATTCATACTTTATCACCAGTGTAAACCTTGGATATGTTGACACTTTAATTACAGTAATAAGCATGCCTTATGCTCTAAACTAGCAAGAGGGAGTTTCAGCACACGGTGCAGGTAATGAAACACGCTCACTCCTGTTGAGCACCCAAAAGTGTGCATTTCACTCTAGCATGAATTTCTGCATTCTGCAGCTGCTGACTGAAGCAGACAGCATTCCTCATTACTCAAACAAAGAGCCAATCTTCATGACAGACAATTTTAGAAAATTAATTTCTTTATGTGAGCTTCTACATCTCATCTGACCAAAACTAAAAACAGCCTATAAAATACAATTATAAAGCAGTCACCAGCTTTGTGTATTCTTAAAACAATGTTTTTAGTGTTTATTTTATGTTGCTAAAATAGCTGTTGATTTTCCATGGAGTACAGTAATTACATTCTACCCAAAGTTTTAACATTGCATGTCTTAATTATTTACAGCATTATGTGTTTAATGGTGCGTTGTATTACTTACTTTGGGTAATATCTCTAACACTGTGATAGAACAGGCCAGGCAAAAAAATTATTAAGCAGAGAGAGACAGCTTATCACTGCATTGTTGGTGGCCTTCCTTGCCTTCTGAGTAATTCCCCCCTTTAATTTAGACAGCTGCCCTGAATGATTTTCTACAAAACTTTATGAGGACCTCAGACTTCACTGAATGTGAAAATGAAAGGGCATGCCATGCAGTTTAACAAATTTACGACTGATATGTTTGTCCTCCGATGGATGATCAGGCGTTAGTAAAACACCTAAAAATGAAGCCTTTCAGCTAAAAACTTAACACCAACTTGCAGATTGCAGTAGCATGATGACTTAGCAATTTGTTTGCTCCTTTGGTAATTCAGATTTGCTTTTCCCTTTGGTTATATAAATCTGTAGGTGTTCTTGCAAAAAAAAATAATAATAATAATAATTTGCAGTGAACACAATATTTCTCTGAATTATTTTCCTACAATAACATGCATCAAAATACAGAAATTCACTACAGAATTTAAAAATATTCAAACAAAAACACGATTAAGCTTAGAGTTTGGGTTTCAGATACACTTCAAAAATCCAGAGGGACAATGTCTTCTGGATGTGCACTTTTCAAAACCATTGAATTGTTAAGGATTTAAAGATAGTCATTAATTGGATGCTACTATTCATAACAATGCCAAAAGTAAGTGCTCTGGGAAGAACACAACCAAAACAACAACAACGCAACAGTGAGTTGTGGTGACTGTATGCTTAATACCATCTTTCCTCTCCTCACCAAATCCTACATCTCCATGCTGCTCTGCACTCAGTTGCATGCTGCTGCAGCATTTCCCAAATAAGTAGCAAAAAAAATGCAAAGCAGTGTAGGTTATTGAAAGAGGTCCCAAAGGTTTATACAGACTGATAATACTCGTTTTATTCTCTGTACGACATTCAAGGATAACAAGTAGAAGCTGCAATGCCACTAACCACGCTGAAATACTGTACAGAGACTGGAGTTATATCTCTTTACCTCACAGCAGTTTCCAGGAGGATCCATTTTGAGCCCTTCACTACAAGACAGACCCTGAGATCCTGGAGTATGCCCAGAGCAGGGCAATGAAGCTGTGAGGGGTCTGGAGCACAAGTCTCATGGGGAATGGCCAAGGGAACTGGGATTGCTGAGTGTGGAGAATAGGAAGTTCAGGGGAGGCCTTATCAGTCTCTACAACAACCTGACAGAAGGTTGTGGTGAGGTGGGAGTCAGCCTCTTCTCCTGCATAACAGCAATAGGACTAGAGGGAATGGGTCTCAAGTTGCAGGTTCAGGTGGAATATTAGGAAAAATTTCTTCTCTGTAAAAGTGGTCAGGCATTTGGGCTGCCCAGAGAAGTACTGGAATCACTGCTCTGGAGATGTTCAAGAAATGTTTAACGTCGTACTGAGGGATGTGGTTTAATGGAGAAATATTGCTGATAGGTAGATGGCTGAACTGAATGAGTTTGGACGTCTTTTCCAACCTTGGTGATTCTGTGATGAGTGACCCCACTTCATCCCACCACAAGTCTCCCTCTATCTTCGATCATGCAGTTCTTCATCTTCCCCTACCTTGCCTCATTATGGCCCAGCATCCAGAGCTTTTGGGGAGAAAAGGCAGAAGGAAGCACAAAGCAAGGTCAGGTGAGCAAACAGGAGGAACATGGTTATCTGCTAGAAGAGCAAGATTTGCCTTGGGCTTAATGCTTGAAGTACTGGAGGATATGCATTGTAAAACTATTCTGCTGCAATGCAAAACTGAATTTTGGCTCAAAAGTTTTCAACAAGTCCTCCTTAAGGAGGAAAAAGAAAAGCAGGAATGGAGGTGGGGAATACAACATCAGGCAGGGCACTGCCTTTCCAAGAGAAGTAACAAATTCTTAGAGAAAAATCCAAAAGCTAGTAAAGGAATAGATAAAGTACAGGAGCTCTGAACCAAAAGGGTGAACCACAAAGCTAGTAAGCAGCAAGGGCAGGAATTCAATTATATTTGCCTTTCGTATCGTTTCTAATAGCTAAGGATGTGTTGAAGCAAAAGCATGAGGTACTCTGATCTAAGATGTATGAATTTATGCTCTGATAAATAAAACACCTTTGAAGAGAAAAGAGAGGAAATTTACAAGAGAAGTTTAAAAGGAAATAATTATGCCTTATTGCAAGGCATGTTAGCAGTATGCTAATCAGGAACTCTAAAAACAGACACTGATTAAGAAGGTAAGACCTTTTTTTCCTGAGACAGCTGTGGCATTGGAGATGTAAAGGTACCACTGACACCAGAAGCTGGTAGAAGCATCCCAAAAAACAAAAAGCTTTCCTGCATAGCACAATGTGGTGTGAAGATAGTTTGACTATCTGTAAATTTGCCTCGTACTCAACTTCCCAGACCAGGCAGAACCACGATTTCTGGTATTCACTGTCCTGGTCTCCTACCTTCCTTTCTTTCATCATGTATTTTAAGTGGCAATTGCTTGCCATGGTACCAAGCAGACTAGCACATCCATTAGAAAACCTTCTTGTATTCAAATATTTTATCTGAGCATTTAGTACCATGCCTTGCCCACACCCTTGCCTCTTGTCACCTATAATTCCCACATCAAAGCTCAGAGCAGTCCCAGCTCTCGCAGGCTCATCCTCCACATCAGGAAAAACACAGTCCAGCGTAGCAAAGATGCTTTGCTGGAGGAAATTGTTTGGCAGAGCTATTCCACTACTTTGTTGTTGCGAAAAGGGAAGCTATCTCACAGGGATCAAGGGGCTTCAGTCAAAATGATTCAGTCCTTTTCCCACTAAGAGAGGAGCCTTGACAAAGCACTGTCTGGGAACTGCTCACGCAGTGGGTCCCAGCAAGCTGTGATACTCAACACTGGCAAGTGAGCATCTGAGTCTCACGCTTTGCCACCTTGGGAGTAACAAAGCAAGTTACAATTTCTTAAAATTTCTTAACCTAGGAATGTCTCTTCTAAAAATGCATCTGGATGCTAGACTAGCTAATAATTAAATCTGGCTTGTTAAATTCTTCACTGACTGTAAATATCTGTGATCTGCACATGTTTGTCTTTAACCTCTTTTTTTGTTTTTCTTCTTATCTGCCTTGCTCTCACCAGCCAGCCTTCACTCCTTACTCTATCCACAGAGTCCTTTCCCAGTGAGACCCCCAGAATTTTCCTCGGAGTGCAACAGTAATTACATTTGCTTTATGTCTTTGTGGGGTAGATGAGAATTTAAATGGTTTAAGCAAAGTTACAAGAGAAAATGTAATGGTATTTGGAACTTTTAAAACAATTGACTTTTCACATGTCATTCTGAGCTCAGCTCAGAGGCCAGCCTTTCACCATCAATCTCCCCCAGCCATCTCTCAATACAACACTAACAAGATTAGACTTTTGTTGCTGTTTCAAAGTCAATCAGGGTCATCCACAGCAGACAAAGACTGAAAGTGGTTTTTTTATTTTTTTTACTTTTTACTTTCTCCTTATCCTCTGATAAGGTTTGTTCTTTTTCAACTACATTCCAGATTGGGAGAAATATTTTTCTTTTTCACTTCTTTAAGGCACTTCTTCATATGCTTTTCCTCTTCTTTTGGTTGTTAGCCTACAGGGGAGATGCTCTGTTTATATCTGCTGTTTGCAGAGAAGGATTGGCGGGAGATGTGGAGATAGGCAGCTGTTTTGGGCAAAGTGACCATGAAATGGTAGAGATCTCAATTTTTGGGAAAGTCAGGAGGGGAGCCAGCAAAACTATTACCTTGGGTTTCCAGAGGACAGTGGTAGGGAGAGTTCCTTGGGACTCAGCCATGAAAGGTACAAGGGTTCAGGAAAGCTGGTTGTTCCTTAAGAAGGAAGTCTTAAAGGTGCAGGAGCAGGCCTTCTGTGCCATAAGATGAGCTGGTGGAGAAGAAGACCCATGTGGATGAACAGGGAGCTTATCCTGAGGCTCCAGGTGAAAAAGAGAATTTACCTCCTGCAGAAGAAGGGACAGGCAACTCAAGTTGAGTAAAAGAAGTTGTTAGGATGTGCAGGGAGAAAATTAGAAAGGCAAAAGTCCAGCTTAAACTCAACTTGGCTGTTGGAGTAAAAGAGAAGAAAATCTTTACAAATACACTAAGAGGAGGACTAAGGAGAACTGTCTTGGATATGGTGGGGAACATGGGGAACATGGATAAGGAAGAGACGGAGATTCTCAATACCTTCTTTACATGTCTTTTAAAAGTCAGACCAGTTATCCTCAGGGTACTCTACATACTGACCTGGAAGCCATCTTTTCTCAGATGGGAAGCAGAATAAACCCCCATGATTCAGTTGCAAACTGTTAGAGAGCTACTGCTCCACCTGGACTGCCACAAGTCCATGGGGCCAGATAGAATCTATTCAAAGGTGCTGAGGGAACTGGTGTAAGCCAAGATGCTTTCCATCATCTGTCAGCATTCCTGGTCAACCAGAGAGGTCCCAGAGGATTGCAGACTTGCCAGTGTGACTCCCATCTACAAGAAGGGTATAAGGAGGATCCAGGGAACCACAGGCCTGTCAGCCTGACCTCAGTGCCAGGAGAGGTTATGGAGCAGATCATCTTGAGAGAGATCACATGGCATATGTGGGACAACTAGGGGATCAAGCCTAGCCAGTATGGGTTCATGAAAGGCAGGTCTTACTTGGTCAACCTGGTTTCTTCTATGATCCACATGGTGGATGAAGGAAAGACTGTTCATGTAGTCTGCCTAGACTTCAGTAAAACCTTTGACACAGTAAAGCCTTCTCCCACAGTATCCTCCTGGAGAAGCTGGCAGCCTATGACTTGGATGGGTACAGTGATTGCTGGGTAAAGAACTGGCAGGATGGCCAGGCCCAGAAAATGGTGGTGAATGGAGTTAAATACAGCTGGTGATTGGTCACAAGTGTGTTTCCCCAGGGGTTACTAGAGCCTGTCCTGTTCAGTATCTTTATTGATGACCTGGATGAGGGCATTGAGTGTACCCTCAGTCAGTCAGCAGATGATACCAACTTGGCAGGAAGCGTCAATCTTCATGGAAGTAGAAAGGCCCTTCAGAGCAATGTGGACAGGATGGTTAGCAGGGCTGACACCAATGGGATGAAGTTCAACAAAATCAAGTGCCAGGTCCTGCGCTTTGGACACAACCACCTCAGGCAACACTACAGGCTTGAGGCAGAGTGGCTAGAAGACTGTGCAGAGGAAACGGACCTGGAGCATAAGTCTTAAGAGGAGTGGCTGAGGGAAGTGTGATTGCTTAGCCTAGAGAGGAAGAGGTAGACCTTATAACTCTCTACAATTGTCTGATAGCAGACTGTGGTGAGGTGAGGGTCGGCCTCTTCCCCATGTAACTAGTGATGAGAGGCAATGGCCTCAAGTTGCACCAGGGGAGACTCAGGTTGGACATTAGGAAATACTTCTCTGAGAGTGGTTCAGCACTGCATTGGGCTGCCCAGGGAGGTGGTGGAGTCACCATCCCTGGAAGCAATCAAGAAATGTTTAGATGTTGAGGGACACGGTTTAGTGGAAAATATTGGAAAGGTGGGTGGTTGGACTGGATGATCTTGAAGGTCTTCTCCAACCTCGATGGTTCTGTGATTCTATGATTCCAAGGGTAGCCTCAAGTCAAAGCAGTCCAGCTAAAACACTTGTTTCCAAGCTGCAAGCAACCTCAGTGTCCTCTCCCACTAAATCTTGCACTGATATCTGTAAAAATGCTCTCCACTAACACTGACTGTCACGTTGGCTTTGGGTGTGAACTGGCTTATGCAAAAGCATTCAGTGAAAGAAATTAAGTTTTTGTCCATGTTCTTTCATGACTAAAATCAAGATTATGTGATGAAACATGTGAAAAGATACCTGGTGTTTCCTCCAATCCTGCTAGGATTTGCACTTTTCATATACCCTGACTCTTTCTATTGGCTTCAGTTGACCATAACATGAATAAAACACTCAGTGCATAAAGCTAAACATTTTCACTGCAATACCGCAACCTTACATTGAGGGCTCAGCTGCTAGACATAAAGAGGAAGAAAGAACCAAAGAAGTGTGACAGGAAAAAAATTACTCCATCTGCAAGGAAACAGAGTGACAAGATTTGTGCATTGGAAATGGGAGAATGTTTAGTTTTGCTTTTATGTTCATGCACTCAAATTCTCTTTCCTGAGAAGATTAAAGACTTAAAAGCAGACTCTTGCTTGGTTGAAACTTACTCCATTTGCCTTTCAGGATACAGTTTCAATGCAATGTCATTAACATCATTGGTCATAGGCATGTACATCTAGAACATGCAGATTGAAATCTTTTTTTGTACACAGAATTACAACTATTATTACATTTATGAAAATCAGTGTCTGCCCATGTGGTTCTGAAGACTAACAACAACAGAAGAATTTTAATTATGCAATCACACAACAAATGATCAAGCCAGATCTAGTCATCTCTTTACTCTCAGAGCTAACTTCCATCTTAAACAGATTTTTATAAGGATAGGGGGGTGTAGCTGAGCACAAATGCCTCAACTTTGAATCAATTTCAGATGTTTTCTAGATTACTGCTAGTAAACAGCTAGCCATTATTCACTGTCCTGTCAGGCCTGATTAGGTGCTAAGCAGTGAAAGAAAAGTGCTTTTCTCTTTTATGAGGCTGCCTGTGCATTCCCACATCTTCTGTGAGCTTCTGGTAGCTTGTATATCTGCTTTTTCCTCTTGATACTTTCTGTAATTCCTTTGCCATTTTCAATCAAACTTCTCAAGATCACAGAATCATAGAATGGGTTTGGGTTGAAAGAGACCTTTAAGATCACCTAGTTCCAACACCCTGCTATAGGCAAGAATACCTCCCTCTAGACCAGGCTGTTCAAAATCCCATCCAGCCTGGCCTTGAAAGCTTCCAGGGAGGGGGCATTCACAGCCTTGCTGGGCAACCTGTTACAGTGTCTCACCACACTCACAATAAATAATTCCTTCCTATTATCTACCCTCTTTCAGTTTAAAGCCATTTTCTTTCATTCTGTCACTACCTGCCCTTATAAGAAGTCCCTCCCCATCTTTCCTGCAGGCCCTTTCAGGTACTGGAAGGCCACTATGAGGTCCCCCAGGAGTCATCTTGTCTCTAGGCTGAAAAGCCCCAGCGCTCTCAGCCTGTTCCCACAGGGGAGGTGATCCAGTCCTCTGATCACCTTCATGGCGCTCAAGTTAAAGTGAAGCAACACATATAAATAAATAAATATATATATATACACATTACCACACCTAGGTATGCATTAAAAGGAAACACATAAAATACAGTTTAAACTGTGCTTTATGCATACCAAAGATGATACTTAGCATCCTCACTATGTCATACTCTTCAGTGCCACTCCTGAAAACTTTTCGTTATCTCTTCCTTCCTAAGCACACACACACACACACAAACACCCAGTGCACGTGTGCACATTTAGAATTAAAGATCTGGTTAGTTGCAGTAGGAAAACTGAGGAGCATAAACTGTTTGCTCATAGTCCTGCTTTGATGCAAAGTCTGTGTGCAACCCTCATGCATTACTTCTGGACTAATCCTGAATTGTAGCAATAAGATTTGTCAGGTTTTCTGAAGAACCTGCATGCCTGAGTTACTATAGCACTGCCTTACATGCCTGTAGAGATGTTCTGAAGTGAGGAGCAAAAGAAGTGAGAATTTCAGCATATTTACCTTCATCTTACATGTTCTCTTTCTGCAGTTAGCAATTGCTCAGTTCTGCACCAGCAGAAGCTGTCTGAAAATATCCTTCTGACATGATGGGAATCAACTTGATTCCAGCTAAGATGGGAAAACAGACTCCATAGGTGCAAAAAAATCCAAAACAAGCTTCCAATTAATCCTTGGATTTGAAGAGAGGCCTTTTTCTCTCCCAGCTAAGCAGTTCAGCTTTACAGCATTTATTTTGAGTAAAGAGAGAACACACTACATGCCAGTATCAAACCAAGCACCGTTATAATACACCTGTCAGCCCTGTTACTGAAAGGAGACACAGACCCTACCTGACCTCTGCAAGTCCAAGTCTTTTCACTGTGGCAGCTATTGCTATCACCAACCTTTACATAATCTAGCTCAAGGGAAGTCAATGGCTATGATGCTCTTTCACCTGGCTTCTGAAATAACTAAACGACAGACTTGAAGAGAGAGAAGCCAAAATAAATTTGATTAATTGCTTTTGGACACCTATCTTTACTCATTACTCTCTGAAATTGCCCTGTCAGTCAAAGCAACACTTTTTTCACACAGAGGATTTAGAAAATCATACAGAACTAGAACCAAGGGACCTTGTCTGCTTGATTTACAGCTGATATTATTTGCACAGCACTTCCTTCCAAGGAACAAAACCACTGTCAGAGAAGACAGTGACAGGTTGCCAAATCTTTTTACTCTTCCTAAACATCACTGTAGGAAATAGAAATTTGGTTTCTTGAAGATATTTAACTGCTAAAAATTGCTGCTAACCCCTGACTAAAACAAAATAAATCCTTAAACCAACAACAAAGAAAGATGCAATGCCACATTCATGACCTCTAGATAGAGTGAGTTGCACTGAACAGTATTACTAACCACCATCTGTTCGCAGCAGATAGTCCCAATAGTCGTCTCGTAGTCTCAATAACAAGAATTACAAGATGATTTAAAACACTCTAAAATGAAATCCTTGCACCAAGGTTTTTCTTTAATTCAACAAGAAGAGGAGCCTTCACAATCACACTTTTCTAAAAATGAGAAAGGAAGGAAGAAAAAAAGGGAGGGGAAGGCAACTATGAAAGGTTTTAGATTATTTTCTCTTCACATTGCTCAGTAATTTCTGCACACAGTGCCCAGAGAATATGACATCTTGAGTAATATAATATGTGGAATCTTTATTCAGACTGTGGAAAGTCAATGGGTGGGCAAATCAGAGTTTGTGCAGGAGATGGTCACTGTAGCTGTTCTTTAGTATCTTTAATTTCCCTTTCAAAATCCCTGCATCAGCTATCAGATATTTGCAGTGCTGGTGCACCAAAAAAGAGCTGAGTATTATTGCAGTATGCAGGCATGGCTTGCAATGACTTTCCCATATGCAGGTCTGTAAAAGCCAGTCCATTATTTTGGAATCCAGCATACAAAGAAATCTTCCCTATGTGGATCTCTGCTCTACACCTCCTAGCGTGCATCCATAATTTAAGACAGCAATAACTTGCTTAAGCTACTACTGACACCAGCATCAAAGTTTTACTGATAACAGTAATAATTATAACAATTGATAACAACAGGAAGTTTCCTAAAACCTTAAAAACAGCAACAAAAAAGTCAAGAAGCCCATTTGTATGTGTTATGGTTATAATAATGCTCAGTCCAGACTGCATAAAGGCATTCAGTAATGGCAAAGTGCTTCACTTGACATTTTTTACTGAAAGGGATAAACCACAAAAATATGAAATGTAGATACATCTTAACTTGACTTTTTTGGGGTAGGTCTAAGTGCTTAAAAATGTCAAATGAGGCTAATTCTTAATACGATGATTTTACAGAGAACTATCAAACACTATCTGACATTTAGGATTCATTTCTCTGAGGAGTGAATCCTAAATGGGCACTTTAAAATATTTAAAGGCTTATTTTTTTTCCCTTGACATTGACTTTTTGAGCAAAGGCACCAGACAAATAAGACACGAAGAACAAATGAGGCTTTGGAACGTTACAAACCTCACCTTGCTACTACACTCTTATAATACTCGCAAAAAATATCAGAGATCTTTTTGCCTCACCATGTTATACTGTTGCCTTTGAAGATAATAAATATTAGCAAGATACTAAAGCTATATATGCTTAAGGATGCTGTTTGAAAGAGAAAGCAGATTAGTTTTTTTTTCAGTTTCCAAAGTAGAACAACTACTCACGATGCAAATCTACATGGCAGATTTATACAAAAAGTGAAGACCTTTCTTTTCAAAGCTCTAAATTGGTAACAGTTGGGTTGCTTCAGCACCCATCCCATGGATCCCTGTTCAAATCAGTCTCATATGAAGAACATGCGTTTTCATAATAAAAGACAGCACCTCTGAGTGCTCATACTCTCGAGATAAGGGTTACTTCTTTTCCTGTTCTGGGAAAGGGACTTACTCTAAAGATGCAGCACAGCCCTCTCAAACACAGTAGTCAAACAAATCTGCAAAAAGAAGTGGAGGGTGGCTTTGTAAACACAAATACACTGCAGCTCATCAATAGAAAGATCTGACAATCAGCCATCCAGTGCCTTGCCTTCACCCAGCTGTAGAAATAGCTAGGTCTACACATTCCATTTTATTGACTGAATAGATTCACTGGATACTAGTTGGCTACAATTGAACCACATTACATTTAAAAAGTGGTAAGACTTAACTGAAGCTAATATCTTGAGTTAAGATAAGCTTTTGGGTGCTTATTTGTTTCTTTCCCTTACATTTGAGGCCGAGAGGATGTTAATCAGCTGTGAAACAATGACCTTGCGTGGGCAAATACAGATTATTTGACATTGCCAAGTTTCTGGGAAAAATCTGAGTAAGGTATTTTGGAGAGCTGACGCATTTCCATACCAAATGGCTTATTCCAAAGTAGAATAAGCAGGAGCAAGTTTTTGGGTCTGGATGTGAAAAGGGATCATTTGCAGTGGGCCATATGTTAGGGCAGGCTCCAAGAAACACAAGTCCTAGAGAGAGCAGCTTGAAGGGCAGTAAGTTAGCAGTGACAATACCAAAGAGACCTAGAAGGAGACATACTGAACTCTCTTTGCCATGCTTCTTACTACTGCCTAACCTCTCTAGGATGGAGCATGGTGTTAGGATGCAATGTATTTTGACATGCAATCCTACAGAAAGATGTTCTGAGGGAGAGTGCCAAGAGGTTTTTCCTCCTAAAAGCTCCCCAGGCTCAATGCCTAAAGTCTCCTTACTTGAGTGTGAGCAGCTTCTCCATTCATTTTTGTACTACTAAACTGCACTTCAGATGCAAAAATCAATACAAAACAAACTTGAGATCTCTGCGGGCAGCAGAGATCAGAACTGCACAGTGATGAAAGAGCCATTACTTTCCTTAAGCTGTGTGTTTCTCAAACAACTTGTTAAGCAAAAAATGGGGGGAGAAGTCATCTTTAAGGAAAAGATGAGCAGAGAAGTGAAATTTAGGATTGTTGTTCTTAGTTCCTACTCTCAGTAGGAACTAATTAACAAAAAAAGTTAGTATCCCTCCATTTGTGTGAGCAAGATCAAGGCTTTTCACTGCAAACATTTTACACAAACTAGCTTTTTTTTTTTTGTCACCTTCATTTCTCTTTTCTCTGAGAATTCCACTAACAATATCAAGGTTCTAATTTAGGACAGCAAACTGTGCAGGTCAGAAATGACAGCAAACTTTTATGAAATTACCAGCACACTTGTCTGTCCTAAGGACTAATGAAAAAAAAAGTCAGGGTTCTGTGTGAACAGCAGACTCATAGCATGATTCACTGACACAACACAGTCTGATTGTGAAGTAGTTCTGTGTGGAGCAAGGAGCTGGACCAAAAATCCTGATGGGTCCATATCCCCACTTGGGATGATTCTATAAATTCAGTAGTTACACTGAAGAGGATAAGAGATGGAATATATTCTTCAAGTGCCCTAGTCAGCTATGGAGATAAAGAGAGCCTAATACTACTCTTGATTTCACAAGGAATTTGAGTGTCTCAAGCAGACTGTGATGGTTCTGTCTGCTTGCTGAGACAAGGGTCTCAGCCCACAGGGTACCTGCAGCATGGTTCTTGACTGACCAGATCTAGATAACAAAAGTAAACCAAATTATAATGCTTTGGGTGATGATCAGTTTTCCCCAGAGGAAAAGGAAAGGCTGTCTTAAATTACGAGAAAGTATTTTGCAGAAAAGTGCCATTCTTAATCGTAATGAGAAGTTATAAAGAAAAATCCACTGGAAAATGAGGAGCTCTGAAAGGAAAGCTGGTCTTTCAAAACACTTTTGAAACACAACTATTTTCCTTTGTTCTGATAATGCTTGGGATCTGCCAGGACTCTGTGGGTCTGATTGAAGTTTCAGTGCTGTCCAAGACCAATTTTCAGCTCTGGGAGACCTCCCTGCTACACAGCTCAGGAATCTCCAGCACCCACTGTCACAGAGAGCCAACACTGGGAGCAGCTTCTTGCATTACACATTCATTGACAGCAGGTTTCTCAAGCAGCCATATTCCAGCTGCTACAGAGGACGTGAGACTTAACTTCAGATTTGCTCATTTTTTCAATAGAAAAGTTCTGAAAAATGAATTTCTGAAAAGTAATCAGTTTAGACCATCCCAGAGTAATAAAACACATCTCGAAATGTCAAAATTTCCTTAACACTACAGAGCAGCCCTAAACCTTGTGAGGAAAAGGCTGGCTCATCATGTTTCTACTTGATGATTTCTAAAAAGAAAAAGATTTACTGAGATGGTTCTGTTGCTTTTACATCCAATTTCTCATTTTTGGACACAGCTGGACATTTGCATACAAGTTTGTCACCATATTCTTTGTACACCATCAAGACAAATTATCTAAGCTATATGTAACTGTACCTTTTTATGACATGCCACCTCTGGAAAATCATTCTCGGTTTCATCATTTCACCAACAGGTCTCATTAGGACTCCCTACAATCAGATCAAATTCTCCTTTCTGAGTGTGTAACAGTAAAAAGTCAAAATGGTAAACACAAAGGGCAACTAGTAATCTACTCCCAGAAAGCCTTAGAGGATGCCATTCACCAAGAGCACAGGGGATGCCACGAAGAAAAGATACTCTCAGTCTCATGCATTCATATAGAGTTGATAGAGCAAATCCCAGGATTGTCTCATAACAGGGAGATTGAATGACAGGCTTAATTTAATGCTAGAGTTTTATATACCAGGGAAAACTCAATCCAGAGAGATTTTTCAGAACTAAATTCATAAAGAAACATCTATATATGCATAAGCCTGATTTTTCAGGAAGGAACAAAGCCGTGTCTGTCAGATGGAACAAACAATGTTTGTGCAAACAAGCCTCAAAACTCAATTCTGTTACTTCCACTACCACAGCTAGATGCACAGGGTATGAATTCAGCGGAAAAGGTATGCACACCCAAACCCTGCATGCACTCCAAACAAGGGTCTGTTCAGGGCACACACCGGCTCTGTTTCCTGCGAACACTGGGAAAAGTAGAAGAGCCAAATGTTTTATTCAGAGTTGCAGTGTTTTTCTCCCTCCTGATTTTTGGCTCTGACATTTCCTGGCTCACATTTAATAAGTCCACAGCTAATCAAAAGTTCATTAAGACATCAAGGAGACAGGTACAGCCAGCAATTTCAGGAGTGTGTGGTTTTGTCCATAAATTATTTAAAACCTACTCATTATTAAGAAGTAAGCATGAGGCTGTCACAGTGAATCCATCTCTCAGCACAGGATGATTATCCACTACATTTGGAAACAACTCAGTAGCAGTGCAGAGGAGACCCCCGGGGGGACTAAATCTGGAGCATGACCTAATGGTTTTTAATTGCTGAGGCAACAAAGGCTAACAGCATTCCTGGCTTTGCATTCTTAGCAGGTAAAAACAGCGTAATAAGTAAGCTATGGGAGTAGAAGAGAAAGCAGAAGCAGAAGATGACTACAGGAAAACTACATGAAAATAAAAGTAAAAATCACAGCTAATTTTTGCTATCAAAAGTAGAGAAAACAAAACAAAGTGTGAAAGACAATATTTTACTTTGCAATAAGCATCACAAGTTAAAGATGTCTAAGAAATAAGGTAGAACACCAGAAATCAGGAGTGTCACTTATTTCTTGCATATTTCTTTAAAATTCCAAAGCTTAAGAGCCTGGTGTCCAAAAGCGACTATCAACCTGAAAAGAACTCACAGTGGGGTCTGCAACTCCACATTCAGAAATCCCCTGTCCCACACACCGACATGCACAACATTCCTAGCACAAATTGTTTGTGAGTACATGCATGGACGCACGGGACCTCTTGTGTTTCCATTTTCAGGTCAGGGTCATCAGTACACACAGGCAAAGCAGGTAAGTTTCAAGAACAGGTGTCTGCTGGAGATGAGAAAAGGACAAGCAGCAAAAAATAGATCTGACCACCTACTGCTGACTCCAGAAAGCAACCAGTATAATTTCTTTTAAATTAAAATATTCTATAAAATTTAATTTTATGAAATTAAGACATTGCCTACGCTGTCTACTGGTGTTAAGCCTACACCAATTGGCCAAGATTCCTTCAGAAGAAAGCTGCTTCCTTCTCCTCTTTCTCCTCCAGAAGCGTGTATTAATGAGATCAGAGTCCCTTACAACTTGTCACATGAAAAGACATTGCCTAGCAATACATTTGATGTCATCCCTATTCAGATATCTCACTTCAGATGCAATCAGACTCAGAGCAACCTCAGCACAGCTCCTGACAATAACATTTCCACATTCTGCTGGTGAACAGATGCCCAGCATCCGCGGGACTACCTACTCTTTGGCTCCTCACTTCAAAGGAGAGGAATGCTGAGGCTGAAACAGGCTGCACTCCACGCTACAACACTGACAATAAGCAACGGCCCAGAAGGCAATTCCACTCTAACCCTTGATTTTTCAATTACATTTGTGCTCCAGAAATAGCCTCCTGCAGAGCAATGAATTTGAAAAAAAAACATGACTACTGAAGATGATTTAAGCTCACAGAGGTGGTTTGATTTTGACTGAATAAACATGAAGTGGAATATTTTAAGGCACCAAGTTGCTCTACTTAATTTGTTCCTCAAAATCTTACAGTTTATTCTTATTTAAGAAAACAAAAAAGGAAAAAAAGCACATGTATCCCAGGAAGCTCGTCTTTGTCTGCATGGACAGTATAACTAATAGGGAAGGAGAAGGCAAGGAGAAGCATCTTTGTTCTATTTTGCTGTCATAGGCAAAGGGCTTCGCATTTGCTGGGCCACTGCAATAACACCAATTCTTTTCTGAAAAGGAATTTTAAAACAGTTAAGCAAAATGTGGACAAGTGAGAGCGAAAGGACATGAGCTTGAGGCTGGTGAGGTCACAGCTCAGCTGACCGACATGAGCAGGGAGTTTGCCTCCAGAGGCAGCCTTCTCAGGTGGCCCCGGTAGACCCTAATGGTCAGTCTCATTTGCAGAACTGAGCTATAGGGCTACACTGTAGGGCTATCTGCTCTCTGAAGAAATTACAAAATGTACATATATCATGTGATATCCCATGAAGTTCAATTACAGTGGGACAAGATGTACACTGCTAAGTCACTTCATAGAATGGCTTGGGTTGGAAGGGACATTAAGGATCATTAAACTCCAAACCCCCACTACAGGCTGCCCTGGGCCCCATCCAACCTGGCCTTGAACACCTCCAGGGACAGGGAATTCATAACCTCTTTGGGCAGTCTGTTCCAGCACCTCACCACTCTAACAGTAAACTTTATGTCCAACGTTTAAGCCAGCCCCCAATATGAAACTCTAGTAAACATATTCACCTACTCAGAAGCATGACACAAAACACCAGGTAGGAGCTTTTCCTCATTACTCACATTAAAGTAGACAAAGATGCTGAAAGAATCTTCCCCATCCACATGTAAACATCTAACTGCATGTACCAATGTGTGGTGGCAATGGTAATGAGAAGATGGTTGAACTAAATGACCTTATAGGTCATTTCCAACCTTGTGATTCTATGATTCAACATGGCTAGGAACTGACTTCTTCACTATGTTCACACAGCCAACAGCACTGGGTGATTTAGAAATTTTTGGATAAGCTTTGTGAAGAATAAGGTGCAATGATAGAAAGAGCTCTGCAAAATGCAAAATGCAGCTCAAGGTTGAAAAATTCTCACTGTTATCATCCCCATGTTCTCCTGGCTCAAGTGGCCAGAAGTACTTCAGGGAACCTACAGGCAGCAGAGGGGAGTGATGCTGGTTGGTACTCTTACAGCCACCATTCTTGGTAGGAAAGCATTTTTGCCAAAGCTGGACTTCAGAGACAGCTTGCATATTTCCCAGGTGCAGTGATCTGAAGAGAAGTGTGGAGGGAAGGGTGAGCTTAGGGGTGCTCAGAAGAGACAGAGAACAGAGAGGGGAAGAAGAACAAGCTTTCAGTTACTAAACACAGGGATGTATACAGAGAAGGATAATTTCCACAAATTTTCTTCTAATCCCTATAGCTCTCCTTAAAAACAAACATAATGCAAGTGATTGCAGCTTCAGATTTGGCTAGCAAACTGTTGATAACACAAAGCAGGAGCTCCAGAAAAGTAGAAGAAAGGCATGATGGCAGAGTAACTAATACAAGAGTTTTTCCCTAAAATGAATATTTCAAGCAGAAAATCCTGTATTGCTGATTTATTTTTCCAAATTCCTCAAGAATTTATCTTCCACTGTCTTCTGTCTCCATGCCCGTATTTTAACCTGCACGGTCATTTTATTTACCTGAAAAATTGAAAACACTAGATAAATTTAAAGTAGCTTTAGTTCAGTTTTCTCTCTCCCAGTTCTTATACCTGTATTATTCCCATCAGGTTTTGGTCTGAGTCTAGCTCTGCAGAGACAAGGCTTCTATCATCTCCTTACTGACCCACTAGACCTCACTGCTGTCAATGTTATGCACTTTGCAAATGCAACCTCATGAATTGCACATAAACTGCACGTTTTCAAGACCTGCAAGTATTGAAAAATTGAAAAAGTGGGCCTCCCCATTCTGCTGCATTCCTCATCTAACAAAATGTATTCTTCCTAGCATAGGACAACCAGCTCAGACTACAAGTCTTCCTCCCAGCTACAGTTTGGGTTACAGGCAGTGCTGCACAATATGAATTGAATCTAACAAAGCCCTGGAGTGGTGCAGCTCAAACAGCTGCCCTTTCCACTCTCCTGGGATTCAAGGGACTCATGCAGAGAAGTTACAGGAAAAATACCCCATCTTCCATCAGTATCTCAACTGCTGGCAACAGTGCAAATCTATTTGCATACACCGCAATCATCTGCTGCCTCTGACACATCTGAAAGACTATTTCTGGCTTCCTATGGACCTGAAGCTTTTGAAAGCACTTCTTATAAAAAATCATTGTAGTATGTGTTATTAATTACTGTTAGCATTGTTCTGACTCGTTGTGTTTATTTTTTTTTTCTACAGCTTCCACTTCAATTACAATTGGTCGTATTTTTAAAGTGTTTTCACTGTTTTAGCATGTTTGTATTTCCTCCACTTCTAACTGCGCTTCTTCCATCTGCATAACATTTCAAATTATAATTCAGCTCTCCTGGGGTTTTATTTCTGTGCAATTTGGTCTTGAGCTAGAAAACATAATAAGCATATGGGATTTTTTTTTTTTTTCTAACTATCAGCAATAAGAATATATATATTTTTTTTCCACAGACATAACCATATAGCTCTAGGGAATATCGCAGGGTAACAATTACATGAAATGATTAAAAGAATTCTTTTAAAGCTGCCTCAAGATCAGTCAACTGTAAATGATCATTTATATTCTTTGGACTATTAACTTTATCAGAATAGTAATACCTGAAATATAAGCAATTTTAATTAACAGTTCATTATGATGGAAACGTGTTACTTATGGAGAGACAGTGTGCGTATAAATACGCCCATTTTTTCCATAATGGATGGGTGAAAGACAATGTAGGCAATCTACCTAAGCATGATTTATGAATTTCAATTTGATTTTATGAACCATCTCTATTCTTATAACTTTTACTGTGTTCTGCCTGCTACTCCATGTATCTCGAAGAGAGGAAAAAAGTGTTGGAAGATCTATCTCAAAAGAGGCTAATAATGATTGTCAATAACTGAACCAATGCAACTTGGGGGACCAAAAGAGTCACAATGTCCTTGATAAAGTTGTTTTCCCATTACTTCTCTGGAAGTTGCAGAAATAATCCAATTTCCACAGAAGCAGAACAAAGACTCAGGTGTCAGGCTTGAAGACCACAGAGGGGAGACAAGGAGGAGAAGGTCAATACTTAAAAGAGAAGATGGGAATTGGAGCAATATTGTGGAAAATGGAAGAGCAACTGTTTGCTTGCGGATAGGTGACAAAGAAAGAAGCTATCACCACAGAAACATGCAATTCAGAAAAGAAACTCCACAGCCCCACAGAATCTGAATTCTTCAGAACTTGTGCCTAATTTTAATTAATACTCCTCAGTGAAAGGGAGATTGAAGCAACTTATTGTTTTGTGTACAACTACGCAGTTCTTGCTGCAGCTGAAGTACAAAATACTCAGGCTAGGAACCTTCCCCAAGCCTGTTTTTGTCTCCTCTTCCATGCTTTGCTGAACTCAGGAGCTGGCAAATTCTTCAAAAGAGCAGTGGGATTCACTACCTGCACCAGAACAGGGAGGTATTATGGATCCATTTGCACTCTTAAGTGGTAAATGGAGAGCACTGTGCCTAAAAGCATGCCAGCAAGACTGGGAAAAGAGTAATGCAGGCTCAGAAGGGTGAAAATATTGGGGCCCACCTGAACCTGCCCAGATACTAAACCCCCCTGGGGTGTCTTGAGCCATCTCTGGGATATTACTGCTGTTCAGCAGAGCCCATGATAACTTGAGTATAACTTCTCTATTTTATACATAAGTTGAATAGGATCATCTCTAGCTTTCAATTTCTGAACTGGTAATTGCCTAAAAATGTCATTAAACTCCTTTATTTTAAAGACAGCATTTTAAGATGCAAAATAGAAGAAGAGAAAGCAATTTGGAGAGTTCACCCGTCTACAAATACATATTAGGTTATTATCAGTGGAATCCTAGCACTTAAAGATAAGCATGCATCCTCAGGAAACACCTCAACAAGAGTTGAACTTCAGCCTCATAACTGTAGTGGGGCTCAGTCAGGACCATACATCCAGGATTCATATTTAACCAGCAGCAGTGAAACATGAGGAAACATCAGTCAGTCCCACGAAGGCACAAAGTCTGATGTTCGAGGGTACATCTCCATTTTCCCTCTAAAAACTCCTTAACTGCCCAGAGCTGCAGCGCAAAGAAACACACTTCAAAATTACACATCTGTGGTGCTGCTAGGCAGTGCAAGTGCTTTATTCTGTCACTTTTCCAAGAAACATCTGGGCAGAGAAGGGCACTAACTGTAACTCATGCCAGGTAGCAGTAAATGTTTCTCAGTGTCACATATACAGCCACCCCACAAGCTGAAACACACACAGCACAGTCACCAGGGAAGCGATGGCAACAAGAATCAAGCCAATCAACCTCCTCAGTCCCAATAGGCAGATGCTTCAAATAATCAAGACAAGAGCTTTAGTCCTCAAGGTCCCTAAATAATTGCTTTAATTAAACTAATTCTGCCCATCTCTTCAGATTCCCAAAACATAAGATATCTCAGATCTTGCTGTTGCTGCTTCTTGTGCAGCTTCCTGGAGACTGGAGCATCTGAAGATGCTTTCATGTTATAGGTATAATCCTAAAACTCTCTTGTTTGGCCTTAATGAAGGCAGAGGAGAGAAGATTTATTTGATGCATTCCCATCACACAATATGTCTTCAGTGCAAAGGTATCTGAGCCGGAGCTAGCTCATTCAGGTCAGCCTACACAATGCTCCAAGTCACAGCATGTTATGAGCTGCTGTTACTGCTGTACAAATAGCTGAATACTACCACAGAGTGTAAGTGCAGTGACATCACAAAGATGTCACTGATCTAACCATTAAAAAGAAAAGGTCAGGTACTTCTTTAACAGTGCAACAAGAAATACCCCAAGTCCTCCAAACCTACAAGACAGTGCATACCAGTAATCAGAATTTCAGAATAAAATAGGCATCAGCGTTAATGTCCAATTGAGATGTATAATCTCTATTTTTTTCTACAAAACTCAACAAAGCAGCTTGCTATCAGCTCAGAACGGGCAAGTTACAAACAGATGGGTGTTTGTTCTTGTTAGCTAAAAAAACCCAGCATCACTCAAACAGTTCTGGTGCCATGCACAGCTCAAAGGGCTGGATCAAACACAGCAGAGTGAACTCGGATACGAATAGAACAGGCCAATTTCCCCTCCTGCCCCAAAGTCTGCTTTTGTACTTAGAGAGACAGAAAGCTTATTGGAGGGACCTGTTAATCCACTCTCATAATGGGATATGAGCAAAGCACTCTGGACTGAAGAAAACATAATTCATCTCTTCCAGGACATGAGTTGTGACAGTGTTTGCACAAGAACAGCAGGGTGAAAAGCTAGAAGAAAAATTTGCACATCTTACATGTCCATCCCAAACCTCATTATGGCCTGGAATATCTAGTCCAAAGAACTCATTTTCTGGATCTTAGCGCACTTATTAAAAATATGGCCCAGATTTTTCAATCACAGCAGATTCATTTTCATAACACTTTTGTTAACTTGGCATTTTATTTCACCGAAATGCTGTGGGCCGTCCACATAAAAATGTCTCACAAATGCAGTTCCCAACTAAACAGCCTTCTATGCGCTGCTTGCCTTTGAGCTTATCCCTGTGGGGGCACTCAAGGAGAAAGGGTTTGTGCAGAGGAAAGATTCATATTGGAGGCATTTTCTAAAGTAATTCAGTAACCCTAGATCTTTCAGTATACAGTTTCAGTCTCCTGCAGCTTGGCTGTCTGTCAGGAGTTACCGTATCTGGGTACTTACCATATTAGAATAAACATTTGTCTCTGTTTTTCATAACATGTTCATCTACACCGTAACCAGCCCACAACTACAGGCCCTTGTTGTAAGAGCTGTTATCTGAAGATCCCAGGTTGCAGTCCACTAACAGAAACATTTGACACTCAATGCCCATCTCCTTCCAGCCTGCTCTTCTGCCCATCTGTGAGAATGGCAGGGTGCCCATTCTCAGGCTGGAACAATGCACTGGCAGATGAACAACAGGCCTTCCAGAGTTGGCTGAAAAATCTGTGCTCTCGCCTTGCCTCTCGATAGCAGTCCCCACACACAATGCTTAACTCTTCTGTGAACTTACACTAGTTTCTGAGTTTTAATTTAAAAGTTGCTGGTGGAGTCGCAGCCTTGGGATACATACAGCCAGCTGGCCTGGCTATGCAAGGGCAGCAGGGATCATCCTGCAGCTATTAAAAAGTCATTGTGAGAGAGAGAAGCATCTTAAATGGCACCTGTTGGCACTTCATGTGCCACAGAACAATACAGGCAAATGATGACAAATAGCTTGTGCTGTTTGGGTTATCTCCAAAGATTCTACTGCAGCACTTGCTCAGGAACCACTAGTGTTGGTTTGAAAGTTGTGCTGCAACAAGAACTGTATGGAAACATGACAGACAAAACTGGGAGGGGGGAAAAAAGGGAAGAAAAAAAAAAAAAGAATCAAAGCACTGCTTAAATACATGCAATAGGAATCAGTCCTGAGTTCTGCAGATGTCTACTGAAGTCACTCAGATACATCACTGAGATGGTGATACTGCCAATAGAAGCCTCCTTCCATCATCCTCCATCCAACAAAGGTACACTTCCCCATTTGGATCATCATGCTCTGCTCTTAGTCCACTCCAGCATTTTCACCCAGGCCCTGCAGAGCTGCAAGGGATGGAGCAGGCCAATATCCCCCTCTCCTCTTAAAATGAATAGGGCTAATCCACTTCTCCAATGCTAAAATATCTTTAGCAAGAGATATTATGTCCTGCCTTCTCCCAGTTTCTCATAATGGCCTTCCTCCTTCCCCAAAATTTCCTCTGGGCAGCTGTTAATGCAGTGGAGTGAGGTACCCATCATGCAACTTCACTACACAGAAACAAATCTGAAGTTGTCATTTATGACCATCTTTAATCAGAAGGCTCTTAAATAAAAAGTTGTTTGAGATGAGGGTCTCACTACCTTTCAAACCAACGATCTCCAAATCTTGTGGTGAACTGTACTTGAATAAAAATATAAATCTCTGCCACGAGGCACTGAGTTCAGCTAAGAATTCCTTAGATACTTTGAACAGTGATAGTTTGAGTTTCATTGAGAGACCTATTTACTTTCATTAAGAACCTTCATGAGCAATATTACTTCAATTCCACAGTCTTAATCAATGGAGGAAGGAAAAAGGAATTAAAAAAAAAGCTTCAGGTGAAAGAAAAAAGTTGAGGGGGAAGCAAAATACACTTGGGAAAGACAACGTATGATAAATCAATAATATCTTCTAGGTTAGGCACCCTCATCCCCAGCATCTCTTGTCAATGCATCTAAATTCAGCCTCTTATAACTGTGAGTGGCTATTGAACTAGCACTTCAGTACTAGCATGAGCCATATCCCTCACTCTCTGCTGAGACAGTTGGAGTTTGCTGTTCAGGTTCAGCTCCAGGCACCAAAGAGATGAATGACTCTGAAGGCAATACTTAAGGTTATCTCACTGCTGCACTGCACGTGCTTTCACTTGCTGATGAGTATGAGTAAAAAAGGAGCCCCTTGCTAGGGGGCACCTCTCCACTAAATCACTGCTTTCCTGAGCTTCAGCACAAGCCATCTCTCATAGCCTGAAGAGGCACAGTACCCAAACTCCAACAAGGAAACAACAGGACAAAAACACTTAAACAATTCTAACAGTGTTGCAGAAGCAGGACAGAAAAAAAAAAACCAAGAGCTGCTATTTTTCCTTTGTTTAACCTGGTTTGCCATGAAAATTCAGCTGATGAAAGTTTTGTTTGCTCTGTTTCTCTTCAGAACCTGTACTGTCAGTATGCTACAGGTTTCTGAGGTCTCTACAGATTTCATAAAAACACACACCTGAGTGGAGGAGAGATTCCATAAATACTACAAGCAAGGGAAATAAAGCTCTTATCTATGCTGACTTATCCATGCTGGCACAGAACAAAAAACTGCAGGGTACCAAACCTCTTGGTTCTGGTGTTACAAGCATGTTAAGCCATTTCAGTGGCTTATTCTGAGCACACACAGGACAGCACTACTGACCTTCCACATCAAGAATGAATAGAAGGCCACAACCTCGATAATGTAACTGTATCAGAATCAAGTGTAGTAGTCTGACGTGCCATTTCTCAGCCTTGCACTCATTCACGAGGGCCAGAAGAATATTTCCTTCCCTCCATCTCCAGTCTCATCAGCGTTACAAAGCTGCTCTGGGCCCTTCCCATCTCTGCTCAGCAACAAACACAGACAGAAAATTCCCCACTGTTGAGCTCCAGGCTACAAACCAAGTTCAGAAGCAAAATACAGGAAGGGAAGAAGAAAAAATGCCAATTATATTGAGATTCTGAGATTCTGCTTTTTAATTAGCTACTCCACTGAAATAATAAGGCACAGAGGCACCAATATAGAAAGGAATGTGCAAATTTGGGAAGTATTAAAGAGCTACAGAGTTGTTCGCGCTAAGAGAAGCAGACCCAGACAGGGAAACATCAGTAATCAAAGTTTGTAGATGATACCAATGCAGCAGGTCTGCAGGGCCCCCCACTGACTGGTAACATAAGATGCAAGGCACCTCCCCTTGCCCTGTACAGGATAAAGATGCTGCATGTGGGTGGAATTAGTCACAGTGACAGCATGGACAGAACAGCTTGACAGTGCTAGTCGTGAATTTTAAGAGCCAGGCTGTGAGCAGGCGCCTCAGCAGAACAGCAGAGACAACCCATCAAAAAGAAATATGTGTCTTCCAGGGTGATAGGTCATCACAGCTTTTCTGGTTTGGGCCCCACAGCCAGCTATGCAATAGATTGTGATCACAGTCTAACTTGGAACGGTGTCACAGGTGAGGGAGCATGGCCTGGCTAAACCTCAGCCAAGGGGATTTGTGAGACGCAGTGCTGAATGAAGGGATCTGAATCATATCTATGCATCATTAAGGGCCTAGAGCCATAAAACATCTAGTTGTTAGGATGCGAGCCAGTGATTCCTTTTTCCTGGAACAGAGCCCTTTCATATAGTTCTATATCATACCATGAGTCAGAAGAAATACATCAGCATTTCTGCAGTTTAAGTTTACCAAAAACCCTGCAAAATTAAAAAACAACAAAAACCTGAAGACAGACAGCATTCTCAGACCCTTTTTATAAAGAGAAGTCTTTCCTCAACATTTGCTTTAGCAGTCTAGCACAGCAGAGCAGGCCTGAGCAGTACCTCCTAGTAATCTGTTCAAATATTTTTTGTTTACAATATCTTAAAAGTATTGATATTTTGGGACTGGAGGGACCAAGAAAAATAAAAGAACAGTGTCTGAGCACCAGCCTGAAGGGCTGTAGTGCAATGAGGAGTCCTGGGCTGGCAGCAGACATCAGGAGCCTGCCAGAACTCATGCATGTGGGCAGCCAGGCTTTTTCCAACTCCTTTAATATAACATAAACAGGAAGCCTGTGGCCTGGTAGTAAGCGTTGAGGTGTTGTCTCCACTGTTTTCCTGTGGGCTCCACTGTGGCTTCATACCCCACATCCTACTGCAATTTTCGCTCCTTCCCAAAAGGCCCCATAACTCAAATAATAAATCACTATTTTATAACCAGACATAACTCAGTCTGGACAGGGTCACCACAGGCAGCAGTTTCCCCAAGCTAAAATATTTTACCATGCTCACTGTAAATGAAAAGGAAACCTCTCTGATCATCTGTGCCATGGCAGCACAGCTTTGCCACAACAGCAGAGCTCAATTTCATCCACACATCCACAAAGCTTTTCCTTCAAAGACAGACACCAAAATCCTGGTAAGATGTGCCAACATCTATCTTCTACCTCTCTTATGCAGAAAAAGGGGGCTGTTGGCTGGCTGACTGCTGTACAGATACTGGTGCCCATTTTCCAGCCAGCTAACAGATGGACAAGAGAGGCTGTCAACTCATTTCCAGTAAAGCAATTAGGACAAATATAACATCTTTCAGCTCTCAAAGAGCTGGCTGGTTTAACAACAGATAGGCAACAAAGCACAGCTCCACCACACTGCTCTCACACTCCCCTCTCTTCCACAAAGGAGGAGGTCTAGAAAACACAGTGCGAAAAGTAAAGCTTAAGAGTTGAAAAAAAGACTCAGAGATCACTTGCCAATTGCCATCACAGCAAAACAGCCTCAGCATAAAGGAATTAATATAATTTATTGTCTACTGATAACAGCCTGGAGTAGTGAGAACCAAAAGCAAACCAAAACCACCTTCCCCCCAGTTTGTCTTCTCCTACCGCCTCCCTCACTGTGCACCACAGGGGAACGGGGAATAGGGGCTGGGTCAGTCCATAACACTTTGTCTCTGCCGCTCCTTCATAGTCACTCCAGTCAGGACCCCTCCTTCACAAAGTGATCCTGTGTGTGCTTCCTACAGGCATAGATCTCCCAGCCCTCCTACCCCACCGTGGGCTGCTCCCCACAGGCTGCAGCTCTGACCAAATCTGTAGTGATTCTACTAGTATGGACCAGCTAGATTTAGCCAAAACATAGACCACACCAGTATTTTCTATGAGGTCAAATGAATGAACTGTTCTGTTTGGTGCAATACCTCATCGTGATTTTATAACAGCATCAGTCCATTAAATTTTATCATTCCTGAATGCAAAAGCATAACTGCCTACAGAAAGTAACCACCACTGCACCCTGACTGCATTAATACTCCACAGAAGTGGGGAAAGGTCACCTGATAAAAAAACATTCTAAGCTGGCCTACAAGGAAAAAGAATACATTTATGTATTCTCTTGGTCAAAGCATAAGCTCACCATTTGATTGCAACTCGCTTGATAGCCATCTGCTTGTATTTGTATAGGAGTCCTTGAAGAATCAGAGGAAAAACAGCAGAAAGAGAACAGAGCAACATAAAACAAACTTTGAGACACCTTGTGAATACTCAAGTAGTAGAAGAAGTGAAAATGATTAATGGTAAAGTATCAGCACACAGCATCACGGTGGAAGTAAGATAGCTGGGTGTTGGAAAGCGGGGCCATTAGCAAACAAGGTGAAACGACCATGAAAACACTGGTTGCTGAAGGACGAGGTAGCGAAAAACAGAACAAGTTACTGCTGCCTGTAACACCTGGTACTAAAAAGCCAGGCAGTGGGCCAACATGCTGATGAGAAGGAGCAAGGCACAGTAATTATTCCTCCCCTCTCATGAAAAACCATCAGGGTTCAACTTAGCCAGAACAAAAACTATTTTCCATCAATGGAATATGATGGGATCAGCTCAATGTGTAAGCCTAGCTGTCCACTATGAACTTGGCAATGGAAAAAAAAAAGATCACAAGGCATTCTGCAGATTATTGCTATGTTGTTTTTCTCTTTTTTCCCTCTCCAAACAGCTATCGAACAGAGAACAAAGGGTCTGACAGGATAATCCCCAACACCTACTCCCCCTCAAAAAAAAAAAAAAAAAAAAAAGCTTTATTCCTTTTAAAAATCCTAAAATCTAGATGAATAACTCAGGGAAATTCTAAATTTGGGTTCATTCACTGAACAAAATTCAGACCTGGAAAACAAAATGTTTAGTGCCGCATCGTTTCAAATTTTTTTTAAAACACATGGCATAAATCTTCCCTACAGTGAATTCAAACAATCATTCTTTTCTTGCAGTCAATAAAATCTAATACACTTAAGCACCATCCTTTCAGTTCTCATTCTGAAGAAAAAAAAATAAATTCTAGATGCAAAACAAACGGAAGGAATATAGCTATATGCTGCTATGATGGCAGTCAGACCAACTACAGTTCACAACAGACTGACTTCTTCTTGGTTGTGGAGACAGATAATGAAGATTTAGATGAACATAAAATAAATTGCACCTCATATGAATGCAGAGAATGGAGTAGCTGCCCTTTTCCACAAAGCTTTTATATCTCATGCACAGTCTTCCATTCTTACTCTCCAGGCTTATCTGAAGATGTCATATGCTTTTCACAAGTCTGCTGAGCTCATCTCAGATGTTACAAATATCATAGTCACTGTACTAAAGGTAAGCTTCCGATGAAATATAGATTTTAATGGCCTTAAGCTGCACATGCCACAGGAGGTTCAGGTTGGATATTAGAACAAATTTTCTCTCCAAATTGTCATGCATTGGAGCAGGCTGCCCAGGGAGGCGGTGGAGTCACTGTCCTTGGAGGTGTTCAGGAAATGTGTGAGTATGGCACTGAGGGACATGGTCAGTGGGCATGGTAGGGATGGGCTGGCAGTTGGACTAGGTGATCATGGTCTTTTCCAACCTTAATGACTCCATGATTGTATGTGAAGGAGTGACACCTAACCTTTAACACAAAATGACTTAAACAGAGTAAGTTAAGCTCAGTGATCTCCTTGTACACTACTCAGATGATGCTCTTCTTGTTACAGGTGTACATGCTACAACCCACCACTCATTCAGTTTTCAGCAATCAACTCATCTGTTTCCTAGTATAAAAACAGGTAACAAAGATAAGCTATAGATCACTGACAGCAATAACTTTAGAAAAATAACACCAACTTTCATATCTAGAAAGGCTTTAAAATGCTCTAGTAATATAAGTATTATTCTGGAAATATTTGCTTCATATGTGCAATCTAGTAGCTTATCTTTCTCATTTCTCTTTACTTAGTTTTAGGCAGGCCTCCCTGCTATTGCAGCGCACAGCAGCATTCCTGATCAGTGACAGGAACAGTCACAATTATTTTGCCTGCATTTGTGCTGTCCTGCAAGCTTGTTAGGTCCCTTAATGGTAAAGAACTTGGCCCTCCTTATGACCTCTTCCTCTCTGACCATCACTCAGTTTCACATGCTTACTGACAGACCACAGCTCACAAGATCCACTGCTAAAAGAAACGTATTTAAAAATTTTACTGAGACTACTGCCACACATTATGGAATTTGCTCTTTAGAAATTTGCCCCACTCTAAATGCTTGCTTAATAAAACGTGCAAAAAATAGATATTGAAGAAAAGTGGACACGAAACCAAAAGTTAATAGGCACAGACTCTCTTGGCTTTCAAACCCCAACTGATAAGTTCATAATAAAAACAATCTTCCCTGTTGCAGCTGTTCATGATTCAGATCCTGAGCTTTCTCTTCCTCTTACGCAGACCATACAATAGAGGGAAGCTAAGAGGCAAAGTCCAGGGTTGTTAGTAATGGTAAGTGTCCCATTTTGTTTAGTATCCTGTTCCACATAGCCCACATTCTAAGCAGTACCCATCTTAAAGTGGAGGCACTTCATTTCATGCGAAACTGGAAATTACTGTTCTTTTCAAATGGCTATTTTTATCCTGTACTCAAGACCTGACAGTTTGCCCTTTCTCCAGAGAAGAGGATGTCTGAACAAGTAAGAACTAGTAGGGATTATGAGACAGCTGGGATGAAATGCCCTGTGTGAGCAAACTTGCCAGCACAGCCCAGCAGGATTAGGAAGCAGGCACAAGCACCTGCACCTATGCTGCATCCAGCCTCCAAGGTACCCCTCCTTGGCCAGTACAGGCTCAGGCTGCTGCAGAAGAAAGCTCTTGAAATATGCCCCCACACCATCCCTAACCCTTCCCCAGCCTCTCTCTAGTATCTGTCCTGCTGTTCTAACATCACTTAACACTAGCAAACCAAGTTCCCCAACGTGGAGAACATATGCACTCATTTCTGTTTTGTTTCTAAAATCACTCAATCAGAAGAGATCTTTCTTGTTTTTATTTTATACGCTTTAATAGTAAGCAGATGTTTCATCAACACTGCTAGGAAGGCAGCATTTCTTGCAGTTAGAGACTGTTCAGTGGTTACAGAACAGTGCAACTGCCCATTCTCAAGGGGAATGTTTCCACTTGAGCCTAATTCAGCCCTAATCCTACCTAAACCTTGTGTTGCTTCATAATTTTTCTATATCTGTAACTTCTATAAATTAGAAGTACTGAACCATGAACCATGATTATGGAGAATTTATCTGTATTTATGTAGCTGACAAAAATTATATATCTTTTTTAAACACTGAGATTTGAAGAAGAATTGTTCAAAGGCACAAAAGGCAGAAAAGGCTTTACTGCATTAGGACTTGTTTGAAAACTGCCACAGTTCAAATTTAGCCCAGATCTTAACTCTCTCAGTATTTGAATGGGCTTGGACATCTGAACAGTGATTTCTTGTTTAAAAAAAATCTCTTAATTTGGTTTTGGAGAGTGCTTTCTAGCTGGTAATGAGAACAGTGAGCATTCTCATATTTTGGACGTAGCTCTGCTAGAAGTGCGAGTTGCTAGGCAGGATTTCCTTTCAGTTTGGTGAAAGTGCTCGTACGGATATATCTATCTTATAGCTTATGGTTGTAGAACAGGTTCTTTTGGATCATGAATTAGTACATCCTTCAGGTCTGCGCAAAAACAAAGCTATTTTAACAAAGCTCTATTCTATTGTCTGTCATACAAGAGTCCTTAGCCCCATTTTTGCTTCAGATTCCTTACATAAAATAGTGTTTCCTTAATCCACAGCAAGAGCTGCAATTTTCCATTGCAAAGCTTTTCACAGCAGTCCTGACTGCAGGTACTGCCAGGTTCCCTGTGGCAGTCCACCCTACAGCTTGGCTATATTCGTGTAAAGTCATGCATTTCTGCCACAGGCTGATCTGGCTTTAAAGTGTCTATTTCAGAAATATTTTATTTATTTATTTATTTTAAGAGCAACCAA
Organism: Tympanuchus pallidicinctus; assembly: GCF_026119805.1. NCBI lineage: Eukaryota > Metazoa > Chordata > Aves > Galliformes > Phasianidae > Tympanuchus > Tympanuchus pallidicinctus. The sequence continues at coordinate 12,964,123 of NW_026294769.1, forward strand.
GGCAGATTTACAACATGGCTATAGATGAAAGCACACCTGTAGATAGAAGGGTAGAGAGCAGCTTGCAATGAGGTGTGGCAATATGTATGTCACTCTGCCACTGCAAATGATGTTGTCAAACTGTGACCCCAAAGACTCAAGAAGAGGGGGCACTGCTAAGTAATTCACTGAGATACATCAGAATCATACATCATCATCAGATAGGGCTTGATTTGGATCTAAACCAGATAGCTTCCAACAGGCATTCTGGAATGGCAGCTGAATGCCTAACACCAGAATTGTTACTCTGGTAATGCTAGCCCTTTAAAACCTGAGCAACCTGGACATATCTATCACAGAGCGACAAACATTTAGACTTTTCATTCGTTTTCACTGTATGTAGCAATTTCTTGACTGCCAAGGCAATCTTCCACACAAGAAAACATTTTGCTGCTTCCCTTTTCATCATTCCATGTACCCGCCACCAAAATAACCTTAAGTTTAGGCGGATATTAACATAAAACGTTTGTAGGTAAGTTCACAAGTGAACAAAACCATCTCTGCATAAGGTGAAAGCAGCGCTTGCTTTGAACATAAAAACATAGCATCCTCCTTCTGCACTTAGCACTGTACAACTGAACAGTATAAAGAGAATCTGTTCTGGCATCTATTCCAGCTGTGCTCTTTCTGCTGTGCAGAGAAAATTTATAGTATGGTAATCTCTATCTCTGTATCTGCCTCCCTTAATCTTACAGAAAGATGAAACATATGTACATTTTTCATTTCATAACCCTGGCAAGGTGAAATTATATTTTTTTTTCAAGTTATTCCTGATTTTTTGGTTTTTTTTTTTGTTGTTGTTGTTGTTGTTTTTGTTTTGTTTTGTTTTGTTTTTTCTCAAATACAATACTATTTCTACTCCCAAGCACAGCTTTTGGAGGAAAAACTCTTATTTATCATTTTGCCAAAAGAATAATTAAACTAACATTTTAGATGTGAAACAATTATCAGATAGACACTGAGGCCAAGGAAATACCACATGAAGAAAGTCAAAATGCCTTAATTTCTCTAGCACTGCCACAGCTGCACCTAAGGCTCTATTCAGCCAACTGGGTAGCAACAGTATCAAACCACTGCAATACAAAGTAAGGATGGCGAATTCATGAGTTTGAGTGTATTACATGAGAAGGCAACCTCAAGCTGCAACAGAAAATGCTGCAGAAGTATCCTTCCCAAAAACTGCTGGATGCCTGTTTGAAGGAAGAAAGAAAAACAAAAAAGGTCATCATTTCAGACTGACATGAGATCAATTTAACTGTAAGGAATTGGTTGCAAATTAAAAAAAAAAAAAAAAAAAAAAAAAAAAAAAAAAAAAGTCTCCTACAAGGAATCCAGTTGAGAGCCACAGAGGTGATTAAGGGTCTGGAGCACCTCCCATATGAGAAAAGGCTGAGAAGCCTGGGTCTGTTCAGCCTGGGGAAAAGACAACTGAGAGGAGATCTTATAAATGTTTATGAATATTTAAAGGGAGGTGGATGGCCGATGGATGAGGTCAGGTTCTTCTTGATGGTGTGTAATGATATGATAAGGAGTAACAGCCCAAAGTTTGAACATAGGAAGTTCTGTATTAACACATAGAATAAAATGTTTTTTACAATAAGGGTGATGAGCACTGAAACAGGTTGCCCAGTGAGGCTGTGGAGTCTCCTTCTATGGAGATATTCAACACCCATCTGGATGCCTACCTGTGCAACCTATTGTATAAGACCGGCTTTAACAAAGGGATTGGACTTAATGATTTCTTGAGGTCCCTTCTAACCCCTGCAATCTGTTGCATTCTTCAACAAGTACTGCTGCTTTTAATATAATCCATTCCTTCTAGAAATAAGGGTACTGTATTTCTTGGTCCTTCTTGGTCTAGCACCTCAGGGAATAATCATGTTTTGTACAAAAATTGAGTTGTGCTACCGCCATTCTTGTGATGTGCCTATGAGAAAGTATTGTGCATTTTCTCCTATGTTATTCTTTGTAGCCATCTCTGTAGTAAAGAAGCTTCATTAGCAGAGACTTCAAAAGGCTCTCTATCATATAAAAAAAATTCCCCCAACCTTACTCTTGCTGTCTGTCAGCCTTGACACTTCTGCAAAGTCTTTCCTCAAAATAAGTGCTCCCATTATTTGCCTTCCTGTTTTGCCTCTTACCTGCTCTATTTATTTTTTTCTGAGCAAAGGGTGGTTTAAAGTCAGCTCTCAGGAAGTTAGATCCTATGGTGAATGGAATCACAGACACAGAGATTAGAGAAAACCTTTCTCCTAGCTTCCCTTAAAAGGTCAGCTTTCAAACAAATTACAAATGTCACAGATTTTTGTACTGCTCATTTTCAACCCAGTCATATTTTCAAAACTATTTATATAAGAAATATTCTCAAACAGATTTTCCCAATGATGGATGATGAGGATTCTGCTTGCTTTGTGAGGGATGTCTGATGAGCAAAGGCCTGTCTGTGCAAAAACATTAAGATGATCCATGGATACCAAAGCACATGCCTAGAAAACCCAATTTCAGCTGCCAGCAATGCTACGTTGCCTCAGAAATTGACCTCTGTACTGCTGTGTCCAGGAATATACACCATGCTGGACACAGGAGGTGTGAGCTGCAGAAAGCAGCAACACATACAACAACCCATCAGAAGAGGTTCCTAGAAAATCCAGAGGACACCTGCCCTTCACTGCTCTAGAAAATGCTTCCAGTATAAAGTCACTGCACACTACCTCCCTGCAATGATTGGTAGCCTTAAAAAGAACTTTCCACATGCTGTTATCACAATAAGCCTATGATTATTGAGCTTAGTTAGTCTAGCTTGAGCTAGACTAGACTAACTATTGCAAGGAATAAAAGTCTGCTGCCTTGCCTAAACAAGAGCCTGTGGAAAGATTCCTTTCCTCCCCTGTAAGAGGCAGAGCAACCTTTGGCAGTAGCCTGCCCAACTTAGAGAAGAGCAGGCTTTAAACTGAAGGACTTGGGGAGTGGGGTCCAAAACAGCAATGTTCATACCAATCATGTACATGCATACACATTTTTCATGTAATGCTTTGATTCTTTCTGATAAGAAAGCAACACAGCAGCAGTGATATCTATGGTGTAACCATTTCTCCCAATTGCACTGCTTCCTTTTCTCTGTCCATTGATACATATTTTTTATTATTACTTTGCTGATACACTAGGTATTACATCTGATGCAACACAGATGATTACCTATACATACGGTCCAAAAACTTTCCCTTCACTTTCTCAGTATGTTTTCTAGAACCACCTGTGCATGGTTTCAGGTCATTTTAGTTAAATTTGGTTATAATTATGGTAAAGCTTATCATGTTATCATCCTTTGAATATCTAGATAGCTTCGAAGACCAAGCAATTGTTTTTGGGTTTTTTTTTCTGGAATTGTTTATCTCCAAATTAAAATTAAATCATTAAGTAACATTTAAGAGGGAACCAAATATCACTAACATCAGGGCAAACAATATTTTTACTATTTTAAAAGAAAAACATATAGATTATTGAAAATGAAACTACAGTATTTCTGTCAAGCACTGTCTATTCGGTAGGACACTCAAGTTCAGTTTCTAGGGTTTCAAATGAAAAACACTGCCTCAAGCTTCCTCTGGTCTAGAAATCTGGAACTTAGATATATTAATAGGGTAGGGCTTATCAGCAATATTTCTCAGTGTACAAAGAGAATGAATCCAAGGGATAAGTGTAAACAAAGCAGAACAGCAATGGGAAGCTAAGAAGGAAGGAGAAAACAGGAACACAGAAAAGCAAAACTCATATTCCAGCTTAGGCAGGCAAGCTAAGACATATAGGTTCTTCGTGAACAGCTGCAAATTCAGTCCATCCCTCAGAGCAATAGGGGCAACCAGAGGGTAGGGGTAACCAATCTCCACTCAGCATTGTTCAGACTGGAAGAGGGACAACATTTCAGAAGGGCTGTGCCCCTGTCAGTGAGGAACACACAGTTTCTAAAGCATCTGTTATCTTCTTGGGATAACATTTCTTTTCTGAAGACGGATTGAGAGGTTCTCCATCTTCACCCTCTTCTGCTTCCAAGTAAGAAAACTTCCGAATTTCAAGAACTACTCATATATTGGCTTGATCTCACTTGTTAGTTAGCTACTCCCCAAGTTACTCAACTTCCTCACAGCTTCCCCAGCATAGTCAGTGGCAATGTCACATGCAGAGCGGCACTTGACACCCCTTCTACAAAGTGTATGGAACTCTCCCTTTCTATCCCTGCATGGGACAAAGCTCATTAACACAGTCAGAGCAAGTTTCATCCTACAGATAAACCAGACACATTTCTCTCACCTACTCATTAGCAAATAGGAACATTACCTCCCATTTGATAATTTATCTGTGTTTTTATTAATAAACTTCCCAGATGACAAACAGACAGACAGTTCCTCAGAGAACAGAGCTTCCTTGAACCATAATTCTCCCTACTCATCAGTAAGTGTCAAGACTAAGAAGATTATTCAGGGCTTCAAGTCACTGACTCTGGCATTCATTTCTGCATATTTCTTTATCTACTGTTATCTGCTTCCAAGGAAGGCCCTACAAAGCATACAGTGCTTTCATGGGTAGTTCAAGGAAGGAGCTCACAGAAGACAGTGACAAAGGTATGCAGCAACTCTTCCATGAGAAGAGAGGACAACAAAGGACAAGCAAAATAGAAAGTGACCTTCTTTCCATTTCTGGTTACCTGACCACAACATCAATCCTTTCACTGTTTATGACCAACAGATTAATCTCACTTGTGACTGAAGCGTCTGCCTGAACATTCTAAGATGCCAAAATCTACCCAGCCACAGATACAATTAAGCCTAGTTATTTCAGAGATCAGGAAACATTTAAACATTAAGGTTTTATAATATTTAGATTTGTATCCAAAACGTAAAACAGCTTCTCATTTAATCACTGCTATAGACCTACACTTAATTTTGCATATGCACATAAAAACAAAAATAAAGACATATGTTTAATATTATACAACTTTGTTTATTCTGTTTCTGTATTTGCTAAGATTTGTGATATCTGAACTCTAGACTCATTTCTTTTTTAAAAGGCCAACATCATATCTTTCAGACTGCTGTTTGTTTCCCAAAATTATTTCCATTGTCATGAACTTGAGATTTACAGCTGAAGCTATCAGAACTGTTTCTGAGCACATTATATCAAAGGAAGAAAAAAATGGTTCATAAAGAAAAGCTGACTACTGCCTTAATTATTGAGAAGTTGCTACTTCACAAAAGTGGTGCAGGGATTCGAGAAAGTGACAAAGTCACAAAACTCAAATTCAGAGGCACTGGGCATATTAAAACTCACCAGAAGTTGCATTGGACATTGGCTATGTCTTCATGACTACCAATATTTTTACAGCTGAGCTGACTGTCCCAGCAGTTTCATTTGCTGCTCACTTCGAGCTGATGTCATGCCACCCACCAGCTGTTTGCATTTTTCTTCAGCTTTTGAGACTTAGGGTGACCATGTTTACAGTTCATCTACTTTTTTTTTTTTCCCTGCCAAGGAAGAAGGAATCATTGTTTGTGAATTCTTTTATTCTGTCACTTTACATAGTTGTTATCCATTATCCAACCAAATTATAAAATAAATTGATATTGGTACATGCTTCATATTCAACATGATCCACATGCTGCTGGCTTGCTTCACTGCCTACAATGTTGGCTTTGTGCCAAAGGTAATCATGCAGTACCCTCTGACATTTTCATTCTGAATGAATCTGGCACAAATTTCACATACTTAACACTTCATTTATTCACTGCAGATAACAGTCTGTGCTATCAGTCAGCTCAGTTACAAGGGAAGAACATTCAAAGACTTATTTCCCAAATCATGAAGAATTGACATAACTCACTGTGTGTTCTATACTTAGTTTAAGCAAACAAAAGATTGAACACATCCACAAACACTTATTTACACAAAACTTTTGCACGTTGAGGGCATCTCATTGGTATCAAACTGTTTATCTTCAGAGTTTTGCAACTTACTGCAATGAGCCTCCTCACGAAGGAAAATTTTCACTGGGGGATTTAGCAAAAAAACGACCTCGTTCAAATGCACATCAGTTTTTGCAAACCAGTCACAACACAGCAATATGCTGGGTGCTGTGCAGACATGTTCAAGTCTGAACAAGCGATTGCTCAGCTTCAGCTGCAACAAAGCTGAGCAGTGGGTCTGCCATGCAAACTGGAACAAACTGAAAATTTACAAGCACAAGTAAATGCTCTTGTGGCTCTGCAGGAGCGTATGTGTGGCATAAAGCAGCACAAGTGAAGCCAGACCATGATGAAAGGCAGCACCTAAGTAAACACAGTTCTCCTTTTCACCTCTGGGAACAGCAGGCGAACAGAACTCATTTGATGGGATTAGCTCTCCAGCATGGCCTGCAGTCACACAGAAGCTGGTTATCATTGTAGAGTTGTACCTTTGGTGAGATGCTGGCAAGCACAGTGCTAAGTCTTGTACTGCATGGAAAGCTATGTACTTTCCTCAGCCATCTGTACACCACCCCATTTTGCAGATAGGCCTTAAGAATTGTCTGAAAAGAAAAGTGCCCATGATACTCCTCTATCAAGAGCAAGTATTACATTACAAAAAGATCTTTTTCATGCGGCCATATTCTTTGCAACACAAAAAAGGTTACCAGATGCTGCCAATAAACCTCTACTTGTCAAACAGAGCAACCGTCCTCCATGCATTTTGTTAAATATAATGTAAATATAATGCTGTAATAACAAGACTATATTCCTTCCCCTTCACCCAATTGCAGTATTAAAAAAACAAAGGCACAACAGACAAACGCAAGCAGGCAGAGAAAATATTGCTCTGGGAACTTAATTTTTGCATTAATTCAACCTCACTTTTGAGCCTTCACTTTTCATGTGTGAAAGTTTCCCACTGAAACACTGTCATCCTACCCTCATCATGGTTTTGCAAACAAAGGTGAAATGAGGTGCAGCTCAACAGAGAATGCATTAAGGTTCACTGACCTCTTGAACAGGACCTGAAGTTACTTACCAGTTAGAAAATAAAAAGAAAGCAACTATTTATAATCAGTAGGAAATACTATGACCTAAACAAAAAACTTAAGAATTGCAGAGAGCAGCTTGTTCCAAAGAGATCAACACACTTGCAAAAAAAGGATGAAATTTGAACTCTAACAAGTCTAGCACCACAACCACCACCCCCGGCAGCCTGTTCCATGCGCACCATCCTCACATGAAGAACCTTTTCCTGATACCCACTCAGACCCTCCCCTGATGCAGCTCCATGCCGTTCCCTCTGGCCCTGTCGCTGTCACACAGAGCAGAGCTCAGCGCTGCCCCTCTGCTCCCTGTGAGGAGCTGCAGCCGCCATCAGGCCTCCGCTCAGCTCCTCTGCTCTGGGCTGTGCCAACCAGGGGACCTCAGCTGCTCATCATACATCTTCCCCCCCAGGCCCTTTGCAATCTTCGTAGCCCTCAAACTGGTACATCACAGGAATTGGGATATCAAGTAAACCATTTGGAGTTACATCAAGGGTATATAAGGAAAACTCAGAAGGACAAGGGCTCCAAGTTGAACAGAGAACCTAACATATCATCATGCCTTTGCATCTTCCACCAAGTGCTACAATAAGCAAAGACAATCTGTGTTTTGATGTACACTTATTTACACTTAAACGTAACACCCCTGCAGAACAGCGATTGGAAAGCAACATTCTCCTCCAGCAAAGTAATGATCTACATACGAAGATACTATTCAGTATGTTTGGCCCTGTACTGTACAGACGTGCCTACCGTTACAAGGCAGTTTCCATTCCCATATGAAGCAGAAATTGACAATGCTGCAAAAACACAGTTACCAGGCACTCTCTGCAGCCCTGCCACCCTTCCCCAGCACGCTGGGTTGTGGCAGGAACTTGCTTGCCAGCCATGCTGTGTTGTCCAGCTGCCCTGTTGAATACTGAGGATAGTACTAGTCTATACATCTCAGCTTGCAATTTTACCTGGAGTTGTGGGTGCTTTGTACCCTCAAAATCCTGAAGTTGTACTTTTAGTGATGCTCCAATTGGTTTATGCTCATCAAAAGCCACATGAACACTGAGACAAGCATGTGATACACATTCTCACTGCAGAAGAGGAAACCTTTCTGGTGTACTTGACATTTGGAGTTTACATCTTGCAGATTAGTGTTTGCTTCAGATTTCTGGTAGGTTTGACACAAAATTATGTTAACCAATGAAGAATCCAGTCAGTTTATTGCATTAAAAACAAAACCAGAGCAGTAACACTTTAGCAAAGATTTTGTCAGTAAACCAGAAGTAATTTTATTTTATAAAAACTCTTCCAACTTCAGTATCTCCTGAAGAGGCTTAGCAATCAGATATACAATGCACTTTCACTGGTATTTTAATTTTGCTTTAAGGTTTTATGTTAGCCTACAAAAACAGTAGTCAATAATGGCAGTAAAGACTAGTATCTGGCACCTAGAGCAAGGCAAGCAAAACAATTCCATTCACAGCATGGAAATAACACATTAAAATGTCCAACCTATCTAGACATTTAGTAGAAATTAACAATACCAAATTTGTCTTTGGACTTGTGGCCTTAATTAGCTCACGACTACACATATGTTTTTTCTTTCTTACCTTCCACAACTCTGACAGTAAGTCAGTATTTTCTACAAGCAATTTTAAATTCACTCTTAGAATCACCTTGGAGAAAGAAATTGTGCCATTAAGTGCGAAAATCGTATTTGGTTAAATATTTTCAGAGGTCTTTGTCTTTATTTATAAATAACCAGTAAATGGCTGCCATTTAACAGCCTAATACAGTAATTCTTATAATTTTATGTAATGCTTATAATGAAGCTGCAAGTACAATTCCTGCAGCAGAGGGCCAAAATGCTGATACTGGCAATGAACCTAGTGCTTGCCAAATTTCATGATCTTATTCATGTGTGCCCAACCCTGGCAGCTGTCCAAAGTGTGAGGTTTTATGCTTGATTTAAGCCTTATCCTGCAGTTCCTAGCTCTCAAATAATGCTGGGGGGGGGGGGGGGGGGGGGGGAGGAAGAGAAAAAATTGTGAATACAGGAAGAAGAAAGGGAGAAAAGGGATAAAACTGTATAGCTGCATATATAAAGAAAAAAAATAAGACAATTGAAGAGTAGTAAAATTTCTGCAAGGACAGCAAGTTGAGAGAGGTGATTCTGCCCCTCTACTCTGTGCTGCTGAGGCCTCACCTGGAGCACTGCATCTAGATGTGGAGTCCTCAGTACAGGAGAGTCATGGAGCTGTCTTTTAATGGGTACAGAGGAAAGCTGCATATATGATCCAAGGAATGGAACACCTTTCCTATGTGGACAGGCTGAGAGAGCTGAGGCTGTTCAGCCTGGAGAATAAAAGGTTCCAAGGTGACCTCATAGTGGCCTTTCAGTATCTAAAGGGGGGCTAAAGGAAAGAAGGGAATAGACTCTTTATCAGGATCTGGGCTTATAAAAAAGAGGAGATGGCTTCAAGCTTAAAGAGGGTAGATTTAGGTTGGACATAAGGAAAATGTCTTTTACAATGAGGATGGTGAGGCACTGGAACACGTAGCCCAGAGATGTGGTTGATGCACCATCCCTGGAGACTTTCAAGGAGAGGCTGGATCGGGTCCTGGGCAGTCTGCTCTAACTGTGGTGTCCCTGTTCATAGCAGAGGAGTTGAACTAGATGACATTTAAAGGTCCCTTCCAACTCTAAGGGTTCTATGATTCTGTTAAATATTTAGTTTGTTTCATAAACTCACTGGACTGCCGTATAAAATAAAAAAGAAAGAAAAAGAAACAAGCAGTTGTAACCTACTTCCAAGCTCTAAGGGGACTTCACAATAGCTATAACCTCACACAACATTTAGAAACACAGAAGAGACTCCCTGGAAGTTTAGCATACACAGGTTGTAGTGTACAACCCTTTGTTATCTTCAGTGGCACTGGCCACGTTTGGGAGACAATTGAGGTATTCACAAAATGGCTTAGGTTGAAAGGGACATTAAAGATCATCCAATTCCAACCCCACTGTTGTGGGCAGGGCTGCCCCCCACCAGATCGTATTGCCCAGGGCCTCATCCAAGCTGGCCTTAATGCCTCCAGAGATCAGGCATCCACAGCTTCTCTGGGCAGACTGTTCCAGTGCCTTACCACCATCTGAGTATAGAATTTCTTCCTAATATTTCACATACATCTCCCCTCTTTTAGCTTTAAGTCATTCCCCATTGTCCTCTTACTGTAAGACTGCATATATTCTGCAGGTTGAGGATTATTCCACTGTACTTACACTGCTACTAATCTATGGGCAATTTAGTGTTGAGCACTAATGCTACCACTGTTTTCAACAGAGAGAGAGAAAAAAAAAAGTTGCTACACATTTACAGTAAATAAAGTTAATTTAAGATCTGAGGGAAATCTGCATTCTGACAGCTGCCTTCAAAGCTGGAATCCAGGTTCCCACTGTGCTGATAACTCTGAACACCTTGATGGCCCAGGAAGCCTGCTGTTTAGTGAACAGCAAAAAACAAACAAAAAAAACCCAAACAACTGTTTTTCTTTCAATAAAACCATTTTCTGGGTTTCTCCTCAAGGGCACCTGGATTACATTAAAAATATTATTTTTATTAACATTGGATTCAATCTTATACCTTCTTCCTATCCCTTCCCACAGAAACTAGGGAGAATATTCTCCTCCCCTTGAAAATTGCACAGGAGAGCAATTCTCTTTCCTAGCCAGCACCATCTGGATATAAAGCTTAAAATGTCGAGAGGGCATGAGGAGAGCTGCAGCAGGCCAGCAAGTGGATGGGGAAGGCTAATGGTAATTTGCATACTCATTAAAATTCAGTATGCTTCAAAGAGATAGAAGAAAATTGAAGGAGATAATGTATAAATGCAGTAAAAAGTAACAAGCAGAAATAGCCTAAAACCAGGAAATAAAAAAAAAAAAAAAAAAATCACTGCAGACATCAGGGAAGAAAATGTTTCAGTACTTCTAGTTGGAAAATTGAACAACTTGAGAAAGGAGGCTGCTGAAAGCCACAAAGCTTGAAAAAATAATAATAATAAAAACCAATGCTTTATATGGAAATCCAGCAAATGCTTCTAATCAGAAGTTCTCAATTTATTTGGGCTGGGGCTTTTTCCAGGAGCAGAAGTTATTTCCAGAACTTGATCCCTTTGTCACTCCTGAGAAGATGATCAATGCTTCTGAGGACTTGAGACCTGATGAATAGTCAGTACTCAAGGTGCTCTGGAAGTTCTTCCCCAGTCTGGTTTTATATATTGGGACAATAAAGCGTGGTAACTGCAGATGAAGAGTCTTTAATGCAAAGATGCCCTGCACCTACTATGATTGGTCCGAGCAGGATTTTTCTCATTTCGGTGGAAAGCATGTAGCCAGCACATCCATTTTCGTAATTACCACAGAGAACTAAAAGAGCCAAGGTGTCCTCCCCCTGATATGAGTATGCAAGCAGACTTTTAACGTGATAGACGCAAGTTCATGAAAGCATGTTATATAGGTTTTTCAACGTCTTTCTCTAGTATTTATACCAACTTGCTCTTGTGAGGTCCCATCTGGAGTACTGCGTCCAGGTGTGGGGCCCCAAGCACAAGAAAGACATGGAACTCTTGGAGCAGGTCCAGAGGAGGCCACTAAGATGATCAGAGAGCTGGAGCACCTCTCCTGTGAAGAAAGGTTGAGGGAACTGGGCTTGTTTAGCCTGGAGAAGAGAAAGCTCTGGGAAGACCTCACTGTGCCTTCCAGTACTTGAAGGGAGCATATAAACAGGAGGGGAAACGGCTGTTCACAAGGGTGGATAGTGATAGAACAAGGAGGAATGGTTTTAAACTGAGACAGAGGAGATTTAGTTTGGATATGAGGAATTTTTTCACCCAGATGGTGGTTACACACTGGAACAGGTTGCCCAAGGAGATTGTGGATGCCCCATCCCTGGAGGCATTCAAGGCCAATTCAAGGCTAGATGTGGCTCTGGGCAGCCTGGTCTGGTAGTTGGTGACCATGCACATAGCAGGGGGTTGGAACTGGATGAGCATTGAGGTCCTTTTCACCCCAAGCCATTCCATGATTCTATGAAATTCCTCCACTGGCATTCAGAATTAGGCACATTTTCGCTCTCTTTCTCCACACAACTGCATTTTTAGGTACTGAAGGAAAAAGATCAGAATGCCATGTGTCAGATTTGGGATCTTAGAAACATAATGAAGCCTCTGGAGTTCATATAGCATATACTTCTTACTCTTCACATTGGAATCATTCCAGAGCTTAAAGATAAGTACAAAACTGCATAACATTGAGCAAGGAAGAGTAAATTAATTTAATTCTTAGATTTTTGTGTAAACTCTGCTCTCTTAACTAAATCACAAGAAATCAGAAGAATATACATACAAGTTGGAAGGAGTCTAGACACGTGGTCCACCATCAGTGTCCAAATGCCAAGCATACACAACCATAAAAGCCATTGGTTACAGAAGTAGGAATCCTAATTACAGGAGGAGTAAAAAAATCCAGCCAAATGTGCCAATATCAATATTTTATGCATTGAACCACAGGATATAACAGAAATGTTCCACCAGCTCTTCTTACCAGTATCAACCACACATTCCTTCTAAATCAAAAAAAGGATTCTCTGCATCTGGAAAGTATTATTAATGTGCAAGATAGAGTAGCAGAGAGTACTTTGCATGAGCTGGCTACTGTGAAGCCTGCAATGTACCACCCAAGATATTCCATCATACAGCCTGTCTAAATTCAAGAACTATTTCTACCTCAAATGCGTTCCACAAGGCAAAGACTCTCATAAAGACATATTGGTACCACAACCAAGATGAAATAAATTGCTGGGCACATGGACAGGATTATTTTCAGGTTTCATGTTGACTCTAGAATAGGCTTGATTGTGTCTTCAGTAACCATTTTCTATCAAGAAACACGCAGTCAGCATCTACTCATGAAGTGAGGCCTTTTTTCAGTATAACATTCAGAAAAGCCACCACAATCGCAAAGACACTCTGATATTCCTAAGAAAACCATGTTCTGCAACAATCTTTAAAAGGTGAGTATGGAGAAACATGGGATAATATCTAGGAGCAGCTGAAAAAGCAGCAGTTCATTAGTCAGACCTGCTGTCTGCCCAGATCTCTCCTCATGTTGACATTCTTCTCCTTAACTTGCTTGTCTTTCCCTCTCTAGTGGTAAAATTATGACTTCAGCTTTATTATTAACTTTAAATCTAGTTTTAAATTAGTAATACTGCGTTCTTATAATCAATATTAATGCTATCCAGTACATGAAGGTTAAGAGTGATCTGTGTGGGGATTCGGAGGTTGTGATTTTCAGAGGACCATTTTTGTTTTGTGCTTTAACCTTTGCCATGAAAAAAAAAAAAAAGGATGAAAAAAATAAACCAACCCCATGAAATTGCCTGTCCTGTCAAAAGAGTTTTCACACTGTGGTTTTCACTCAGTTCCAGTGCAGCACCTTTGTGAAATTATAGGATCAAGGAACTGCATGCGAACACAAAAATGCATGCAAGCCAGTCGTTGATAACATACACCCGAGTTAGGCCACAGAAATGCAGGTATTTCACAATAAGTTATCCAGAGACAAGTGGAAACAGCACATCAGTTAAAGTGGCTGATGCAGCAGAAATGGCACCACTTTTCATCTAACTTCCTAAAGAGTTTTCAGGGTCAACTCCCTCCATCCCAGAAATTAGAATTTCCAGAGACCCTTATTTTATTGAAGGCTGCATTCTTTATTTACAGTCTATATTTTTTAAAGCACAATCACTATAACATAAAGCACCAGAATTTAAGGATGAAGCTTGAGTGAAAATTTTAAATGTGCTAGCTGTAAAGTCTGTAACAAGATACCACATCAGCAAGATTCAGATCAAATACACACAAGCAACTTCTTCGCTTACCAAGTATTATACTTCAGTCTCATACTCGTAAGAAACTAATATCCCTGCGACCCCATTCTGTCATCCAGATTTCATTGGTGCGCAAAGAATTTTGTCACCTTCTTGACGAAAGAAAAAAGTGGTTTGAATTGTATGAAAAACAAAACATATATATGTCTCTTTCTCTCACTCTCTCTCCCTCTGTAAACATATTATTAAAGGAAAGCCCAATTCCTAGGAATTCTTTTAAAATCCTGTTAGCAGTCATGATCTCTTAAGAATCAATTACAACAGCAGAAAAAGGTGAAGGTGCTTTGTTTCACAAAAATGTGTTCTTGTCCTGGCTCCACCATCTTTACACTCTTCTTTCATGTATTTACACACATTGATAAGATCCTCCCTGAGCCTCCTCTCATCCAGGCTGAACAGTCCAAAATCTATCAGCCTCTCCCAACAGGAGAGGTGCTCCAATCCCTTAATCATCTTTGGTATCCCTCTCTTTCTTAATTTGCAGATGGAAACAGCTAGAGAAGCACTTTGAAGGGAGCAAAAAGCTCCCATAAAAAAATATACCTGGAAGAATGGGGCAGATACAGGGAATGTGCCTGCTGTGCAAAAGCCCTGGTGAGATCAATAATAATAATAAGCATGAATAGCACGTAGAAAGGAGATGGAGCAACTTCACTGTAAGGAGAAAGGATGAAAATAAACAAATTAGAAGGAAAGACCAAATGCATAGGTTAAGGCCCTCAGTGCCCAAAGAGTCTGTTGAAAAGACGATAACAGAATGGAGCAAGATCCTACTGTATCCATACAGACTCACAGATTAAAAACCAAGACAGCATTCCTTTGGCATACAAGGGCGACAGTCACAAACAAAAAATAACATCTGTGTTTTCCAAAATGCAGTCAAGTGACAGAATTCTGTCAAATATTACAGGATAGGCGAGGCCTGGCCTTGCAGGAAAGTAGATGTCTTCCATGAGTCAGTCACTGAACTTCATTCAGGTTCTTAGACACGGACAGTTAAAAATGACCACAAGTTGAAAATGATAATAGGTTCATCTAAACTTTAAAAGTCCACATATATTTTATAAAATCAGTCATTTAATATTCCATTTCATTGGCCAAATGAAGTGGAATATCACACTCAGGGAGCCATGTTTCATCAATTCTCATCTGCTGTTGAATACTTTCAACCAACTGACCCAACTATGGTGATGGGACTTACATGTTTTATTCTGGAGATTATTGTGACTCAGAACACTGTTTTAATCCTCGTCAAAAAACGACACTTTACAATTAAGATGGCAATGTCTGAATGGAAATAGATGAAAACCTCTGTCACATCTTTTCCTCCGGTATATTCATTGCTCCCGGGAGTTCATCCATATACTCTATTTACAAGATGAAACACCTTCTCTCATTTTTTCAATAAATATCCTTAAAATATATTAGATTGTTAGGATTTATACAGGGATATTTGGCAGGCCTTTCAGGGCTGCCAGAGAAATTGAATATGTGGTCTTTTACACAGAGTGAATTATCTGAATAAATGTGTATTGGGAGAATTCTACTTATCTTTGTCTGATTAATTCTCAGACAAATACATATATGTTTTCACTAATGTCAGTGGTTGTAGAGCACAACAGAAAATATGTCCTTGGGCTGTTCTTGTAATATCCATGGTAGAAAAGTGACCAGTAACACTGATATATTAAACAAGAAGAAAAAAAAAAAGGCAAATAAAAAAATTTAAAAACACCTCTTGAGCTGTAGGAGAGAGTCATCTACTTTGCTTATTTCAGCTTTTCATTATATTTGGGTTTAGTTTTCTAGTTTTCTTTAGCTTTCTAGTTTTACCTTGCTAGACTTTAGCACAGGAAATACATAAAGGCAGAAATGAAATGTTTATCAACTGCATCTCACTCAACACTACAGAGCACTTTCTAATAGCTCTTTATTGTGGAAGGCCAACATTACATTTGAAAGGGTAAATGGCTTCCTACTATTTTGAGGAATACCTAAGGTCACTTTCCTGTGCAAACACATCATAGTATTTGCAAACCTACTTGGAGAGTCAAATGATATGTCTGACACATTTAGTCAGGTTTGACATAACACACATCTGAACTGAAAGAAACTACTGACGTGCTCAACTGCGCTACTTTGAAGGAGAACCTCACAATACCCCACAATTTTGCTTTCTCTTTCAGACAAAGAGAAATAGGACTTGTTACTGATATTATGCGTAGAAGATTTCAGCCTCAGAAAAAATAAAATAAAATACACTGCCCCAGCACTGGAACTACTGTGAAGCCAGTGGCAATTAAGTGTTCGTATCTTGAGAGGAAAAAAAAATAAATCAATATTAAGTCTGTTCCCATTCAAAAGAAAAAAGCAGCAAGAACTGAAGAACTGCTTAATTCTAGCAGAGATGAAAGAAAATGGTGGCAGTGGTTTTGCTTCTACAGAAGATGCCTCAGTCACTAGAAAATTGCATCAGAGGAAGAAGCCATGTACACATGCTTCTCTCATATCCATTTAATGATACATCCAGGCAAGGCTCAACTAATATTGAACCATACTGTACGCTCACCTTAAAAATACAACATGTAATTAATACAGAAGATCTGACTTTCATCAGTGAGAGAGTTCATTATCATTTTTAACCACAGTTTCCAGCTGTAAAAAGAAATAACAATTTTGCTTTAAATTTATCAAAAAGAAAAAAGAAAAGTATGGGTGTGAAGATGGTTTTAAAGAGTGTCTTACTATTTCTTAGAAACAGATTATGCTTTTTCAAGAAGCAAGTGAAAACTGAAATCTTCCCATCTAAAGGAAAAGCAGCATCAGAAAAAGACATGTACTGAATGTATCCTGATGCTAAAAGAAAAGCCACTTAATCTCCTGTACCTGTGGAATCACAGGTAGAATTTGCTATGTATACAATGAAGAAATACTTGGAACAAAATGGAGAAATATCTCAAGAGCAAAAAAACAATAACCAAAAAAAAAATCAAAGGCATCATTGAACAAAACAGTAAGAACTCTACTACTCTACATTTTTGTAGCAAAAGAAAAAAAAAAGAAAAAAAAAAAAAAACAAACCCAACAAATCAGTGTTTTTAGCACAAAGAAGAATGCTGAAAGATTTCATAATGCTTT
Source organism: Tympanuchus pallidicinctus (assembly GCF_026119805.1). Classification (NCBI taxonomy): domain Eukaryota; kingdom Metazoa; phylum Chordata; class Aves; order Galliformes; family Phasianidae; genus Tympanuchus; species Tympanuchus pallidicinctus. Next base: position 12,981,289 of record NW_026294769.1, read on the forward strand.
TCAAGTTCACCAGTAGTTGTTTCGAAGAGTAAAGGAATCATCTGTTCTCCATACTCAAGTTGTTAGTTCCATGACGTAAGTACTGGGATTAAATTGCAAATTCAGATTTGACAACCAAAAGCTCTGAACACACAAAGACAACAAAACACTAATGCAACAGAACTTACACAGACTGTTTGCAAACCAGAGGGCTATAAAGCAAAAAAGACAGATTCTCTGCCTGTGAGACTGCAATCTTTAATGCTCACCTTTCCCTTCCCCTCTCTAGAAAATAAACAGAAGTGATTATTTGCCTCAAAGGTTGATCATGGGAGTTTGCCACAGACTTAAAAGTAGTCTACATGTTGAATACCATTTTCAGGAAACAGGAACTATTAAAGACATAAAACAACAATTTAGAATTACAATAATTTTATTTCAGATCAACAAAAAAATCAATCTTTAAAAAAAGATTGACAAAAGAATTCCCATCACAATTTCCAATTGCAAATTTCAAAGGAAAGCCTCAAGCCTCCCTACATTGAATATGGATTTAGAAACAGACATAGAGAAAATAAAGAAATAAGATTCCTCTTTCTTCTGCAGGGACTCAAGTTGTGAGATTTTAAAAAGAAACAAAAGTAGAGGAGATACTGACTACTCCTGGCCCAAGTTTCCCATAGTAGTAGGCTAAATGAGACCTTGAGCAATACTTCTCCTTTCAGAAGTAACAATGCAGTCACTCAGATGCCTACACATGGGCTCTACTGCTTTCAAGAAAACTACAATTTTGTTCACATTTTGAGAAACATTTTTAATTTTTTTTTTCTTTGCGCCAATGGAATAGTACGAGAAAGTGCTGCCACCTTCAGTAAAAACTCCCTGCAGCAGGCAGGGCATACCCGTTTTGGACCTAGACGTTACGAATCTCAGCCAGCACAGTAGGGTCAAACTGTATTCTGAGAAACCTGCTAACCTCATCTATTCGCTCTCAGCCATGGACTAGCCTCCAGCTAATTAACTGCCAGTGTGAGAGTGGACCAGTGCCAGAATCTGACTTGTATAATGGTTTGTCACTAAGAAAACCTGGAGAAATCCCTTTTTCTACTGCCCCTTCTCCATTCCTATGGAAGTGGAAGAAAAAAAACAGGGTGGCAATACAAGGTGGCAACCTGTCCATGTCAGGAGGGCTGGGACTAGATGTTAAGGTCTCTTCCAACCTAAGCCATTCTATGATAACAAATGAATCACCAACAGGAACTCGAAGATGGATTTTAATGGGTCAGCACTGATTAGGACTGCTCCCTACAGTACAAATTTATGCTTTTAAGAAGGCTACCATAAAAAATAAATCATGACAACCTGCAGGTCTGTTTCCCCTCCTGCTTAGATCATTGTTTTGTCCATAAAGAGAAGTCATTATCACCGCTTACTGAAAATGCAAAAATACAGTGCCTTAAAAGGAACAGTCTCTCAATCTGCTCAATTATTTCCATAAAGGACACTATTGCTTAAACACATTCTCTTGCAGCTCTATATGGCATATGGTCAAATGACATTTACTAGAACTCTTTCTTTCCTTTTGGCTATGTAAGCCGGGCTGGCTGTCATATCCCCATTCCCATCTCAGCCCAGTAAGATGCAAATCCACAAGCCAGTTTGAAACCACCATGAAAGGAAACAAACCTGTGGCAGTGAGGGCAGGACAGACGGGATTACAGGAATTGGTCGGCCATCTGTACCTCACCTTCAGAGCTGTGGAGTGATTTCCAGAGGAGTAACAACAAACATCAGCTATAGCAACAGTCAGGTCCACATGGAAGAGACAGGGCTGGTGTTTGATACCTGACCCACGAGGAGATGCCCAGAAGAGATCTTCAAGGATACCTTAACAGCAGCAGAGGGTTCCTCCAGCCCAGTCCAGGACCAGGGCCCCACAGGACAGGCAATTGCACCATATTGCCTTGCTGAGCTTGTCCCCAGGATATTCATCTCTTTTTCAGATATAGAAGTCATGCCTCTCAATAAGACTTACTACAGAATAACTTGTTCTGATACATGGAAAACTACTGTCTATGTTACAGGAAACTCCTGCTACAGTCAGATAACTATAGTGTCTTGTTTCACACAGGTAATGCTTCACCGCCTCAGCTCTACCATGGGCTGCTATGCTGGCATGCAGCATCTCTGCCTCCTTTCTCTAATCTTGTGATTTCTTCTTCTATTTGTCTTATTGTTTTTTCATGCCTCTCCTTCTCTGCCTGTCTCCCTTTCCACTCTTTCTCATGTGTTTTCTGAGACAATGCAATGTTGGCTGTTGTGCTCAGCAGCAACCTACACTGGATTTCCTGTGGATGCAGAAGCCAGTTGTGTCTGGCACAAGGCAGACCCTGACATCTTCTCATAGAGGCCTCTCTTGCAGCCTTCCCACTGCCTCTACTAACATCTTGACAGCTACAGCCAACATAACGGAGCACATCTTGCAAATAAATCAGCTATGGGATCAACCATCCTTGGAAAATTTCTTTGAAGCTGGTTGAGGTCGGAGCAGGTGGCGGGACAGGACACACTCCAAAGAACAATTGCAACATAATTTTTTCTCTGATTCTATGAAAATATTCCAGATGCATCTGTGTAATTTTAGCTACTGTTATCCCTATACATGTATGGCAGCCTAGAGCTTAACAGACACAAAGGCAGAGTCAATAACCTGCCATTTTCCTTGGTGTTGTACAAAAAGTTTGGTCTCAACAAAGTACAATTGCCCTTGTATTATACTGGATATTATACTTAACCTAACTGCTCTAAAGCAATCTAATTGAGAATGTTAGCTAGGTTAGAGACTTAGCTAGTTGTGTAATTAAGCATAATTGAGACTTTGACTGAGACACAAACTAGTGAAAATAAACCATGAAGATTCCTCCTTTTAAAGCTCTCTTTGAAGTTCACTAATGCCATAGACAGTTGGAAAAATAAAAATAAAAATCAGAAAATAACTAAGTAACAGACAAGATCTGATACTGAGAGGATGTGCCACTGTGGATTGTGCCAAGCTGAGCGATGAGAGGACTGTTTGCAGACTGAAACCAGGTTGTGAACCAGGAATCTGGTCTGTCAGACCCCTAAGCAGCCTCCAGTCACCCCTGTTCAGAGAAAGCTGAGAGGGCATTTTCTGAGTGTTTGGTTTGTATGTATTTCTTTAAATAAAAAGAAGGAAGAAAAGAAAGAAGAGTGCATCATTTGTTCTCTTGGGGTTCCAGTCCTGAGGAAAATCAGATACTTGAATCTGTCAGCAGCAGTTCTTCACTCTCTAGGCTGACATAGAATGAGTAAGCTGAGTTAAAACTGAGCAGGTATCTAAACTGAATTTTTTGTTTCACTAGGCTTGTCGAGATAAAACATTAAAATATGATTTTAGCAAAAGCAGATCAGTCCAGCCACTAGAGAAGGAAAACTGAGTGACTGCTTTGGCTCTCAGCAAATTTAATCTTTTTTCCAACGCTTCCTCTTTTCTTTTTCTTGCAGTAGGCAAAGACTTCGTATCTGACCATGCTTTTTCTATGTGCTTTGATCTAGGCTATGTTTTGATAACATGCAGTTAAAATATCTTTAACTTAAAGAGCATGAGTAATGTACATCCATCCCACCAAACTACCTAAAGAATTTGTTCAATTAAATAAATATCAATAAAAAAGGTTTGTAGAAGAATCCAAGTAACCGAGATTTACTCTCTTCCATTAACATAATACTTTGCTTTCCTTCCTCCAATGACAGATGCCAGACAATTTATTTTCCCTGAGAACAAGAATCTTAATTTAATTTTATGTTTAAACGGTCATTAATTCAAGATTTTTCTGCTCACACAGGAGAAGTTTTATTATAGTAAAAGGACCCTGCAAAAACCGAGGAAGAAAATATACAGCTATATAGATATATTAAAACAGATGACCGGAAATTGACTAGCACAGCTTTTTTTCCTGCTTTGTCTAAACATTTTTCTTTGGTCTGTTTGCCACCCTGCAAAAGTCAATGATTTTATCTGGGTTTAAATTACCGCATCCTAAAAACATGAAACTACTGAATGCCCATTTCCTTCTAAAGCCATTTTGATTCTCAAGCAACGCAGATAGGATACTTAAAGATATATGCATTACCAGCTACATACGTTACTTACAAACTAATAGCAAGTCAGTGATTTTCTCATTTACTCTCACTTAACAGGAAAAGCAACAGCACGTTTATTAAGCCTTCGTGCTTGCACAGCTGATTTCAGCATTCAGCAGCACCTCTCTGTTGTTCTGCAGCTCAGCACCACATGCAGCATCTCCCAGATAAAACTATCTCAATCTTTTGTTTTATTCTGGAAACTCACTCCAGAATTTTCTGTTATAATAAGAATGGAAAACTGCCCCATGGGTAAGCGTTCAGATATCTCAGGGTGACAGATCACAGATCTCCATTCCCATCACACAACCACAAGCCGCAGTACATACACCACACGGTTAGCCTACACCTGTGCAGCATATCAGAGCTTCTTCAGAGGTGCAGCGTATGAACTACAGGTTATACTTCTGAACAAATGGTACCTTTGAAAAGCCTGGTAGTCAGGAACAAAGCACGTGCATTGTCCTGTCAGAAAGGAACAGTCCATGAACTACTGGCTCACCACACGTACTGCAAGGCAATTATTTGGCAGGTGACACCCATGTTATTTTGCAGGTGTGTATTTACCTTTTAGTGTTTTCTGCTTTCACTTCATTTCTCTTAGGTTTTGGGGTTTTTTTCTTTCTTTTAAACATGTGGATGTTCCTATGTTTTAAAACTAAGGAAGCTAACAGTACTAAGAGACTTTGGTATAGCTCTGGCTCATTCCAAGTTGAAAGAAAAAGGCTATGTGCAACAGAAGCAAATGGACAATCTGAAATTTGCCCATCATCACTTTTCTAAACCTGATTTGTCACAGGTAACAAAGACATACGTATCAAAGCTGTACTCTGTTTCCTTTGTACTTACTTATCCTAAGTGCAAGAAGTGTGACTGCAGAACGTGTGGTAGTGAGGATTACATTTGTACTCTCCCCTAGTAAGAAATGAGGAAACACGGAAAAAACACAGCTTAAAACCATAAAGAAAATAGTAGGATTATCTTCGCTTCCAGCAGTCTAGGATGTGGATGGGAAAGAAGGTAGATGATATTGTGCACAACAGAATGAGAACATTTAGACAGAAAAAAAAAAGAGTAACCTCCAACTTCTAGGAGGAGGATTAAGGAGAAGGGGAGGTGGTCAAGTCCCTGTCTTCTGAAAATGCAAATAGGATAGTTCAGCTTAACACTCCAGAAAGAAGATACAACTACCTGTCATTTTTATGGCCAAACATGACAAATGATCAAGCAGAGGGTGTGTACAAACCCTATGGAAGACATCTCCTTTTTATGAAACTGCCAGACAGATTAGTTCTTTCATCACAGATGACTGTGAACTGTGAAATCCCCAAGTCTTTACAGCTAGCTGCTGTAACATGTCTTACTCTTGCGAACACTTATCTAAAGGTAAAGCTTCAAGGTAAGCTTTGCAGAACCTTTCCTTCTGTCTCTCAGTCAAATGAAAAAAAAAGAATTTTCCTTGTTTACTGGAAAAGGACTGATATTTTCCTGTGTTTTCTTACACTGATATTTGATCAGTAACCAGTCCCTATTTGGAGGAAAAAAGAAAAAAAAAGATCAAACTACAACTCTAAGGATGTGTTTTTGTGGATTCTACGATATGGGCTAGATGATCTTTAAGGTCCCCTCCAACCTAAGCATTCTGTGATTTGGTGACTCCTATGATGGAAGACATGTTTGCAACATGGGGTTTCACTTTTTGTGAAGATTGCATCCCTAAGTTCAGAGCAACTTCAGAAACAACCAGGAGCCACACGGTGCATGACCAGCTGCATGCTGAAGGCCCAGATTTTTTTTTCCATTCACTGCTTTGGAAGAAAGATCCATCTCATGCTGTAAAGACAAGCCATAACAACCCAAAACATGACATACTGAACAGATATACAACCTTACTGCAGGGCAGACACATTCAAAGAAGCAAAGAGGGTTACAGATGTTTGCTTACTGCAACTTTTTCTTCATTTAGCTACAATACAGTCAACCAGCTAATTGATATTCCTACCAGAGTGCCAAACAAACACATTTGATAAAATTCAGTTTGTCAGTATTTTGTCACATTTGAAGCTTCCTGGCATTAGTTAGTGTCTGTATATCCTGGGGCACCAACAGATGTAAGGTCTGATAAAAGCTGTTTCCTCAATTTCATGTCAAAGAATAATGACGCAGGCTTTATTCTGCACTGCATTCACAAATAGTAGATCATAAAGGAACACATAACCAGCCCTAGCCTCCTTGCCCAGTATAGAGTTCAAAGCCTGAAAAGGTTCTTAAGCTCCCCCACCTACCTCCCATCTCTCACAGGCTTCATAGACCTGGAAGAGTAGTTGCAAAGACCTTTGCCCTTGATGGCAGATGTTTTGGGGCTTTTTTTGTTTTTGTTTTTGTTTTTTGTTTTTTTTCTTCACAAAGATGTTGGAAGAATCCATCAGTTTCTTAGCTTCTCAAAAAGATAGTGAGAGCGTGGGGAGGAATTATCTAAAATAGACAGTTGCTGCACTGAATACCACTCTGAAGTTGGTTACATTTAACATACATGTACTCTTCAAGCACTGAATAACATCTGGATGAGCTCAAATACATCCAACCAGTGTTTGTTGCTTTTTATTTTGTAAATATCACTGAAACAGATGGCATTACAAAAAGCCAAGTAACAAGTCACCAATAAATGTGCACCAAAAATTCACCAATTTAGAATCACAACCAAAACCAGCTCGATAGCTGATTTCCTCAGGACCAGGCTTCCAGTAGTGTTTACGCCTCCCAGCATTACAACTTAGGAATGCAGATTTTCTCATTGCAGATAAAATTTGAAAGGTTCTCTGAGAGTCAGAATTTGGACACATAGGATGATTCTTCATATACGTGACCCAAATTGTGTTATTTTGCCACTAGTATTAACCTGTTAAAGGACAGAACACTTCAGTTTCTAACCAAGTTGTACTTTCAGCCCTCCAGGGCCCATGAAACAAAAGAGTGAGAAACAAATATATCACTGCTTGATGTCTAAACCTTACACAGAAACCATCTGAAATACTGTTCAATCCTCTGCTTTCATATTCTCTCTCTCTGCTTTCCCAGCTCCCAGGGACTCCTCTTTTATTGTATGCTGTGAACATAACTGCGCCGAGCCATTTTATTATAATATGCTCATTTTGTAACCAGCCACAACAGCAACAACTGTTCATTCCAGAGCCGGCACAGAAATGCTGCACCCAGGAGGCATGCTGTGAGCTGGCACTTAGCTACCTAAATCAAAAGCAATAATAAGACAAAGTATGTGTTGGAAAGATGTCAAAAATGTATTCTGATTCATGATTCTGAGAGGCCCAGGATTGCAACAAACCTTACTGCCCATGACTGTAACAATAAATGAGACAGGTCTTTGCTCAAAACGCTCACAGGAATTGGTTATGACAAAGGCATCTGTGAACCTTTCATACACACCACTCAATATGCTTTTTGTATGGCATAATTTCAAATTAAGGTACAATATAAAAAATATTTGTTCAAAATAGGAGAGCAGAATGAGCCATAAAACATGACAGGACAAAAGTAAGCAGAAAATAAAATTATTGAAAAAGAACATGAAGAGTGCCTTGTAAGCAGTCAAAATTAGGAATAAGCAGTTTCTTAGCTACACCAGAAGTTGGAAGCCAGTCATAACTCTGTTAGGATTACTCAGTGACTATGATGAGACCACAGCCAAGAAGCTCCATTCACTGTCAGTAAGCACTACAGAAGATACTGGACAGGTTCCCACACCTTACACTTTCATCACAACAAATTGTTCTAGCTCCTCTGACCTATGCAGAGCAAATACACAGATCAGTAGACTAAATAGACAAATAAAAGTTTTGCATGCCAGACGGAATGACATTCACCCAAAAACTCAGAGGAAACTCAAATGTGAAATTGCAGAACTGCTGCTAAAGTTTGTAGCTGATAACCACAAAGATCCCACTTACTAAAAGGATTGCAAAAAAGATCACAGAAACTACTGTGGAGGAACTTTTAGGATCAGTAAATGTATACAGTATGTAATAAAAAATTAAGATACCAAATACCCAAGGAAACTGTTTGCCTCAAGAAGACACCAAGGTTTCTTCAAAAGGCAAGCCCACTTCATCAGCTAGCTATAATTCTACAAGGGTGCTAATAAGCACACAGATAAATGGAATCTAGTAGACATAATAAATACAGATTTTCAAAAAGTAGGATTGCCTAAATTAAGATATTGTAGGATGGGTAAGACAGATTTTAAAAGAAATAAAGGATAAGGATTACTAATTACTTTTCAGGGTGAAGAGGAATAAGCAGAGGGAGTATTGTCCAGTATTTGGAGCTGACGTAGGTTTTACTCAGCATCTTCATCAGTGATCAGAAGAAGGGAATGAAAAGTTAGTGTCACCAAGCTTGCAAATGATAACGAGTTACTTCAAGCAGGTAAATGCTATGCTGCTTGCAAGGAATTTCAAAAGGATCTTACAGAGCCAAGTGAGGAGGAATTAAGAAAATAAAAGGAAGGTGAGATAAAAAACAGGCGTCATTTTTCCACTACATAACATCTCTTCATGCCCACACCTTGAGTACAACATACAACTCTTGCCTCAAGAAGAATGCAGTCAAGTCAGACAGAATCACAGAATTGCTGAAATTTGAAGGTATATCTTGAGATCCTCTAGTCCAACACCTCTGCTCAAGCAGGCTCAGCTACAGGACCATGCCCAGTCCAGTTTTAAATGTCTCCATGGATGGAAATCCCACAGCCATTCTGGGTAATCTCTGTGATTGATTGACCACTCTTACGGCAAAAACAAACGCGTTTTCTTGCATCAGATGGAATCTCATGTGTTTCAGTTTGCGTCCATTGCCTCTCTGCAATTAAATGATCAAGGAGGGCATAGAGGGGAATAAGTTCTTTCCAAGGAGACAGAGCATGAAGAGGAGATGGCTAGTGGGAAGTGGTACCTGAGTTTTATAGCATCATGAACATGATGAATGAGTTGAACACAAAACTTATATCTACCTAGGCTAAAGGCTACACAAACATTTAAGAACATACTTAGTTTTAACCCTGGTATCAATTCACCTGTTACTATGGACTTTCTTGCCAGAACAGACATCAGTGAGACAGAATCCAAGGAACAATGGCTGATGACTCAAGACAAACAAAGTTTTGTTGTTTCCCAACTTGATGAAAATAGCACATTTCTATCACCTTGCTCATTCCACTTGCTTCAGACTGAATAAGTGGGAAAGTAAATTCTTTTCTGGCTTTGACAGTAACCCACTGGACTAATTCCTGGCATGCCATAGGAAATGTCTCAGGTGGCTGACACCCCAGGCTACCCACTCCCACAGAAGCATGCACAGGCTACAAAAGATTCACTCTACCCTGATACACCACTATCTTTTAACCCTAGTAAAAACATTTAGAAAAATTATTAAAACAAGTCTCCAGTCAGAGGAAAGGCATTTAGTCATATTCAGATTACACAATGATGAATTCTATTTACAAAAATGTGCAGTTCTTTCTAGTATTTAGATTGAGAAAACTAACTTTTCCACTCCATTTTCAGAGCTGAAGAAACAAACAATGCTCTTTGCTTTATTCTCTACATTAACATTTGCTTTTTAACTTCTACCACTCACCACTTTCACTGACAAAGCGGTAAACCATTCTGAAACTAGAACACCACAGAGATTCCTATATATCTTATTAAACTTTATATAGGCTAATCCAAGATTAATACTGAGAGCAGAGGACACTCAACATTAAAGTTATACAGCACTATTAAGGAATACAACCAATAGATCACTCAGTGTCAGTGCTACCAGGCTTTACATGGTGTAACACAATTCTCGTGCCCTCCATCTTTACATTCAGGCAGCCCAGTACTGCACCATTTTGGCAACAGTGAGCTAACAGATGGAGATCTGGAAATACTTCTCAATGGAAGTCATTAATAAAGTCAAGTTTGCTTGATGCTTGAGTCTAGCTATCTTTTCAGAAGATCTGTGGCCATTTATCCTTTTCCACAAGCAAGAATACTGAGGGAATACAGGCCAGTTCTACTCTCCTAATTCAGGATTTCCTGAAACAGTGAAGTTTTGTGATGAACAAATTCTTGGATTTGCCTTCACACAGCATCATTCAATGAAAGACTCTAAGAAATGTCATCAGAACAAGATAAAAATATCAGACAGTTTAAGCTGGATGCAAACAATTTCTTATTACTCACGTATTTTGTTGCAGTAGTATGTACCTAAGTGCAACAGATTAATCAGTTCATATCTTTGACAATCCCAGTTTTTCTCAACGTTTGTATTTTGTTACCAACTTTAGTCTCTCTTTCCAGATTCTAGAATTTCTCAGATTACTCATTTTAACTCCCAGTCATCATTTCCTCACACTTCATAGCAGGGAAATAAGTACAGAATTGAACCTACGTATTTCTTCTAAGTGTCCATGAATTCATCTCCGCTCTAATTACTTCACTAATGACATCTAGAGTCATCATTTAGTGCAACTGGAATTAAAGCATTGAACAACAAAGGCCTATTAACTATCAAAATAATTATGTCTTTATTTTATGGATAGTTTTGAACAAGGAATTCATGGCTTTTCCAAGACCAAGAGAAAAACAGTGGCAGGGACAGAAATAAAATCCATCTTTCAGATTCCCTTTCCAGTATTATAAAAAGAAGAAAATTCTACTGGGGAAAAAAAAAAAAAAGCCCACAACTTACCTTTCAGAGAGCTTATTTTGACAAGGGATTTGGAAGGAATGTAGAAATGAAGAAACTTTTCTGACAGCGCTCCTTCGCAGAAATGTTGTTTTATTGTTGACAACATTTAAATGAATGAGTATTTCCCAAACAAATCTTTCGACATAAACGCAGCACTGCATAATTGACTGTGAAGCTCCGATTTATGGTAATACTCGCGAAGCAGCTGATTCTCAGAAGAAATTCAAAGATCTTCAACTCAGTCAAATAAAGACCCTTCAAGATGAGTGCTACCTATACCACCTAGTAGCTTTTATATATATATATAAAATATATATATTCTGATTATACAGGTATTTCATGCTACAATTAAATCGCGATTTCCCTCCTGAAGGGTTCCCAGCTCATTCACTTTGCCTGACCTGGTGGGTCCCACAGCACACCGCATTTATATATTTATTTATTTTTAAGCCGATTCACCCAAAGGCCAAAATTCCACTGACCTGTCTGTCAGTCTCAGAATCTCAGGGTCTTTTCTGATAGAGAAGAAACAAAGCAAAAAAAAAAAAAAAATCTTCAGCTTGATCTCAACACTAAAAATAAGCCACTAAAATAAGCATTTCAGTTTAATCAGGTCCTAAGTGTATGAAGGTACCTAGTAGGGCTGTTTGGGTTTCATATGGTTTAATTTGACAAAAATAAAATAAAAGGGGGGGAGGGGAGGAGGGCATGTGCAAATATGCAGTTATTTATCCTCTATGCTACTGAAGCAGATCAGCAGGTCATTTCTCCCTCCTATAGAGGATGGTGAGAGGACAAATACATTCCCTTTCAGAACTGCAAATTTCTGTAGCTTTCTCAACAGCAACAGCTATCAGGAATTTGACTATCTTGATAGTTGCAGAGAAACAAGAAAAACAGAATGCAGTTTTACAACACAGTTAAATTGGACCTATTTATTTCAAAATGGAACTTAGCCCCAGGATACAAGAGCAATCCAGAAGTATCTCAGAGAGCAGGATAACAGATAATCTCCAAGACAAGAGAGTTTCACTCAGCTCCCAGAGATCTCTACAAGGTATGACTGCTTTCCACGGTGTCCTTCCAATGATATGGAAATCATCTAAACAGAACACAAAGATAGGAATAACAGCAAATGCCTAAGTATCAAGATATTGGACTCCAGATCTTTTTGTCAAATGCCTCAGATCCATCTAAAAGGATCTTAACTTGAAACATCATTCATTTAATTCATCTCCAAAATAACCCCTACAGCTCTCCTAGGCTAGTTTCCTCCTTCCCTTCCAGCATAACAGACATATTTGCAGTCATGACAGAACTGCATATATATTAGTTAAGCACAAATGTTTATAGCAAGAAGCAAGTCATCCCTTTGCTTGCAGAATGAGCTATGAAAAAATTGTTGGGAAGTGACAGTACTGCCAAAATATAGGTCTCTTTGCACTATAGCTGCATTTGTTATTTCAGAGTACACAAACCACATCAGCAAGTTTCAAAAAGCAGAAGCCGCCTTGGCACAAGGTAGTTTTCCCTACTTGTGTGCAGGTATGCTTTCAAGGAAAAGAGATTTGGTGGCAGGGAAATGGTTAATAAAAAGCACAAATGCTATCTTCTTCCCCAGCAGCATGCAAAGTCAAACAGAATCGGGGACAATGAACAGACTCCTGGGAATGTCACAGGGCACCTTATCAAATCTTGCAGCCTACAATGGAAGCAATAGAAACTGAGGCTAACTATACTTTCTGGAGCTACAAGCAACACAACCCATGGTCCTGACTTCCATACAATAGGTATCTGTGTGGCTGCCAAAAAATTAGCTCCAAAACTTTACTGGGCACAGATCTCAGCTCCACAATCAGCTATCCTTTCTCTTATTCCAAAACAAAATCAGTGCCTGAAACTCTCAGGCATTTTTATGTGGCTCAGAATAGTGTTGAAAAATTACAGAGCTGGTCAAATATCCAGATAGGAGATCAGTGTAATGCCTCATAAAAACACACCATTACAACTATGGAAGTTCTCCTCAGTGGCTTGCACAACTGAGACTGAGGGCATAATATCAGAACAAAGGGTCTCATTCTTTTCTTTCTGAGGAAATTTTTGTAAGCAAAAAAAAAAAAAAAAAGGTGACCAGTAATGCTTTCTGGTGCAATGTCTCTGTTAGGTTAGCACATTACCCACAGCAAAGGGAACGCAGGGAATGCCTACAGAACTGCAAGTATTTTTAGCCCTCTTTTAAAAAGCCATTACAATCTTTTCTACTATTCTCTGAAACACAGTTAGTATAGCAATAACAAAACTATCATAAAACCATAGGATAAAATACCTTAGCCTTAAGGGTTGAATTGCATTTTCAGTACTTTTATTTAGAAAGAAAAACAACACTGAGTCAAACCAACGCTACACTATGGTTTCTATAATGAGATTTCCTTAGCTCTCAAAGCCGTGAAGCAAAGGTCACCACACTGATATGTCATGAAAGCCTGCATCTAAGGCATATTGAATACTGTAAAATATATCTGCATTTGTACAAAAGTCTCCCCCAAAACTCCTAATGACACTGTCAGCAGGAGATGGTCAGTCAGTGTTTCTAAGATCTGTGCAATGGTCAAAGCAAATAAAATATGTTGGAAAGCTGAGCCCAAGGGCATTCTCTGAAATGTAGTTTCAATCCATCAATATGTACTTTTTCTGTACTATTACTCATATAATCACCAGCACTTTTTCACCATAAGACTGTTGCTCAGAATTGTTCAAAAATGTCACCATACTGGTCACTGATGTCAGTTGCTCAAGAGTGATTTATCCAAGTGTTTGGCTGAACAGGTCATCATCCAAATGGTACATAATAAATCAGAAAGCACTTGACAATACTGCTGTTACAATAAGTATCTGAATGCTGGTGTTGCCAAATATGAAAGTTACCAGGCATTTCCGTAACAAAGTCCCATTTTCAGTTACTTGCATCTTTGTCCATCTGTTCAAGATGAAGCTTCCATGCTAGAATTCTGAATTACTTTTGCACCAATTTTTATTTTAACAGCAATTTTTAGCCAGAACAGCTTACTTGTTGCAAGAGCAGGCTGATGTACAAAACATACTCTATCTGTTAAGAAGAATGATGAGAATGCAGGCTGTGAGAAATGAACACTCATGTTTTTGAGAAACCTTCGCAACCTTTTGTGAAGACAGGCTGCACTTAAGGTTGTAAAACACACACCTAGATTAGTTCAAGGGTACAGCTTTAGAAGAACTGCTAGTACTACTGTTTGTTGGATATTATAAGCACAGAATCTGTGTTTACTAATTAAAATAAAACTCCATGGAATCCTCCAGACAGCTGAGGTATCAAACAGGAGAAAGAATGGAGACTTTTTAAGAACCCACCACTAAAACAGAAGCACCATTTAGGCTGACTAATGTAGCAGTTCTGGGCATATTACCAATCCCAAAGATCTTTACATAAACTGACAATCAGCTACAGCCCAAGCACAAAGTTCATTAGTTTACATCTCAGAAAATAACAGGTGAGTACCTCCGGGAATCAAAGGCTACACCCTAACAAACCTACAACAGCAGGGGAAGTAACTGACAATCTCTGGGAGCTTGGAAGTTGGGTTTTTTTGTTTGTTTGTTCTTTGTTTTAATCACATGTCAGCTAAAAGTGTTAAAAGTCTACTAGCAGCACTGCTCAGGCACACAAGCATTTCCTTTCCCAACTGCACCAACATAAAAACTGCCATCCCTCACGCAACTACACACGATGATGATAGTGAAGACTTCATCCACCATTAAAAAGAAACAAATGTGAGGATGAGATGCAAAAAGGAGCCATCCTCATTCCTCTAGAAAAGTCTGTAACCTAGATACTTAAAAATATTTATTTAAACCATCTTAATGTGATGAATAGCCTCAGACAGCTTGCACACCAACATATCGAGAGAAGCCAGCGAACTGTGGCAGGTATGAATGACTCATGCCTGAATTCAGAACTAAACACAAGCTCTGGCACTGTACGGTGTTCACACTGTCATTCACATGCTTAGAAACTGGTTACTTTGAGCAGCGAAGGCTTTTTGTAAACAAACATTAGTACAAAGACTCACAACCAGGGAGACACACATTCCAAATATACAAGAAGAACATTATTTGTTGCACTTATGGAATGCAGAATAAATGCGCAATATCTTAAACTACATGTTAAACATCAGCAACTGGGAGGGCACTCGAACTGGGGAGATGGTGAGTTAAACACCAACAGAAAGACAAAGACTCCAAAAATCAAAGCAACAATTAAAAAAAATCAGCACAGTGCCTCTGCAGGTACCAGATCCTGAGGTTGTTTTTAAATAAGAAATTTGGACCAAAAATCATCTGTCTTCCATTCCCTCTATGGAAAACACCAGCGAGCTCACATTTTGGATCAATTGATTAAATGTGCTTCTCCATGTCTAGTAAGAGCACAGATAATTTACAGCAAAACAGAGAGAAAATTCTATACCAGCAGTGAACATGCTTTAGGGTTTCCTTCTCCAAGAAAAGAAAAACAACAACAAAAAATAAATCTTCAGCGTCTTTTTTTGCCCAGAACCATTTTGAGTCATTCTCTGTAGAGCAACATGCATGTCTTACACAGGCAGAGCTTTCTATTGCTGGCTTGATTAACAGCCAGTGTCTCTCAGTGACTGCTGAGCTGTTGCTCATGCTGGTTTCTTTTTGCTCTCCAGAAACGTGGAGAAAACTACGCTGAAGACAATACTCCACAAGAACCCACTACTTAATTGCCCAGCTAACTCTCAGCAAAAGCCCAAGGCCATGACTGTGCAGCACAAGTCAGCAAACACAAACACATAATTATTTAAATACCAAGTACTGCAACTCACACAAGTCTATACTTCATGTACACAGAAAAATATATATATATATTTAGTTTTGTTGTATTTGTGATGCAGTTCTAATAGTCAAGAGGGTAACTTACTGATGGGCATATACCAGAGAAGCACAGTTAGAAATGTATCTCAAGCCTCAGACATTTATCAGAACTACATTTCAACAACTTAACATAATTCAAAATGGATGTATGTGGGTATGCACAAAAAAAATACTTCCTCCCCTCTCCCCCCCACCCCTTCCCAAACAATACAAAGGATTTTTCAAAGCTAAGCAGCCAGGAGAACTGCATTAGCACCAAACGTGTTTGCTTTTTAAAACCATATGGGGTTTCATAACCATTATCACTAAGTAAAAATATTAATTACAACAGGCCTGGTTCCCCCAGCACAGGAAGGACAAGGAGCTCTTGGAGCAGATCCGGAGGAGGGTGGCTAAGATGACTGAAAGTAGATGATCATTGTGGTCCTTTTCCAGCCAGGCCATTCTATGATTCTGCATGACTATGGTTCTCTATGATTACCACTTATTCTCCTGTGAACACATTAAAACAGATTACTCTGTTAGATATCAAGTATGGATATTGCTAACAGGACTGCTGACTGTCCAAGATGATCCCACAAACATGTCAAACATTCTTGCTGTTCCAGTCAAAAGCACTTTAGGAAATGATGCTTCAATTAAAATTTAAGAAAAAGATACTTTCAAGGTAAAATTGTATGTTTGAATAGGTAGCTGGAGGCATCAAACTAGTTGCCTGGAGCTTTTGTGTTCCTCACACTTTATCTAGAAATTGAGTGTATGTGCCCAACAACAGATTATCCTCTATGGCTTAATGTGTATGAACAATGCAAGAACAAAAGACTATCTAGTTTTGTTTGGTTTTGTTGTTGATGGGTTGTTCGTTTTTGTTTTTGGTTTTTTTTTTGGTTGTTTGTTTTTTAGCATCAACACTCCACCTCTATTTAAATACAAGAGAGTTACAAAAATATCTGTGCTATACGATGCTTACCTAGCTGCCATATTTTCACCTGACCACAAAGAAGGAAGTCTGCTTTTCAGCATTTTCATACCAGCAAGATATCAGCATCATCTCAAATACCACACAAGCTTCAATAACAACATTTTACTGTGTGTTACTGCTTATTGCTGAGCTGTTCTGAAGAGGTAGCTGCACAGTATCAGTTGTGCTTAATTTCCCACAAAACATTTTCTCCGGGATCCACTGTTCTCTACAACCACTGTTTGAAGGTGCACTTGGTTCCCACAGTCATAAAACAGCTTGGCTTGGAAGGGACTCTTGTAGACCATCTAGTTCCATCCCCCTCCCATTAGCCCAGGTTCTCCAGAGCCATCCAACCTGGCCTTGAACACTTCCAGAGATGGAGCATCCACAGCTACTTTTCCCTTCCCTGTTATGTCACTACACTCCCTGGTAAAGAGTCTCTCCCTATCTTTTTCCAAAATGGGCAACCCCAACCATCAGCCTTTCTTCACAGGAGATGTGTTCCAGCCCTCTGATCATATCTGTAGCTCCTCCATTCCAATGAGTCTGCTTTTCTTATCATTAGGGCCCCAGAGCTGAACACAGTACGGTTCACGGTGTTCCCATAAAAAGTAGAGCATGACTATGACCTCCCTTGCCCTGCTGCTCATAGTTAACTTGATGCAGCCAAGGATACATCTGACTTTCTGAGCTGTAAGTGCATGTTGCTGTCTTCATGTCAAGTGTTTCATCCACTTGTAACCAAGTCCTCTGCAGGGCTGCTCTCAATCCATTTATTCCTGTTCCTATACATAAGTGCAGGACTTTGTACTTGGCCTTCTTGAACTTCATGAAGTTCACACAGGCCCATCTCTCAAGCCCTGTTCCCAGGTCCCTTTGGATGGCGTCCCTTCCCTTTGAAAGGACTACACCACTCAGCTTGCTATCCCATACAAACTTGAGGGTGCACTCAATCCCACTGTCCACAACAAGATATTAAAAAGCACTGGTCCCAATATGAACCCTTTGAGAAATACCCCTAATTACATATCTCCTACTTGAATTTGGGCTGTTGACTGCTACTCTTTAAGTGCTGTAATTCCTTTAATTCCTTGTCCATCAAACAATCTACCCATTAAATGGATGTCTTTCCTATTTAGAGACAAGGATGTTATGTGGGTTTAGGGAGTGATGTTTGGACCCACCCCACCTGACTGAACCATAATGCATTTTTCACAACCTCTGAAAAAAACTGCACATTTGTACTTTACCTGACTGCTAGAAGTACTGCTCTCGTCCTTCCCTATCACAGTTGATGAGGAAGTTGTAGCACTACAAGTCTGGCACCAAGTAATTGCTTCAGAAGCTTCCTTCTACTTTAATGACTTAGATCCCCACGACTTCTTTTATCACCTCAGTCTCTGGAAAGCATCTAGCAGCACCATCCTAAGTTTCACAGTTCTTCAATTATTTTATGTCAGACACTCTCCCTACTCCACCAGAATCATGCTGGAAATTCAACAATTAGGCCATCTTGAACTACATCAGCTTACTTCCAACCAGATAAAAAAAAAGTCATGTCACATAGCAGTGTCTTTCTGCAGACTACAGTCTCCATTTGGAGACTATTTAAACGCCTAAGAGGATATCTTAGGCAGTCTCTGGCATGAATGGACAGCCTTACCTACACTTTTAGCCAAGCATTATTTTGGGACTGCAGATTTACTTGTATTTTTAGTGCTAAAGACATGAATGTTAATTCACACTAAGAAACCAGCCACCTCATTATAGAGTATTCCTCCTAGTACATAAGGTTTTCACAAGCATCTGAAAGGATAAGCTTATTTTCCCCATTTATTGTGTTTTTCACAGCAGAGATTTTCAATTTAGCTTGAAAAAGACAAACAGCACTTACAGACTGCCTCGTGCAAGCAGGAGATAAATAACTTTGCCTATTATTCTGTAATATGTAACTAAAGAGTAAACAATGACTCCAAAAAAAAATAATAAAATCAATCTGTAAAAAGACAGCATCTCCCATTAACTGCTCTATTAGTATCACATGCCTCTTTCACTACGACTATTTTTTTTTTCTTCAAATTCCACCTGTAAAAGAAAAGCATTTTCCTGCAAGGATGACAGTCTTGAAGAGGAAGAAACCTTGAAATAAAAGCGTCTTTATTAAATCCACAGCAGAGGTAAAGTAATTCTCTACGAATTTGGACCTACTAAGGGAAATGGTTGAGTGGGGAAATAAAGGTGATAGGTGGGTGGTTGGATTGGATGATCTTAGAGTTCTTTTCCAACCTTGGTGGTTCTATGAAAATGAAATGCTGATTAAGAAAACTGTCAGCAACCTGATCACACAACAGAACAGATTATGTGCAAAAGAGCAGAAAATCTTGCATTCTTTCTCAAGCTTCTCAGATAGCCTTCTATGGAAAATAGTTATTACAATATTGCAGTCCTGTATTAACTGAATATTAAGGCAGGACTACAATATTCTAGTACTGCAAAAACTAAGGCTAATTCTATAAATTCAACACTGTTTCTTTGAACATGTCCGTTAGAAGGCAGAATAACCATATGACAATGTACTAAAAACATCATCTTCAGTTCTATAAAAATACAGAGCAGCTTTCCCCACATCTAGCCTAATGTAGCAGCCAGCAGTCCCAGGTGTCTGTCAACTCCTGTCATTCTGCCATGCCTCAGTAATGCCAGCAGTGGAGCTCAGCTCTTCTTGCTTTCTAGATTTTCAAACAGATGTGCAGACAATGGCATTCATTTTCTCTTAGCTTCTAGTCTGACACACTCACTTTACCTTTTGTGCTCTGACATTTTACCTCCGTAATCTCCATCTGTTCCTCCCGTACCTCAGCTATCTATGCCTGTCCTCTTTCTTACTAGACTGAGAAGCATCTTTGTTTTATTAATGTATACGTCTGACTTAAATGCTCCTCAACACCTGTCTGCCTTTCTCAACTCCTAAATTAAACAACTCCTGACTAACCGTCTGCTTCCTCTGCCAGAAGTTGCACCTTGGCTAAGTAAGAATTTGTCATTTAAAATGAATGCAGTTATATTTCAAAATTACAAATATCCAAACACATTATTATTTCATCTGCTGCTCATTTCTTCAACCCCAAATAGTATTTTTATTTAAGGGGGAAAAAAAAGAAAAAAAAAGAAAAAAAAAAAAGGAGATACGTTAGAGGTCAGCATAAAACAGGAATAGTGATTTTACAGCTGTGTTCGTAATGCAAAGAGTAATTGCCAATTAAAGCTAAAAGGCTTAGAGAAGTATCAGTCCTAAAGAGAGTAAAATCTTGATCAAACAAGTTTAGATAAGACGAACTATGCTGGCATTAGATCACCTCTTCATTGATTAGCCTTCTCCTTTAGAAATGTCCCATTACAGACTCCAGCTCTACAGATAATATGTCCTTTTTCCCCTTGCTCTTCTATTTTGTAGCAGGGCATGCTGAAACATCAAGCTTGTTAAAGACTTTCATAACATACACTATCGTAAGTCGCATTGCTATGATAAGATAGATTTCTGAAACACAAGAAAAATTACCAAGTTTTCTTTGATGAAGCAGCTAGCAATGCAGGGAGCAATAATGTTTCCACATGCAGTTATGACACGTAATAGCAGTAAAACAAGGCAAAGAGTTTGATTCTGTACATACAAGACACTTCCCAATACACTACTAAACATAATATCAAAGCATAAAAAAATTGTACTGAATTGCTAAGCAAAGAGGCTTCCCTCACATCCCCTATTAACAGAACATGTTATTGTGCTGGTCAGTGACAAAGATTGGCACTTTTCTGTTTAGTTAATAAAAAAAATTGTGAACTATGTGTGACAAAATATTTTTACAACTGACAAATGGGTTGGAAAAGGGGATGATTCGCTCATCCTACAGAAGACTAAGGGGCAAACAAAATCAAATTGTTCTGAAGACATTCCTTACAAAAGAAACCATTATGAAGAAGCTACAGAAATCACAATCACTGAAGACAGCAAGTCAGATGTTTCATAGAAACGTATGAGAACTCTCACTAGTGTCATACAAAGAAGGACAGGCAAGAGCTTTACAAGAGTATGAAAAGCCCTATTCAGTAAAGACAAATCATCTGCAACCACTTATGTTATAGTCATACAATCACAGAACAGCAGAAGTTGGAAAGGACAGTAAAAGGCCTATCCAGCCTCACCCCCCTGCCGTGGGCAGGGCTGTCCCTCCACCAGCTCAGCTATCCACGGCGCCATCCAACCTGGACTGAGTGCCTCCAGGAATGGGGCACCCACAGCTTCTCTGGGCAGCTGTGCCAGAGCCTCACTGCCCTCTGAGTAAAGAATTCCCTCCTAACATCCAATCTAAATTTATCTTCCTTTAGTTTAAAGCAATTTCTCCCTTATCCTGTTATTATCTGTCCAGGATTTGCTGACCAGGATGGAAAAAACACTGATTCTTTTTCTTTTTTGTCAATACTCAACACCCTCGCATACTCAGTGACAAAACTCCAGGTGCTAGCAGATATCTCCTGGAAAATCATCCTAGGGTTAAATAAATGCACTCTTGCCTGTACACCACACCTTTGTGATTGATATCAGTAGTAAAGAAAATACATAACTGTATAGTGCCACTTTTGAATGCAGTATGATAGTTGCTAATTTCAAGCAGGTCTGAGGAACAATTAGAAGTTGCAAATTTTTACCAGCCAAAAATTGCAAAAATTAATATCCCTTGATATTCACTAACCTTTGAATTTTGCAACCTTAAATCCTTGACAGTGCAGCCTATAATGCGCCTATACAACTCTGTTAAATGCAGAAGATCCCGGATCAATGACTGTCAATGGCTCTCACTTAATGTCCCATGAGATATGGGAAAAGGATAATCTCCACGCAGATGCCATAACTTGCCTCTCCATAACAAACTCCCATTCACTACGGCTAAGTTGTAACAATGGAAGTCAATGAGTGAGGTTTCCAGAGCAAGACTGAAGCTTTTCCCATAGAAGAACAGCACAAGATAAGGGAGGAGCTGATAGAGCATCCTTCCCAAACTGCAGGGATACTAGAGCCAGCGAAGCACTCTTAAGGAAAAAATGTAACTACAGAGCATATACAACTGAGTATCTAGCTGTCAGAGCAGGTGAGGCAGTTCAATATGAGACAAGAACAAATAGACTTGGTGCACCAAGCTTTTAGATAAAAAAGTCTAATAAAAGAAAACACTCATTTTTCTGTTGCTGGATTGCCACAAGAACCAGTATGTGGCCAGGTATTTGCTTCCAACAAAAACCTCTTTTGTAGAAAATTCTAGAACTGAAGGTACACAAACTTCTGTTATTAAACTAATCAGCAACTCCAGAATCATTCTGACCTCTTAAGTACAAGGGGCTTCTGCACATTTAAATCCAGATCTATGGACAAAGATAAATACCTTTTAGTCTGCAACCCTTAATACACTCAGGAGAGTCAGCCAGACATTTTGAATTGACCTACAGTGCCCCCAAACACCTGCCATCTTTAGGAAACACTGACAAGCACAAAATAGAATACTTTTAAAAGACAGCCATAAGCTTTTCCTTGTAAAAATTCTGTGATTCAACTGAATAAAATCCTGAATACTTGAATGCTAGGTACTATTATATATGACCTGTGTAGATGATGCTGTTATATTAATTATGCTATACTAGAAGTATGGACATCTGCATTAATATCAACTCAGAGAGTTGCTCAGGCACCAGAGACCTCAAGAACTAATCAGTTCACTGTTTTATCAAAGGCAATTAGCTCTGATGAGAGGCAAAGATATTGGCTCCAAGCAATGCTGTGCTAACAACATCTACTGCTTCCAAGACCTGATGGATTATGTCTGCAGAGAACGGTGATGAGCTGTGTGAATGTATAAACTTACCCAGGAAGCACTGCATTGTACAGTACCTGGCGTTTAGGCAGACCTCTGAGGATACTCATCTTTATGATTGTAACTCCCTTCAAAGCAACCACCCACCACCTGTGCAAAGACACTGAGGAGCAGAAGAACGGAGCTGGCTATAGACTAAAGAAATGGTAAGGAGCTACCAAGAGTCCCCATGGGAATAAGGGTTTGTCCGGTCTTACTTTTCCCTTAAAGTTCCTTACATGCATATGTACATACATATGCCATCCAGTGCTCAGATTTAAACCCAATTTATGGATAATGGCTGCCTATTTTTGGAAGAGCTTTCATCTTTTCTCTGTGCTCTATCGATTAAGAGAAAGACATGAATGTGTAAATTTCTAGTCAGTAGAATCACAGGATTACCAAGGTTGGAAAAGACCTTACAGATCATCCACATCAACTATCCACCTATCACCAATATTTCCCACTAAACCATGTCAGTCGGTACAACATCTAAATGTTTCTTGAGCACCTCCAGCAACGGTGACTCCACCCCCTCCCTGGGCAGCCTGTTCCAGCGCCTAACCACTCTCTCAGAGTAGTATTTCCTAATGTCCAACCTGAATCTCCTCTGGTGCAACTTGAGGTCATTCCCTCTAGTCCTATCACTGGTTACATGGGAGAACAGGCTGACTTCTACCTCACCACAACCTCCCTTCAGGTCATTGTAGAGAGTAATAAGGTCTCCTCTGAGCCTCCTCTTCTCCAGACTGAATCTCAGTTCCCTCAGCAGCTCCCCATAAGGCTTGTGCTCCAGACCTATGACAACTCTGTTGCTCTTCTCTAAACATGCTCTAGCGCCTATCACGTAGTGAGGGACCCAAAACTGAGCACAGCACTCGAGGTGGGGCCTCACCAGTGCTGAATACAGAGGGACGATCACTTCTTTGCTCCTGCTGGCAGCACTGTTTCTATTTCTCTATTTAGCAATTCAGAGGCCTAAACTAACTGGATCTATTTCTTCTAACTATGATTGCTAGACTGTATTAACAATGAGGCCTGTTATTGATTTACTGTAACTTTAAATAAATAAATAAAACAGAATGAATGTACTGCACATGAATCTTTGCCCGGAGCAGAAGAAGTTAGGATTCAAAACAAATCTAGAAGAACAGGTTTTAAGAAGTGGGAAGACAAAAGGACAGGAAAGTGTAAAAACAAGTCTAAGTCTAAGAAGTCCTCTCTTATTTCCAAAACAAAAAAATAACTTTGAGTATATACTCCAAAATAATATGTTACAGATAATAGACTATTTCCTATAAGGTTTTAGGGTTGTTTGTTTGTTTTGTTTTTAAATTAAATTAAACCAGAAGTACAATAAAGGAGCATTTCCTTTGGTCCTCATTCTGCATTCTCCAAAGACTGAAGTGCCAGGTGGCACTGCCTATAAGGTCAGCAGAAGGGAGCTATATGCATATCTCAGGCTTTAGTAAGACATGCATGATTTGATGCCATATGTTGCTCACAAAACAGCTTTCTGAGTACAGTATTAAGTTCCTTCTTACAACCCCAGATTTCAGTGAGAAAAATGTTGGGTGACCCAGAGCTTTAAATAAAGAACCAAAATTGATTATCATTCTGATATATATATTCATGCATATACGTGAATTAATATCTTGACTCACCACTCTGCTCATTTCTTTTCCTTTACCTCCAGCTGCTCTGTGATGCTCTTTTGAACTTCATGTATCCACTCATTTCTGAAAGTGGAACAAGAGTCCTTGGAAATAAAACTCAAAGGCAAAACTTGGCAACTTAACATGATTTTGCAGATTTCTTCAAATAATGTGTAAAGCAAGAAGAAAAGCCAGTCACTTTTGAATTTCTAAAGGCATCACACCTGACCCAAAGCCTCAAGCAGGAACCAGGAATCATTTTCCCCTTGATTGTTTCCTCTGATTATAGCCAAGTAATTTCTGTAGCTTGCAAGAAGAGAAAAAATAAAAACAGAAAAGTTCCTTGCAAAAGCACAGAGTTAACGAAAGCTAACACTCCAATTATTATCACACTCACACCAGCTCACCAAAAAAAACCAACCAAACAAACAAAAAAAAACAAAACTCCACCTCTGCTACTGAGTACTCCATATTTGAATGGGAACACCACATATCTCCTAAAACTCTTGTTATTCGCCTGTATTGGTTCAAAAGCCTCAGCTCTGGATACAAAGCAGACAACTACCCTACAGCAGATACTACAGCAGATATGACAGCTAACATAGTTTATTCCAGAAGTTTCTGCCTGCACAGATCTCTCTTACCTTTGATTATGAGTACCTGGTTGAATATTTCAGACTCAGAAACATCTTCAGCTGCTTCCCTAAAAGCAGCCTTAACAATTTATTCGACCACATCTGTCAGCCATACCAACTAGAACTACCGTATTTCCTGCACCCAGCCTTGCAATCACATCTGCTGAAAACAGATGGCTGAACTGAAATCCATAGCTTGGTTTCTGAAGACCACCTAAGGAGTTTTCAAATCCACTCAAGAGAGCTATAAGGGTGTGTGCACACACAGAGGAGCAGTGGTTATGATGATTAACATCTGTCCCCCTGCCTGTTGCAAAGACTTCCACCACTGTCATTCCCATTGCTGCTATCCCAGCTGACAAACCATTGAAAGATTCCTTCATCAGAGCCTTTCAGCATAACCTCTGCAGATCAGATACAGACACGAGCATGTAAGCATCCTCACACCGAGAGTTTATACACACAGTACTCGAATGCAAAACTACATGCTTGTAATATAATGCAAGCAAACTGTCTCTGACGCAGGGAACACCTACATGAATGCAGTAACTTGCTATAGCAAGCTTTTAGTTTGTTATTGAATACAAGGTGTATTACATAAATATCTTAAGATTGAACACAGAGAATATTCCCAGATTCCTTCTACTCTATCAGTTAAAAAGCAAATAAAGAGCTGCAGGCCCTGGCACACCATGGGATATCTAGCCCTGCTAGGAAGCCCAACCAGCATTCCCACAGAATGCTAACATTACCTTGAAAACTGATTCTGAAACAACAGTGCTGCACTTGAACTAATGCCCCCTCTGTCAAGGAGCAAGGAAGGAAAGAATTTCAGCCCCAAATTGCCTTTGCCTACCAGGTTTCAGAAAGCCTGGCATGCATAGAAGTATATTATAGGGAACAAGATATATAATAATAAAAGTTATCTTGGTTTTGGTGGGGAGAAGGAATTTATTGATTTATTTTAAATTAACACTTTTCTTTTAATCCTTTTGGGAATTGGTTCATCACACAATAGAAGAGCTTACAGGGCCTGAGATCTAAGCCAATAGATCCTTAGATTTCCAGTAGAGGATCTATCAAGACTAAAAGAAAAAGCAAAAGAGCCTCCTGATGCTGATAGTACATGACTTGCACACTAATTAATCCCTGTTAAAAAAAAATCAATAGAGATGCAAAATATGGCAGCTACTTCAGGAAATAATATTACATTTACAGATAGTATGTACTCACTTGTGCTGTAAGAAGCATCCCATAGCCTTGGAAGAAGTCACAAGTATGATAAGATATTTCACTACTATAACAACAGCATAAGAACTGGTCCTACGAGCATGAAGAGCTCCAGATTCTGCTTCATCTGTGGAGTTTGGCTTCTGCTGCTTTCAGACAAACTTCAGGCATTTACCTGTTTTTCTGCACCAGGCATCAAGGGATAAGGAATCTCAACTTCATTTAAACTCACTGTGGCACTGGCATGACCCATATTCCCAGGACAGCAATTCCCTCCCAACTTCCTGAACCTCATCCTCCTGCTGCACAATCTTAGGAGAACTCAAGACAAGCCATAGTGCTGCCCTAGAGGCTTGAGAATGGCACAGATGAGGAAGAAGGACAGGAACACCTATGACCTGACCTACCAAAATTACTCAGCTATTCTTTAATCAACACGCACACAGTAGAAGTCTGGCTTTTGATTACATCAGGCAGAGAGTCTTAGAGCCAAATCCATATTGCTCCTGGGACACTGCAGGAACACTCCAGATTGGAACTGATTATCTGTACACTCACAGGACCAGCACTCAGTTTGCATCTTGTGATGCATGTGCAGATAGGTATGTGCATGACTCCAAACAACACCTTCTAAATGGTTCTAGGTTTAAGTTTCTCAAAAGTACAACTTCTATATTCACACATTCACAAGAGAAGTTTTTATTTCCCCCTCCTTAAAGCAACCAAAGATTGCTGGCCCTCATACTAGAAAATAAAGGCATAAAAACACGACCCAGGTATATCTCAATATTCAAAATAAAAAGGCGAGTAAGAACAACTTGATTATTGAAGTATTCTGATTTTTAGCCTGCTATATTGTGACTAAGTTTTTCAAATACTGTGTTAACTGAGATTTCCAGTGTAACCATAATCAGTTCTTTATCATTTCCAGAAACAGCAATATTCTCTACGCCAACCTCAAAAAGATAGATTGCATCACAGATAAACTGCATTAGGATACACTGACAATCATATCACAGCAGTGATTCTGCACAGCATACTTGAGGAGGAAGTATTTTCACCCTTACCAGATACCACCAAAAAGTTGCCAAAGAAAGCAAGAAGAGTCTGCTAGTGCCTTCATAGGTCCTTCAGCACTGGTACAACTTCAACCATTAAACAGTTTTAACATCCATTTCTGCACAGAAATAAGATTCAAGTAAGCAGCTCCTCTGCTCTGTCCTCACATCTTTCATTTCTCTGTGACTCTCCATCTGCCCACATCAAATGATAAGAAGCTCCCACAGAAACTTTTTTAGGTGGGTAAATATGAAGCAGAACACAAGTAAAAAAAATCATATGATAAGCAGTCTTACTGTCTGCCAACTTCCCACCTTCGGGAGGAATGTACAGAAATTCATCTGAGTAATATATATTACAGAGGCTTTCACTACCAAAAACAGTGGAATCAGCATTTTATTTTGTTGGTGAGTTTTGTTTTTATTTTTTCCAGCTTTCAACTTATTCCTGAGAGGAAACCCTACCAAATGGGGACAAGTTATATATCAAAATTGGCAAGCATTACAACAACCAGCTTTTCATACACCTGACTACTTAACGATGCCTATTCGCCAATGGACAGACAGGAAAAAGCTGAGGATAAGTGATTGCTTATTTGCTGCTTATCACCCTTCCTTATCCTTCATTCTTTATGTTGATGGCTGCTCAGCAGCTGCCCCGGACATAATGCCACAGTGTTTTCATGAATCTCACAAACGAGGATGTGCAGACAGTGTTGCATAGCAGCAGTGTCGAAGCTCCTTGCTCTCCTCTCTCCCACAGGCAATGAACACATCAATCCTCTAACCTACTTTGCTTTTGCTGGTCTGGCAGCTTGAGTTGGTGTGCTCTCAGTAGGCATTACAACAGCACAGGACTTGTTGAATAACCAGAGAATAATAGTCTGGGAACTCACCCAAGCCTCCTATCCCCTTGCCTCAGGGAAGACCAGATAGATATAAACCACTCATGACAGATTTGTCTTACCTGTTCTAATCAGTCTCCAAAAACAGACTCATGGCTTCCCTAGGCAACTAATCTAGCACTGAGCTATTTTTCTCAGTATTTTTTTCCACCTAAGCCTGGGGAAACATCTCATGCTACAGTGTGATCCCTTCGTTTCTCTCCCAGTCCACCACAGACACAGTGGAAAAGAACAAGCTGTTTTCTTTACACATTCCAGTCTTTTCCACACAGACTGAACAAAACCTCTAAGTATCCTTTGCTGGTTATACTGTGGACTCTCCACATTTTTCTCTGGGCTCAGGGACCCAAACAGAAGCCTTACAAATGCTGATTCGTGAGATTATTATTCATGCATTTAGGATGAGAGGTAGTGGCCTTAAGATGCACCAGGGGAAGTTCAGGATTGGATATTAGGAACCATTTATTCTCAGAAAGAGCAATGAGGCACTGGAACAGGTTGTCAAGGGAGGGGATGGAGTCATCATTTCTTGGAGGTGTTCAAGAACTGTGTGGATGTGGCACTGAGGGACACGGTCAGTGGGTATGTAGGGATGGGTTGGCAGTTGAATATGATGATCTTAGGTCTTCTCCAACCTTAATGATTCTATGATTCATAATGTGCATCCTATCCCTCCTATCCACATGCTTAGAGACTGCAGCACCAGAGCTTAAAGGTATAATAGAAAAAAAAAAGAAAAAAAGAAAAAAAAAGCATTTTCTATTGTTTTGAATAGGTTTGGGATATCTTAGAACCAATAAATATGTTCTAGTTCCTCAGCAGCTACAAATGCAGCTATCGCACTGAGCATGTCAATCCAGTATTCCAGTCAGATCCCTCCCCACACTGACGGATGCATTTCTGACGCCTCAGTTGACGCTTTTAAAAAATGCAGAGCACAGCTTTGCTGTGTAAGCTCAGTACCAAGTCCCACACTATTACCAACTTTTCTCATGATGGTCAAAATCTCAAATATCTGGGCATGATCAACTCCTGGATTCCAAGGCACCCCCAGAACACATGCCACACGGAGAACAACTCAGTGAAGTGGCAAGGGGACCACAAAACAACTTAAGGACAGAGGAGAGAGCAGCAGCAGAGGAAGGCTGTTTCTCTTTCTAGTGCACTTAACATCAGGATTACTTGCTATGGTAATTGCTGTTATGCATTGCTGGCGATAACAGACATAGATCCCAATTATGGCTTCTATGTTTTGCCTGAGTATTTACTGAATGGGATGCACAACATTTGCCTGCTAGGCAATATTTTTGCCTCCTGTAATCTTAAGGGTAATTACAATTTTTTAAAACATCTGCATACCTGAAGAACTACTGCATGCACATGCAGGTGGACTTAGCTACTTAAAGAAAAAAACAGAAGGCTAAAAAAAAAAAAAAAAAGGAGATGGTTAAAAACACCTCCTATATTAAAGATTACCTAACATTTTCCCTCTTCATTAGGACCCTGCGAGTTCTTCTGTGCAGGGCTTGCTCTCAGTGAATTCTTCCCCCAGTTTGTACTCATATCTGGCATTACCTCGACCTGAGTGCACCAACAGTTGGGTGGGGCTGAGGTTCTTTCATCACTGCCCAGTGACAGGACAAGGGGCAACAGGCACAGACTGGAACACAGAAAGCTCTATATTAAAAAAAGAGAGAAAAAAGTTCTTTGAGAGAGACAGAGCCCTGAACAGGCTGCCCAGAGAAGTGGTGAAGACTCCTTCTCTGGAGATATTCAGTACCTGCCTGGACCCTTTCCTGAATAACCTACTGCAGGGAACTTGCTTTAGTAGGAGGACAAACTCAATCTGCAGAGGTCCTTTTCAACCCATACAATCCTGTGATTATGTGTCTGCACAGAATTATATGGATACTTGTATGTTTACATATATGTGAAAGTACATACACAGGCAGATACATTTATACAACATACACATAATTAAAATTTAAGTGGACAAAAGACAGAAATAAAAATTAAGGGATAGAAACAGAGGAAATCAGCTCTCTAACAGTGTTAGTAATGTCATAACATAACAAATATCAGGCCATAACTAAAGCTGATAACCAAGGAGTTAATGGTAGTAAGGCATTAAAAGATGTGCCTAAGTTCTTGTCATATCAAATGGTCCAACTCCAACATAAAATCGTAAGCAAAGGGAACTGCATCAGCTTTAGCAAAACCTCCTGATTTCTGCCTGCTTGGAGTGGAAATAGCTGAAAAGCAAAGTCCCCAATCAGAGGAGCTGAGCAGGAAGCACAGACTGCGGCTTGCTCCTTCCTGCAGAGAGCAAGCTTAAAGAACTTGCACAGAAACAGCTCACAGTTCTTCCAGCAGCTGCTGCTGCTTATATAGCAATTAAAGAAGAATTTTTAGGGATAAAAATAGGGAAAGAACATTCTCAGGCAATGAAAGAAACACGCTGCAGCAACAACACCACTTCGTCCAGCCAGAACAACCCAGAATAAGCCAACATAAATAGTACAGTTCTGATTTTCAGGTATAGGATTTGAAAGTGGACCTTCTAAATTTCACAGCTAGTCTCAGTTTGCTTGTATGGCAACAGCACTCAGAGGCTATTATTTAGCTTTGAGGGGAGACAAACCGACATTATTTAAGAAACGAGACAAAACTTCACTCCGCTGTATGTACCTAAAAGCATTAAATGTGGCCATACTGAAATATAACAGAAGTAAATTGGATACAGATTTAAATTTTAAATTTTTATGTTGAATCCTGTCCAACTCTAGGTTAACATTTTACAAGAGAAGCTCTTAAAAGAGGTTTTCAGAACCTTCCTGAAGTAATAAGACATCGGCTGCAGCTTAATCTTTTATTTTATTGCTTAGATCCTCATTATGCTGCATCAAGAAAAGACTCGTGCTTGATTTTAACTGCAGCATGATGAACAAGCTTTCAGAACTCAGAGTCATTCAAAGGCTAATTGTAAAGTCTTATTTGACTCAACAAAAGATGTCTCAAAACACTCCAAAAAACCAAGCTGCCTAAGTAGGGCTTCCTACAACTTTTATAGAACAGGAAAGTGATTCATTGGATGCGCTTTGTGCCTTCCAGTGCACACATTATTCTCAGCTCTTTAGACAGGTGAAACAAGGAAAACTAAAAATGGAGAAGAGAAATGGTAAATACTAATACACATCTTGCACACCAATTTTGTCCCTTGAACTTCACCACTGACCACTACAGAAATGACAAATGTTGTTTTTAAGATAACTGTGTAAATGAAGAGAAACTGGGGGAAAAGGGGGCAAAAAAAAAATTAATAATATTGTTCTAACACAGGTCACAGGGTTTTAGTTTCAATCACATTTCAGAAGATCATTTCAGTTTCTCGGTAACTAAAAAGAAGTGTAGCTTAAATGTTAGTTAAAATGGGCCTTTTAAGGTCAGTTCTCCTCCTCTAGAATTAATCCTAATTTCCATCCTGTGAAAAATCACCAGGAAGAAAGTCATTTCCAAACACTTAAGTATATTTATTGCTCTCATTTCCACGCTAATTATGTAGATTAAGGACTAGAATAAAGCAATTTGGTACATATTCCAAGATGAGTGATGTTATTTGCAATCTACTTCAACTGTAAGATTTATACTGGCAACTTGCCTGCAAACTGCAGCAAACTTGCACATACGACAACAACAAAACAGGAAGTGGTTGCTGTCACCTTCCTAGCACAAGGGCACAGCTTATAGGTGGCACCCACACTGAAATCCAAGTTTGCCTGCAAACTTATGGCTCAGGCTTGCACTGCCAAACACATGCGATCCTCCAGTTCATCCAACACAGCAAATGCTCACAGTGGAAGACCAGGAAGTTTCTGACTGCAGCAAGAGGTGGAACTTGGTTGGCTGGTGAGGGAATTACACATTTCACTATAATTGAAGCAGCAAAGATCTCAGCACCGTCACTATTATCGCAGATGGAAAGGAAATGAAGTGATTTAGTTTATGCCTGAGGGAAAACAATAATTAATCAGCTCAATACAGGGGAAAAAAAGAAAAGGATCAAATTCAGTTTAGTGAGATTTACTACTTAGGGTAATTACACTTTCAAGAGCTGAACTCCTGTACAGTGAAGCATCTAAAGGAACCTAATGGAGAACTGAGAAAGAGAAGTTCATATTTCTCCTCTAGAACTACTCAGTATGACTTGAGGCCAGAGACACCCCAAAATAAAGCAAACAGTGAAATATCTCGTACACCAACAGCTTCTGCCTTAGAGACTATGAGTTTTGCCAGCTGTGGACTAAGCATAATATCCTCTCAAGTCAGCAAATAGCTCAATAATTCATGATAGCATAAGCAGTTGACTCTGTGTCATTGACAAAGTTACACAATTGCATGGAGGCAGGATGGACACCTTGAATACACATTGTGATTGCAGGATTCAGGCTTAAACAAACTGGGGAAATGGAAAGCCACTTCAAAGCTAAACCTCAGAGGAAGCATTCCTGGGAAAAAAAAGTAATATTTCTACCATACATCATGGCAGTACAGCCAAGGAAAAAGCAACCAAAGGTCTATAGTCTGTTTGTTCCTGAATGTAGTTGGAGAGAAAAAGTTATTTTGCATTTAACACACAATTCACTTTGAGAATGATCATTTGAGAAAGCATTAATCAGATCTCTTTCTAGGTACACGCAGGCTACCTAACATTTCATGGTCAATTAACGCATTCTAAAAACCAGGAGGTTCAATAGCAGCTGCTCCATTTTAAATTTGCAACCTTTCCCCTCCTTCACCTAACAGTGTTCCAAAGGCATGCCGGTGTTCAGTACAAAAAACAAAACAACACAACACAGTGACCATCAGCAGCAGCTTTCTATAAGTGACTGAAAAACAGACTGAGATCAGAATGTCAGAAAGATACCATTACCATCCTCTGGTCTTACCTTGTGCTCCTTCACATGATTAAAACCAAGATGTTTAGGTACTAAATAATCCCTAATTTGAAGATATGACTGTGGAGGAATTACACATTTCACTATAATTAAAGAAGCAGATATCTGGAGAATTTACTGCATCACAAACAAAAGCTACTCTAAACTGAAAATAAAACAACAGATGGTGAGCAAGACATTAAGAAAGCTGCCTCCTTAAGCTAATGAATTTCACTGGAGATTATCAAAATAAGTGGAGTGGAAAGCACGTCAAAAGCTGAGGAAAATTGTAACAATAAATCCAGAGTAAAAACTTAGAGTAGGAACCCCCAATACAACCTCAGCTGAGCGTGAATGCAGTCCCTAATGAATGAAAGAAATATCCCATGGCAAACTGTCTAAAACAGAAACTGACTGTAAACCCTTTCCCACCATAATCTGAAGTGTTCAAAAACAAGAGAAGTAAAAGGAAGAAGAAATCAGCTGAGAAAACAAAATCCACACTCGTCCCCATTTAGTCACAGACACTACACACTGCACATTCCCCACACAACCTACCTGGTGATTATTTGCTGTTTTCTAGAAACAAACATCCATTTACATGGTATCTACTTGGCTGGACAAAGACCTCCTTTTACAAGTCAATGGCCAGTTTGGATCCCACTATTAGTGCTAACGGCTTCTGCCAATAAAGTTGAAATGATGAAAATGGAAAGAACACACCAGCAGGCACAAAGTTAAATCCAACTAAAACCACGTCAGTAATAATCTCTGAGCATTTCACATTGTACATAACCATCGCTCACATGCTGAAGTACACCTTGCAACCTCTGTGTGTCTTCACTGCCTCTTTCCATCCTCAGAGGATCTTGCCCATCTCCATGCCTGCACACAGTTTACACTGGGTGGCAACTGCTGAGCTGCTAACCCAACTCAGATAGGAATTCTTAATGTCAAACAATACCTTTTTCTTAGATAACCTTCACTCACAGAAAAATGTGGAAAGAAGTCTCTGTTTAGAAAGTAGTCTCAACCCTTTCCACACACCTGAAAGTCACAAAGAGAAATGAACAATCAATGGATTATCATCCTTAATTTGTCCTGACAGCAAATCTCAGGCTGGACATTAGCAGGAAGTTGAGGTGTTGTTCAGCAGTGCACAAGTGTTGTGACATTGTACTTCAAGGACTGCTTTGTACTAGTAAGCTGACATTCATTTCCTACTCTGCCTATATGATGCCCAGTTTTGTAACCTGAGCCTTATTAATGGAACAGGTCAGGTTTGGTCCCTGCTGCCAAAGCAGGAGGATTTGAATGCAACATATTTTTCATTCCTGGCATTTCAGGGAGGTTAGAAACAGACTTTTAATGTTCATCAAGGAATGATGAATGACATTACTCAGAGGCAGCACTGTGATATAAATTAGCCCAATCTATGATCTAGAAGCCAGGCTGTTTCAAATTAGAAATTGTGACTGTTCATATCACAGCTGTGAATGTCTTACAAGTAGGGAACTATATTCCTTTCAGTTATTTCTGATTCCATCCTTACTGGGAAGTAATAGTGAACTTCCTTAGCAACAAGTAACTGCACCTGGGGAGTAATTCAACTCTTCCTGTGGCAGAAAGAGGGATTCAGTCTATCTCACCCAGGCAGCTAAAAGGCATATAAACTTGAGCTATTTCCAAGCTTCTCTTTATAGCAAAAGGAGACAAAAACAAACAAACAAAAAACCCCACATCATAAAAGTTCTAAGAACAATCACTGAATCACGTTACTTTCAAGGTAACATCAGTGATGACACCACCCAGAAACAAAGAGCCATAGAAGATTTCTTGTGCAAATGCTGCCACTTCAGAGCATCTCAGAGGTTTCCAAAGCACTTTTTCCAACTTTGCTTCAAAGATTCCACTTTGATGACAGCACCAGTTGCTCAAAGCAAGTACTACTTAATTTATCATACTATAAATTATTCTAATCAGACCTTATATATATATATGCGCGTGTGTATGAAGTACATCAGAGTCAGTGTGGTGGAGTTACCAACCCTTGAGGTGTTCAAGAAAAGGGTAGACATGGCACTGAGGGACATGGTCTGAGTGGTCACGGATGCGGGTTGATGGTTGAACTAGATGACTGTGGTGGTCTTTCCAACCTTAATGATTCTATGAATTGCAAGGAAAAAAAAAAACAAAAAACAAAACAAACAAACAAACAAAAAAAAACACCAAAAAAAAACACCAAAACCAAAAACCTCCTTTTCTTGCACTTTGTTTTAATGACTTGCTAATT
This sequence comes from Tympanuchus pallidicinctus, assembly GCF_026119805.1. NCBI lineage: Eukaryota > Metazoa > Chordata > Aves > Galliformes > Phasianidae > Tympanuchus > Tympanuchus pallidicinctus. The sequence goes on from NW_026294769.1 coordinate 13,016,691, forward strand.
CATAACATCCTTTAAAAAGCATATTATGTTTCAATTTGCTTGTTTCAAAATATTTCAAAAACAGTAAGATACAAAGAATGTGCTACATCAGTACTGCATGTAATTCCTTTGAAGTATTTATTTTGCTACTGTTTCTCTGCAACACAGTAATTGTTCACATTACTAGATCTCCTCAACAGCGCAACCACCTTCCTGAGCCAACCTCTAACTGAGAGTGAAAAAATAAATCAGAGACTAAGTATCTTGGACTTCAGAGAAGCAAAGCAGGATGTTACCTGAGAACTTTGAGAACAAAACATCTTTAATTCTGCCAGAATATTTTAATGAAACTAAGCAGGCTCCAGACAACTTCTGCCACATTTTCTCCACTGAGAGTATTTTATCTGTAATCTGTAGCATCCCCATTCTTCAGCTAAAGAAATTAAGAATCAAACTTTTGTGATGTTTTTCAGGCATTTTTGAGACACACTCCCTATTAGCTTCCATACTCCGGCAACTACATGAGAATTACTTCTCACTGTATGGTGAGAGGGCTGAAAACCACAAATTTAAAGCTTACGTATTTGTGAATATATTTTAAAAAAATCACAAACGTACAGAAGTTGGCTATAGATTTTGGCAAGCTTGAAGAAAGAAAAATTAAATGAATTATCCAAAAAATCATACCAGATAGATGTGCAAAGTCCCCAGAGAAACCAGTTCTCCATTCCATTCTGCTCTTTAAAAAAGTTGTCCCAGGTCTGGGACTGAATCTTGCTAATTGGAAAAGCTTGAAGACCCAGCCAAGGGACCAACAGAAATAGTAGTCTATAAACATGGTGTGTTTTAGAGGCAACACCTTGAAAAAAATGATTATAACTCTGTTCTTTCCCTGTCACTCACAGACTATTCAAGAAGTTGCAGTTCAAGCTATTATACCACCCACTGGCATAGTTCTACAACACAGTGAGGAGTACATGCTACAGTTTTGCTTACAGGCGCCTCAGCCAGTTTGTAAGTGCTACTTCAAACAGCATGCAACCGGACAGCACAACTATTACAGCTGTATCTTTGAAAGGTTAAAAAGATGTATCATAGAATCAGTCAGGAATAATGTTATGGAACCGTCACACTAAGCATAATGTTGTGAAGCTGTCACGCTAGAGAAACAAGTGCTTTCCAATCATAAGAATCAGTTGGAACAGACTCTGGTGAAGAATGTTTATCTCACAGATGCCCCACTCCTCTCCTTGTCTATTTTTGCTTCTCCACTAGCTGTAATAAGACCTCAAGAAAACAAAACCACCCAAACCAACCACAGCCTCTAACAACTGAACATTCACTACACTGATGCAGCACAACTTTTGTTCCGACCGTGCTATGTTTAAATAGCATAAGTGTGAAAACAACTCCCAAATCTTCCTTCCTGTAATAGCGACCAGCAAACACTGCCTACACAAATAGTTCTCATAGTCACTACCTGTTCAGCCTGGAGAAAAGAAGGCTCCAGGGAGACCTGAAAGTTGCCTCTCAGTAACTAAAGGGGGGCTGTTAAAAAGAAGGGGACAGTCTCTTTAGCATGGTCTGTTGCAATAGGACAAGGGCAAACTAAAGGAGGAGTGATTTCAGTCAGACACAAGGAAGAAATTCTTTATGATAAGGGTCTCTCCTGTTGGAGAGGCTGATAAGCAGGGATTATTGCAGAAAAGAGAGCTTCATTAGATTCTAGCATGCCAGAGTAATTGCATAATAAAAACCCAAGCTACATCCATTCAAGTATTCATCTTTGGTCCGATAAAACGTATTTAGAGATTATGATTTTTAAAACTAGTTTGCTATATTCTGCATATCTCTTGATGCTGCAGCAAAGTTGATAGAATACTTACCAGCTCCAGAAGCCCTACAACTTTACAGCATTTAAGCAGCAGGTTTACATTGGAAACATCTATTTGTTTTAACAATTTTGACAATAACTGCAAAGAGCTACATTGTTGAAATAGCTACTGAAACTGGTCAACTGATTCCCCAATACACAACATCAATGTTCTTTCATAAAGCCAAAGAAAGTCAGGGGATTATGTATTAGGAAATGCAATTCAATCTCCTGCTACCATGTTATTAAATAGCTTCAAAAAAGAACAGTGAAACATGGCACACAAAAGCAATTAACCAGTCCACTGTTTCTGAAAAATTAAGTGTTAGAAGTGGAGAAACTGCTCTCAGCACTTCCAAATTTTTCCCTAATAGAAGTACTAGCATCAAATAAGGATGGTGAGGGTAAATTCCCCATGCTACTGTACAAAACAGAAACAGATTTCTGGGAATTATGCAGCATATTTGAGTGCAGATGTCAGAAGTACCAACTCGCTAGCGTGACCACTAAAGGAGAGAGTGGGAGCAGAAGCATACCTTTGAAGGAGATGAATCACACACTGGAAGCTGTCTCTTATTACCATGTGCTATAAGAATTGTGACTGAACAGCTCCAACTTACATGTTTGACTTTGAAAATCATCTTTCCCTAGCTTGGCAAACGAACAGACAAAGGAGTGGTATGTGTCTTTTCTCAGAGTATCCATGCTTTGTTCTGCTTCTCAGTTACTCTTCAAATAATTTCGGGTGGGATCCATCTGTCACTATCTGCTTTAAGATTCCCAGGTTGAGCAAAAGTTAAGAACGTGACCAATTAAAAATGAGATATGCAGGTTTAAGCTGTTCACCTTCAGATCCTTCATAGACAGTGCAAAAAAAATATTCAACCAGCATATTTCTTAAAACAAAGGCTGTCCTAATACAAAAATGCAAAATCATCACAGGCCAAATCAGAAAAATTAATTTGGCAGATACTGCTTGGTTCTGGCACATAAGAACTAGAAGCCCTATCCAGACACGTGGAGAAGGAGATGTGAATTGTGATGCAGGCCTATTTTCTTCCTACAGGGTGGATGTAAATATTGAAATATTCAATAGATTGTGGAAAAATCTTACACTAAAAATAATGGATGTTGGCAGCAAGAATCCTCCCTGGCTATGGAAGGTTAAATAAAACCAAATTTGGCTCGGTAGCAAGTCTGGATGATGACTGAGAGAGACCAGAGAGCAACAAATCAGATTAAAAGTAGTGGAGGATTTACACAGCTCAAATACAGGTGGGGTAGATAGAACAGCTGGAAATTATCAGTAAAATTTTCAAAAGCACTTTTGAGCAGACACAGCTTCTTCAGTCATTTGCATGCTTACGTGGCCTCCATAAGAAGCAGCAATTTTAGTTAGAGAAGAGGAGCACCAGATAAAGATGTTCCAAATCAGGTGTAACACAGGTGGTACAAAGCACAGCCTACTTTCTCTGTAGATTAGGCAGATTTTTAAAGAGATATTCTTGAGGAATTGCTGCTGGACCTGAATTAACCCAGTGCTAGAAAGTTTTCAGTCACTCAGATAGTTTATCCTCTTTGAATCTTTCAAAAATAAACTGCAGGGACAATTTCTATTGTGTTTATCTGATATATCAAAGAAAAGAGGAGCCCTAAAGAATTTCAAATTGAGTAAGCGTGAAGTTATGCAAGCCAGCAAAATAATGCAGAGAATCCCCTCCTAGAACTCAGAAAACCTCTACAAAACAGACATGACTGCTGAAGACTGGAAACAAGACCAAGACAGCAACTGAGCCTGTGGTGTGTCACTGTCTACCCAAGGAGCAGAAACGTCGCAGCACAACAGGATACTTGTGGGCCTGAGCAGCACTGGGGTGCTTACAGAGATACAGAGGCACAGTAATGATTATGAATAAGTGTACCTCAATTGGTCATAAGCAGATTCTTGGAGTGCTGGCTGAGGACTGGTGCTAATGAAAAGGATCCATAACTTAACACAGAAAAGTCATATACCCCAGCAGCCTGAGGGCTAGATTTAATAGTTGCGTGCAAACAGACTAGGGATTGGCTTTGAGCAGGATACAGTTTGAGAAGGGACTTAGATTAACCCCAGATCACAACACTGCACAACATGCTGCCCTTCTGCCACCCTTTGCGAGGCCTCTCCTCTGCGCAGTCAGGCATTCATCAGGCACGGACCAGCTCATGAGAGAGCTGGCAAACCTGTGATTACAGTCACGTGAAAATTCACTCCCACTGCCATCTGTGATTTGATTTCTAGTCAAAACAGGGAGATAATTCTGCACACAGCAACATCACTGGCACCACTGTGAGAAGGGAAGAAGCAAAAACTCACCAATGCGGTGTCAGAGAGGTGAGCCAAGGGTGACCGCAGTGCAGGCAGCAACCTCACCAAGCAGAGCAGCAGACCCAGAGCGTCTCACTGGGCACGCCGAGCCAGGTGCTAACAACAGATTGCACCAAGCAGACCCCAGCACAGCCAGGAGCAAACCAAGCATGCTTCCTGGCAGCCCAGCCAAAGATGAGACAAAAATAAACCAGCTGTACCTGCAGCATAGCTCAGAAGAGGATCGACTCAGCGTGGGTACACTGGGTGAAGCTTCTGGTGGAGGCCGCAGGTGAGGCTGGTTAGGGAAATTAACGACTTGTGGTACACTGAGAGCCCTGACAGGGACTTCTGCTGGAAGAGAAGTTCTGATTCAATGTTTGGTTTTGTTTCTCACTACTCAGATCTATTTTAATTAGGAACATTATATGTTGTGGTTTTTTTTCTCAAGTTGAATATTTTGCCTAAGAAAGTGATTTTGCCATCCTCACTCTAGCTCACGAGCTTTCCCATCTAATTTTCTCCTCCATCCTACTGAGGAGGAGGATAAGGGAGCAGTGGGGCAGACGTTTGGCTACTAGCCAAGGCTAACCCAGCACAGCACCAAAAATCAGTCACATAACCATCCCCAAATGCTTTCCAAATTTATCAGCCCTCTTCCCCCAATCCTACAGTTTGTACAAAAAAAGCTGAAAAAAGTTAGTTTATAGATAAACAGATGGTGGAAAAAAAAAAAACAAAAAACCAACGATTCTGAATTCACATTCCATTGGAAAATGAAAATTAAGTTGAACAAATGCAATTAATATTTTAATAATAATAATAACTAGTTAATGTAATTTAATGAATATATTAATTAGAATAAAATGAGGCAGTAGAACCGTATGCGTGAGCAAACATCTTTCCTCTCAATCTGTGAGTCCTAACTTCTCTCCTGCAAATGAGATATACCTACTCACTAAAGCAAAGGAAAAAAAAAAAAAAAAGAAAAAGAAAGAAAAGAAAATAGAGCTAGAATGACTGTCTTTTGAGAAAGGAGAAAGAAGGTGTTGCAGTGAGCTACCTTTAAATTGCCTCCTTTTTAAAACAGTAAACCAGCAAATAGGAGAGTTGAGGTCAATGCTGAACTGAGCCTGAAGGGATTATTATTAGGGATTATATAATTATTATTATTTTGTTTTTCTTCCACAAGGGAAACCTTAATCACTTGCTAAGCATGGTTAAATGGGGAAAGTTTCCATCCAGGCACTCTGGGCCACAGTGCAGAAGAGAATAATCAGTCTGTTAAGTCTTGCTGAGTTCCGTTTCTTCCTCCTGTAAGAGTCACTGAAACAAACAGGAGGCACAGCTTCTTGTTGCCAGCTGAAGGTCTTGATCACTACAGAAAGGCTCCCCTTGTGCTCTCTCTCTTTTTAACCAAAGATTCTTGCCTTCTTAGTCCTACACTAAGAAAGGAGCATGATTTAGGCTGGAAAAACAGCTTCCACTCAGCACTTACTCTGGTATGGTAGGTTGGAAAGAACAGTTGAAACCCCTTCAGGCTGAGGAAGGAATTTATCCTGGTCACACACACTCTCAGTATGTGTTCAAGCCAATTAGGCTGTAATACAAAAGACATTTATAGGTAGAGTGTCACACTACTCCCACTGCTTTAAAAACGATGTGGTCAAATCTGCTTCTTGTGAACGATTCTCTGTAAGCAAGCATTAACTGAAATCTATTTAATCTGATTAAGCTCCTGGAAGTTGGAAGGATGAATGCACACTTTCTGAACCCTTACTACACTCAGGGGACATCAGTGCTAACAGATTCAGTCTGGTAAGAGCAAAGTTCAAACGCAACTCCAAGTCTCTGCAACTACAACATCAGTAGGGAGCTACTCACATGGAATGATGCTTGAACTCCTAGTTCTCATGGACTGTGCTTGCTTTTGAAGAGGAACTGACCCTCATAATTCATGCTTCTTTAGCACTGAACTGAATGATCCTGGCCAATTTTCAAGCTGAAAAACAGTTTAACTTCTTTGTATGGTTTATTAACCAACCTCATTTGCAGATTTACTAGAGTATGGCGATTTTTTATCAAATTTCTTATCTGTCATGTACTCATCCTTCTCCTAGGCAGTTTGACTTCTAATGTTCTTTTAAAAAATGCGGAGTCACAGAGTCCTCAATCAGAAATTAAATTACACCATGTGTGCATTCATGATAAGCAGCACGCCCACCTGCGTGCAAGAAATCCCAGGGTTAAACAAACAACTCCTTCACTGAAAGAAAAGAAGTAACAACAAAAACTTGGCAAGGCCAAATAATAAATCAGATACTTCAGCAGCAGGACTGACCCCATCCTCTTCCTCAACATCTGCAAGTTGCTGCTAGGCCAGCATTAACAGTTCTTTTCTCCTAATTATATCCTATTAACCAGGCTTGAAAGAGTCTAATTGCAGATAGGTCTGTCCCCCCACTCAGTGGAGCCACATTTTGAAGTACTCCCTATCTCAGAAGAATCAAATCACAGCTCTGACACTGAGCAGGGCCTTAAGGATGCCAGTTCTTAGTGATGCCAGTAAAGGCAGCAGGCTAAGGTCTTCAAAGTAACGCCAGACCCCTCATGCTGTCCTCTGCTTTAATCAAAGCCCCTTCACTTCAGCTTGTCAACCACAGAGAACACCTTCTTTAGGGTCCCAGACTTTCAGCTATGCAGAACTATCATTGGCTTTCAACTGTGTGTCCCTAAATTGTGGAAAGGTGCACTCCTTTGGTATTCCCAGCAGTTCTGACTCCCTGTCAGAACTGCATTTATCCTCTGCTCAAACTCACAACGAGAATGAGATCAGGATGCATATCCTTCCCTCCTGCTTCCTGGTATCCCTTGAAGGAACTCGCTAGCATTGGCAACAAAGGAGCCACATGCCTTCCAAGACCTCTCCCCCAGTCCCATGCAGTGTTTATAGGTCTGTCAGTGGTCAACCTTACACATGTTGCAGAAGACAGTCCAGGACACTACGTCTAACATGTCTACTGGCTTGGAAAGAAACTTCATCACACACTTCAGCCTGAGGCAAGAGAGCAGAGCCCTCCTCTTTGGTATGTATGGAAATGACAGAGTTGTACCAAACTTATTTTCTGAGTGAAATAAAGTTTTAACAGGAGTGTACCCAATTCTATCAGAATCTTGAAGGGGATCTGGTCCACCCGCTCTGTTCCTAAGGTTGCTCCTTCAGTCTGTATTCATCTAGGAATCTCTCTTGCTCTTGCTCATATTCTCAACCATGTCTCAGGACAAGTTGCTGGTGAACTAAACATCCCTTTTTTCAATCAGAACTGAGATGCATAAATGTTCCTAGCTTTGCATTTCTTCAATTCAGGTTAACTTCTCAAGCATGCACGATCAAGTCCTCATTGGTTCAGTAAATTTTATATGGAAATCAAGGACCATAAAAATACAGAAATCCTGGGTAACACAAGACAGAAAAACACAGTGCAGACACTGTGATGTCAGTACACATGTCAGTAGGGTTTACTGGCCTGAGATGTACACTGAATTCTCTCTCAGATCTAGACAAGCCAGGCTTGTCTGCACCACAGACTAATTCACCTCTCTGGTTTCTAACAAGATCTTCAGCTTATACACAGTAGTAGAAGAGACCCTTAGCTAACATGCCAACCAGACAGCCTACTCAAAGAAAATGAAGAGCTCCCTTTAGTACTTATAGGCAAGAAATTTTAGTAACTGAACAGTTAACCCTGATAGTAACTCACTAACTAAAATTTGGGGGGACATCTACATGGCTAAATATGAATATATAGGTTTTTTGCTTTTTTTTCCCCAGGCTTTCTATTTAAAAAAATAATTCATTATTTGGACAGCGTTCAGCAGAAATGAGTCTCTGTCTTTAATTAAAATTTAACAAAATACACTCCTCATGCTGGTTGTCTGTACTTCCCTAAACAGTCTCTTTATCCTTCCTAATGAAGTAAACAGCACAGCTACTATTTTCAGGAACAACTGAATATTTTTGTTTTTACCACTAAGCATGTCTTCATGTTTGTTTCCTAGGTTGGAACTAATGTCTGCATCAGGAAAACAACACAGCTTTCCTGTAATAAGGTTAGTAATGCCTGTGATTAATTACCTTCAGCTCTTAACGACTTTCAGCATGAGGTTTCTTTTCCTCTTGCTTCCCTGCCTGAAACATTTGAATTCTTTTCTTGTTCATCTTATGTCAAAAATCACCAGTTTGGTTCTTAATTAAAGCATTCAGTTGTTAAGCCAAATTTGTTCCTTGCCAAGGTGGGACTGGATAATGCTGGCCTGTTGCTACATCTTTGTATTCTTTCCATCTCACACCTTCTAAGAAAGAACTCCCTCATTTCAGACCTTCATACTAGCAGATTTTTGTACTAGGAGTGGTTTTCTCATTTTATCACTTGCTCATTTAGTTATTCCAAGTGCATGGTCTAATCTGCTACCTGACACATCTCAATCCTCTATTCAAATCACTTCAAAAAGGATTCTAAGCAGACTATTCAATTAGCATGACATGAATGAAAAATAAAAATGAAAGTTTTGTGATCTAGCTATATTCCATGACTACCTTCATTGTATTATCTTCAGTTCTGATTTCATCAACAAATATGTATTCAATCATTCTGGCCAGAAATATTCTTTGTTGCTGTCATCCCTCCATTAGGTAAATATATATAGATATACAGAATGTATTTTTTTTAATATATATAAATAAAAAGCAAGGTATTTGATTGTTCATCGGACAAGAGGCTGCCCAAGACGAGCAGCAGCACAGCCAGTTGTGAGAAATGACAATGACACAGGGAAGGGGACTTCACATTGATCAGTGTTTATGAAACAAATGAGAGTTAATTCCTCACTTTTCACTGTACTGGCTCTTTTAAATCAGCACAAATGAATCACTCAATAGTCCCTGTCCTAGCCCACGACTTAAGAGTCACTGCCTGGCTTCTAGCTACCCTTAAGAATGCAAGGGACTGAATCACTGCTTGCCAAAATTCGAACAGATGGGTATCATCTCACAAATTATTTCCTTCTTGCAATCAGCAGCCTCAGAAGATGTAGCACACAGACACTCTGACCTGCTTATCACACAGACAGCTGACTGTCCTCTTTCAAGGAGGTTATGATGATCTACCAGATTACACTCTGGCATCAAACTGGAATGTGACGCTTCACATCTAAATGGCTTCTAGCAACACGGGTTGCAATGGGATCACTAAGAAAAACAAAAGCATGCAGAAATCAAAAAAGGAGGAATTTCTCCCAGGACTAACTGAATTTCTTACAAATATTAATCTATAATTAGAAGATATCAATGTGAATACTCAAAACGAAAACAGAAGGGTTCAGTGCAAAACAAGAGAAAAAATTCTATTAAATGCGTTGGCTCTTTAGAGAACAGACACAGTGAAGAAATACACGTGAAATGAGGGAGAATTCATTAAACGTCTGAGACAGGAGAGTCGTCAAGTCTGTACTGTGTTTCTGAGGCTTCGTGTACAAGGTGGAAAAAGCCTCAGTTAATATGAAGTACTGCCAGGGCCTTTCGCCAAATACAACAAACAGTGAAGGCAACAGTGGGAAAATCATTCCTCAACAACAGGATATGTGCAAAATGTCCAGGGCATGATACCAAAATGCTATGTATGACCAGGAAAACCACAGGAAGTCAAACAATCTACCTTGCTAGATGGTGCTAAATGTCAGCCTTGACAGAAAGTGAGGGAGAATGGTTATCACTTAAGGGCATGAGAAATCGCCTGACTGGCTTTCTCCCAGTACAGGGACCCTACATAGCCTAGTGAGTTTCTTCATTTTTGACACTAGTAATTCACAGCAAACTGGCAGAAATGTTGCTTAAGGCATTGCAAAGATTAGGATTAGAGGGGTCCAGTACATATACCAAGTCCAAACCACCAATGCTTTTACTAGAAGGGGTGTAGGACCATGCTGGGGAGCACTGAAGGTAGTGAGAAAGTACAAATGTAGAACAGTACTTTGCAGAGATGATAGCAGTAGTGTGATGAACTTATTTCTTCATTTGCTTATTTAAAACACTTATTTGAATGCCATATGTTTGGACAAAAAACAGCTACATCACAAAAGTCAGAGAGAGGAAAGAAAAAGTAATTTGAAAACTTTGTCATTCATGACAAAAATCAATTGGGATTAGCTACATGTTTCTCTCAGAATATGTTCTCTCTGTGTTTCTGACGATACAGAAATGTGCACCATCACATCCAACAGCCATACACTGACTGGGACATCAGTTTGGGGATCCAACAGTGCTTAATATACATTCAAGTCATTTTTTACAAGACAGTTTCCTGTCCACTTGAGTTTGAACCCCAAAATGCTACTTAGAAAGCAAGGATGGCAAAACAGTTTTCAAAAGCTCCTGCTGAATATGTGAAGTAATTTTGGCAGGGAGAGGGGGAGAAGTAGCTCATTCTGAGCTCAGTTTCTGCAACAACTTTGAGAAATCACAGCACAGACAAAACCTTGCTCAAAATAAACTTTGTTTTCCCTCACAGTAAGGTTTTGTGATTTCTATGTTACTGACACCCTGAAGTCAGTAAGGCTTTCAGAAATGAGCTGTTAATGTGTTAACATGTAGGCTACTTCTGTGTCTGCTAAATGACAGAATTTGAAATACATATTTGATTTGTCCAGCTGTAGTTCTCTTGCTGGAATCTTTCTCCAATTGCTGCAAAGCAGAAGAAGTTCTCAGACATTGGTGAAATACCTCTGATTTTTACTAATACTTGCATTCAGAGGGGAGAGGTCACTCTGTTATGATAAAAATGAGCTATCACCTAGGAAGCCAGCTATGCTGGAATTAGAATTCATGCTCATCCTCTCTGGAACAATCTGATGGCTTTTCTTCTCCTTCATTAGCAGAGAGAGGCTGTGAATGTAAGTATGCAACAGTATAATTTAAACAGCAGATCTGAAGAGGAAGGAGGGTGATAAATGCAAGTAACCATTATAAAAGATGACTGTATGGAAAATGCCAGCATTGAGTCCTTTCACTCTTAACATATTTCCCTGAAGAAAAACAATACAAAAATTAATGTTGAAAGAATCTGCAGTTACAGAGGGGAAAAAAAAGTGCCTTTTGGAGTATTTGCTCAAATTTTTCTCTGTCCACACCTAAGGGAGACCTGGGAAAATAACAGTAGACTTTTTCCTGTGTAAATCACTTATTTAGAAACCAGCACAATGTGCCTAGTTAGCAGCCACAACAATATTTAGATGCCATCTCTCTTTCTAATGAGAGCTTTTCCATAAGAAAAAAGACATTTCTGAATTAGGTTTTACTGTGAGCTTGAGACATCTCTGATCTTTTTTGGTGTATAGTAGGCTGCTTACTAGGAGTAAAAAAGATTGCTTTCAAATGGAGAGAATAAAAAGAGTCTAAGCAGATCTGAACATAAAATGATGAAGTCCAAGAGGGGATGTATCCTTAAGAAATTCTTGAGGGTCTGCTAAGGAGTCAACATACCTGGCCTCCGCAAACCCTTATCCTTGACATTGGTAGGGAGCTCAGATGCTGCTGGCTCCAGTACAGCATTCTGACATTAAGTCTCACTGTCAGCTATGGGGTTCTCACAGAGCCATTAGAATTTGGCACGAAGCTTGCTAAGCACTGCACCAAAGGCCATCCATCAGCTGTCTTGTCAGCAAATGGGTCACAGAGGCTTCTCATTTTGGAAAGAAAAGAATAAAATTGAATTTAAAATGTAATCTGCCACAAGGCTTTTGAGGAAACATCTCTGATCTGCAAATCAGAACTAGAAGGATAGCCCTTAAAAGTCCATCTTCTGCTCTGCTTATTCCCTGAGAGGACAAACTTGTACCTCTGTAATGTCACATTGGCTTGTCCCCATCTGTCACTAGTTTTCAACATCAGCAGTCCAGGTTAACTAAAAGGTGACCTTCTGAGCGTTATTTGAATACACGTTTCAGGTGTGAGTATGTGTCATTTTCTCACTGGAAGAATGGCTACTTCCTTCAGAAACACCATGGATACAAAGAACTGAAACATCTACAGTAAGAGTTGAATAGTAATATTTGGATATATGTATTTTTAACATGAATTTAGATATCAGTGTGGTGTTGTCACTGAATAGCTACAGCTTTTTCAACTTCATAGTACTTCTCGGACAAGAAACAGGATCATTGTCTGTACTTACATGCAAAGAGTTATAGCTAAGCATCTGCCCAAGGTCATACACAAAGCCTGAGTCAAAGCTGAGAACTGAACTCTGAGCACAAAAATATCCTTTGTCTGTTGAGAGAAAACCCAGAAAATTCATTTCTAACTCTCAGTGAAAAACAGGTGTTTCGCTGATGTGGATTTGATAGCCCAGTCTACGCCAGGAATTACAATAAGATTCAGATCCAAGGCAGGACAAATCATGTTCTGCCTGCAGTTGTCAAGGCAACAGCAGCCCGAGGTGTTCTAGCTACAGAGGAGCTCAGTAGCTCCAAATCTCTCCCTTCAGGAAGCACTTCTTGGCTGCTTTATGGCCACTCTGTGACATTCTGACTAATCCTGCTGTGAAGAGACTAGATATGCTCAATTTGCCAAAGAATGGCAGCATCGCTTGAAAATAATTCACAGAACTTACAACACAGCTCGAATATCTGGCATGCTGAAGCCAGGAGTTACACATCCATTTGAACAGCAAAACAAAGGATTGCATTTTTTGGCCAAAATAGCCCTCGGCAGGGCCCTGGGTCCCTTCTATGTATGAAGCGCCACAGAAGGTTTGTGGAGCTGACAGAAAAACTTCCATTTTAAAGTTGGTCCCCTCTCAAGTCAAGAGGGATCAGAGACAGATTTCTCAGGAGTATTATTCAGAGGTGAAGGCAGACTAATGAAATGGAGGAAACAAACAGCAGGTAATGGTGCTGGGATACCAAGAACTGCCATTGCCTGCATTTTTCTAACTCTATGGCTCTAAAATTGTTACCAAACATTTCAGTACTTTGAAACTGAGTGCTGTAGCCCTGAGGTACTTCAAAGTTTTACTCACCTAAAAGTCATGGGACAATTTGTTAGAGCAGGAGACCTTCAGGTAAGGGTGAGGTCATAAATTGGTAGAAGGGCTGCATCACTAGGTGGTGGCTGAGGTACTCTCTGAAGCCTCCAAGTCTTTCTGTTGCACCTGCATCTCCCTGGTACTAGCGATACCCACTGTGACCTGACCTTCAGCACATCTGCTCAGGAGAACCCCCCACAGGTCTGGACCACAGCACTGTGCTCACCTTGCAGCAGGATGAAGCAAGACCAGGGCTAATTGTGGCATGACACAAAACCTGCCCCATCCAAACCACATGGGGCATCTACACCACTGATAGAACAGTTTGCAGGAAACAGGTTTTTAATTCATAAAGGTGCTGTAATCTTGGCACCCACACAGTGATACAGGACTCAGATACTACTGCAGAGCAGCAGTGGTGCTCAAGATGCACTACTCCCCTAAAGGAAGTATTATTTTTTTTTAATTGGATGGGGGGGGGAGGGTTGTTATTTTGTTTCTTTTTAAATTCCTTTCTACTAGCACAGATAGCAATAAAAAATTAAAAAATAAAAAAAATCAGAAAATGTCTTTCAGTTCTGTTTGCACTTATTGTCAAGATAGAATCAATTCTTTGAGCATTGAAATATGGGTTTTCACACAGTCCAAGAAAACATCTCTGTATTCTGTATTTAAAAAGAAATGATTTTTTTTTTTCTATCAGGTTTAGTATTTTTACAGTTTATTTATAAGATGTTAACGATAGGTAAGATTTAAGCTGGTAGTGTCTCTTCAAGTTAAGACTAGTTAATTGTACAGTCTAATAAACATAAACGTTCCCACAAACATGAACTTCTTCACATCTGGACTATCTTAACATGGTTCTCTTTAAGAAAAGGTCATCAGATCTCTTTACAAAGCTGATACAGGAACGGAGAGCCATTCAAAAGCTGGAGCACACTTTGAATCTCATTATTATGATGGAAAGGAACTGGATTTCCAACCAGCATAGTACATACATGCACATGTACATACTCCCCATCTATTGCCAGTACAATGGCATTATTGCTAGAAATCAAATTCTTAAAATGGAGATACTAAAGAAGGTTAACGGGCAGACAAGCCCAAGAAACATGGCTTACAATATATAGCGAGAGCATGACTGATTAGGCAAAGTTGCTAAAATAAAGTGATTTAAATAAGCCTGAAGTGAAACTTTGTGAAAGAGACAGGAGAATCCCTTTCAGCTGCTTTAACGTTAAAAAACTCTTTCAGTTGACTGCCATTATCACTTGCAACAATAGTATTGCATTCATCTTTCTTCCATGAATCTTTTGAAGGGAATCAATGCCATTTCTCACAGAGGAAGAAATAGAGAGATTGGTCATGCGAGGCCAGCATCAACAATGTAAAGATAGCCCAAGCACCTGGTGACCTCACTCTGTGCTCTGTCTGCCTGGTACACTCCATGCCCCAGGAAAAAGCAAAGAAGGGGCCTGAATAGCACAGAGGGGTCATCATTCTCTACATCCTGTCACACAGAGCAGAAAAGCTACACTGCCTGTAACTTCTTGCCAGCTAAATATTGAGTCACTATCCTTTGTTGTTTAGGTATAAACTGTTCAGGTGACAGTGCCCTTTGGCTAGTCCTAGTGTTTTTGCATGCAGAACCTCCATTCCAGCCTAAACCCTACACACAGCTGTCTACATCAGATTGAGCAGTCTATTTTAACTTTCCAAAAATAAGAACTCACATCCTTTAAAAACATTGACGTTATTTTCACTGCCAAGGTCTTTCCCTGCCTCCTTGACATCTCTTCCTGCATTGGGATGTAGGATGAAATTCCCTGCTCTTTTGAAGGGACTGGAAACAGCTATAATATACAAGGAGAGGAAGGGAAGTTGCTTCTTGCAGCTCTAAAAGAATGTCCTCCAACTGTCTATAATTTGTCCTCAGAACTGTCCTTGCTCTTTGCTTCCAGTCCCCTCTGGCTTTAGCAGAGCTTTGCTGGAGAACATCCAGTCATTTACAGGAACAAAAAGTTTAAAAATAAAATAGGAGCTTTGATCAAGTAAAAAATTCAGTGAGGAAGGAAAAAGGGAAACACAAATAATGACAACTCAGGCGGAAAGCAAAGCAAAAAGCAGATTCATTTTGAGCTGACAGACATTTCTATGCCTGCTTGTAAAGCCAAAACCTTCCCTGGTGCTCCTTCTACTCCCAAAATGTCCTGCAATAGCAGTGAAAAATATGTTTTCTTTTCATCTCTGACTCCTCCAAGTTCGAGTATTCTTTGCTTTTTCATTTGCAAAATGTTTTTCTTTTTGTTGTTTTTTTTGCAGGAGCTTTCAACTGTACTGAATTGTGCACGCACAGACTCAAATCAGAAGTATCAGTTCTTTAATTCCTGTTTACTGTCATCCAGTTCTCCCTCTCCCTCTGCCCATGTATTTACTTGCATCTTATAATGCAGTAGCCATTTCTAGCTGCTGCTAGTGGAGAGATACTTCATTATTTTTCTATTATTAAGGAGATAAATAGGCTGATGTGAGAAGTCTGAGTGCCAGCCTCAGAATGTTGGATTGTTTTTGTTGTTGTGGTTTTTTTTTTTTTAAGATGCACCTAATTTTGCATATTTTGGGTGACGTACAGTTGCCTCTCCTAGATTCTGACCATTCTAAGTAACTTCTATGCAAACACCTCATTTACATCTGTAGAAAAAAAAAAACAAAAACAAAAATGTCTACTCCATACATGTGGTCAGCATCATTCAAAACATCCAAATATTTCAGTGATCGGGGCATGCCCTACCATACAGACAGGGCAAAGACCACAGTGGCTCTGGAGTGCGCACTTCAGCCAGCAATCTGGGCATTCATACAGACTTCAATATGTGGATGCTGCTTAAGCCAAAAAATTTGCAAATGAGTTCTGCTCACCTCCTTTTGAGCCATTTACTAGATTTATAGAAAGTAACAGTAAAAATCACTGCTACATCAGTGAAACGTAGAACTGAACAGGAGGAAGATTTCCTTCTAAAGAACTACAAAACTACAAGGCTGGTGTGACTAATTCTTTTGCTTGATGAACTTTCAGATCGTGTTTCACTACTGAAAGGACAAAAAAGTACAAATAATCCAAAATCAGCACGTGGTCCTGGAAATGTCCCTGGGAGGACACCCTTTTTTCAGGTTCAAATATATTATTTCACCCGTGGTGATTGTGGGAAAGCAAAACTGTGGCAAAAATATCAATGAAAACAAATGCAGATGGTGGAAACACAGGTGCTTTTGAGCAAAACTGTTTCCATTTTGATAATTACCTTTATATCCAGAAGCAAACTTTTTTTAATCCACATGCCAATTATATCAAAAGAAGTTGCATGCCGGTTTGCTATTCAGTAATTAACAAAAAAGTTCAGCAAAAAAGGTTCAGCCAAAAATGTTTATTTTTTAGAGCTATAATCTAGCGGCGTAGATTAATACTTACTATTTAAAAATGTCTGCATACGTATGTATATATGGATAAAAAAATCCGTTTTGTCTGTAGAACTCTGTTTTATAAAACCAGAAATGACTACCAGATCATTTACTTCAATCTGCTATGCCATAAAAACTCGTCAAGCCTGCTTCAGCCCGACAACTTACATTTTGCTATGGCACATCTTCCAGTGAGGCATCACAGTCTTTACTTGCAAACTTCAAGAACCTGTCAGCTTGTCCCAATAGCTAATCATTCTCCCTGTTTAAAACACGTGCGCTGTTTCTCTTATGAGTTTATCTAGCTTTCAGTTCCACTTATCTTTCAGTTTCAGCCTTTCCTTCTCGTTATGATTCTCCTGCAAGATTAAAGGGCCTTTTCAGAACGCATCATTTTCTTCTTGCAAAATCACTTGCAAACTTCACTCACCTGGTTAACTCCCTGCAATAAAGGTCAGCAAATTAAGTTCTAGTGGTCTCCCATTGGAAGGCATACGTTAACATTTTTTGGTCTTGCTTTGAGACTCTTTCTCTATGTTTTCAACATAGTTCTTGAAGTGTGCACAGGAGAACCATGTATGCCATAACCTTCCATATGCCAGTGAACTCCCATATACCTTACAAGTTATGAAACCAAGACACTGAACTTGGATTAGCCCAAAGAGAAAGAACTCGCATCAGGATATGAGTACATAGATTGCTCACAGACTTAATTCTCATGTCTTATACATGGTTAAAACTCACGACTTTACTACAGCAGCAACCAGGTAATCTGGTACAAAAACTATTTCCAACATTTGATGGATTTGTATTAAGGACAGGAGCAAAGGAACGATGGAACTAGTGTGCATGACTTTCTTCCTCCTTGCTAAGCTGTCCAACAGAAAAGTGCTACTGTTAGTGAGAGACCACATGCACTGGGATGGAGTTCAGGATCAGATTAAAAACAGCAGCCGCTCATTCCAGCCTCCAGTAGGTTACCACACACACAGCCTTCCCCCTCGAGCAGTGCAGTTCCCCAGCAGTTCCCTCATATTCCTACCACTCAAAGAAGCTGGAGACATGCTACCCCTTCTCATTCATCTTCGCACTTAGACCTTGCCAGTGTCACTCATCTGCAGCAACAGACAACTTCAACATGCAATGAGAACAGACCATTTTCAAGTAGATTTCAGTGGCAGTGATTCAAATCTCACCCTTATCTGGACTTACACCCAGCACAGATAAAGTCTTTGTCTGTTTTTGTCTTTAATTCATAAGAAACATCTTC
Source organism: Tympanuchus pallidicinctus (assembly GCF_026119805.1). Taxonomy (NCBI): domain Eukaryota; kingdom Metazoa; phylum Chordata; class Aves; order Galliformes; family Phasianidae; genus Tympanuchus; species Tympanuchus pallidicinctus. The sequence continues at coordinate 13,034,699 of NW_026294769.1, forward strand.
ACCTTGACTTAAAACTCAAATGTCATAAAAATTTCAAGTATAAGCAAGGAATTAATCAATAGGAAAACCCTGAATTTTCCACTGTATATATAAGTAAGGTGGCCACATAATCTCACTGACTGTCATCATAAAATTCAAGATGAACGATATAAGACAAATGCACCTATACAGGTGGGTTGTATGCAATCCTTTTTACTGCCTGCATGCACCCATCTAAGACCTGGCTATATTCACCTACTATTTCTATTCAGATCTGGTGGCTTCCACAAGAAACTGGAGGGCTGCTGAAGGATGCTTTCATAACTGAGGGGTATCACAGATTTCCTGCACAGTGAGAGTTAGAGGGTTACAAATGCTGCTGCTTTGTGCTGCACTTCAGAATCCTTGAGCAATCACTCCAGAAAACCACACTGCAAATAACAGTGCTCTAATGCTGGAACAGAATGTCCACTCACAACAGCACTGCTCTCTAGTTATCTTACAGAAATGCTCATACTGAATCAAAATCAGTTGACAGCTAAGAACCTGTGTGCCAGTTACAATATATTAAGTTCTCAAGCTGAGCAACTCTAATTCAGTTTTTAAAAGCTCAGCCAAGATTTCATTCCATATCCAACAAAACAAGAATGTACATAGGCATTAGTTTCTCACCACCTTTTTGCTACAGGCATTCACAGCTTGCATTGGTCTTGCTGGCTGCAGTCCAGGAATTGCTCCTACTGCATAACAACCATACAACTCCTTGGAGGGTTGATACTCAATTTTCTTTCAGCCCACTCTGTTGGATTCTTTACTCACAGCTATGTTAATTGTTGTACAAAATCTGGAATGGATCTTTGCTTCCCTAGATGTCTACCCCCTGCATCTCTCCCGGGTACATGCAAAGAACATGGCTGAATCCTGCAATTTAGAAAAGGTTATGAAGTGGGTTGTGGTTTGTGTTCCTTTTGTTGTACATTTGTTTTTGGTTTTGTGGAAGTGCATGTGGCAGCGGTGTGGAAGACATTTGTAACGTCATTAGCTACCTCTTCCCTTTAAAGCAAGAGGGTAAGAGCAAAGAATCTCATGAGTTCACTGCCTATAACCCAGGGATGGGAAAAGCACTCCAGGACAATAACACAGTTCTTCGTAAGGCAGGAGAACCTAAGGCAATTCAACCTTCTGCCAAACATGACAAATATTTCCTCATGGGAATTTAGAGAGGAAGAGGAACCACAGAGGGAAAAAAAAATTGTCACTGAAACACGTTAGTCGGTTTCTAAGAATCAAAAGAGAAGTTACAAAGATAACGTCATGACTGTAATGATGTGTTAGAATGCCTCACTTTCAGTTGAAAGTTTCCCATTAAGACCTGACTCTGGAATGTTCAGGCTTCTTTTGTACTTGCCTGTAGGATTTGGTATCATTTCCAATTGTCTACAGGGCTTAGTAATCATAATGCTGAATGGAAGAGAACAACACCTTTAAGAAATATGTTTGAAAATGTCTTCCCAAATAACTGCTTCCAACGTAAGGAGGAAGCCACATCTTCTTACCCAGTTTACGCTTGAGACATATAAGGACTTCTGCTGTGAGAATGTCTATAAAGACTTCTCTTGGAATTTACATGAATAAGGGCTTGCATCCTATTCTCCAATAGGGTCTCACAGATTTTCTCACAAACATGCCAAGTGTTCTGTGTATAGATGCAGCTCTAGTCACCACACTACACATTTCTAGAAAGACAATCTACTGCTTATGATACAGTGCTGGCAAACTGGCACTTTGAGCCGAGGTTGAGAGACATGCCCTCTACAGGTCCTCACACATCAGTGAGAGACCCTTTTCTCTTATCGTAATTATGTTAGCTCAGTAGAGAGCAGCCCAGGACAGCTACCCCAGGAAAAAAGTGCCACCATCTCCTACATCTACTGGCTATGACTAGTCAAGTCCATGATTGAATAAGGATAAGTAGGCTTTCCTTTTTACAGTTTTCAACTGCACAATTTCAATATTTTCAAGAAGTAACTGTTTTTGTCCCTAAGCCACGGCTAATCAGCTCAAAATCAACAGTTTGTGCTTTAACTGTTGGCCAGGATTAAACTCTATTTTGATTTAGGCCATGGGGTGCCATGTGGGTGCAGTAAACTTTCTGTCTTCTAGATTAGCTCATCACTGCACTTTTCAGTAATTAGCAGACTGAGGAACAGGCCAGATCTACATGGATTATGGAAATTAACCTAATTAACAACTTCTAAGAAAATTCCTTAAACTTCCCCTCTCAAGAGGGCATGACTGTGCAATTATGTATGAGAGTTTTTACTCTAGTTAACTTTCCACAGAGTTTAGCTTTACATAGAATCACAGAATTGCTCAGGTTGGAAAAGACCTTAAAGATCATCGAGTCCAACCATGACCTAAGTTATACTACCCTAAGTTCAGCAGCCCACTGCTAAATCACATCCCTGTACTATAATAAAGAAAAAAAAAAAATACGACTCATGAACCACTCTTTTTTTTTTTCAGTATAGAGCCAAAATAGCAGGATAATAATACAGAACACAGACACTGTTACAAATCACAGATGGACTGAAGCAACAGTAAGATGTATACAAACACCAGTTCGATAGCGCAGAAATTTCTGTATGCTTGGGATCTCCCTCTTCAGGGCAACACCTGAAAAATGTACAGAAAAGCAATTCCATGACCTCCTATAATGCTCACAATGTCAGTATCTTTAGGTATTTTCCCCAGTGGCATCTGCATCAAGACACCTTTTACCAGCATTACATTAATGCTGTTCTATAAAGAGGAGCAGATTGTTGTGTTTGTGAGCATTATGTTTAGAGCAAGACGGATATTGTCTTCTGATCTGCATACATTTTCACCTTCATACAGACCTGTACAGTAGTTGACTGCCATATTATCCCAGGAGTATTATGTGGTTAGAGTGGTCACAAACAGTTCTGAGACCCCTGTAAGCAGCTTTGGACAGGTTCTTGTGGGACTTAATCAATGAGAAGCAAAATAGAGAGTTTGTTTTCTTCAGACTCCTCCAAATAAGAGTTCTCACCACACTACCTAAACTTAAGGTAAAGGCAAGGACTGGCACAATGAACTGCCCACTGCAGGAAAATATCAGGTTTGAGACCATGTGTATGTGCATAAGTCCATGGGACCTGACAAAATTATAGAATGGCTTGGGTTGGAAGGGGCTATATGTTCATCTAGTTCCAGCCTACTGTGATGGGACCACTCACCAAATCAGGCTGCTCAGGGCCCCGTCCAGTTCAATGGGGCCCAGCTGGGGCATTGAACACCTCCAGGAACAGGGCATACACAACTTCTCTGGACAACCTGTTCCTGTGCTTCATCACTGGAACAGAGATGCATCCAAGGAACCTGAGGGAGACGGCAGATTAAGTTGCTAAATTGTATCAATCTGATGAAGTTTCAACTTACTGGAAACAGGGAAGTTTAAGCTCTTATTTTTAAAATTAAAAAGGAAGATTTGGAGAACTACATGCAGTCAGTCTCATCTCTGTACCAGGCAAGATCATGGAGCAGATTGTACTGGAAATTATGCTAAGGCACATAGAAAACAAAAAGGTGATTGATGATAGCCAACACGGCTCCACCAGGGCAAATTGTGCATGACAAAGTTGGTAGCCTTCTGTGACAGGGTTACAGCATTGTCAGATAAGGAAACAAAAACTGGTGTCATCTACCTGGACTTGTGCAAAGCATTTGATGCTGATCTGCAAAATATCCTTGTCCCCAAACTGAAGACAAAAGGATTTGATTGAAGGACCACCTTGTGGATGAAGAACTGTCTGGGTGGTTGCACCCTGTGACCGCAGTCAGAGGCTTGATGTCCAGATGGAAATCAGTGACAAGTGGCATTCCTCAGGGGTCAGTATTCAGACCAGCATTACCTAACAGCTCTCTTTTTGTATGGATAATGGGATTGAGGGCATCTTCAGCAAGTTTGTTAATAACACCAAGCTAAGTAGCACATTTGGCACACTGGAGCAAAGAGGTGCTAACTGGAGGGACTTGCATAGGATTGAGAAGTGGGCCATGTGAACCCAATGAAGTTCAACACAGCCAAGGGCAAGGCTCTGCACCTTATCTGAGGCAAACCCAAACATGAATATAGTCTGGGAATGAATGGATTAAGAATACCCTTGCAGAGAAGGATTTAAGGATGTAAAGCAGCACTGTGTGCTTGCAATCCAAAACGCCAGAAGTATCCTGGGCTGTATCAAAAGAACCATAAGGGAGGAGATACTCCTCATCTACTGTGCCTTCACATGAACCCACCTGGAATACTGTGTTCAGTTTTGAGGCCTGCATCTTAAGAAAGACATGGAACATCTGGAACACATCCAAGGAAGTTAATCACGGGGCTGAAGCACCTCTCTTATGAATAAAGTCTGAGAAGGCTGGCATTGTTCAGCCTAGAGAAGGTTCTGGGAAGACCTTGTTGCAGCATTTCAGTACTTAAATTAAGCCTATAGGAAAGTTGCAGAGGGACTCTTATCAGGGTCAAGACAAGGGGTAATTGTTTTAATTTAAGAGAGTATATTTAGATTAGGTATTAGGAAGGAATCCTTTATTTAGACAGTGGTGAGATGCTAGAACATGTTGCCCAGAGAACTTCTGGTTGCCCCTTTCCTAGTGGTTAAAGGACAGGTTAGATAGGGCTTTGAGTAACCTGGTCTAGAAGAAGGTGTCCTTGGACATGGCAGGGGTTTGGAACTAGATGATCTTTAAGATCCTTTTCAACCCTAAATATTCCATGATAGTATGATATGAAAATCAGAAAATACATTGCCTGGTAAAGATATGCATGAGTACAGCAGGTTCACTTTTCCTGTAAAATCACTGTAAATAGCATGATCCATATCTTCATTTTTTTCTCATAGGTTCAACAGGAGACAGATCTCAGCACTGCAAATATATTCATCCTTCTCTCCAGAAAGTAAGATGCAGTTGGAAAAAAAAAAAAAAAGAAATCTGCAGATTGTAAAGAAAATTTTCAAGAACTATCACTTTTTTACCCAAATATTTTTCATCATCCCTAACCATGAGTTAGACGATCTGCCATCTTATCAGTGATCTTTACTCAGTCTGAAGTATTCTAAGGACTCCAGAAATATATGGTTATTGTTTTGCATTTAGTGTGCTTTTTTATCATTTAAGCTTGAAAACAGAAGTTCTATTTTGACCTAGGGGTACAATTTGCTTAGAAATGTTGTAACATGTCAAATACAGACAGCTCTCAGGTAGACATGATTTAGAAGTAAAATTAGGTTCATTTTCTCACTTCTTCAAATGAATGTAAGTACATGAGAAAAATGAACATATTTCAATGACGGACTGGCAAGTGGTTCACTAAGAGTTGTTGTAATTTAACTGCAAAAGCTCAAAGTTAACTCAAATTTAGACGCAATAATTGAGAAAGTAAACAGTATTGATTTTAGCTCAGTATCTTCTTTCCATCAAGGACAGAGAGAAGTGAGTCTTGAAACTTTCTGACTGAATCAATTCAGTGGAACTAGCCTTGAAAGATCTCCTTTCAATCACAATCGTATACTGTTAGTGAGAAAATAATACTCTAAAACCAAAGCATATTATAGAAAAAGATGGCCATGTAACATATATTTATTTGTGGAAAAAAAAACACCACATCACTCATGCATGCACTTTTTAATAATCACATTTCATCAATCTGTCAGTCCTGTCCAGAAGTGTGTCACAAATACCTCTACAAGTAGCACAAAAGTATTGACAGAAACTGTTTCAGACAACTGATGTCACACATGTGGAATCTGCAAGTCTTATAAACAATCTCTTTAATACATGTACATACCTCTAAATACGAGACAATAATTTACATCCAATTGTGACCTCGGGAGGAGGCCAGTGGTGTCACAGAACATTATTTCTGTGGCAATCAAGGCTTACAGAAAAGTATGTGAGTAATTTTCTTTTTTAAAAAAGAAAAGGTCTTGTTCACCAGGGAAAATAACAATTTTCTAGTAGAACTTCTCAGAGGCAAATCAAAACTAATGGTCCCTGATCATTCCAAAATTTTTGTCTAAATAAAATCCTTCCCTAAGCCGGTGAACCAAATAACTAAGAAACATATAAACAGCTTCTGAGTCACCCATTATGTAACGAAACACAAAAAGGTGAATTTGGTAAAGGTGACATGGAGGAGAAATTATTTGGAGTTTCCAGAAGCTTTACAAAATGACCCTCAGGGAAGGTTTATTTGGAAAAGTCAGTTAAAGTACTTTTTGTTAGCTCACAGCAGGAACCAAAAACTGAAGAGTAACAGAAACCAAACAGACAAGCATTTTTGCTCCTCAAGTTGAGCAAAAATCGATGGCAAGTCACACCAGGATATTTTCAGAGACAAGTAGCAGCTCATATGTTTATTAGTGAATCACAAAGAACGTTAAACCAAGCTTCTGGACAAGATCAGTATTTTCTTGTAATTTATAACAGCTAGAAAGAAGTTTTGAGAAAAAAAAAAAAAAAAAAAAACAGAGTATTTGGGAATCCAGCAGCAAAATGGCAGAAAAAATATTGTGATTTTTTTTGTTGTTGTTGTTCTTACTGGTTGTGATTTGAGCATCATCAAAAAAAAAAAATCAGCACTATTCTCACACATGTGGATATATATTTACTATCTCCAAGACAAGACTGTGATGGCAATGGTAAATCAGTAAGACAATTTTGTGGCAGCAGATGAAGATATTAGCCTGGAAACTACTGGATAGCTCCAGGTGGACAAGAACACAACCAATGCAGTGACAGAACCAAGGACATAAGCAATGAAATGGATGCCACAAAATGTATCTACAAGCCTGAAAATAGGGAACTAACATTCATTGAAACAGTGAAACAGATCATTCAACTAAATAGCACAGGTGGACAAGTACTGTCTTTAACACTTCTGGACTCACTGGACATGTTGGAAGGGCAGTGAATAAAAGAAAAAGATAAAGCCTGAAGAAGTCTCTCAGCTGAAAGAAAAGCTTCTGACAGGGCACAGTACAAGTCTGAATAGCAATAACAGTATCTGCCTCATGAGCTGCCGGCATTTCTTTCAGCAGGAAATAAGAATGTTGGGGTGGCAAGAAACATGTCAGGGTACTACAAGTAATTGAGGCAGAGACCAGCAAGACAAAGGCAGATCATTACAATTTGGAGTCCTCTGAGTTGCCAGAAAGTCGAGTGAGAAACACCAAATGTGACTTGGAGAGGGAGCAGCAGTTGCAGAAATGAACTGAGCCACCCTGTAGATGTAGATCACCAAAAAGGTCTGGGGAATCTGGTAACAACCCAAGCTGAAAGATAAGACAGATCTAAGATTCATAAAGATCTCAAGCAACAGCCAGACCTCGTGAATATATAAACAAAGAGGAGTAATGCTGCTGTTTTTAGAAGCCTACATGAAACACAGAGAAGCATGTGAGCCATGTTTCAATCTGTATACAGTGATTAATTTGAGGTCTGACCATTATAATTCCTGTATTTTATTAACATTAATGTTGCTTGTTATAATACCCATTATTATCACTGTTTAGGAAAGGAATTCAAAGGACTGTGCTTAAAGATCCTCTTTGCAGTGACCTGGAAGCAACCATTACACGTATTCCCCAGATATATGTAGTTGCTCCAAAAGTAATGCCTCCTGTTTACTTCCATGGAAACTACAACAGACACAAAGAACACAATAACACCATTTGATAGAGAAAATTCTCAGCTACAGAACACTATTTTTCAGCATAACCACCACCTTTAGCTCTGCATTTTCACCATTGATGAAGACAAGCCTTCTCGCCATGCTTGCAAACATCTGCACCAGAGGAGGTGACCCACTACCACTGTCACCACTGCTGAAATACACCACCCACTGCCTCACCATGCTCACATCCATTGGTTGGTCTCCATTAACATTCAGGAAACACTGATGAATATCAGCAAGTACAATTTTTTTCTGCGGAGAAGAGTTCAGTGGCAAACTTTAGCTTCATATGCACCTCAACTCAAATGCCATTTTGACAGACTACCCTTCTGCTGCCACCTCTCATATGATAACAAAATATAACAGAATATTGGCAGGAAGGTTCAGCCTCAACTGCCACATCAACATCCATCTCTGATGTTGTGGATCAACATAATGAAATAGGAGGCATTACTTGTAGAGCAGCTCTCATAGATCAAACATGAAGGAGAAAGTAGACGGAATGACATACTTGGGAAAAAAAAAAAAAAAAAGGAACTATTACCTAGCATTCACCTAAATTCTCCAGATTCAACTAGTCATTGTTGAACATACAGTCAGTGTTTACACAGCATGCTACCAAAAACAGGAAGATTTATAAATCATAGGGATGCAGGCTACCTCTACACTTGTGAGAAAATTGGAACTAAAATTCATTTCCATTTTCCACCCTCATATCTAGATGCTTTTTCATCAGAAGGCCACAGGGCATTCCCAAGCTAGCCAAGTATCATTATTCTCATTTTGGAGATGAAAATAAACAAACCTTATGCAGAAAATTATTTCACCAGCATCAAGTACCAATGCAATGGCAAAAATGGAAATTAAGTTAGAGGAATCTTGGGAAACCAACACTGTGTCCACAGAGCTATATGCCATGCTGCCAACTTAAGTGCTTTAAATCATCATTAAAGAAATGTTGGATGGTTTTCCATCCCATGCATCATAAAGTTGGATTCTATTTCCAACTGTCATTACCCAGGTTTCCTAGGTCACTTAAAATATACTTTCAAACTTTTTTTTTCCTGCTGCTGATGTTTTCAAAGAAACAGCCATTGCAACATAACAACCACAAAAATGGTTAGCAATACCTTCCTTAGTAACAGAAGGGACACAACTGCTTTGGTTGGATTTTTTTTTATTGAGTGCCTTTTAGCTTGGATCTGTTCTATTCTGTTTCCATGACTATCTGTATTTGTGTCAACTCTATTACAGAGATTTTGTACCTACCAGATTTTTTTCATTATAAGGTCACAAACTCAATCTGTTTCTGTGAACACAAAGAGCAGTTCAAAAACTGTCCAAGGCCTCACCCATTCTGAGCTGCTGCTGCCTCTGTATAGGTGTATCAAGTGACATTTCACAGCATTCCTCAAGGCACCCAAGTCCTTCTCTTGATCAGAAGTGGAAGGTTCAGGCACTGACCGCACTCCGCTGCAGCTATGATCTTGTAGGCAAGGACTAACTCAAACTCCCACCTCCTCCCTTGTTCTCCTTTCTCCATTAGCAGGTCTTAAACATTCTGAGTTGCAGGATATTGTAGCTTTTTGATGGGTCTACAGCATCTACCTTTCTCTCCTCAGCAGCAAGGTAGCTGGATCCTTCCCAGGATTTACTGAAATACCACAGTTTATGACAATTTTTGCTTGGGGCTCAGTATTGGCCCTAGCAGCTGACTCAATGGAGCCAAGCATTTCTGACAATACTATCTCCTGTAGTTTATAACTAAGAAAACCTTTTAACCTACCACATAAAACAGAACTGCAAAATACAAGATTTTTTTTTAGTAAGGTGTTTTCTAGGTAATTGTCAGTTTATGCTGTTGCCTAAGTTATAAAGCAGCTGCTTTTCTAACAAGATGGGTGTTTACAACTATCCCAGACACAGTTTGTAATCTATTCATGCTCAACTCTACTTTTAAAGTTCTTTGACATTTCTTCTTTCCCTCTCTTTAAAGCACAGAACTGTTGAACTGATTCTGGACAAAGAGTTAATCATCACCTATCCTCCCCCCTTCCCTGAGAAATTCAGAAACCTGGAAAAGTTTACATTCATCATCCTGAAACTTGCTCTATACAAAACCTGAATTTCATTTTACTCATATCTGCATATCACCATCAAAAATATCCATCAAAAATCCAAAATCCAAAAATATACATCAAAAATATAGGTATCATAAAGGATATAAAGCACTTCTGCAAGTTTTGTCTCAGAAGATAACTCCAAAACAAAAAAGATCTGGTATGACATTTCTCCATTTATAAATCCTTTGTCTCTTGCCCTGCATCTGCCTCATTTCTGATCTTCACACTTGTTCACCTTCTCTCCCATCTGCCTGGCATGCTGAAAATAATCACACACTGTCTCCTACCACTGCTGCCAGCATCACTTTGTCCTTTGAATTTCCTTATCAAAGTGCTTTTGCAATGTATCTAGTGTTAGCTCCTCCTTCAAGGCTCTCCAGTTGCACCAAAATGGTATCAAAACTCATCTTCCAGAAATCTTCTTACACTACATTCAGGTGTTGCTCACCTCTTTCAACCATGACTCCTTATCTCCCTGCTGCACCCTCGTGCAGCACTCCTACCAAAATCCAGTTCATCTTCCCTCACATCCCACATACTCAGGTCTCTTCAGTCATCTCAATTGGGGTGGGTGTGATCACCACACCTGAACACACAATCAGTTTGATGTATTTTTGCTTTGCATTCCAAACACCACAGCACACATGTTCAAGAATAGACAATGCATTTATGTAGCCTCAGCTATGTTTTGCATTTGTATTAAAATCAATCTGTGAAAAAAACCCACAACTTTTCATGAAAGACATACTGAGTAGTGATTTGCTTTTTTTCCACAAGCACCTCGTAAAAAAATGCATTTAATTCATCCACAAAAGGGTATCGGGAAATGCTTTGGGATAATGTTTCGCCCCACATTCTCTTTCAGTACAAGGATGGCACAATTCTTAAGAGCAGGACCAAAGCTGAGAGTTCTTTTGTGCACCTGAAGAGCTACTGCACTTCATAGGCTCAGGACCACGGTTTGTTAGCTTTATTTCCCTCATGAGCACAATTTGTCTTAAGAAATCAATACCAGCTCCATCTCCCCTGCTCCTCGAATTGGAACATCAGTGCAGATAGCATTTACATAGCTGCTAGCCAGCACAGCATCTCTTAGCACCAGGCAATAATTAGTATTTCATCACTAACCAAAAACTTCTTTAATTCATTGCCTGCATCTTGGATTCCTCCCTTTCCTCAAAGTTGCTGACCCTCATTTGGAAACAAAGTAATTTGTAGGTTCTGCTGTAACACAAGGTTAGTAAATTACAGTGAAAGGATCGCTTACATCACTGCAAGATGAGAGGCAGCTTTGGGCTCAACGGCTTGTGTTAATAGAAACCAAAGCAGCCAATGGAAGAGGAAAGAAATTTGAGAGTTATACATGTAATAGTATACACGTGTATATATATATATATACACACACACACAATAGTTTTCAAGATATGCAGCAGTGGGGAAAAAAATAAAGCAAGAGAATATGGAGCAGAGGAAATTCTATCATTTTATCTGTCCTTTATCAGCCCCATTATATAATATCTAGTGAAGGGGTATTTATTAATCAGCCTTGAAATGTTCTCAAAGAGCTAACATTGGAAGTCTCAACACAAATTTCATTATGGAGATGTAACTTCAACAACTCAAAAACAGGAACAAAAGATTTTCCTTTAAATGCACTGATCTACTCCTTTGCTTCAAAACTCTTTCAAATACAGACTCAGGTTACATAGCAGATAGGTTAAGAGAATGTCATGGTCCCTACAAAGAAACAGTGGGGCTGAAGTAGTCATCGGTGAACATTTGATCAGGCAGCACATAACTCAGTTCCACAGTGGCAACCTGCATTCCTACACTGTAAAACATGCAGACCCATCATTACACTGATTCAGAGAAAAGATTACAAATTGGCAGTTGCATGCACCAGCTTCATTCACCAAAATGGGAAAACATGCAGATGTTTGATCAACACACAGATGTAATTACTGCTTCAGATTTTTCAGCTACAGATGAAGAAATTATTTCACTCCCCACAGTGCTTGCCGAGACAAAAACACAACACCTACAAAACTAGCTGGACACTGCCCTCCAGTTCTTTGCTCATCCAATAAAGATGATTTCATTATTTTGGATAAATGTACTCGATATTAAAAAAAGTTTTCCTTATTCATTTCGCTGCAAAGAATGCATAAATCATCTGAGTCTTGCTGCCCTTAGCCGTAGTGAAAGATGGCAACTAAAAACCAAGATAAAATAGCATACGCCAGGTTGGTTCCCATCTCTCCTGCACCTCGGAGCACTCCTTTGTTAAAATACAGGCTGAATTACATCCTTCCTGCAACTGAAATCTCAAGATGATCATATGCTTATACCATAGCAACTCCATGTTGGCTCTCTTTTACTACACAATTTTTAAGAAGCACTGCCTTCTGGCTTCACAGGGAAGACTGCGAGTATGATTTAGAAAAGTGACTTTTAGAACATGAAGTAGATGCAGCGGTTTCTTAACTTTTCCTCTTTTCTGCTGTTAAAACAAAGGTTATAATGGAAAGTCACAGCATGTAATATTTATACTTCTGTGCTTTATCATGCATGCAAAAAATTTCCTTATCTTTTCCAGAGGTGACACCACAGGGTTCACACATGCAACCAAGTTACCACGGATTAGATGAGCACTAAAAATAGCTGGTGGGCATGCTTTAATAGCAGGGTGCAAGGTTAAGGCCACTCTGCTGAAGCAACCTTTATTAAATCAACGTCCCTTGCATTTGCCTCGGGCTGAGAGTACACAGAGAGATGTGCAGAAATGTCAGAACTCAGTCCCACACCTCAGTCCTCAGTTTTGACAGTGTGACTGTCAGACAACTGCTTGCTAACTAGAGTCAGAGATCAAGGAAAAAGGCAAACATCTACAAACCTTCCTCTCCCCCTCAGCAAAGCCATCCAAAGGTTAATAGTGGTAGACCACTCAAAAAGACTGCTTCCTATACCGTATCAGCTACCAAGCAGTTCATGTCTTGCGTCCTTTGAGTCTCTTCATTCTTTTGGCCAAAGACAAGCAAGATGGTAGAAGAGAGCAGTAAAAAGTTACAGAAATGCCTGAAAAATCCAATGAAAACTTGAACAGTTGTCTGTCCCATTTCATGTGAAAGCTGTAGTGTAGATTTTCATAATAATATTTTTACAAAGTCCAGAAATAAAAAATGAATCAAATGCATGTCAACTCTGTTAGATGCTGAAGTAAAGCTTTCAAGTGACCTTTACTTTTAAATGTTAATTATGCATCAGAAATCTTCCGAGTTCTGAATTTCTAGTAAGACCAGGCAAATCAATATAGATACTTTCCCTGAGAAATAACAGCCTTACTTCACAACAGCGTTACTCTGTTGATTGGACTGCGTAGTAAATGCTGAAATAATCCACTGGAAGAAGTAGTTTCTCCAGTACTGTTGGCTTAGGAGTTAACCAGTAATTGCATCTGATGAGCACACTGCTCCCAGGATGAAACTCTTTGCTCACACTGAAGATCATGAGATTATTATTGTTTATCAAGCGTCAGTGAAGTATAACTGTAATATATGCAGATACAATACATTTGTCCCAAGGGATTTATGGTACACTTTAGAAAGATAATATGGTTTATCGCGCCACAGTGAGAAATTAGATAAATTCAGTTCAAACCAGAGCTTTTTCTTGGAGTCACTATTTGTTCTAATGATAGAGTGAGACCAGTTTCACAAAGCTAGCTTCTCCTCAACCAAAAGAAATACCTTTATTTCCAAGGTTGTCAGTGGACCCCTATTACACAAAAGCTTTTCGAATAAAGAATATTAAATATATAGGAGAGCTGGAAACTCCTAGCTTGTTTAAACTACTACAATAGTTTATTTTAATCCGTTCTTTCTTCCAAATCATCTAATTTCAAGCTAAAGATAGGACGTGTAGCAATGCCTTTACATTAAAATACTTCAGTTTGAAAAAATTAAAAGTCTATCTGTTGCTTTGGTTGTAGAGTGCATTTTTGACTCCAAGATGTTGGTGCCCCTGGCAGCACCATTCTATTCAGGAAAAACATACTGCAATTGCAAACCAAGGGCAGCCTTTGGTTAAGGTTACCAGCAAGAGATTATTTTGGCTGGTAGTGCATATCAGACACAATTCTTAAGAGAATTCTTATGACATTACCTGTTATATTTTAATTTATTGAAGTCTGCTCATATTTCTCAAATATATACTTCTGTAAATAATCACGTTGATGCAAAACTACACTTGTTTGAACTAATCTTCACACTAATCATATCCCAAGCCTACCTTTGCTTGTAAATAACTCACATAACTACTCATATTTAATTCCTAATTTATTATTATTTATTATGAATTTTTGGGTCCTTAAAAGGCAAGCATTCCTCCTTACCATTCACTTCATTCCAGAATATCACATTTAACTCTTCCTTTACCTGATCACACAGTATTAATCCAAGTCAAAGTTACCAAGATGAATATAGAAAGTTTAGAGTCTTGGAATTGCTACAGAGTTTGCTTTAGACTGCTGTTTAAAGACAAAATTGTATTCAGGTCACCTCTCCTGCAGTCAAAAGCCACTACAGCAGTATCTGCTAAAACTGCCTGAATTGGTGTCAATACTGTTCCCTTGGCTTACAGAAACATTTGTCTGACAGAATCATCATAAACACACACGAAGCTCAACAGTCCCAGAATAATCCTTACAATCTTCCTTACCAAAAAGGATTTTTCAGAGAAGAAAAAAATATCTATTTTGACTTTTTTGCTTTCTGAAACAAGAATACTACTAAGAACATACCTCCACGTTCCATTTTTGCCTATTACTGAAGATAACCCAAAATTTGTATTTTGATCTAGCACAACATGCCAGCAATACTTTCCGTTCGTGGATTTTTTCAGTTCTTTTTCTTCCTCTGAACCAAAAGCTTCCCAGTTCTATCTTCCTAAAAGGAACAACCCAAAACTTTTCATAGGAAATTCTATCGGAAGTTTCTGAACTGATTTTGTTTTTTTTCCTCAGAGAGGTGAAAATTCCACACCAACATTTCAGGTAACGAGGAATATTCAAGTGAAAATTACTGGTTTGATATGAACATCGCTTATTTTCTGAAGTGATCAAGTTTTCTATGAGATGATTACCTTTCTAAGGAACTACAGCTCCTAGAAAGGACATTATTATTGGTGCAGATATAAACGACAAATAAAAAACACTGCTTTCACATTTTAATTTATCTAGGAACTGTTGAATTAACAAACATACATTTAGAAGAGCAGTGTGGTTAGGATGGTATTAAACAGGTTTATAATTAAAAAGATTATCACGGTGGAAAGAGACAGTGAAAAATGAAATGCTCACCCATGTCCTAGTCCGATAGCAGAAAACTCCAAAGGACGGATCTCCAGAAAGAGACCCTGCCCCAGTGGCAGTCAGCCCTTAAATGGGTTCTACGAGAGGTGCAGCCAGGCTCCACCCCTTCTGGTCACACAGCTGAATTGCCTCCACCCGTGCTCCCACAGCTGACTTGGTGCTTGCCTCAGGTGATCAATCAGATCCCATTACTCAGTTGATGTCCTGGAAACTAAAGAAGCACAAAATGGCTTGGGTTGGAAGGAGCCTCAAAGATCATCCACGGGCAGGACTGCCACCTAGCATCTCAGCACCCAGCCAACCTAGCCTTGAATATCTCCAGCTTCTCTGGGCAACCTGCTCTGGTGCCTTAACACCCTCACTCTAAAAACAATTCTTCCTAATACCCAATCTAAATCTATGCTTTTATTTTAAAGCTGTTACCCTTGTTCTATCACTACATGCCCTGATGAAAAGTCCTTCTCTGGCTTTCCTGTAGCTCTCCTGTAAGTACTAAAGTGCCTTTATAAGATCTCCTTCTCTTCTCCAGGCTGAAGAATCTCAACACTCTCCAGCTCTTTGACGGCAAGTTAAACTGAAAACTCCTACAAAAGTTTTTTCTCTCGTTCTCTTCCAGCAGACAGACATGCATTCTTTGAGCACTACCCATAGGGTATCTCTGGCGAAGATGTGTTTTACATCCATTTTCCCAAATGCTTGTCATTATTAGGGAAATACTATTTGGTTTAGAACTAAAAGCTGAGGACTCTGTCCTAGAATCAGGTTTCTGACAGAGGCCAGCAGGGAATTACTCTTTTCTTATAAATCAGACAATTAAGAGGGTTGCATCCAGCATCTTTTTTATCTATCTGTTAGATATTTGAACACCTGCCTTGTACCTGAGTAGATTCGGCACTCTTTTCTGACACAACAGGGTAGGTCTCTTTCCTGTTCACAGCTTCCTCCATCTACAAAAGGGAATATAGCTTCCTTTCTCAGATGAATCCTCCTGTAGTAAATCATTAAGAGCAAGCAGCAGTATCTAGCACTTTCTTTATATCAAACTGCCGCCAGAGCAGGGTCTTCCTTCTACGCAGGCTTCATATATGGAAGAAGAGTAAACTGAACTTGTATCCCAGAGGAATATTTAAACCAACAGGATAGCATACAAGAGAAAAAGAAAACAAACATATAACTGATATTGGCTGTCCTTCCCACTAGAATGGCTCTCTTGGGCCAATAGACCAAATACACACACACAGAGTAAGCCTACTGTGAGTACATACACTTAGAGAGAATCCAAGGAGCAATACCGAGTTACAGACTTGGAAGAGCTCAGGTGCACATCTGTTACTGAGCTGCTTGTGTCTGCCAAGCCATTGGGCTTCTAGGCTCATCCAAGAACAAATTTTGGGAAATACAGAGGTATTAAAACCATCAACTCCTACAAATCTTAGCTGCCTCTTAAAATGATCTCATCAGTGAAACCGTGCATAAAAATCCTAATTCCCCTTCCAGATCTGACCTTTAGTCTACACCTCTATTCTGAATCTCTTGCTTGAACATAGACCAATGCACACAATTAACAACCTCCATTGCTTTTCAGTACCTTGTGCATGTCAAACAAAGCAAAGGGTCAACTGCAAAGGAAGAAAGAAATGAAAAATAAAAGAAAATTTAAACAATGGGTTGGAATGAGAGCCCAAAATGTCAAGCATCTGTCATGACTTTGAGGAAACCCCGCTGCCACAGCACCACCAGAACCACTAACAGAGCCATAGGTGATGTTTTAGCAGGTAAAAAATGAATACAAACTGCAGCAGGCAACAAAAGATGTTCAATAGTTCACAACCATCATGAGCATAACACCATCCTAGAGGAGTTACGAGGGTGCCCACTGTGCCACAATACAGCACAAGTCCAGATCTGGGATGTCAACGTCTGCTCCCAGATGCTGCTCTCTCTTCAGGGCCCACAGCAAAACAAGGCCAAGGAGATACATGGTGGTCAGGGAAGGCAAGGCAGATCCTTGCTGTGTCTCCACTGATGGTCTCATCCCTCCAGCAACACATTGGCTCCTTGTTGGCTGGCCCTGCCTAGTTAATTCAGGTAGCAAAACCTGATGGAAAGTCTTTGCCATCCTGCCCTGGTCCCTTCAGCTGGTGTGTTGCTGGGTTTCTTAGTTTTCGTGGATTATGAGAGAAACAATTGTTTTAAAGACAAAAATTATAAGAAGTCTTGATCCAAATATAGGCAGAGTTCATGAAAAAAGTCAGCCTCTTCTGAAAACCAGCACCAGCACCTCTGTATCACTTAAAGATGCTGCAGCCAGCAACAGTTTACC
The DNA here is from genome assembly GCF_026119805.1 of Tympanuchus pallidicinctus. NCBI lineage: Eukaryota > Metazoa > Chordata > Aves > Galliformes > Phasianidae > Tympanuchus > Tympanuchus pallidicinctus. The sequence goes on from NW_026294769.1 coordinate 13,052,254, forward strand.
CTGTTCTTCTTCTGAACTAGATTTTGCAGGAAGAAAAGGAAAAGCCAACAGTTTGTTCCAGTAGGACTTTCCCACACGTTAATTAATTTAATAAATTGACAAATTAAGTTGGCAAAGCTACAAGGTCATCCCTGTGCATCCTATGGCACTAGATTAGACTATTCCTTCACTGATGGGCATTTTATACCTGGAGGAGAGATGGACATGTCAAAATATATTGACTCTAGTAGAAAATGAGGGAGCTCCTACACACGCCAGAAAACTTGACAGCATTTTCCAGAACCACAAGCGACAAATGTTCCTGTTAAGGGAGATCAGGGCATGGCATTGCTTTCTTGAAAACAAGACAAAAAAAGCAGAATGTTTTTCGCTCAACATCCCAGATGCTTATTTGGAAAACATAAAAGTCAACAAGCTAACATCAAAGTAAAGCCACACAAAGCTGAAAAATATATCTTTCTTCAGCATGACTCATGAACCCATTTCCACTCCTAAATCCTTAGGTATAGTAAAAGGCCTTTTTGCAACCACCATTTTTATGTTACAATAAAAAGATACAATAAAGGACAAAGACCAGTACGATGCAAGGAACTACAGTGAAATCAAAGGTGTTGATCTCACAGTTCCCGAGACAGCAGGCATTTTTTTTAGCTTTGCAGGAAACTACAGATGCTTTTAAGTATATGAGGAGGTTTAACTGAACGAAATTACAGTTTTCAGCAAACATTCCCCATACTGGAGCACTCACAGATTTTTGTGCTAAAGGGATTGCTCTAGCTCTTCTTTTCCATCCTATATAACAGAAGCTGTATGTATTTTTCATTCAGAAACTCAGTTGCCCTGGACACAGATTTTAGTTCCTCTGTGATAATTAATATCATAATCAGTGTGACTTTTGCATTTGTTCATTAGTGTTAAAACATGTGCTATAATTACAGTCCAAATTTATTTAGAAATAGAGTCTAGCCCTCTGATATTGCCATTTTCATACTACTTGAAAAGAAGACTCTTTGTATTTTAAATTTAATTTGTTTCCCTGTAGAACATCATCAACCCACTACCAATAACTCCCCTCCCCCTTTGTCATTTTTGCTTATCTCCAAAGATAGTGTTTTTTAATCACACATTAGAAGAAAAATTTGCCAAGCCTGAATCATTCATTTATTCTGCTTCGAAACATTTTCTACCAGCTAACATCCTTTTCAATGCGTGAGCCTCTGGTCTAGCTCAATTTTCTCCATTCTCCTGTTAGTGTCAGAGACACGCACCCAATATTCTCATTTTTACATATTCAAAGATTGCATTTGTCTTAACTGTCATCCAACACCAGTTGAACCATCAGGTCAACAAAATCCTTTATAGTCAATCAAAATGGAAGTATTTCCAGAGACAAGACTTCTCATGTGCATGACGGTTCAGACAACAGGAATATCCTTTAATCAAATGATCATTCCAGTTTAACCAATAATACCTTTCTTGTATTTTATTTAATACAATCACTTACAATCCACCTATTATAAAAGATAAAAATATAACTGTAGAAATAAGCTGATTTGTTCTGAAAGAAATGAACACTTTTGTCCTATGGCCATCCCTATGTTGGATTTTTCCTGTCTGGGAGGACTTAACCCCAGAATCCTTTCTTCAAATGTTTTTTTTTCGTTCCTGAGATGAAGAAAGCAATGGCATTTGAAACTGCAAAGGCAACCCCAATATTCTTGTGATGGTACTGAGAAATTTCCATTTAGCTACTTTATAAAGACCCATGCAAGGCAGCTCATTCTGACCCCCAAGTTAAATATATTGGAAGTTTCAGTTGCTAGAGGACATTCATTTACTCTCATAAGAGAGCAGAATGCTTTGAAGGCAAGCTTTTTGCTGCCTGCAAGTCAGGGGAGATGGCAAGCAAAGAGATAAAATTCACTTCTATCTCTGTAGCTTTATTAGGAATCCATAAGCATCAGGTTCACAACTCCTCAGATAAATCCAGCTAGAAAAACATACAAGACTTCATCAATTTGCAATAATTGGTAATCATCTGAAGAGAAAATCAAAGTTATTTCATCCTTGAGAAAAACATTTATTTAATTTAAATCTCATAAAGAAATCAGATTTATAGCATACAGGCTGCTCCTGGTCAGGATGTATGGAAAAATGGGAGAAGAGTAACCACAGCAGTGACTTCAGTGGTACAGCAATGGCATCTCCCTATAGCTATCTATTGGTAGTATATTATAAAGAAAGAAAGAAGTTCTTACATGTCAGTTACAGGCCAAGGAGAAATACACAATAAAATATTTGACATTGATGGTGTGGAAGATGCTGTCTCAGTTCTTGGAAGTCTACAGCTAAACCACACTTGATGAAAACCAGCAGTTTGGATTTCAAAAAACGGATTAAAAAAAAGGGAAAAAAAAGGCCCAAATTCTGTAAAATATTAACTGAAAGATGAAATCTATCAAATAAAACCTGACATTGCTGCCTCCTGATGGTGCTACATACATTTTATGGCCTCTTGTTCAGTAGGAGCAGGAAGCAATGTTTTTTTTTTTCTGCGTGAATTGAAATGAGCTGAAACGAACTGTCAGAACAAAGAAAAACTGTTGGAATGTTTCATGGAAAGATGGTTTTCTGAGGACCCTTCTTTGAGAGGAATCTGAGTGAAAACTTCATTCGATGCAAATCAAATCTACATTTCCCTTCTTTTAGAGATACAAGAGCTGCTCCAAAAGCAATGCCTCTTATTTTATGATGTTGGTCCACAACGTCAAAGGCAGATGTTGGTGGTACGGCAGTAGGGGTTGAACCTTCTTACCAGCTTTCCATTACATGTGGTTGCTGTGTGACAGATGGCAGCAGAGGGGCAGTTGACAAAACGGCGTCTGACATGGAAGTGCGTACGAAGTGAAGGTGAGTCAGTGAATTGTGTCACGTGGAAAAAATGGTGCCCACTGATATTCACCAGTGCTTGCTGAACGTTTGTGGAGAACAGTGGATATGAGCACGGTGAGGTGCTGGGTTGTGTGTTTCAGCAGTGGCGACTGTGACAGTGAGTCAGCTTCACCGGTGTGAATTTTTACAAGTGTGGCATGCAGGCTCTTGCTCATTGCTGATGAAAAGGCTAACGATGGCAAATATGTTGAAAAACAGTGTTCTGTATATGAGAATTTGCTTTATCAAATAGAGTCAATTATACTCTTTGTATCTGCTGTAATTTCCAAGGAAATAAGTAGGAGGCATTACTTTTGGAGCAACCCACATATTTTTTGCCAGAACATTTATGACAAAACTCACAACAGAATTCCATATGGTGCTTCAAGAGGGCTATGTGGTGTTTTTCTCCCCACAACACCAATATCTCATTGTCGCCAAATACTGCAGCGTACCTCCAATCCCAATCAGCAAACAAAGTAACAGTGATCCTTTAATTATCAATCAATCATTCTACCACTTTTTTTGAGACCCCTCTTTTTGAGAGGTACAACCTGTATGTGGGCACTTCAGGGGACTGCTATGCCTTGCCACTTGCTGGGTACGTGCTGTATTGATATATAGTCTATGAAGCCTTCATGTCATCATTCTGGTAAAAATCTTACAATTCTGGCCAGCAGAGCTGCCACTGCCTAACTCTGCCAGTGTAAAGTTCAGCTCTAGAGTTATTGAGGACAGTTCTTTTACTGAAAATCAATATAGTTAGACATATCTACCTGGATCAAGTCTCCCTTAGGTAATAATCATAAACCTGACTCTTTGTGATATCTCAGAGAACTATCTAAACTGCAACAGTTCAGTTTCCCTCGTTGGTAAAGCAGAGAAAGAAGAGAATTACATATAAATACTTGTTTGTCATGATATTCCTTGTTAATCTGGTGATCAGTTACTTTCTTTCAAGTTTCCACAGGAAATGCCCTTAGCTTTTCAATTTGTAGTCTCAGATCAGGAACAGCAAATTTAACTCAACATCACAAAGCTGAATGCCGCAAGAAATTCAGACAAGCCAAAATTACCAAAGGATGTCTTTTCTGAACAAAGCTCGACTACATTCACCTTGACAATGAAGACAAACGTGTTTCTTCTGAGGACTGAGAAACACAAAGATGCAAGATCAGCACCCTCACCTCTCTCCAGTTCTTAGAGCTGTCAGCAACAGCAGTGACACAAAAATGATGTGCCCAACAGGGTTACATCAAGGTTTTCCAACAAACGTTTTTTCTCATTAAAAAATAAATTAATTAATTAAACAAAAGCCTTAAGTCAGCACAGCCAACACTAAATGGGAGTTTTCCTAAAACTCGTCAGACAACTTCATCTGAAAGATGTATATCAACCATATCACCAAGGTTTTTTTAATCACAGTGTGCTTTCCTCTGCTATTTATCTTCCTTCATAAACAGATGCAGATGTTTGCCTGTCCAATAGCCTGCTTTACTCACCTCAGGCACGAAGATGAGATTCCAGCTGTGTACCAAGAACACAAATGTGTGCAGTGCTCTAGGTGCTCCAGAAACAAGCAAACAAAAACAATAAACAGGTGTTAGTACACACTTGGACCCCAGCGTTCACCTGCATGCACTGCAAGTGCCTTCAACCTCTGAAAACCAGTTACATTGAAGGAATGAAGGAATCATAGAATGGCTCGAGTTGGAACTTGAGGCTTGAGTTGGAACGAACCTCAAGGATCATGAATCTCCAACCTCCCTGCCTCATGCGGGTCCACCAACCTCCCCATTTAATACTAGACCAGGCTGCCCAGTGCCCCATCCAATTTGGCCTTGAACACCTCCAGGGATGGGGCGTCCAGAACTTCTCTGAGCAGCCTGTTTCAGCACCTCACCATTCTCACAGTAAAGGAGATACATATACATATATATACATATTCAGAACTTTAGGGAACTGCATCCTCAAATATTTGAGGCCCTCACCATGAAAACAGCGGCAGCATTACATTTTCAAAGATTATCTCATGCAAAGAAACAAAGAACCAGTTGCTGTGACACACAGTGTGAACTTCTTCGTGAATTTATGTAGGAAAGTAGTTAGCATGGAGTTCTTTCTGATTTGGATGGAGGAAGAGAGCTACTAACTTTTGACACAAAGCTATGGCAAAGGAATTAAACATCCTTCAATCAAAGGGAAGAATAAACTTAATATTTAATATGCAAGCTCAATTATTTTTACAAGTTATGTTAGGATTACATTACATATTTCAGCCACCTTGTGAAATTTTAAATGGCAGCATGAGACACCAGTTCAGTGGTTTCCCAAACTGTTTTCATTCTTTGTACAATCTTCTTTATTATCATTCACTGTGTGCTTGGATTTATGTCAACCAGACAAAAATACTTGAGTCTCTGGGGTATTTTTTTCTCGGAATGATGATTGCTATTTTTACGAGTGGTAAAGCCAAAAGACTGCAATTGCATTGTGAACAAGGGACTTTAATGTTCTCAAGATGGAAAAATAATCTTACCGACTATTAGCTTTCAGCACTGCTCAATTGAAAAAACGTAATGCATTGTGTGCATCACTGAAGTCTTCTAAAAAGGTAAGAGTGAGAACAGTTGAAAGTAATCTTCAGAAAAATTTACCAACATTCAGTAAAACTTGTTCAGTAAAGCAATTGCATGGTTCGGCCTCACTCAGCAGGAAGAGGTAATTCTAATGCCAACTTGAACTCAATGTCAACTTGAAGAGAGTTTTGGGGCAAGGGTTAGAAACCCACTGGTAGTAAAAGCAACTCTTTGGAGCTTCTGGAGCTCTAATGGGAGCTTTTGCTCCCATTAACCTATCTGCTGCAGGTGTCCCTGTTCGTTGCAGGAGAGTTGGACTAGAAGATCTTTAAAGGTCCCATCCAACTCAAACCATTCCATGAATCCCTAAGAAACAATGGATTCATCTTTGCTAGTAGCAATCAGCTTCTTGCCACAGATTTCCTGCCACTTTTCAATTAAATGCTATCAGTTTAAACTCTTGGACACAGAAGCTTTTATTCCCTCTTCCCCAGCAATTAATTTTTAATGCTAACCAAATTGCAACAAGCAGAACTGAGGAGACAATGGAGGTGGTAAGGCCCCCTGAGGCTCACACACTCAATGCATGACCTCCTCAAGAGTGTAAGGGGAGTTGTAACAAACACTGTGTAGGCAAAGCTGATTCTGTTCTGAAGTTAAAAGACTAATTAAAAAAAATAAAAATAAATAGGGAATCAGTATGGGCCAAATTAACTACAGTATAAATGACTGTACCAGAGAATCTTAACTTGCATTAACAATCCAATTGAATTCTGCAAGAAATACATCTATAGTTTGAAAATGATGAGAGCTTCTTACAATGAAACCATTACGTTTTAAATGGTTTCTCTGGTCAAGCTCAACATACATTGATAACATATTTCTTTCAGCACTGTTTCAGCTTTTCTATCTACCTGATCATTCTTTCGTATCATCTAGCTTCCCACACCATGGAGTTAGCAAGTCATATTGCACCTACACCTCCTGATGCACCCTGAGGGAATAGCTAAGACTGAGCAAACCGGTCCCTTCACCAGTGCTAAGGGTGCTGAACATGAGAAAAATCAGTCATTTGCTCTTAATCTGTGCACTAAAACTATTTAAAGAAATAGAGAGAAAAAAAAAAAGTGAAAACAAAGGAGTTCTTTCAGAAGTGCATGAGCTCTGCACGGTGGGCTACAGGTTTGCAGGTACGTTTGTCTTGGTTCCAACTTACCGAATTCTGAGTATCTTGGAAGCCCCGGTTTTCAAACAGAATAAAGTAACATTAAAAAAAAAAACATTCTTACATTGCTAGCAAAAATCACCCCAAATCCCTGCCCACACTGAAATAAATAATGTTTGACTCCTTCAGAGAACTAAATATCATTCATCTTTCTTTAAAGAGACATTAACTAAAATGGGCTGTGCTGTATGAGTTACTTGAGGGCAATGAGTCTGGCCACAGCACAGTGAGAAGGCTGAGTGGAACATCAGCCATACCTCTTTCTAAACGAAGAGAGCAGTCACGCGAAAAGGATTTGATCACTTTTGCTTTATAGTCAATAGAACGACCTAAATTATGCTCAGACACTGCCATTTCACAGAGTAAGCCACAATGAAAGTAACTTGAACTACCTTCAACTGCTGAATGCAAGCTTTCACAGGGTCTGGACACATGGTCACACCACTGCAGGCAGCCAAGCCAACCAGTTACTGCTGAGGCACACATCTGACAGTGGGAAAAGTGAAGAAGAAAGGGAAGTATGGAAGCAAAGGAAGTGATGTTCAGTGATGCACTGCATATCTGCGCTTCACCTAAGGCAAGCCTCAGATTTCACCAAATTAACTGCTTTTGTAGACCAAGGGCTCCATCATTAAAATCCAACTCCGTTTTCTTCAACAGCATTTTATTTCAAAATATATTAAACATTTTGTGTTTACAAAGGACTGCAGTGTGAACACAATATTAAGTTAAAAGCTTCTTACACCAGCTACAAAAAAAAAAAAAAAAAGAAAACCCTTTATTAGGAAGAGGACTGGTGCATACAATCAAAATTAACAAAATTAACGAATTAACCTCTGCAGGCTATACGAGTACTTCTTAACCTTAAACCACATTCTGTGTTCTACCACCAACGGACACAGCGATCATTTTTCCAATACTATACATGCAAAAACAGGCACTGACCAAAACCAACTACGGTAACATTAGTCACAAACATAGTTCCATTCTGGAATTGTATCATGTGTACATTCACAGACAAATTTGAGTCAACAGACAGAAGTTATTGCTCCAAATCCACCCAAGTTCTGGTTAGAAATGCACATATCAGAACAACTTGCGCTCTGTAACGCAACAGATCTGCTTCTAGATTGCAGCAGGATCTAGCCAGTCTTTGCACACAATGTCACAAGTTCCTCTGGATTTGGTTTGGTGAAATTTACCAAAGAGAAAAAACAAAACTTCCCTACTCTTCTGACCAAAACATCAAACACTAGTTAACTAATGTGTAGGTAAGCATCTTGTATTAGTAAAGAAAGCTTATTTCCAGCCATCACTGAAACATAGTCTTTATTTTTAAAGGTAACAATCTGAACAACTTGTCTGCTTGCAGAATGTACCAGCGATGAAAGTGGAAACTGAAAACACTGAACTATCCAGCCAGCCAAACAACATGAAGTTGTTGTTTTACTGATACTTCCTCACAAAGCGTCAGTCTGAGGCTACGACTGGCAGAAAGGAAGGCAAAAATTTGGATGATGTTTTCCCAAAAGCACAGTCTGGACGGCAGTTCTTAAGCTGAATGAAATTCTGTTCTGCAGCTACTTTTTAGCTTTGTGACGCCTCTTACACTTAATCCACAACAAACCATGAGAAGTGACTACGACTTAAGGTTCTCATTGAAAGTCAAGAAGCAAAAAGTGAGGCTAGGAAAGTAAATCAGTATTTTTATTCTAAAATCGTGATGCTGAAAATCTTTCAGATATGTATGTGGATGCCTGAACGCTCAAGCTGCATTTATTAGCTAGCAAATGCATCCTGCTGCAAGCAAATATGCCCTGCTTCTGACTCAAACCTACTTCTGGAATTGCTGCATAATTCTATATTCAAAAAACAACCTCTAACTTATTAAAACACCAATTATGTTTGTTTGGACTCATCCATACGCAGAGCACAATAAAGATATTTTCACACAGAAGGTGGTGACGCACTGGAACAGGTTGCCCAAGGAGGCTGTGGATGCCCCATCCCTGGAGGCATTCAAGGCCAGGCTGGATGTGGCTCTGGGCAGCCTGGTCTGCTGGTTGGCAGCCCTGCACATAGCAGGGGGCTGAAACTGGATGATCATTGTGGTCCTTTTCAACCCAGGTCATTCTATGATTCTACGATGCACTTACTTGCCAACTAGCTATTCCTTCCTGAATTGGACATGCTATTTCAGCAGATATGCACAGCATGCCCTTCACGGAATCTACCCCAAAACTGCACGTGTGCAAATTCTTCCAGGACCAGTGATCTCTCAGCAATGGCTCACCAGACAGAAGAGCAGTCTTTCCCAACTTCACATCAACTGCAGCAAAACAGTTCTACTCATCCCACCAGCATCTGCTTGGCTCCCCTCCAACTTCCTTTAAAGTAAACATTAATTCTAGAAAATGGTGCCTGTTTTCACTACATACAGGCACTGCTTTGTTCTCAGATATCTTTAAAAAGACCCCTCTCCTCTCCCCGTCTCCCCCAAAAAAGACAATTTCAGTTCAAGTCCGATTATGAGAAAGATTGCTCCTATTTATATAATGGTGCATATAAGTATATACATTTTCAAACCCACATGGAATCCGTGAATATGATCAACACTTCTGTCACTGCTTCTGGTTTCAAAATATCAAGCTGGTTTTCCACATTCCAATTGTTGTTTTTTTTTTTTAAATTTCCAATTTTCTTACTTAAAAGCTATTTTGGAGATTTTGATCATAAAGCACTAAGGGCTTTTAATAAAAAAGACAGATAAATAGCAACAGGTTAAGGACACAACCTCCACGAGGTTTGTTATTAGGTAAATTTAGTTTTGTAGTAGTGTAAACTAGAAATAAGAAGGGAATTGACCTGCCAAAGCATGCTTCACCAAAAAGTATAAGACATAAATAGTAATAAAATTGAAATAAAAGCCCCAGATGCGCTTTTATTTCACTTTGAAAGATGATCTGTGTGTAGGAGTAAGAGGCACCAGGTTTCAATGAAGAGTATTTATTTGGAAAAGTAATCTTTCCATGCCAAGTTGCAAACTGCAAGGAAAACAACTGCACCTTTAGAACGCCTCTTCCATTATGAAACCTAATGAATGCTAACTCCAATTCCAACAGTTTTCTGCACCTTCTGAAGAAAGCCTGGCTGTTTCCAGAAGCGATTTACATAAAGGTAGCACTACATATATTGAGAAAATTAAGCTGATACAATAGGAACACAATGTCTGAATAAAAGCAGTTGTGGAAGCACCTTCTACCACTGATGCAAAGCCACAGAGCCTCTGTAGAATGCTATTTTCCTATCCTTTGTATGGGTCCACAGGGAAGGCAACACTGTACAGAATTCTGCCACTAGTATTCGGCATCAGTAAGTTGGTTCTGATACTGCTTTTACAGGGGTTCTGGGCTTTTGCACATTCAGACTTCCTGAAAAACACTGAACATTACAGCCAAACAGCTATTTCAGAAGTTACTGATAGTCGCTATGTTTAATATTGGAAACAGCACCCAACCTTCCCTTCACAGTCAATGCTCTTTTTTGTGTTTTATTCAGATTTTGGATTTCCTAACTCAATAACCACTGATGAAATACATGAAAGTACATCTTCCTCTCCAAAGTCTTGAAACAAATCCATACATTCCTTGAAATGAGGCAAGCTTCAAGGTACCTTAGTTGAAACAAACTTGTATGTTACCGTGTACATGAACATCAGACTTACTTCTATTATGAGACAAATGGGCATAAATTTAATTTCTGAAAAGGGCACACTGTATGTATGTATTGCATATTGTATGACTAGAATAATACACTTTTTTTTTTTTTTTTTTTTGTAAGTAGTTTCAAAATAAGCCATTACTGCTCCCAGCTGGTCACAGCGCACAGCCATCAGTGCACAGTGCTGGAAGTCACTGTCTTGTGCTACAGCTGGCAAAACAAGCGTGTGCCAGATTCTCATCCTTTGCAACTTGCTGTATTGTGCTCAACTAAGCCACTACCTACAGTGACCTGAAGCTAACAAGCTGGGCTGTAAACGGGCACACACGAACTTCTGCAAGTGCTGCTGCAGTACAGTAACGTTCAGCTAAGGTAAAGGAAGGAGAGAAAGGGCTAACTTTGGCACTGTGCAAAAACAGTTAAGCAATTATCACCAGCCCTTCGACACTGTGCTTACTTGCAATGAGCCTGATCAGCTAGCAGAGAGTGGTAACAAACATTATCAGTGTACTTTGCAATACCATGACACAGTACCACCCAGGTTTATTACTACAAGCATTCCCTTCTGAACTCTAAATCATTGTCTTTGTTCTAAATTGAATACTAACTATACCAAATACACCTAAGTACCCGCCCCTGGAATGGCTGCTTACAGCAAAGCTAAAGAACATCAACTTCTCACCTACAAGACATTAAGAAAGAGACTGTCACTGCTAAAGTATGCTTTTTAGTATACATATATATATATATATACATATATATATATTTAAATATGTCAGAATTCAGTGAATATTTCCTATCCTAAGAAGGTCTCATTGGAGATTTGCTTTACCATTTTCTTTTCCTTTTGGCAGCGTACCGTTGCTGAATTACCAAGTCACACAACTTATTTCTATATCAGACACAGCATGTAGCATGAGGCCCTTAAGCTATATTACCTGAGAAAGACTATACTACAGAAAGTTCTCCTTGGCAAGTCCTTGTTGAATTTGAAACAGGAAGCATCGAGTATGAAGATTCATTTCAAAGGAGGACAAGCTAACAGACTGTGTGAGAATTTCATCCTCTATACAAAATGATTTCTCTTCAAACTGGGAAAGGAACATTTCAAAACTGCAATGCACATCCTCAGCTGATTTCACTAATTTGCCATTACTGAAGATAACTGAAGAACTGAAAGTTTTAATCTTTGTAGTAGAGACCCTTGTTTGATCTAACACAAATGATCACACACAAATGGGAGGGAGGAGAGGAAAACTTAAAAGCAAGCAAACAAAAGATTGCCTTATGATGACGCTCTACAACGACTACGTTGCCTCAGGATTCGAAAAGGTTGTCTCAGAAAGAACTGGGATAAAAAATGCTGGCAATTTAAATGTCTTGACCAGTGAGCAAAGAGAAGCAACAGAAAACCAGAAATACATTAAGAATGCATCTTTCTTGCTAGTAATCTTTAAATGCTCACTAGATGAAGTTAGAATGTGAAGAAAGTATTTCAGTGCAAAATTCTGAACAATAACAACAAGAATAAAGAAGTTTCCCAAGTGTCATGGTGGTCTCATTTACACTGGTTAGAATGCTGCAGGAATATTTAGGGGCAGCCTCAGGTTGTCATCCTCCTCCTTACCCAGCAACAATTACAAAAATGGATCTTAGTAAAGATGAAGCAATCCACAAACCCAAGGAAATTAAAACATGGGCTGGTTACATAATTCAAGCAATACACTCTCCATGTTAAGTTAGTTGGAATTGATCTCTCAGAATTTCAAATATTAAATAGGATGCTTCCATACTTCGAAGAACCACCAAACCAGCAGTCAAACCACTAACTCAAGCCCGAGCCTGTCCTCCAAACACATACCTGGAAGCCTGCAAGCCCCAAACCAGCACACATGAAACCTCACGTTTTGGCAGAACATTTCATCACTAAAACCACAGTAGCTAAGTTAGAGAATTATGTTGTGTATCAACAGTTGCATTATGGTAAACAATAAATGCGAGGCATGCCTGTACTCTGCATAAACCTTGTCAATCAAACTGAATTAAACTCAAGAGAAGTTACCAGAAACTGAAAGGTGGTTCTTTGGTTAAGCACGTGCAACTGCTACTTTGTATGAAGAGCCTCAGTGCATTTGTGGAAGCTTTGACCAAAAAAACACTTTGTCTTCACAAAAGTATAAAGATCCATTGTGTCAAAATATTTCAACCAACAATACAAAAGGCCTTAAACTTCACCAAACTTGCAGTTTCAGCAGAATTACATATGAAAGAAAAACACTGAAGTAGTTTGTTTCTGTGATTGAGGCAATATACCACTTCAAGAATTTAAGAACTCTGCATAAATCACTAAGATATTTGGCCAGAGGCTTATAAGGAGAAAAACAAAAACAAAAAAAAAACCAACCCTACAACATAACAAAATCTCTACTCTTTCCCTTTCCTCCTTTGAAATATACTATTTGCTTGAAAAGTAAATGCTACTTGGTCACAGCATTTGAAAACTGATATAAAACAATCCCACTCAAGCTCTTTTTATTATTGGAAGAAGATGTGATAACTGTGTGTTACCTTAGGTTTAAAGTATTTAAGGCCTTTAATCAAAGTTAGCTGATACTGTGACCCCACTAGACAGTAAATTGACATTGGAATATCACCAGATCTGACCAGAAATAAGGGCAAGATTTAAACTACTTAAACAAGTCCTATTTCTAAACGACAAAAATTCACATTTCTCAATTTGTTCATCTACTAATTTCAGGAAGATACTACAAATACTTGTCTTCAACAACACTAATTTTCAGTGCTCATAAAGGGATAACATTTATTTGTTCTTATGAGTTAGAGATGATGGTCAAAACCTCTAAAGAAATACTTCAAGGAGCAGCAAACAATTGCATTCAATCTTCATTTAACAATGAGTGGTTTACACCTCTGTTGCCATCAGATTAACAGAGAATAAATATTTTGGATTTAGCTTTCTTTAAACATACTACAAATTAATAACACAAATAACCCAATAAATAAAAGCCAAGTAAGTCATTTCAGCAGATAACAACTTCAGTGGATTTATCTCTCCACTTAGCCATTCTTTTTAAGAAGATAGAAGGTATACAAAGTGGCTGTGGAACTGTTGGCTAGTACAGAAAGCCATGGGAAGTTGACATTCTCTCTCAAAGAGGCAAAGTGCACAGTAATGTAAGGCCAGCAGATGTTCAAGGAGTGGTGTCTCCTAACACTCAAACTATGCATCCCTGTGAACAGCCCCGAGCAGAGCAGCAGAGGGGCAAAAGGCCATGGCTGTTGGGAGCTCAAGAAAGAATAAAGTGTGATTCTCTCATCTTGAACAGGTGCAGCATAGCTCCTTCATCATTCAGCAGCCATTTTTGTCTCCTCGGGACTTTCTCTAGCTGACCTGCAAAAAAACCAAAAGGACTCAAATTTGCTGAGTGACTTCAAATGTCTCGTTCCCTATGAATTAAACAGGAAAAAACCAGGCGTAAAATTCTGTATGTACTGCCAGAAGCTCTATGTGTAGTGTATGTGGAAAGTCTAGGAACATAACATCCACAAGTCACAGAGCACAGACAGGCTCATTAGTGTTTTTTTCCTAAATTACCCATATGAAAGATGACAACATTATTCATGTGAATGAAGAAAAGGATTATTGCTCACAAGCATATAATCTCTAAGATATATGTATAATGAGCTAACCTATGTAATTAAACAAAACAGTAGAGACATTACAATGCCTACTGTCATTAATAATTCTACAACATGATTTCCAACTCTAATTAAATATTCAATGAGGAATTTATTCATCCCATCCCTTAACTGTACAGATTAAAAATCCATTTCTATATTCCACATTTGGTAACTTCAATAAAGAGATTTATCAAGACCATACTTTAATGGAATAACGGCATGCTTTGTAGTTTCGTGCAGTCACACAAAGTGCAGTATCTGCAGACAGGTCTCTTTCTCAGACCAATAAACACTATCTGGTATCCATGAATAATAGTTATGAACAGGGAAACAGGGATCATCAGTTATTTTCTAGCACGAAGGCAGTGCATGTAAAGATACAAAGCTATTATTAATGAATTCTCTTAAGGAGCCTTCTGTAAGAAGCTTAGAGATATTAAACAAACATTTCAAGTTTACTTATTTTACAGTAAATATTTTTCTAGAATAAAAGCTGATCATTCTCTATTTCCACACATGCGTATGTGTGCAGATGCACAAATATACACAAACTCATGCTTACATTCCCTACAGCGATGTGGGCATACGCTGATCCACTTGAAAACTGCAATATGTAACGTAAGACATTCAACGCTTACTGGTAAATCTGTAGTGGACATGCTGCTTGTGATGGAGTGGGCACTGAATTTGTTGGACTAACCAACATGGCACTATATATGTTGGAGGCAACCACAAGTATACAAAGTAGAATTGGTCCTATGATGGCTCCTTCCAGTCCCAGGTAATATGCTCCACCAGCTACTGCAAGACCCGTCAGGTAAGGATGACCACCTCTGGAATTACAGCACAAGCAGAATAAAGTTAAAACAAGAATGACAAACAACAACACTACTGGCTGCGGATCTGAAAAGCATATTAATCACAGTTTCATTAAGCTTATACAGCAATCTACTTATAGATACCCATACTCAGACTAAACTGCTGTTTGAATGACTGCATAAATGCCCTAAGCTGCATCTTGTACAACATTCACACAACACAACAAACGTTATCTTCATTAGTTCCACTCCACCTCCTGTGGGCAGACACCTTCCACTACTACATCAGGTTACCCCAGGCACCATCCAGTCTGACTGTGAACACCTTTGGGGATCTGAAGGAATTAACAGCACAAATATTTCCATTCTGAAAACGGAAAGATGATTCCTTATGAAGACTATTCATGCTTCACAGACAAGAACTCTTACATTTCAAGATAGCTAGCAGTATTTACTATGAGCATTCCTCAGCAGAGACATTACTTTATACAATGATCAGAATATTTAGCCTTTTGAACAAAAGGCAGGATACATCATTTATGAATTGTAGAATGGTCTGGGTTGGAAGGGACCTTAAAGATCATCTGTTTCCATAATACTGCCATTTTCCCCAAATATCCAATCTGTATTTTCCCTCTCTGCTTATGATCTCATAAGATCATGATAGAATCTGAGAGGGGAGGGACCTCTAAAGGTCATATAGTCCAAATCCCCTGCAATGAACAAGGACACAGACTAGATCAGGTTGCTCAGAGCTCTGTCCAGCCTGACCATGCATGTCTCCAAGGACCAGGCATCCACACCTTCCTGGAAAACCTGTTCCAGTGCTTCACTATCCTTACTGTAAAAAACTTCTTCCTTATATCCATTCTAAATCTCCCCCGTTTTAATCTGAAAGCATTTTCCATCATCCTATCACAACAGATCCTACTAAAGAGCCTACCCTCTTCTTTCCTATGGCCGCTATCAGGTCTTAGAAAGTGACTTACCACATCATACACACCTATTAATCATGTCTTTCTTGGACCAAATTCAACATACTGGAAGTGTCAAGCAGAATACTTTTTGAGAAGACAGACTCGACCTTAACATCTTATACTTCTCCAGCAGAAGACACACAATTAGTTTATAAACCTTTACGAATTTGGAACAATTTTTTCCAACAGTTGCATCACTTCCAAGTTTTTTTCTGGCTAGTTTGCCAATTCAGACCACATATCATCTGATGAAGTAGGACTGCAATATATATTTAATACATTTGGAAAACCTTGCATAACATAATTATAGTGATTTCAAATAGAATTAACCCAATTTGCAAGACAGCAGATTTATGTAATGGTAAAATACAATTTTTCTCCACTGTTAGAAAATCTATTCTTGCCACATATATTTTCTGAATGGTGAACAGAGCCTGCAACCCTACAGTCACAAATTTATTTCAATAAGTAGAAGAATTATTGGCTAGTTAAATAGCTATTGGCCTTAAATTTATCTGTGGTTTGTTGTTGAAAACAAATGTAATTTGATTATACTTCACCTGTTAGCTTTCACTCCTGGAAAATAACTATTGCTACAGTCTACGAAAGATTTTTAATATCGATCTCACTATCAGGAGGTTCTCTGTTTAGTTTAACTATACTTAACAGTTATAGGAGAAAAAAAAATAATCAAACTTAATGCTGAACTTAAACATTTAATGTTCTTAGTCTACATTAATTTACTACAATACAAATTAACACAAATGCGTTCCAGCACACAACCGTACCTGGAGCACGAATTACAGCAAAGACTGGGATCAGCAGTCACAGTCTGTCAGACAAAGTTCTCAATTCACATAGTTTACTACTAGGCTAGCTTCTGATGACCAAGATGGAAGCAGTGACTTTAAAGAGCACATTTTTTTATCTATAATGTACATGGCTGTGTACACATCTTGCACATATGAACTTTGACAGTTCGTATCTTTGTTGGGTCTGTAGAACTCCAGCATTTTCTCATTTGAATTCCATGAAGGGATTCATGAGGTATTTCAGCAGCATTACGTGTCAGTCGACATTTCAGCAGCATTTCTAGTACTCTAGATACAACTGCAGATGTTGACTCTCTGTCTCTATAGTTTGGAGTTAGCTTTTCTTTATTCAAAGCTGAAATCAGGAAGCATTCCAAACACCTAGCAAGATGCAGCCAAACACCTAGCAAGATTTTTCCAGAAACCTTCTGTGCTTATCTATCAGAACTGGAAAGCAAAACCAAATGCTGTCTCGCTATAAGCCTCTCCCTGCGTTCAGATTTTCAACACATTTAAAGATCAATTGATAATCAACAGATTTTTACACGGGGGTATAGCGGCACAACATGAAAGCTGGCTTCAAAACAATTCTCTGACTGAGAACAAGCTCAAAACATTTGAAACAACAAATCTGACAGAAAAGAGGCCTGCAAAAGTAATGGCACTTAGGCCAGTTTTACTACGAGATGGTACCACTGCACGTCCTTCTCTGTTTCAAGGCACTGCTCTGCAGCTTCACAGAGGTAAGTTCAAAGGCATCACTGCTAAGCATTTTTACAGTATGTAAACTTAAAAAGTTTTCAATATACTTACCCTGATATATCTGAATAAATGGCTGTATCTACAAAATAGGTTGGCAGCAGGTGAAAAACCAAGAGCAAAATGGCTTTGCATCCCTCTCCTTGCACAAGCCACAAGTCTAGGACTGCAGGGATGGCTGCCCAGTACGTCCCCAGAAATGGAACCGCTCCAAGGATTGCTGCTAATGCTAAAGAACACAGAAGGAGGAGTGAGAAAAAGACCAGGGAAATATTCTTCACAAAAATTCTGACTTTTGCCACACCAGTAGTCTCACTTCTATCAGCTGCTGTAAATAAGATACTGAAAAGACAGCACATAAGGCTCTTGTTGTTTTCTAACTGTGATTAAGGAAAAAGAGAACCACATTCAGGAAAATGGAACTATTCCCCGTACAGAAAAGCCTTACCAGCTGTCAGTCACAGTTACTTCCAATTAAGAAAAAATTAAAGATACCAATCATTTGCATTTCAAGCTTTTACATAACCACAGACCTAGCAAATGTGGACAAGAAAGTATACACTGAGAAATTCTTAGTGAAGCACTGTGACTTACCAGACCTCAGACATTACAACGTCAGTTGTACCGTGAGAAACCAAGCGTAAAACCCCTGACTTCAAGTATTTATATTTGCACATCTTTATGCATGCATACAAGTCTCTACCAGGCATACGGCCTTCTGTTTATACAAATGCTCCTTGTAATCTCAAATTATGTAGTACTGCTGTCATCTTAATTAAATCCAATATGAGTAACTATAGTAGAGAAAAAAGTTTTTTCTTTCTTTTTAGCCTCATTAGACAGAATACAAAACAAGATTTTGCAAGTTGCCAAAACAAAAGTAATGATTACGTAAGTATGTCTAACACCAGCCAATATCTTTAGGGAAGCTGGAATTTGTGGTACAGCTATTGGCTGCATTTCTTGTTTTGTTTTTTGTTTGCAGGTCCCCTTTCTGTTGCTCTGTACATGAAGGTGCAAGTGGCTTGCTGCTTGGGTTTTTTTAGAGGAATAGAGGGAAAACAGGAACAGAGAGATTTTTCAGTGGAAACTGTGCAGCCACTTTCATAGCTAAAATTTGTGGAGGCTGGTAAAACCAGAGGCTGGTAATGCTGTCAGGAAACAGCACTGAGAACAGAAAGCATGCCTCTACTGAGCATTTCCATGATACCAGAACTTGTTCTGTTTAGGTATCCCAGAAACATAGCACATATAAATTATGGAAAGATCCGGATTAAACAGAATGGAAAAAAATTACAACCAGTAAAAGAAACAGAAGTAAAACATTTTTCTGGGGCTATGCTATGAAGACAGAAAAAAGTATGGCTAAGAGATAAGACAGCAATCAGCGACTGATTAATTTGATCTGTGGTAGTTTAATTCAAACTTGGAGGAATCAGTTAATGATCAGGAGCTCTACAGAATCCCTACATACCACACGAAAGTATTAAACTTGTCACAGTACTTCCTACATCTGTTTGAATAATAAACAGGAAATAAAAATGAAGTTACATACTGAATGGGTATAATAAAGATAAAAATTCGGAGCAGCTACTCACTAAGTTCAGATCATATACTGAGTCCACTGACTCGGCTGTCATGGTTAAGAAAAGCAAAAAATAAAAACCAACCCAATTCTGTAGTCAGAAACTACAGAGACATTTGCACAAATCAATAACATTACGGTTGCATACACAACTCCAATGCTGATAGTTGCCAGTTTCTGATAGAACGTTCACTAAAAATAACCTCAGGACTAATCCTGTCAGCAACATTTAATCCTACTGCTCTTGTACAATAAAGTTATATAATGCTATGTATAAATAGATTACAATTGTTCAAATTCTTACCAGATGGTATGAAGACTATGTTAATCCCAAATATTGTGTGAGTCAGCCAAGTGTAGAGTCCATAGAACCCAGCCATTTTGAGGGAAGCATCAAATACACCTCTAAAACAATCACAGAAACTCTGTTAACTCTTATTGGCAGTACCATTCTGGGAACAGTGAAGGTATCTTTACGTGCATCTTTAACTATAAGGCGCTCTGATAAACTGCAAAGCCATCAGTGCCATAAATCACACAACTCAAAATGTGTACCTTTGGTCTGTCCTATGAAAAGGACAAACATTCATCATATTTATCAATCATGTCATCTGCAGGAGAAAATAAACAAACAAAAAAACAACATACCAGACGGTTTTTTTTACTACACAGCCTTGGTTCCTTGGATAAATTCCTTGAAAAAAGTTGCTCAGGAATCAGAGCACATTCTCTGGAAAAAGTAATCTTTTATCTATGAGAAACAGTACAGTTCTATTTATGAGCTACTTTTTCTTTGTCCTTTTCCATTTCTATCTCTCAATTCATTTTCTTTATCTTCTTGTATTTCTATACTCGCTCACTCTCATTGGAATAAAACAAAGGATCCAGAAGTGATACAGGCTGACTAAGCTCTCACTTTCTTACTCATATACACAGTTTTCTACATGGAAATAACCGAGCACTTGGCATTTATTACTGGTCTTGAGCCTCAGCATCTTTATATTCCTAGATTTTAGGCCGCTTATTATGTCACACTACTGAGAATAAAAAGCCTTCCGATGTAATTAACTCCTGGTGAACTTACATCCAACTTGCTGGCCACAAAATGAAGTATTCCTCTGTTAAGTGTCAGCATAGCTTCATGAGACAGCAAGCAGGCAGCTCAGTGCTGTGTCATTTTTACAGCACTGGCACATTCACTAAAGTGAAATATTCCGTAACTGAAAACTCAAATATCTCACCATTGTATTATGCTCATTTTTCAATCCTATTGAGAAAGACGCTGCCTCTCTTGAAAACACTATTCCAGCTTGGATCTAAGTAACTAAAGTCCCTCTGTTATCTCTAAGTTCCTTCCCTCAAAGAAGTCATAAAAGTTACACAGAATCACAGAATGGCTTGAGTTGGAAGGGAGCTCAAAGATCATGAATCTCCAACCCCCCTGCTGCAGGCAGGGCCACCAATCTCCATATCAAATACTAGACCAGGCTGCCCAGGGCTGCATCCAACCTGGCCTTAAACCCCTCTGTTGGAGCATCCAACAGGACATCACTACCCTAGAGGTGTCGCACACATCCCTCCTAGCAGCCATAAATGTAGTTGGCTGATGTTAAGTTCCCATCTTACATTTAACACAACAGAAGTGATGAAGTCAGATCATAAGCTAGAAGATTGTCACTGCACCTTGAGCAATAACAGTCTGCCTGGGAAACAGCCCCTCCTGGAAACAACCACCCCTAAGAACACAATTTCAATCCTCTGTTGAACTGATAAAACTTCTCTGCTTCCCAACTACCAAAAAGAATCTTCTTTTTTAGCCATCAGCAAGAATTCCAACATTGGCATCTTTGGGCTGTATTCTCATTATCAGCCCCAGGAACAGTGCATAATTTTTTGCAACTCTTTCCCACCTAAAAGCATGCATAGATTCCCAAGTGAATGCTGAACCAAATTACCTTGTTTAAAATTCATCCACTGGAATTTAGGAGTGCATAACAAGCCCTACAAATCCACATGGTCTTAGAATGTGAGATTCTCTTGATAGACTAACAAGAAACAGCTGCTGCCAGCCATTTTCCCAGCAAAAAAAACAAAGGTGGGAAAAGAAAAAGAAAGCCTTAGCAATTACTTGAAATAACAGACCCAATACTTGAAGATGATAGAGAAGAAGTGCTTACGCATTTGTGAGGCCTCAGCAAAGACAGACAGAATACCTCACAGATTGAAAAAGCTTCAATAACATCACAATGGGAAGTGACACACCTATATGCACATATAATCTGCACGTTTTGACTAGTGAAATACTTCTGCGCATTTTAGTCATACATGAAGCAAGCTTCTGGTGTAGTAAGAACTATCAAGAAGGAGAGAAGGATCCCAAAACCCAAAACCACAGAAAGAATGCTCAATGTGAATTTGCACTAAGAACTCACACTTCAGCTGCTCAAAAGTCTGATTTGTCTATGTTTTCTGTGACATTTATGCTCCTTCAGAGGCTATCCAAAAATGGCTGGATTGTAAGAGCTCAAAAGATGAACAGTTTCAATGGAGCTTTTGGCAATGGAAAACGCAAGGTAGCTGGTGCAATGAAGTGCAAGCTGAGCTGCACTGATCAGGAGACTGCAGCAAAAACTCTTCTGGCTGCAGTAAGGATACATTTGTTCCCTTACGCTTTTGTCCAGCCAACCTCCACAGCCCTGTCGATCTCTTAAATCTTAGGTCTGTCCCACAGAAACACCTGCCCGATACAAAGAAGGCTGGTTACCTCACCATCACTGAAACCCCTCATTGGTGATACAAAAGTGTATTTTTTTAACACAGTTTTCCACATTCTTCCAAAAGCAAATCAAGCAACCAAAAAGAAAAAAAAAAAAAGACAGAGAAAAAAAAAAACCACCAAAACAAAACAACAAAGCCAGAAAAATGTGTATTGTCAGAAGAAAATATTAAATCTAAATATTTAATAGCACTGATGAGAACTCAGATATCAGCACACTATAATTAAATCCTCAAGTAAATCTTTTTCCTTTCAAATGGGAGTTGTGGCACAAATACATTTCAGTTATTAAATATGCTTTAAGGCTGCCCTTGAAGTATCTCCTTGTTTTGCCTGTAAAAACATTTCCTGTAAGGTAGAAGAAGAAACAAGGCCTTAACTTCTATGAGCATGGCTCTAAAATACATTTCACCATACAGGATGCAATGCAAAGCCCTGACAGATATCTGAAATACCTTGAAACAAGCAGTCACTTTAGGTTTTCCTCCAGAGACCTCAGAAAAAAGAGTGGGCAGTCTCTTATTATTCTAATTACAAATAAATAAATAAACAGGAAAATTATCCCAATGGCCCAAAATAACTGCTGTGAATTTAACCATGTCAAGGAACAGCTGCAGAACTATCCAAAAGCAATCCAAGACTAAAACTAATTCTGCCTTTCCATCCAGGCACTTTTTCTGAACTTTTCAGTTCAGGCAAGCTTCATTTTTATCTTCAGATAGATTTTATTCAAGTCTAAATTCCAGTTCAGACATGTTTTCTGCTGACGTAATCATGCGGTTTGTAGGAAAACTTTACATTGTAAATCCACAACCCACAGATGCAGCAGCAGCAAAATAACTGAAAAGTTAATTCCAGACAACAGCTGTGGCTGAACCTAATGTCATTCTGCAACCTTCATTAGTTACTGAAGTTTGTAAACCATTCTGCAAAGATGGGAGGAGCTGTGGTAATTTATGGGCACAGATCACAAATCAAAGTGGACCTGAAAAGGTCACCTTAAAAAAAAATGCAGTTGAAACAATGAAAAAAAATAGCATATTTCAGCAGCAAAAATAAAAAAAGAGTGCAGTAAATGGAATCACCAGTAGCTCTATGTATATATCACATATGTATGTATCTGTATCACCAGAGCTAATGATTGCAATAGATTACAAGCAAGTCAATATCACATTAATGCAAAAATAGGAAACACTGTATGACCTGCACATACACTAGGATTGTCTATGAGACACATCTCTAGTACCAATTTTACTTAGCAATGTCCAGGCATCAGCTCTGAGACTGCTGTCCAGACTGATTTACTAATGCTTCAAGAAAAATGCATGGTTGCAATCTATGGTGAAAAGCAGAAAGAATGATGGGCAGTCCAGAACAGGTGATCTCTGAGCAAAGATATCACCAGAGAGGAAAATCTGAGGAAAGGACAAAAGATACCAAAGACAGCTGCAATGATGAAGTAAATGCTGCTTCTTCCCCACTGTGGGTTGGACAAGAAGGAGGATATCTGAACTAGAAAAAGAAACGCTTCGGTTAGATGTTGATTTAAACTTCTTCACGCGTAAGTCAGGGCTGTCCACCTCTGAGCTTTCAATACCAAGTTAGAGTAAGGTGCTAGCTGCTGTGATACGAGGCACAAATCCACATGCCCATATAATGTCACAGCAGGTCTGCAATGCATGCTCATGGCTGGCAAGAAGTATTTATCTCTAAAAGGCCATAGTATGTATCTCTCCAGATAGTACAGTATGGCATCTCTCCAGATCCTTGCATCAAACTAATAAGCTAAAAGGAGAAGGCATCACTCAGTGCAGAAGACCTGTGAGGTGCCAGCGGTGAAGTGCAAAGTGAGAGGAGTCTGCATTTGATTTCATTCTCCTTCTCTATTTCTTTATGCCTGCCTCCTCCCTCAATGGCAGAAAAAAAGTGGATCCAACCCTGTGGCTCGGGGGAACTCCAAAGTCTCTTCAAGACTCATGTTTTTTACTGCTATCAGGAACACTAAGAATTGCATTTTGAAGACTCTAGAAATTCACATTCATTTGGCAGCTTAGAACACAGAACAGAACGTTTACAAACAGCGCATTTTCACTACTTTGCATCTGGGATACCTGTGGCACGCGAGTGCCAAACACTGAATGAATTTATTACCATTTGTACAAAGAGTAACTTCCTGATGAAACTAGGACAGTAAATAAATGAATTTTGGTTCTTAGCACCTTTGGGTATACACACAGATTCCTTTCATACATAAAAATAACTCTACGTTTCAGAAATCAGAAAATCCAATTACAGTTCACATCTCATACAGGTACTGTATTTGGATGAGCCGCTCCAGCTACAAGAGTTATCATCTGCCAACACCTACTTTATAAGCACTTCAGGCAACTTAGTGTAAGGCACACTTAGACATACGTGTTTTTATAGAGTTCTGAAAAGTAGGTAAAACTGGGGGGAAAAAAAAAAAATCAGAGGAACATGAGTCACGCTTCACATTATTGAGATTATAAATGAATTAACTTCTGTCAAGTTGTCAGATGTTTCTGCATAATTGGCCTAAACTTTATTTCACCGAAAAACTAAGGAGCTGCTTTTAAATTTCACAAGGAAAAGCGAGACCAATGTATGGGTTTGGAGGGGGGCAGGCGTAGAAGTTCTCAGAGAATTTTGGTCGTTCATTTTTACTGATTTATTGTAAAAAGTCTACAGCTTTCCCTTTGCTTCTACTGCAGTTTACACTACATGTACGCTGGTCTCCTAAAATACACAGGTGAATCCAGGTGCACTTGACAGAGCCTACACGTAAGGTCTGTTCTCCATTAGTTACATGTGAACTGGCTCCCATATGAAGATCTCCAAACTTTTCAAACTTCTGCTGCAATAATCCCAGTTTGAAGGAAACAAGATGAAGGCTCCTGGGATGCAGTGCATGCCTCAAGTCTCAACTCAGAGCATTCACAGTTTTGACCTCTGAATTCCCTTTTCTCCATCTTCCCAGAGCATTGTAGGAAAGAAGAATGCATGGGTTGAAACGATGAAAATCAGACTTTCTAAAAAGGTTACAGAAAGAATTTGGTAACTTCAGAAGACAGTTATGCTAGTTACTATTGTAAGGGACTAAAAGTTGGACAGAAGTGGCATTTGCTTAAGAAAAATGTTTGCAAGAATTAGAGTTTCTCTAAATAACTAACAAAACATAAGGCAAGCCATAAAATGGTTTACAGTGATTAGAATACCCCAAGTAAAGAATATTATTAGAAAAAGTCAAATTCATTCTTGAGTGCCAGGACTGAAAAGTCTTTTCACAAAATACTCTTAAGCCCATTTTTTTTTAATCTGTTTAAGGGTTCTGCTCTCTTAGGGAGACAAAAAAAATCCTCATTATTTTTCAGCTTCAAATTACACATGAAAACAAGTGGCTAGATAGACTCCAGCTGCGAATAAAGCAGAAGTGGCAGTAAGTGAGTTTTTGACAGAGTTTCATCTCTGGAGCAATATAAATGTGCAAATGATTTTCATAGACAACTCTACGAGATGATTTTAACAACTCTGCTGTTGAAATAAATTTCTCTGTAGGAATGATGCAACATAAAAACAAAAAAGGAGAGGAACTGAATCTAATATAGGGGGTTCTAGACATCCCACTAATCAGATAAAGACATACAGTCCTGAACAAAGCATAGGTCCTTCAGCTTAGGACTTGGGCCGCTGGATGGGAAGTATCAAGGGAATTCCTTGTTCTGCTTTGCTTGAGCATGAAGCTTCCACTTCACCCTGAACACTGTCATCTCAGCCCAGGAATTCTCACAGGTTTACCTTTCCTACTTTCTCCCCACCTCCAGGGAGGGGCTGAGCATAGAGCTGTGTGCTACTGAGCCACCTGCTGGGGTTAAACCACAACAATCCTGGCGGCACTGAATTCTGTCTGTACTTCTTCAGTTCCCCTTTTTAATTCTGTCTTTCAGCCTTCTGCGCTGTATATCATACATTCTTAGCAATTTGCTACTGCTCACTTTGTACACTCCTGTCACAACACCATCTACAACCATTCTGATTTCTGAGAGACTCTTCTGCTGTTCCCATCTAAGAATGGTTTTACAAGGTGACTTTCTCCTCTTATCTTCACAATAAAGAACAATGCAGCATCATTCAACAAAAGCCCACATAAATCTTGTTACCGCTGTGTACTCCTTGCCTACCCCTCACCAGCCCTAGGCCCTCTGAACACTTCCAAGTCTTGATGCATGCAAAAAATGGAATTTTGTTTCAGTGGCATTTGGGGGAGCTTTGAGCAAATTAATCAAACTCTTTTCCCACACCCCACCATTTTTTTGGCTTATTTGGAGAAGAGGAGGCGCAGGGGAGACCTCATCACTCTCTAGAATGGCCTGAAAGGGGGTTGTATAGAGGTGAGGGTCAGTCTCTTCTCCCAGGTAACAGTCAGGATGAGAGGTAACAGCCTCAGAGTTGTGCCACGGGAGGTTCAGGTTGGCTATTAGGAACAATTTCTCCTCAGAAAGCATGGTGAGGCAGTGACACAGGCTGCCCAGGAAGGTGGTGGAGTCACCATCCCTGGAGGTGTTCGAGAATCGTTGGATGTGGCACAGAGGGACAGGGTAGGGATGGATTGGTGGCTGGATGAGATGAACTTAAGAGGTATTTTCCAACCTTAACGATTCCATTTCCATCTGCTAGAGTTTTGTCCATTTAGATAGAACTTCAGTTTTTTCCAAGTACTTTCTCATTTCCAGTGGCCCTCATTAATTGCTTACCTGCACAGGCTTCCTTTAACCTTACTCAAGCCTTTCTTAGCAGTTAGCACTCGCTGGCACTGCACATTGATTACTCACCCCACAACTTGAAAGAATTTAATCATTTTAGACACCTCTTTTAGCTTCAGAAGTTTAATGCATGAGAGAAATGGCTGACTGGACTCAGTATAAAAAGATCAAGATCAGCTCCAGTCTTATATTAAGACACTTCCTTCTAGTCTGCTCTGATTACCACCATTATAAACTTCTGAATCATAAGCATCAAAGCAAGTATTCTGACTGCTTATGTAGAGAATAAATAATAGATAAACCTAGTAATTCAACCTAAAATGACAATAAAGCAGAAAGGCAAAAGTTAATGTTAAAAAGTGTCAGGAAATCCTGACGATATACAGCAGTTTTAATGCTTTCTTCTTGTATTACAATGAATTTTTAAGTTAAACAGCAGAAATCTGTCCTAGGTTACAATAATACATACTGCAGCCTTAAATACAGAGATAAAGAACTATTAAATATGCGAGCACGGAAACTTGCAGTACGTTACACTAAAAAAATTATTATCATAGTAGCACTTCACTCCTAGAGATGTCTAATAAAAGTTACAACACGCAAGTAATCTGTTTTTTTTTGTTTGTTTGTTTTTAATTCCTGGTGTGGAAAAAAAGCAGTGTGCATGTATAACTGTATAGTTAAAATCTGATTACTTTGTGCAAGACAAAATTAAAGGATTAATATCTAAGATGCTATGCAGTTACATTATTCTTAAAGGTTGTGTGCAAATGCAAGAGTTTAAACACACACATACACACACAGTAACAGATTCCCTCTGCTTGTTTACAGATATCCTCAGACTTAAATAGACCAGACAGTCACAGAACCACAAACTACAGAAACACATTAAAATAAATATGTTTTGGAGCATTCAGAATACACCATCTGGAAAATGGAAGAAGCAAATGTCAGAATGATGACACTGCCCAATACAAAAAAGGAAGCTCTTCAATATCTAGCCAACGTGCTTGAAAATACAGTATTGCTATCTGCCCAGTCTAGAAAAAAGAACTGCTTTTAGTATCAGACTGTACATCTACATCATCTCATGAATTAAGCCTAAAACACTGTAAAATTTCTACCGATTATGTGATGCGTTCGACCCAAATTATGTGTGTAAAATAATTTTTTTACAGTTTTGGATGTGTTTTTGGAAGTAAAACAAGTAACAGTTAAGCAGGAGCAAAACGATTCCTTTATTTTTTTCTTTGTGTTTTTCCTTGAATAATTATTTAAAATCGTGTGTATGTAAAATAACAGACAGCTGTACTTAATGAGAACAAGTATTAGGAACACATAAAAAGGAAATACAAGAAAAGACATGTAATTTCTTTTTATTTCTTCCTTATAGGACAATATTTAAGAGTATTCAAAATTGTGGTATAAGTGAGTCAAAACTCTCAGCAGATAAAAACTGCTATCTATCCTAGTAGGATAATCAGATTACAATTACTGTCAGCTTGTTCTACAAACATACAGAAACAGAACAGCATCTCTTCTGGATTTAAAGATAATATCACTCTTTCCCCCCCCCCAGTAACTCAATTGGTTTCCTTTCCTCCATCAATTTTTTGAGAAATCTGTTACTCCCACAGTTTTAGACAAGGAAATCATTTAGTTAAAGCAGAATCATTTTTAGATCTATTCTCATCCCTTGACACACACTAAGTAGAGCTTATTTCAGTAGGATCCTTTTAATGACAAAACAGATTTTTGCAAGAGATACTCCTGTTACTAAGAAACACAGAACGCATGCAGAAATTCAGTCAAAACATAATCAGTTAACAGTTGGCTTTGAAAAATTACTCCGAAAGACATTATTAATGTTGCAATAAAATAAAGATATTTTAGCTTTTCTAAGCATTAGCATAACATGCTGGAAGATTATTGTTTTCTGTGGGAATTGTATCACCATTTCATTTTCTTCATCATTACTGCTTTGATGCCACAATAAATAAGCCAGGTACTTTTAAACAGTTACTTTTCTTTTTCTCCTCACTTCTGACCACTCTAGATGTTAAGAAATAGAGTCTTAATGGTTTTAAGCTTCTATTTCAGCTATCCAGGTACACAGGTTATCTTCATATCAAATCTCCCTTTGGCTTTTTGGCAAATTTCAATTAAGAATGTGATTACTTCCGGACTGAAATACTTCCTTCTTTAGAAATGCCTGAGATTTTAAGAAAATTTATTGAGTCCATGAAAAAATCTGATCAAATTTGAAGCGTACATGACAGATGAAGAAAATGAAGCAAATAATGATAACCCTTCTCAAATTGAAAACAGTGCTCATCTTCCTAGTAGTACAAACCAAAATTCTACAAACAAGTATTTCAAGACATCACTCAAAATACTGATCTGGGTTTTAGATCATTTTACGATGTAATTTAGGCCCCACCAAAATTGAAAGCTGCAGAAACTTTAAGCTACAGCCATACCCGTGTGCATGCACTCATGTGAAAGTATCGCACACACTAAATTGCACTGAGGCCGTGACAACATGCAACTTAGTAATGTGCAATATCTCCACCAGAGCAAGCAGAATGGGAGCTTCAGGGAAGAAGGGTATGGTGCATTCAGGAAGAGAACGACATGCTGCTCAGGGAAAGGAAAATGGTTCAGGCAAAGGTGTGCATGCTACTACTTAGGAGACCTGTAAATTGGAGAGTTGCTACTTTAAAATAAAGTCCAGACAGAAGCACCACCTCCTTCTTTCAGGGTTGAAGTTTGAAGGACATAATTTTCCTGCTTACATGGGAGCTGGGTGACTTACAAACTAACTTAATTTTACAGAAGCTTTTTGAGGAAAGTAAATCTCACAATATGTTATGGGCAGGTTATTTCCTCTAAGCCTCAACACAATTCACTGTCAAACACTGAAAACAAAAATATCTAAATCCAATAAACCAGTCTTATTGGGTCTCACATTCCTAAAGTAAATCATGTTCCTCATGTTCCTAACTCTGACTGGAAGTGCTGCCAACAGAAACGGTGCACAGCAGCCCAGGGAAGGTCCACCCCTCCCCTCTCCCTCAGGGCTCAGGACACAAGGCATGGCACTTTCACGCTCCAAGGAGATAGGCAGGAGAAGGGGACAGCAAAAAAGGGCTCAGCAGCACCTTTACAGACCGCTGGAAGAGCTTGCACAGACCAGCTGTGCCTCTGTCTCCTGCTCATGGGTCACCTGGGTGCTTCATCCTCTAGCTTCTGCCAAATAGAAGGAGCTGCGACACTTGCAGAGAGCTGGGTCAGTGGCAGCAGGGTAATGGCAGACATTCCAGAAACACTGCTGCTACCATCTTGTGGTACATGCATCCCAAACATGGGATGAGGAGGGGGATCAAGGACAGAGCACAGCAGCAGAGGAGGAGGGCTGTCCCTGTGCCTGATGGGCAGCCTTCTTCTGTGGCAAGCCAAATAGCACTAAGGAGTCATCCTGGGAAAAAGGCCTTCAGTCCCTCCAACCATCCTCCTCTTCACACAAAGGGCATCTTTCAGGCCACCCAGCACCACTCCCTCCATCACAGTGGACATCACAGAGTCTTCATAATGTCACAGTAGTCACCACTATCCCACCCTTTGTTCCAGATCCTATAAAAACTCTGTGTCTGTTCCACCACTCACTGAGCTTCCAGGCCACAGGCAATTGCCAGTGATGACTGGAATGAAAAGGACTTGGGGCAGCAACTCCTCACTTTTATACGGGAATGAAGAGAAGTGGTTCCTGGAACAAAAGAGATGGAGGAGGCCCACAGTGGAGGAGGAGGAGGAGGATGAAGAGCACACCTTTGATAAATGGCCAGTGTTGTCACCACTGCTGTGGAGCCCATGGAGATGTATCCGCCTCCAGATGAAGAACCAATGGAAGTAGATTGAGCTCCAGATAAAAAAAGCAATAGAGGTGAATCCGTGTCCAAAACACGGATACCTGACACAATACCAGCATGCCAGGGCTCCCTTTGGTGTGCTTACAGAAGCATCATTAAAAGGTTCAGGTGCCCACCACTATATCATCTGCGTGCAGTCTCCAGACCTGGGCCATCCATTAACATCTGCAGGCTTGCCTGCAGGATAGCTTTCTTTCCCATCCCTGTCTCTCATGAAGAGGTAGCATCTCTTCTGCATGGATTCCCAAGAAGGCAGACAGATGTGAATCTGGCTTCCTTTTGGCAGCTCCAACAGTGACAGGAAGCCTCCCTCACACGCCACTATAGACCTTGGGTCCTGGAGACAGGGGTGTCTCAGCCTGAAGATAAGAAGGCTACCCAGCAGGTGCTTGAAGACAAAGACAAGACACAAAGGTAGTCCTTGCGCCCAAGGAGTAGCCTTTGTCTCTGTCAAGCAAAACAACACAGAGAAACTATCTTCAGGAAAGGGGCACTCAGACTTTCTAACCCTCTTCCTCCTTCCACACAAAGGGCATCTTTCAAGCCACAAAACACCACTCCCAACAGTTATGTCTTGCCATATGTGAGGGGTCACTGTCACAATGACCTCCACCAAACAACTTCTGTTTTGGGCTCTTATCACCTTCATGCCTACAGCTTGTCCAACATTCATGAGCTTCCAGGCCCCTGGCAATAGCTAATGATAGTCGAAATCAAGAGGACTTGGAGTAGCGGCTGCCCACTTTTATGTGGGAACAAGAAGTATCCGTGGAACCAAGGAGTTTGAAGAGGACTATGTGGAAGAAGATGAAGAGAGTCACAGAATCAGAGAATCACCAAGGTTAGAAAAGACCTTCAAGATCATCCACAGTCCAACCATCCACCTATCACCAGCAGTACTCACTAAACCATGTCCCTCAACACAAAATCCAAACGTTCCTTGAACACCTCCAGGCTTGGTGACTCCACCACCTCCCTGGGCAGCCCACTCCAGTGCTTGACCGGTCTTTCAGAAAAGTAGTATTTCCTAACATCCAGTCTAAATCTCCCTGAAGCAAGTCTGAGGCCTTCAAGCAACAGCCAGCTCTGTGACCACTACTGTGGAGTCTCTTCATCTCCAGATGAAGAACAAAAACAGCCAACCTGACACAATACCAGCATGCCAGGGCTCCCTTTGGTGCGCTCACAGCAACATCACTAAAAGGCTCAGGTGCCCACCACTATATCATCTGTGTGTAGTCCCCAGACAAATTAGCTGTGCTATCCATTAACACCTTGCAGGCTTGCCTGCAGGATAGCCTCCTTTCCCATCCCTATTTCTCATGAAGAGGTAGCATCTCTTCTGCATGGATTCCCAAGAAAGCAGACAAATGTGAACTTGGCCTCCTTTCAGCAGCTGAGTTTGGGAGACAAGAGGGCCCCACTATAGGCCTTGGGTCCTGGAGGTAGGGGTGACTCAGCCTGAGGATTACGAGGCTACTCAGCGGATGCTTGAAAACAAGGCCACACTCTCTGTGCAGGCACAGAAAGAACAGCAGCAGATCAGTGAAAAAACTTAGAACTGTTCCTCTGGAGAAGCAGAGGACTTCAAGTCAGGTAGGACGGAGTGCTAGAGTGCAGCATTAAGGTCTGTTCAAGATGATTCATTAGGAATTCTTTCCTAACGGTAATTTCCAGGAAACAGTATTTCCAGGAAATGGTATTTCCAGGTAATGGTAAACAGAACAGAAAATACGCTCTCCTCTCTTACTTGGTACTTTCTGCATCTGGACTCCTGCATCTCCTTTTGGTCTCCTCGGTACAGGAAATATATTGATGCATGTGACGTGAGGACTTTCCAGATGGTGAAAGGCTGGGGTATGTGGCATACAGGGCATGCTGAAGGAACACTTTTGATCAGCATGAAGATGATGAGGCTTAGGAGAGGACCTGATTGCTGACTAAAGCTGACTACTGGAAGCACGTAGAGAAGATGAAGCTTGAGTCTTCTCAGAGGTACTCTGTTGTGTAAGGACGAGCAGCACCAGGCCCATGCTGGTATGGCAGATGAAGATTCCCAGCTAAATAAAAGGAAAAAAATGTAACCATGAGGTTGCTCAAACACACAACAGGTGCCCAGAGAGGATGTAGAGAATCTGTCCTTCAAGGTGTTCCAACCGGACTGAACAAGTCCTCAAGCAATCTGATTTGACTAGGGTTGCTTTGAGCAGGAGACTGGACTGGAGACCTCTAAGAGTCTCTCCAACACTGCTTCTGCATTTTATCTCACAGATTTTCCCTATCTTCACAACTTTTGCAAAATTCTTAGAGATGCATCTTTTTGTCTTTCTACCACTTCCACTACTCAAGCAGGAATTTGGTGCTTAAGGCATCGTGGCAGAAACAGACAGATTCACCATCTGGCTCAAAATAGGCAGGAAAGTTGTTCTTAGCCAAATGATACACAGTTCAATCCGTGTCACTGGACAATTATTACTGTTTTTTGCAAATTCATCACCAAAGGAATTAGAAAAGTAATTCTAAAATCTACAGGTACTTAATAGAAAGATGAAATTGCAATGCAACTCTAAAGAGACAAACTGCCATGGAAAAGATCTTGGTTTGATCCGGTGCTTGCTAGGTAATAACTCAAAGCTCAGCGATGCTTCAAGCTATAGAAATTATTTCCTTATCTCCCAGCTTTTCCCTAACCTTAGATTGGAGACAGATAGGAAAGGACACAAAGCAACAGAATTTACAGGAGTATCCCTGGTCCCTCACAGTGTACTAGTTACATGCACTTCTAGCTCTGTGCGTGTGCTATGTCCTGTTGGATAGTGATGGAGCTGAAGAGTTGCTGACTTTTGACTAAATCAGATCAAACACACAAGTATTTTGAGACTGCATTCACATTTGTGTAATGTTATCAGAGCCTAATGATGAAAGCAACTACAAAGGGCTAATTGTTTGGTAATTCATAATACAAATGCAGCCCCAATCTACCACCAAGCATTACCTACACATTTGTATGCCTTTTCTACATGAGCTGAACAAGCCATTACTAGGATCTTACACCTCTAACAACAACTAATCTTAAAAAGGAAGAAAGGATAGCTGCTACGTTCTAACAAAAGAACAGACCTCCAGTGGCAACTGCTTTTTGCATGGCAAACAAATCAGTCCCGCAAAAAGGACTTGAGAGTTTTGGTGGATGAATCTGGCTCTATAATTCTAAATTCTGCATGCATCAACACAGAAAATTGCTGGGTACAACCTTCATCTACATACTGAAAATAACAGTAAGTATTCAGTGGAATACAAACTAATCCAGAAGAATTATGAAAAATAATTTGGTAAAACTAAAAAAAAAGATTAAAAAAAAAAAAAAGAATCAAAACAGAAATTCTCAGAAGCTCTTCAAATAACTCCTATAAGGCATCAAGCACAACCCACTCCAAATGAAAAAATACAAGAGACTGATTCAAGCTATGTTAGTGAACACACAGATTCAGCACCCTCTCAGTTTTTTAAAAATAAAAACATGTGAAAAGTAGCTTCATATCCCACATTCTGCAGACCTTACCTCCCATCACATTACCAATTACTGATGTACACTCTTTCCTGCTCTTTTTCTTTCTGCTTCTCTAACATCTTTTTTTTCTTCCCACCAATTCTCAGCACTGACAAATATCTTTGGTCATCTGTGTAACAGACCCATAACCTTAAATCCCCTTTAATACAATATTCTTTGCAGAATACCCTCGCCTAGGGAAGTTACAATCTATTTTTTGACACTGTTCCCATCCACCCAGAGACACAGTAAAAAGAACAATTTGTGAGACAAGGAAGTTTCAGCTTATAAATCTGCCAACACCTTTCAGAAAAACAGAGATGTTAACCACATGATCAATGAAAACTCAACAGCAGTTTCTCAAGAGAACGGCTAATAATTCTCTGGCAGAATTATTATTTGTTTTTTCCATGGAGGTCTCTCCAAAAGTAATGCCTCCTATTTATTTCCATGGAAACTATGATGAAGAGCACAGCAACAGTATTTGCTAGAGCAAATTCTCAGCTACAAAACACTATTTTTCAACACAGTCACAGTGCGTTTTTGCGAGTGACGAGCAAGAGCCTGCTCATAAATATCTGCACGGCCATCTGGAGCACGGCTTGTCTTTCATGTCACTGTTACCCCTGCTGAAACACTCCACCAGCCATCTCACTGTGCTCACGTCCACTTTATGGTTTCCATCAATGTTCAGCAATCGTTGATGAATGTCATCAGGCACAAATTTTTCTACATGAGGAATTCAGTGACGCACCTTTGCTTCATATACACTTCCATGTCGGACGCCATTCTGCTAGACTGCCCCTCTGCTGCCATCTGTCACACAGCAACAAAATATAACGGAATATTGGTGGGAATCTTCAACCTCTACTGCCTTATCACCAACATCTGCCTCTGACATTGTGGGCCAACATAATAAAACAGGAGGCATTGCTTTTGGAGCAGTCCTCATACCTAGGCTGCTCCTTCATTTCAAACTGCTAAAGCACTATCACTGTTCAGCGTCTTACATGATCTAATCTTTAACTGCACAGCATACCTAGAAATAGCTTAACTTCAGTAACAAAAAACAACATTCACTTGTGTGGTACATAAAATCATGGAATTGCTCAGGGTGGAAAAGACCTTAAAGATCATCGAGTCCAACCACAACCTAACAATACTACCCTAACCCTAACAACCCTCCACTAAACCATGTCCCCGAGCACCACATCCAAATGGTTTTTACACACATCCATCACCTCCCCGGGAGCCTATTCCAGTGCTTAACAACCCCTTCTGTAAAGAAGTTTTCCCTCATATCCAACCTAAACTTACCCTGGCATAACTTGAGGCAGTGAGTTTAATGCATCAATGGTTTAAAGTCTATTCATGTTTTGTATATATAGCACTGTAAGAGATAGTTGTACAGAACTTAAAACAGACACTGTTGGCTTTGTCTAGTCCATCAATGTTTTGCAAAATGGAGCTATGATATAAAAAATGGATTTACATAAAGTATTTATGCTACTAATGTTAAAATTTCACACTGTTAACAGGTGAACAGGTATTACTGTACCAAGTCAAAATTGCTTTCTTGTAAAAACTCCCTGCAGAATACAAAAACATAAAAAATATTTCTTCAGTAGTAGTAATAGTTTGTAGTAATTTAGAATGGTAGTAATGTAAGAAGGATAACTAAGCATGAAATGATGTGGATGCACTACACAGGTACAGCAAAATAGTGTTTCAAGTGAGGTAAGGATAATGCTCCCCACTTTTCCACTTTGCTGTAGTTTGGCAGACACAGTGGAGAAGTCTTGAGGAGATTATGAACTGGGTCCCCAACAGACAAAATTGAACTGGAAAATGCACACCAGGAGCCAATCTCACACAGTCCAGCTGCACATGGGTACTTAGTCCCCAAGATTAGACTAAAAATAGTTGCAAGTAACTCACTCCAAAATGAGCACTGTCCTCTATTTCAACTACATTACTGTATGAGTCTGCTCATACAGAGCTATATTAGCTGTTAACACCATCATAGCTGCTGTCACCATGCTCACAGATGAGTTTGGACTGTGATGAGTGGATTAGTTTGCTTAATAAAATACTAGCATTCACTACAGCATCAACCTCTACATTTTCGTTTCAGGTAAATCCAATCGAACTGCTCTTAACAATCAAGGTGGGAAAATGATCAATGCTAGATTCTTGAAAAGAGGAGATCAGTAACTCGTGTCTTTGAAAAATGAGCTGCTGTAAGTAACAAGTATTTGCAGTTGAACACTTTTTTTTTCTTAAAGAATTATCCAGAAAGGGCAACAGATCAGGAGCATACCTTATTGCTTCCTCCACAGATTGGCCAACTATATTTGAGGAAGGACCTGGTTGAGACAGAGGTGTCAGGCTTATGACCCACTTCACTGGCTTGTAGTACTCATCACTAGAACTCAATAGGTAGAACAGTGTGGTCAGGAAAATCACCTGCAAAACAAACAGGAGTTGTAAATTGAAAGACAATAAATACTTTAAGAACTACAACATGCACATATTTTTCAGAACAGTGAACTTGACTGAGAAGGTACAAACTACTATTCCACAAGCTTGGAACACAAAGAGCTAGAAGAGTAATTCCACTCCTGCTCCACTAAGGACTTAACTAAACAGCAAACATCTTTTAGCCCTTTTCATCCTCTTCACAAAGTCAAAGTCTAGATCAAACAACCAGATGTTGATCTATATTGATCAACGATCTAGACTGTTTTTGTTTTTCCAGAAGAGATCTATATAGCAGATCACAATATTACTAAATAGTAACACCTATTCTTAAAAACAAACAAAGCCAAATAAACTGAGTTGTTTGGGGAGTTACTGTGTGGCTGGTTATAGGATATAAATTAACCAAAAACCCATAAATAGAACATCTACAGTTTTTATTTGGCTGAGTATCCTCTCCTATGAGTTTGAAGATAATTTTGGCAGAAGCCACAGCAGTTTTACTCTTTTAATTTAAAGACCAAACTATACCATGAAATCATATTAGTTCCTGGTATCTTGCAGTTTACTTGTTTTCCTGTCAATGGGCTCAGCAACTTCTTCAGCTAAAGAAATATACATAATATACAAAAATACAACCAGCTTGAAATAGAAAACCTGAAACAAAAAAAATCCATTCTACTATATGCCACTGGTAAAGTATGGGTCATATTTGCTTTATCTGCAAGCCTTACTTCTTTTCTCTGTCTCCAAGATTAAAAAAAAAAACTCTCACTTTTCTTATTTTCAGCCTACCAGCACGTAAATGAAATCCTAATCTTCTCATAAACCAAATTGTCTGACCAACAGAATTCTCTCAACTTTCAATACCTTATTCTGTCTGCAGACGCATTTCCTCTGCACTCTCTTTGAACGTGTTCAGTTAAAAAAAAATGCGAACAGTATAACTTGCAGTGTTAAGTTACTAGCCTCAACAAGTCCATCCATTTATCATCTCTGTTCCTAATTCATTTCTACTCAGTAAAATGTTACTGTTTTTCCCCTCACCATAACCTTTAACTTGGAAGTCACATTCAATTGTTCACCCAATACAACCTCTTTCCAAAACATCATGTACAGACAGGGACCGTACTCCATCTTTCTGACTATTTAACTTCGGCCTTGATGATAAATCAATCTATCAGCTAAAGCAAGTCACTATTTCAGCCCATTTGATCAGCATACTGTTAATATTGATTTTGAGATCATAAAAAACAAACTAAATCAGGCCCTGATTTAGTGGGAAATAACCGATCACCAGTAATAACATCAGCTATATTTTCTTACAACTGCAAGTAAATTCTAAAACCTGAAACACGTTTTAGCATCCTCAGTAATGCTGTAAACATGATTGTTTTCTTCTTGGTAAGACATGCCATTTCTCCTGAGCTACTACAGTGTTTTCTTTTGTAACTACAAAACTCCCTATCCTCAAGGAGGCACCCAGATACTGTTTAGTCTTCCTTCAGGTGGGACCTGGCTGCAGATCCTCATGGCAGTGAAACTTGCAACAGAAAAAGCCGTGTATTTCTATATGAACAATATCCTCTCATCTTGACACTCACAAAAAGTACACTGAAAAATGGCTCAATTAAATCTTGTTTTATTAGTACAGCTACAGTTAAATTCTTAGAATGCTACGCCTTGAGTGGCTTAGTGCATTCAGGGAATGAGGAAATTAACAGCAGCAATCAGACAAAGCTTGATTATCTATGATGTGAGAAGAAAACCTAATTTAAGGCAGGCAATGAACAAGAGCTGGAGATCAGTTAAAGTGTCAACAAGCACAGCACCAGTACTGACAGGAAAAGTTATTCTTTCCCAGTGTCCACAAAAGAAACCTGCTTCCTGAAGGAGCAATGGATCACCAATACAGACGCACCCACTTCAACTGCACAACCCAAAGAAGGCATCTGGGATGAACAGCAGTAGAATAAATAGTGTTAAAGCAAATTAAAAGCTATGAAAAGACAGGAAACCTAACTCAAACCTTTTTAAGACAAGATGCACGTAACAGCATCATACAAAATAAAATTAATTTTAGATCAGTTAGTTTTTGGTAGATGAATGTATTTGCTTTAGCACAGAAGTACTGACATGACAAGAAGGAGCAGCCACAGAATATAATTTAACATGAGCAGCTCGCTGACTTTTCATGAAACGGTTTCAGTAGAACATTCAGCAGTAAAACTGTTATGTCCCTCCTCTACCTCTACAGGCATTTGAAAATGTTCACATCTGTTTGACAAGATCTCTAATATTTTAGGCATATTCTAACCAGAAAGGCTAAGGCCCTCATCCTTCCTGGTGTGACAGAGGGGACACCTGTGCCATTACAGAGGAGGAAGCATGACCACTCCGTGCTGGTTAGATAACTGTATTGCTCACAGATATGTGTTGCTAGCTACTGTAGATTTGAGTTTAAGTTGCAATTTACGAAGCTGAAAATTTGTGAACTAGAAACCTCATGGGTTGAAGTGAAGAATGAGTGAAATCACATGTTAAGAGCAGTCTATACATAGGGGATTGTATGTTTATATTTTCCTAATAAGCTCATAAAATGAAGCTTATTTTACAGAATATGTTGTCTTGTAAATTTCAGAGATCCGAAAGGGACTGTTACTCAGATTCAGCCCACAACACAAGTAGAGGAAACTGAGTAGGCTTTAGGGCATCCAGTCTTTAAAAGGAGCAGCATATAATGAATCTGATAAAAGCCACTGGACAGCTGATGTTACATTTTGTGTCTGAGCAATGACTGCATTAAGATGATCCGCAATTTGAATTTATCCTTTGTCTCAGATACCATTTCCAATGCATCACCACAGGTGAAGCTGTAAATGAAGGAAGAAATGAAACACTGCCATGGAATCTTGCTGTCCTCCTCACTAACTAAAGAAGAGGTAATTAGAAAACAACAATAGTGATTCTCTTTAGTTTCAGGCAGTCATTAAATTAAGCCTTGCTGCTATTCGTTCTTTCTTAAATATTGAAAAGAACTCACACAACTGCCTTGAAATATCGTTAAACATTACTTTGATTTTACAACACTGTCTAGAAAGGCCTCCTTTCCTGAACAAGCATCATGACAGTAGTGAAGTAAAACTGGCAAAACATCTATTTTTCTAACAAATGTTTTCCAGTGTTGAACTAGTAACTAGGACATGGATTTCGGTGAGGCCTTCAAGATCTGTATTTATTTAGTTAAAATGGAATAAGCTGTAGGTCAGAGTTCTTAATATCACACACTGAGATCAAGATGTTCATAAGCTTTCAGCAAAGTTCCATTTAATCTATTTTTTCCCCTCTTCTAAAGGCATTACTTTGTTTAAGGATATGCTTACAAGAATATGCCATAAGATTTCAGCAGTTATTTTGGGTATAACAAGTTACAGCTCAATGTCTACATGGCCAGAAACAAAGAGCTTTCAATGAACAGAATGATGGGAAGACTGCCCTATCCTCAACATGGAAATTACAGTGTGGATTTAGGGTTCCTTTGCCTAAGATGTTCCCTGAATAACTGATTTGAAGGTTGCAACATCTCAATTCGGTAACGTTAGAGAACGCTTTAGGTTTGATTTTCAATGTTACAGTATGTGCAATTAGGTCCCTTCAGTAAAACCAATCATATAAACACATAACATAGTACTTACCACTGAAAGCACAAAATTGAGAAGAGCTGTCCCACTATGGAAAAGGATCGTCACCAATGTTGTAACTGTAGTGAACAAGAGGCTCACATTCCGACTCATCACTATCCAGAGAGACTCCAGGATCTAGAAAAAAAGCAAGGAGTGCAAAAATCAAGCATCAGACTGAATTAGTTAACATACAGAATTGCATTCAGAGTCATACAAAAAAAAAAAAAAAAAAAAAAGACATTTATATATTAAAATAAAAAAAAATAAAATAAAATAAAAATCAATCATCTTCCCTTACCCCTATATTGCAACAGGTAACATTTAACTGGCCAAAGACAAGACCCTAGGTAGATATTTACAAAGTTTTGGGGAATTCTTCTTCCAGCGCTCAAAATAATTTCATCATGTAAAACTGCATAAAATCTAGACTATGTGACATTGTTTACTGTGATCTGTGTCACCACCAATCGAAAGTAGATCCCATCTTGGGAGAGAAAACTCATCTTTTCAAAAGCAGAAATGCTAAAGCACGAAGAACATCACAAAGTAGAAATGAAGCTGAAGGCAGCTTCAAATAAAGTAATACAATTACTACTTTAATATATTTGTTCTAGATGTATGTAAATAAGTTGCATAATTTTCATAATGTCTGTAGACAACTATACAGGAGACGATTTTGCACAGGGATGCAATAATTAGTCAAGTTGTTATGTAAAACTAATCATTCAGTGCAGGACAACCTATTAATTCTTGTAGGGGCTTGGGAAACTGACTGCTTATTAATTACAGATACTACAGAGTCTTTTTGAGATATGCCTTTAAATAAAGGATATCCAGCATAGCCAAATTAATTTATGTCTGGATGCACATGCAACAAGCTAATTAAGGCAGTAACTTCAGGAAACAGATTATCTGGCTGGGAGGTTTTCTTTCAGGACAGTAAACTCCTCAGCATAGGCTATAGCTG
The DNA here is from genome assembly GCF_026119805.1 of Tympanuchus pallidicinctus. NCBI lineage: Eukaryota > Metazoa > Chordata > Aves > Galliformes > Phasianidae > Tympanuchus > Tympanuchus pallidicinctus. The sequence goes on from NW_026294769.1 coordinate 13,093,526, forward strand.
TGTAACAGTTTCACTACAAATTTTAGGCTAAGGAGCTCAGAATCTGGAGTAAACAACTGCAATTAATTCAAATGCAGGTATCAGGTGGTTCAATCAATACTGAGAACGTTTCTTCTATAAGAACTTTCTTGTTATGTAGAGTCATTCATCAGAGCTGCTGAGCTAAGTTACCACTAGCACATACTTTGAAATATGCACAAATAGTGCCTCTCAGTGATCTTCAGTTTGACCTATGAAAGCAAGGGCATGTTTTGAGACTGTATTCATCTGTAGAGTAAGTTCCCCCTAACATAAATTCACAATTACTTATTTCAAAATGTCTCATGAGAAAACAGACACTGCAGACACTAGTCATTGCTGAATATGTTATCAAAAAGCACTCAAAAAATCAACTAACAGTAAAAAAGCAAAACACAAGCCCTTACACTTCTGATTTCACAGTGATGTTTGATTCCTAAACTTCTCTTACAAAAATGAATACATGGGACTGGAATCATTATGAAGAACAGATGGTATTAGCTATATGCTTATGTAATTACTAGAAGAAAATCTGAGGGACAGAAAACAACGTTACAATATAAGAAAACATTACAATACAAAATTGAGCATCTGAAATTGGATATCAGTCCAACTCGATTTGGAATATACATTTATCAGTCACTGCTAAAGGAACAGACAGAAAAGCCTAACTGAGCTAAAGCTTTTTGTATATGTTTTAATGGAAGGTCTTCTGTCTTCCTGTCTGAGAAATCTCTGAATGAAAAACTGCTGGTAGAATGATGAATACTCTTGTGAAAGAAGCAAGATCAATTTAAGGAGACATGAGCAATTTCTCATATAACACTGAGGGAGTTTTAAGTGATCATTCACAGATTTGGTCAGCAACAATTTGCTTTTTCAAGGTTTCAAATATTACAGAAATGGAGTAAAAGTTACAGATGGAAAAATAAGCAACTGAGAAAGGATTCTCATCTCAGGATACAGTGTGAGGTCAAAAATTTGAGGCAGATGAGAGAACTTACTCTCCCCTAAACTGAGAATAGGACAGAACAAATCCACCCTGGAAATACATCACTGGAAGAACAGTTTAGTACTCTACTGCTTCTACTTAATACTGAAAAAATTCAATGAGGAAACACATCAGGAAACACCCTTGTAAAAACCAAAGCTATTAAGAAAGGAAAATGATGATTTGGAAAAGCTTACCTTTATATTAAATTTTAAGGCAATTTAATGTTTATATGGCAAATTGCTTCAAAATGGTAAGATCTACCTACATCAAACTAAAGCTACTAGAGGTACTACAACAAACAGCACATTTTGAGGGAAGTACAGAAGTCTTCTGTGCTTTTACCTGATAATCACAGTTCAACTCCTGAATCAGTGCATACTGTTACGGACAAAATGAGTGCCACTAATTCCCCTGCACAGGTATACCAGTGATGTAACTATATGCTTTCAACTCTAATATTCAAGTTTCGTCCACTATGGGAAGTCAAACTTTTTAATTTTATTTTATTTTTTAAGTTTTACACCTAGCAGATACTCCTCTTTTTCAAGAAGAAGAACACTTCCTATTATTTCCATAAATGGGAAAGAGCTTATCTGCTTATAATTGCAAGATGACATGGTCTAACAGCTGTGTTTTAAAAGAACATACAGTGATCAGTACTATTCTGAAATATTTCAGAAAGTCATGGGACTAGCGAGAGTTATTCTACGGCAAGCTCTAGCCACAGTCTATGCATAGGTACGCATTACATGCGAGCAGTATAAACTTATTCTTTTTAGAAGTGAAGGAAGTCTCCCTATAGCTGCATATTCTTTACAGTTACCACTTTCAATAGTCTGTGTTTAAAAACAACGTTGAAGCAGTTTCAGGAAATTTACATCTTGCTGTATGCTTAAGAATTACAGGTTAACACTGATTTTAAGTGTTCAAAAGCAGAAACATCCTATAGTTTCAATTATAGCCAAGACACTTAAAAACCCCTCCAGCCTGTAAAGCATAACCAAAACCTAAAGGAAACAAAGAACCTTACTAAACAACAATATCCACAAAAGTGCAAGAAAAAAATCCAAAGAAAAATAACAAACAGCAAAACAAAAATAACCTGCCTAAACTATTCTCCAAAAAAAAAAAAAAAAAACCCACATCGTTTAAAATATTGATCCTTTCCAGTTCAATATGCTGTTGTATAAACTCATTGCTCCTTTTCTAAGCATCAAGAGAAAGACTGTCACTCTCTCACAAAACACAAATCTGGGAAGCAGTAAGCTTCTGTTGTATCTAAGGATAAGTGAAAACCCTGCCATCAAATACCAGACTTAAGTTAGAACTATGATTATTTTTATCATCACCAAGACTTAATGGTCTGGACAAATACACATCAGATCTTTATTGATTTTCATTTGAAACAGTGGGATTAATATTTATGCAGTGGATTTTTTATAAGCTAGCCAGTAAGGAAAATGCTACCCAATAAGGAGTGAAATCAGGATTTAGCATTATACACTAGTGCTGACTGGTTTACAATCTGTCATGACAAATCTATGCGTATGGAGAAAAATGACAGGAGCCTCCCCAGAGATGATTAGTAATGAGTTCATGGACATAAACAGCAAAGCAAGCCAACTGCTGGCATTTTTCCTTTATTTCTAAAACCAAACTTCAAGATAATGTAAAGCATACTAGATTGAGAAAAAATTTTAATATTGACCTACCTCAAACTTAAATATTTATTCTCTTTTCACTATTTCTCCATTATTTTAGCCTACTTAGACTACTGATGCACACACACTATGGCTTCTAAGCACAACGAAGCAATGAGGTAAAGGAAATGGCTAGCACCTGTTGTGTAGTTCTTTTTCACTTACTCTTTCTTACCTAAAGGCAACACTGATTTTAAATGATGATTTGCTACACATTTTTGTAACGTTGCTTCAGGTACGTACAGCCAACTTTGAGAAAGAATTCAGCACATTTTCTGTATTAGCTGAAAAGGTTTCATTACTGTAAAAAGTTCCTCTCAACTTCTGGACTCACTTCTTATTTTTTAAATGATAGAAACTGTAACCATTTAAACAGGAGTTGAAGGAAAACAAGGCACACACACCCATCGCTCAAGACCAACAACTGGCTCAAGGCAAATAATAGCTTAAACTGCATCCACAAAAGATTCAAGTTAGGTATAATTAATTAACATTCTTTCAAAATGGATAAATATTAATCTTTAGATATTTCTCAATTACGAGAAATATAACAATAGTTCAGGTCAAAGATGAACTGTGCCAGGGAATGACAGCATGTTACACGCTTCAGATCCAACATCGTTTGTTAGACAAATGTAGTTGCTTCCCTTCTTTTCACTTTCCATGTTTCTTCTCTTCATAAGGTGAAAAGGTCCAGTGCATTAATCCAGGGACTCATGCAGTGTAAAATATTAATTTCATTCCCCACAGAACTTTCATAAAAGAGAAATAAAGTTGCTAGCAACCAAACGAATAATAATTTCAGGAAAAAAAGACTGTACAACACTTGCATTTACATATGTATTTTACGTATTTGTGTATGCGTGTCACAAACTTATTGGTCAATATATTTAATTCATAATCCAGATAGATTACGTATTTAAAACAAATTTAAACATCACCAAATTTACACTTGGCATACATTTCACATAAAAATAACACTGAAGCAAACTAATACTTGGCACACAACAAATTCCTAGAACAGACAGATGAAGTAAGAACAATTCCAAACAAACGATCTCTAAGAAACAGAAAAGTAAACCACAGAATATGAAGAATTTAAACCAACTTGCAGGTGACACAGGTAATACTACAACAATCTCAACAAGGAATAAGTTTGAAGCTCATATCACAAAATCACAGAACCACAGAATCATAGGAGTTAATGATCTCCAAAGATCCCTTCCAAGCCCAACCCTTCTGATAAAAGCAAGCTCCCTACAGTAGGTTGAACAGGAAAATGTCTGGGAAGGTCTTGAATAACTCTAGAGAAGGAGATATCAGTGAAGACACTGAAATCAGGAGCTTTTCATCACAATTAATTCTTCTTTGCAGTATGAATACTTCCAAAAGAAGACAAAAATTACTGCAAAGGCACTTATAAACTCTACCAGAGTTTCCATGTACCTGCATGCCATATCCTTAGCAAGAGGAGTAGGAATTAAAACAAGACCAATTTGGTAAAAAGGGCAAACAATACCTACCGAAAGAAATGTTTCAATGTTATCATGAACAAATGAGGCAACATCTTGCCAGTCCAGAATATCTCCAAGCCAGCTGTTCTGACGGTTTATGTGCCATTTGTGTCCTTTGTGTCTTCCAGAATGCGTTACATTCTTAAAGAGAGAGACAAAGATACAAAGGTACCATATATTTGAGTAATTAAGACAAACATGAAAAGCAGAAGACTAAGAATTTCTTATAACATGTCCTCTGTGTACCTAAACTGCTAGGTCTGCTCTAACTCTTAATCTTCAAAAATCACTGGAACCAAGGAAGTATTTTTCTGTACAACTGGAAAAATAAGAGCTGACAAAAAAACTATAGTTAATTATCTGATGTAATTACAGTTATATTGTACTAATGCATCTCACTTAAACATTAGTGTGACAGCTTGACAAAGACAGTGGTATCTATTTTGCTCCTTAGGAAAGCAGAGAACAAAGAAGTAACAATTTCAGTTACTGCACACATAATTTGCTGATGGCAACACATAACTTCTTCCATAATCCATAAAGAATAATAAAAGAAGACACAAGAAGAACTATTTTTCTCACATTGTGTCTTCCATTGAAAACATTCACTCATTCAAAAGCTACAAACTAAACCAGAAGTATGTAGGATTTCTTTTGACTACACAGCTTTGTAGCTGCAAAACAACAAAACAACAGGAACTGATCGTAACAGTTATAAATACAGCAGGTAGTTGCTCAGGTGGCTACATCCGAATTATGAAGTAGATTCTGAGCAACAGAACCAAACAAAGAACCTCACAACTGAACGGGCTAAAAGGAGAGGTTCTCCTTGAAGATGACACTTTAATTGCAGTTGCCATCATCTTCCAAGTGATTTCTTCTTCCATTATTATACAAAAGCTCAATAGCAATTAATCTTTTACAACATCTCCAGAACTTTTTAAAATATATACTATTTGCTATCTGCTGATCTTTTCTCAAAGTGGAAGTTAATGACTGAAACCACATTTTGTTGGCAATTCTTCCTCAACTCTACAGCTTTCATGTAAGAATATTACCTTACAGCCTAGAACAGGACTATGCAGACCTCAGAATAAAGCATAACTATGCTTGTACTAATGGAGAACTTGAAAGCTCCACTGAGATACCATTAGATTTGATACAGATGTCTTGCATGGAAATATCATATGGTTTACTAGTTTTCAGTTACTCTGAAAGGCTCCACGAGGTAACTGCAATACTACAGGAGGAAACAGCCAGGAAGTCACCCAAGTTTGACTTGTAAATGGACATGGAGCATGACAGAAGGAGCAAGATTACAAATCGAACTCTGGGACAGTTACCTGCAGCCCTCAGATGAGTGACAGCCCATCATGCCCTGGCTAACTTAAGGTCTCTAATGTGCAACTAGTAACTGGAGAAAAAAAAACCTAAGATCACAAGTAGCATCAATCTACTCCTGCAGATCTTTTTCATGTTTTGATTGCTAGGGAAGCCACTTGCCGCTGTGCTCTACTACAGCATTTACAAGATCAAAACCCCATAGTCTCCCCCCAAATAACAATCTGCAGAAAAGAAATAATATAATGTAACTCAGAGATTCAACATACTGACGCAACAATGTACTTCTGTGGCACATGCCCAATTGAACCATACAGAGCCGCTGCACATCTAGTTACAACACCAAAAGCATTAGCATTTGGCTAAATATACAACATCGACTCGTCCTACATTCTTTTCTTCCAGCAAAATCTCTTGTAAAATGGAACAGCTTAGGTAGGAAGAGATTTAAAGCCTTGGTTGCAATCCCACTGCCATCAGCAGGGCTGCCACCCACTAGATCAGGCTGCCCAGGACCCCATCCATCCTGGCCTCGAATGCCTCCTGGGGCATCCACAGCTTCTCTGGGAAACTGTGCCAGCGCCTCATCGCCCTCCAAGTAAAAAACTAACACCTAACATAAATATTACCTGTTTTAATTTAAAGCCATTCCCCCTTGTCCTATCACAGTTTGCCCACGTAAAAATCAGTCTTCCTCCTGTTTATACGCTCCCTTCAAGGACTGCAATATCGCAACAAGGTCTCCCTGGAGCCTTCTCTTCTCCAAGCTAAACAAGCCCAACTCCATCAATCATTTTTCACAGAAGAGATACTCCAGCCCTCCAGTCATCCTGAGGACCCACTCCAATAGCTCTACATGCTTCCTGTACTGGGGGCCCCAGGCCTAGACACTGTATTCCAGGTAAGATGTCATGAGGGCAGAGCAGAAGGGGACAGTCACAGCCTTTGCCCTGCAGGCCACCTGTCTTCTGATGCAGCCCAAGACACAGTCGGCCTTCCAGACTGTGAGCACACTCTACCAGCTCGTGTCCTTTCACACCAGCCATCTCTTTGCTGCATGACTTTGCTTTTTATTCTGCCAGCATCTGTCCATTCTTCCCCACAGCAGGCAGAGAAGAGAGTGGGAATGAAAGAACAGCTTTCTACTTTCAGTTCTTCCATAGATACAGTTTTCTCTCTTTTATATTTTGCTATTTCAAATGCATCACAGCTAATGAATTGCTTTCTTCTTCCTTTACTGGCAAGAAGCATCGACATCACAAAAATTTAATTTTTATTAACTTTTCAAGATTCAGTGTGCAGAATCAGAATTCAGAGAACCCACTACTGGAATTCACAAAAAATGCATTTAAAGAACAACTTTTTCATTTAAAATTCAAATCAATGAAAGATACACAAATCACACAGAATACCAGCTTTTTCCCAACCCCTTAGTATAACAAAAATTCAAAAGAAAGCTCTGAACTAGGAGTGACTAAATATGAATAATGAACAAAGAACATATTAAATTGCAGACATAAAAACACATTGAAGGGCATAATTCTGGATATACTCAAACTTATGCACTTGGGATTTTGCTTTGTTTCTTTGTAAAATCAATTTTGTATCATTATGATATTTATTCAGCAGTTCAAGCTTCTTGCTAATCTTATATGCTTAGCATAATTGTCTCAAGACAGTAAGTGATAGTTTATATAAATATAATTTAAACAAGCTACCCACCTTCACAAACCAAGAATGATAAAGCCTGTCCCAAAGCTCCAGCACTTGTTTTTCAATCACAGCGGTGTTGTTCACTTTTTCCCCTAAAATTTTATGAAGCTGAAACATATATAACTCTTATTACACAGGACAGAAGGTAGCTGGCATCTACTGACAAACTCAAAGGTAGACAAATCACACAGAATTATCAGAATAAAGGTATAATCCAATCCCAAATAATTAGAAGACCTGAGTTTCAGTATGGAATATACTCTTGAAATCAATATGATTCAAAACAAAGATTTTTTTGATAAAACATTCTGCTACACTAAGCTGAAGGCTTCTTTCTGCACTGAAAAACTAATGCTGCCTCTAAAATGCTTAATCCAATTTATACCTGATCTTATTCACAGTAAACATTTCAAACTATGTGAGATACATGCGATCTTGGCAAATTCTCCTGAAGAATGTTAATTTAAAAGTAAACAAGTGAAATATAAATTTACCACGTGCAGTCCATGCAGAAATTAGAATACACGTGGTTAAAAAAAAGCACATTTTCTAAAATTGGACAGTTAAAAGTCGAATGAAAAATTAGTCATCTTTATTTGATATATTTTCACTGGCAATCTTAGTAAAATGAAGATAGATTTTTCAGCTCTTATAAACAGACATTTCTCTAATTAGAAAATCTATTGAAATCACTCCCACTGCCTTCCTTCACTCACAGACTAAAATCAGAAAGAACAGATCTGCTAACAAAACAGTTAATCACATGAAAAACAGGGTCACAGAGAAAAACGTTTTTATTTCATTTTTACTTATATGAAATACAGGAGTCCAGAACGTAATTTAAAAAAACAAAAAAAAAAAACAACAAGGGAACTGTTTCTCACCTTGTGTGTAATCCATTCTCTGCCATATTGGTACACATTATTTGCTGCTGAGTTGAGCGCCTTCTGGAAAACCTGGGCTTCTGGAAGCCAGCTGTTGTATTTCATTATTTTTTTTTTTTTTTTTAAGAAGAAAACAAAGTTATCTGCTACTTATTTTACCCATTTCATTACACCTGAAACATATTACCAATTAACATACAGAAACAACAAAAAATAGCTAAGAACAAATGAATGTATTACAGCTAGAGTACTTTGTTCTTATGTGCCAAAGAGACAATTTTTTGTTAAGCGGAGCACAATTCAACATATCATATGCCATTACATTTGTAATTCACTACGGTACCCACAACCTTAGTTCAATTGCTACCTCAACGTTTTCAAGTGAGCCTTATTCATATTTCACCCTTATAATTTTTTCTAGTGTTCTAGTTTTCTGAAAATATTACATGAAGCAGTCTTTTCGAGTTACAAAGACATCCTTCTCAATTATGAGCTGAATGCAAATTGTCAGTTAATGTGACTTCTCTGCATAAGCAAGATGAATTAACAGGTTACAATACCACTTATTTCTAAGACTCTAGCAAGTTATCTGCTTACAAGAATCTTCATGTCACTTCCATGTCATGTCACAAATCACAACGTGACTCATGTCACTTTCAAATAACAGACTTATTGAGCTGCCAACATTTCAACAATTCTGAATACAGGGAGTGCATTCCCCAACTTTTTTTCGACATTGTCATTCAATTAGTGATGTTAAAGCCCTTCAAATAAAAAAAACAAAAGGAAAAAAAAAAACGTTTGGGAATCGAAACTGCTGCATTTCTTGAGTTAACTCAATATGGAATCCTTCCTGTGCATATAACTCTTCAGAAATGTCGTCAAATTCCAGTGCAGAACATTTCAGTAACTCATTTCTAAACATAATCTACATATTAAGTATCAAGCTCTGAAATCTAAGCTTGTTAGATTTGACAGAAGGTGTATTTACTCCTAATGAATTAATATATGGTGTTTTGAATGCTTCTAATTTGGAGGCAGAAACTGCAAGTAAACATCCTAAATAAAATTCTGCTAATTACTCAGCTAATACTCCAGAATCCTCAGCATGTGAGTAAGCTTTGGACTTTCAAACTTCCATTTTCATTACTCCTACTTATTTTCATCCTGTGGCAAAATGGGAAGGCTAAATGATACAGCAGATGTCACAAAGGAATAAACAAATGCATTTAAGTGGTCTCTTTTGACTGAGATTACTTCAGTTTTGCTCAAACATGTTATCACAGCATTTCTCAACAACACCATTTTAGTTATATTTTTGAGAATTCCCCTTGCTCTTACAATACAGTTTCTTTCAATCTTATTAAACCATTGTCACTTCTGTGAGAAGGTTCCCTTGACAATGTCAACAATTCTCATCTAGATGATTTTTTCCCCATGAAGTGCCCTGGCTTACTTTCACTCAAGGTCTGTTTAGCCAAAGCAGAACAAAAGCAAATCTGAATAATCTCCCTTTATTACCTATTCCCTCTCCACTGTTAACACAATCAGTTTGCTCACCACTGCACTCTTATTATTCATCTATGTTCATTTACTTCATAATATTCTCCCTTCCTTAATATTTATCTTGTTTTAGCTGTAATCGTTACGTATATTGCATCTAGAGTCTTTCCAGTGTACATAATATCTGCTCTAAATAGGAATATCCTCTCCTAAATGATTCACAGCAAACTTTCACTATCCACCACTCTTTCTATCCCCTGAACTCTTTTTTGGTTTGATCCAGAAACATTTCTTTCAAATTCAACTCTGTCAAAGGCAAATTCAACTCTGTTCTGCAGTCAGCTCCCTACATGGAAAATATAATTCAGCTTTCAGCTCAGTCTTTTAGAGCATTCTTCACCATTACTTTTCTTTTCTGGGCAAAAGTGGAAGAAATTTTGACCACTATTCTCTGTATTCTCTTGTATATGCAAGTTTTTTTCCTCCAAAATTTTAACTACAGAGGTTTATTCAGCAGTTCTTCTCCACCAAAGCTGAAACAGTTCTCAGATGAGATACCACATGCCTCTCCTGCAGAATAATGGATATACATTACTACTTCCTGACACTTCAGCTTTTACATCTGCCTGCAACAGTCACTCCCATTTCTGTTCACCTACAGAATTAAGCTAAAAACAAAAAAACAACAAAAAAAGGAAAAAGGAAAAAGGAAAAAGGAAAAAGGAAAAAGGAAAAAGGAAAAAGGAAAAAGGAAAAAGGAAAAAGGAAAAAGGAAAAAGGAAAAAGGAAAAAGGAAAAAGGAAAAAGGAAAAAGGAAAAAGGAAAAAGGAAAAAGGAAAAAGGAAAAAGGAAAAAGGAAAAAGGAAAAAGGAAAAAACCCTCCCCCCAAAAAAGAAACAAACAACAGAACAACCAAACTATCTGTAAGAGCACCTGGAAGCTTGTTCATCCACCCTATACTATTCGCTTAACTTCAGCATTCTTACTTTGCCCATTCTGGGTGACTGGCTACTGTCTCATTGATCAAGCTGCTCGTGACTTGAATCATGTGAACACTCTCTTGATGTACCTAAATTAAACACAGAGAGAAGAAATGTCATGTAATGCAAACTCGAACTCTACCTACTTTGAGAGTCTTTTTATTTTTTTTGGACTGGGTGGGGATGGGCTAGTAGCCCGTTTTTGACAGATTGAAAGAGTAATTCCTAAAACTCAGAAGACCCACTGTGAGCCATGAAGTAGCATTAACTCAGAAAAGAAATCAATGTAATAAATGACAGTCTGTTCTGACAGTTTTGGTCACGCACTGTTTAATTAACAATGGCAAATGGAAATTTAAATCTCATCTCATCAACTAGAAAAATAATACCTGGGGATATTATAGCAAAATAATATCTAACTACAGCTGTGCTGTCAGAGAAGTACTAAAATACGAAACATTTAAGTTTCAGATAGGACTTTCCAAGGTATGGATCAAAGAACCATAAAAATTAATGAATGCTCAGTTCTAATATGATTAACCACACTAAGTGCCTCACCAAATTAATTCTTCAATAACAAAATAAAAGACATCATATATAAATATCTTAATGTTTCTTTTCTGACTGTGAAAAAGCTTTAGGCTGGAATATTTGCACAGCTTTTAAAGCCTTCAATTTTAAGCACTCAATATTATGCAAGTTTACATTTTGGAGAAATGAGACTGACATCAGAATCAATCTGATATTTGTTTCACAGCTCTATTCAGGCAAACCATCCAGCCTCCACTGATTGCGCCAAGTAAGAATACAGCTCCATAAAAAAAAAAGGGGAGGAAAATAAAAGGAAAAAGCAAAACAGAACAAAACAGAAAATATGGGTGACCTCTTCTGGTGAAAAAAAAGAAAATCAACCACAATTCAAAAATGAATTGCAATGAGCATCTGAATCTCAGCACATTTTAACTTCGAATGGGATACTATGGGGTTATTACAGACAATCACACAAACAAACACACCTTAAGCATTTTACAAATACGGTTTTGATGCAAAGTAAATTAAAAAAAAAAAAACAACAAAATAAAATTCTAAGCAACTCTACGACTGCCATGAAAGCTGTAACCAGATGCAAAACAAAACTGTTACTTTAATACATAAGCTAACAACTGCACTTCTAGAATGAATTTCAAATCTCCAAATGTCTACAGATTGGTTTTGTTACATATAAATATATAAATAAATACATGTGCATATCTCCTCAGAAATCTTGGAATGGTAATAAATTTGACTACAGAACATTTCGTTCCTCAATACTTCAAAAGGTTCTTTAAGCTACACAATTTTGCATAAACATCAGTAACTTTCATTCAGCTTTTAAACATGAGCTCTGTGACAGTGTTCTTCAGCGCACCGTACCTTTGCAGTAAGGAGCAGGGCTAGGAGAAGGGTTCCTATCACTAGCAAAAATATTATGAAAATGCTGATTATTTTATCTAGCATTTTCTCCAACCACACGATCATCTGTGCAGAAAAAAAAAAAAGAAAAAAATCATGGCATATAAACTAATCTCCAATGAAAGCAACGTTAGATGCTATCTGGCAGCACTGTTATCTTTACTTATAACTGGAATGCAAAATTAGGCTCTAATCAAACAGCATTAATGCTCAAGCTCTGAGATGGACAATTAACAAGCAATGTTAGGATGATTAAGGCCATGGTATGACATGTGGTTTTGCAAACGACATTTACACATTACCACAAGACACAGCAAGCTCTCTGCAATGCAAATAATAATTCAACATATACTTAGCCAACCTAAAGAGGCTGCATTCACTTCAACTACCAACGTAGAAACTGACTTTGTTTCCTGTCCTTCACCAACTTGGAAACTTACGGGTACTATTTGCACAGAAGTTAACAAGGCATGCTGTTAAGTATGACCATGACTTTGGAACCTGAATAGCTAGTAGCTATCCAAATGACTACTGAGATATTTCTGCAAATAACCAAACATTTAAAGCTGCTTATCACCTTCTGAACTTAAGCTGAAGGCTTTATAAATCACTAAATTTCTAGTCAATTATTCTGTGCTGAATATTTTCATCAAATTTCAAACTGGAAAGATTCTCAGTATTATATATGAATCAGATAAAACTACTTATATATGGAACAAGCATGTTTGTTATTCTGTTGGTTTATGGAAAGGCACATTCTGTACATGTCTACGGGTAACAATGATACCACTTCAGATTAGAAAAAATTTGCTGATGTCATTCAAAACATGAGAACTGCCGAACTACATGACTATTCACAGTGCAAGCTAAGCTTTCTCATACATCAATTGACTATCCACACAAAAAGTTGAGAAAGCTCATGCAAGTGTGACCAAGCACATTTTTCTAGCTTTTATATATAGTTCAAGTACCAAATTTTATTTTTATTCCATCTGGCATAAAAAAATACAATTGTAAAATCTGAGCTTTAAGAGAACCAAAGTTAATGACAATATGCAGGAGAAGAAAGTATTTCCAAGTGAGTATAAGTTACGTATCCAGAGATTAGGATGATAACTCTTTGCATAGAGTTCTTCCCAAACTACTGAGCTTACCAATGGTTTACATTTGTAAACCACTTCTTCCCTCACTATTTACCCCACTCCTACATAGGAAATCAACAACCAGTAACTACTATGGACTGCTGTATGTCTGAATTTCTTAACACAGAAGCTATATCTCCTGCTTGAAAAGGAACAGAAGCTCATCCTGTAACATTTAAGCAGTTAATACACATAAAGCTTTGAGAGGAAAAATAAAAAAGCTTAAAGTTTTTACAACCAATTCCTTGTTTGATCTGAATCACGATAAGGATTACATTCAGCATTTTAGAACTGCTGTTAAAAATACTGAAAAAAAGCTGGAAGAAAGCAAACAGGAACTAATGCTGAGCCAGCAAGTTTCTACGGCAAGATCTACATGACCTGCAGAAAGGAATTCTGTAGAACTGGAAGGAATCTGCAAAACCTTACGCCTTGGATATTTTTAACATTTTCCCCCCTTTGCTGAAATATCTCTGCCATCAGAAATACCATATGCTGGGGGGAGAGGTTACGTGCCTGTAGCAATAGCGCAACTTTCAAAAAAATTCTGACTAATTTCTACTTGGGGCTGTTAACTCTTTGGAAACAAGACAGAAAACAGGATTTGCTGTGCCCTTCCACATTTCACATGAATCAAGCAAGAGAAGCAAAAATGAAAGCCCCTGTTTCGAAGGTGAGAATCAAAAACTATCCCTGAAAACAATCAGTGGCCAGGAAGGGAAAATTTATGGCATGCGTTTTAAACTGAAGTTATAGAAAAAGACAATAAAGCTTCCCTTGCTATTCCTTAGTCAAAGTAAAAAATAATTCTTATTTACTTTCTAAGTTAGAGACAAAATCAACTCATTACTTAGTCTCATCTAGAACTCGAACCTGTCTCACTGCTAACATCTCTAGCTGTGTGAGAATACCCAACAGGAAGAATCTCATCCAGCAGCATAGGCTGGACTTTCTACGTGTTTTACCACCATAGCGACTACTGGAAGAAGAAAAAGCTCTAAAAAAATCAGGATGAGGACCCTCTGAACATCACCAGCAAGGATCTTTACTTGATGCTTCTCGCTGCAGGTTGGAATTATAATGCCTTTGAAGTGCAGCTGCAACATGCGTGAAGCCTCAATTACTTTTAATCTAGTTAGCAAAGTAATGGCCATGCTGATGCTGCACTAGCATAGACAGCAACCTCAGGCATGCAAGCCCACTTTGTGTTTATTTCTTGGGCAGGTAGCCTATGCAATCTACACGGAAGCCAAGTGCAGCATGCCTACGGGTACCTCAATCACATCTCTCACAGCCTTAAGAAGATCAACATTACACAACTGTTACAAACAAATCAGAGTAGAGATCCAAATTGGATTCAGTATACTCATAATAAAAGCAGATGCACAACATTATCTTAAGGTTATATTTATTCTGCCTCCTTTAATTTGCTTGCTATTAAGCTTCCCTCCCTTCCTCTACATTTACCTGCAACACTTCAGTAGGAAGCGCTCACCCTGGCACACTCACGTTAAATAATTCATTGGTACTAGCTTAGTACTGCATGTAAGTTAGAATGCTAAATTCCTGCGTGCTTGTACTTACCACTGAATCAGGCCATCCCTTTACATCTCTTCTGTAAATCACAGACACACACACAAATACAAACATACTGACTAAACACTAGTCATCAGCCAGAGATCATGAAGTTCTAAATTCAGTTCTGAGCTTCTTCATCTAAAAATCAGTTAACAACAAGAAGCTGATGCTGCCACAACATCCAAAATTATGCAACGGTAAGCAAAGCCAGGCTCCTAAGCTACAGAAGGTCACACTTTTAAAACCAAACTGAGAGGTTAAAAAGTTGTGATAGACTGACTGCAAAAAGCTATCTTAAATTTTCAAGGTTTTAAAAGAAAAGGCATCAACTTTAAAAAGATTTTTTTTAGAATATATCTCAAGGTAGAAGTAAGTTTCTAAGCCAAGTTGTACTCTTTTAAAATGCCTCTCAAATATCTTCAAGTATGCCCTGCTTACAATTTTCATATCATGATACAAACCCCATTACAGTGAGCGCAAGAAGACTTCTGATCACATTTACCAATCAGGAATCACACTATCTAGACAAGTTACGCAGTAAGATCCATAATTTATGAATTCATATTTTAGTGTCCTCAAACTGCACAGCCATCAGAACATTTTTTTAAACCATTTTATGAACTGCACTTCACACACAGTGACGCATACCTGGACATCCGTTCCACTTTCATTAACTTACATGAAATTACCAACAAGGGTGATTTCTTTCTAAACACTATTTCACCACCTATCAGGATTCTTTTTTTCCCCAAACCTTTTCAGACAGCAGACTTGATAACATTTTCCTTTAGTTCAATTAATATTCGATATCATCTTATTAATATCATCCGGTGAGAATAAGGGAAGATTATAACTGTAACACAACTCACACTATGCGGAAATGAATCATATGAATAGCTAAGTTAACACTGGAGAACAATCTAGATGAGCCCATTCATAGTTATGTCCCTCCAACAACTACAGTATTTAGTAATCCTAAAGATTCCTGCCATGTACAATGTCACAGAACCAATCATGCTAACCCTACCTATTCTCCACTTTGGGTGGTATCTGCACATTAAACACAATTATACATCATTCTTGTCTGCTAAAGAAAAATTCAAGCAGCTCTTCGACAGCTCTTGGAACAGGAAGAAAAAAAGCTAAGGTTTATCACCAGCAGCCCCAGACAGTCATCACTTCAGACTCTGTCATTTGTGCGACTGTCAGTGGATGATCGGTAACTTATGTTAGCATTCCCAAACATAATTCCCTGCAGAGTAGCAAAAAAGAGAAAGGCCCAGAGGAAGTAACTTTTCAAGTGACTGCAGCTGTTCTATGTCGTAAGTCTCCTCCATTCTTTGCCCTCTGGTAGAGCATTTTTTTTTAAATTAAGAGGAAAAAAAACAAAACAACCCTCAAGAACCTGATATATTTCTTGTATCTTCTTGTTTTGCTTTTTTCTTTACCTTGACTATAATGCTATCATTACTTGCTCATCATGCACAGAAGTCAACATTATATGCAACACTACAAGACTACAAAGATCTCATCCTATAAAAATATGAAGTCAAACATTAGTTTCAAAATCATCTCCTGAGAACTACATAATCCTCTTCTAAGAAGCTGTATCTGTAGGTTTTTGACCAATAATTCACTTTTCTAATATAAAAAACACCAAAAACTCAGAGTTCAAAGTAATAGCAAGTAAATTATTCTTACAGCATATCAATATTTAAAAAATAAAAATAAAAATCCATATGACTGAGTTTTCAAAAAAAGCAAGTAAAATTCAGAGACACGAGTAGTGAAAACTGAGCTTTTACTGGTGATTCACTGAACTTAGCAGCTCACCTCAAGCATGCAAACAAACCAATCACTTATCCAAATTTTTATGAAGGGTTACGGTACAATGTGTTTATTGATCACAAACCACCTAGAGCGAAGAAACACTGCAAAAACAGGAAGTAAAAGTACAGCTTGAAAACAGCCAAATTATATTAAAAGGCAAAAGAAAATTTGAAATTTGCCCTTTTAGTGGGCAGTTATAACTGAAGCATAAAACAAGCAACTCTACCCTCTTGTTTACAACCACAGAAACCCTCCTAGCTCAGTCCTAGCTCAATGATTAAATACTTGTGATTAAACATACTGAATTCATTGTAACTGCTCAACCTACACACTACTTGCAGCATCACTCCTCATTTGTCATCCAGAAGATGTCAGCTATCTAACTACCTTCAATGGTTTAAAAGAACCTTGTGGAGGGTTGTCTAAGTGCCCTTCATGGCCTACATGATCTACTATTCTGCTCTATTTGTTTTCATTATCACTTTCAACAAAGGTATTTCAGGTTCTACGGTTTCTTCTTCAGTTGTTACTAAATAGAATTGGTAAGTGGTTGATCAAAAATTAAAAGCGTTTATAAACCTAGAAAGCGCTCTGATTAGCCCAGTAGTACTCAAGTGATAAGTAAGGACAGAAGTTACTGCTGAGAGCGTAACTCATTTCCACACACAGTACTTAATCTTTTTCCTCTCTCTCAGTTACCTAGTTTTCATGTTTTATCACATTCTAAATTTTCCTTGCCATAACTCTAGAGTTCTTCACGTACACATCCGACAATGACACTGCCCAGGTCTCAGACATATCACCACACTGAGTTTCCCAGATTTCAGTCACACCTGAGGCCAAACACAGACTGATTCAGTTTCAATTTTTCTTGGGTTGATGGTTCCCCAAAGAGCAATAGTCCACTGGGACTGATCAAGAGGAACCACATCTACCGAGGAGTAAATTTTATATATAACACATGACATACTTTTATAAGCCAAACACACACTAATATTTTAACTATACCAACATTTTTGTTGTTTTTGTGTGTTGGTTTTTTTTCCCTCTAACTAGCAATCAGTTTTCTTCAGAGTGTCACTGGATTCAGCAGGTACTCTCATTTCACTTGTGCTACACTATCACTGAATATACAGGCCAGTTTGGCACTTCAAAGGGAAACATTAATAGCACAGACCAAAACCAGGCAATGCATTGTGTGCAAGCATCTATTTTCCTAGCTTCAAGACTGCACTTCAAGCCCTAACCCTCACCACTCCCACATTAATTCATGTAACTAATGCTTTCCCTGAGCAGAGAACAGATGTCTAGTCAGGGAATTAACTCATTTTGTCAAGCATACAAGTCAGGAGTAGGAGTAGATCAACCATTTTGAAATACAAGTGCTACTAAATCAAACTACCAGTTGAAAAGCTAACGCAATATTCTGTTGTACAAAATGTGTAACTATATGCGTTTACTTTAGTAGAAGACAAGAGATCAGGTATAATTATATGACCTTCCGTAGCTTATGTCAAAAGCTGGAAAATTAACACTTGGGAGAGAAACTAAGAAGCAAAGCATGTTAAGGAGTGTTCATGCTGCAAAAAACCTCCCCAAAACCGCAGAACTGATTAGTTGGAATCACAATTTTGCTGTTTATTTACCTTCTTATTAAGCCAGTGCCACAGCTTGTCAGTGGCAGAGGGAGATGGAAGAAAAGGGAAAAAAAGACAAGAACACAGTGGAAAATTATTGAAAAATACAGTAATAGAGGGAGGGTAAAGCAATGAGAGGCAGGCAGTCACCCACAGAATGAGAATGAAATTGTTTCAGACACAAAATCAACTTGTAAAAGGAAGAAAAGAGCATAAGAACTTTAACAGTAAAACATATTCTTGCATTCAGCATGCATTTTTTTTTTTTTAAACAAAGGGAGATATAACAAGTAAAAACAAACAATGATATTAACAGAGCAATCAGCATAACCTGGTAATTATTCCGAGTGTTAATATTTCAGATTTCAGAATAGGATTTGCACTCCAAGAAGAACATGTTACTGAAACACCAAAATTTAACATGAGATACTTAATGATAACGTTTATATTCCCACCCAGGCAGTTTCATTTGTTATAACACCAGAAATAATAGCGATGTTTTGAAATATTTTTTTAGTTCCACATTTGTTTTATTACAACGTTCACATTCAATGTCTCAGTGGAAAGAAATCTGACATACACACAAAAACAAACTGTAGATGAAATCAACGTACGGCCTTCATTTAATTCCATCAGTTGCACAAAAGGCTCTTCATTTCTTAACAGACCATTTCCTCTCCTGTACAGCTGTGCTGTTTTAATTATTTTTTATCTTTTACTAATACTCTCACAAAGCACTCAAGTACACTCACTTAAGGTCTAGTTTCAATCGGACTATACTCTTAACTCTTGCTATTAGTAATCAGCAGCATAACAACAAAGTGAAAAGCTTTAAGGCTATTACTCATCTGTGTGAGAAGTTAAGATAAAATAAGTTAGGTTTGCTCCTCCTTGAACACAAGAAAGGTTATTAAACTATTAATTAATCCAGAGTGAGTTTTCAACAACTGCCTGAACTTGCATTAACTCCCAATGAAAACAAAACATTCCTAATTTAAAAAAAAAAAAAACAAACCAACAAACAACAGAAAACAACACTCAATGTTAACTAATTTTTTATCAGAAGCAAGATTTACAAGGAAATATGAACACCAGGAAATCTGAAAATAAAAGACATCACCAAGCACCCAGTTGTTTTCCTCTGTAGTTGTATGGCTTTAGTATGCTCAAAGAAAGCAGAACAGTAGTGGAAAAAGGGACAGCAAAGCTTCAAAAGCTTCATACTGATAATGTACAATTTCTTTCTATTTTCCTTCTTCACCTACAGCATAATTTATAGCAAAGGTTAGAGCTCCAGTCTCAGCCAGAGCTTTTAGCAGAATATTTTGTTTTGTTTACAATATGTATGCCTCCTGTAATTAGTTGATCAATACATTAACAAGGACATATTGCATGCTAAAAATAAATGTTAATTAATAAAACAATTCTTAAGAGAAAATCTGGGGGGCTCTACTTGCCTATTATCTTACCAATATCTATATTTCAGTAGTTCTATAAGTAGGATAAACATACATTTAAGAATAGGTTATTAAGCTTAAAATTAACATTCTGGTCATTCAAAACAAATCAGGCTACAGTAACTTTTCCAGTTAATTACTGGAAAACCATTTATACAATACCTTATATGTCTATGAAACTAATTTCTAGAATAACAAATGCACTGGTAGAGATTCTGTCTGGCTTCTTCTTGCTTTAACTGTATGCTACAGTTCGTACCTGGGGAAGCAAACCTCAACTTTATTCAAAGTCCAAACACCTTACTGTAGTCCTCCAGTTATAAAATTCTAGCATGCTCTATCTAGAAGCCCTGTGCAATAATCATGTGATTTGCTGGTCTATCAGAAAGGATGCATGCAACAGTATACCAAAAATAGAGAAGTGAGTGCAGATCCTCTGATTATGCTGCCTAACTACCCAGAGAATTCAATGAAGCAAAACTACAGTCACCGTGCTAAAAGACAAAGGTGTTTTTCTTTTTTCAATTTTATCAGACTGAAGCAAACTATTAGTTCTTGACTGTTAATGAGAACATGCACGATTCTACTGAGTTGCAAGGTGAATAAACAGATGACAACAGAAACTTTTTCTCCTCCTCCTTTCTCCAGCAAACCCCTACATTTGAATCACTGAGTTCATCAGCTCCAGGGGCCAAATCTATAACTAGAGACTAATGAATACAGTAATAATACTGTTTCTATAGTCCATATTTAAACCAGATCTGCATGTATGGGCACATCCTGACCTATTGTTTAGAATGAAAATAAAAAACAATGCCCAACTTATCTCTGATAAGATCTTCAATTCATATTTTGTCTGCGTTGCCAATAAGATAACCAGGAGCTGATGAGCAATGAACAAGAACAGGCTGTCTTTTTAAAACAAACAAACAAACAACTTTATTTTAGTTAAGAAATAGATCTAACTCTACTGGCATTGCTGCCCAAATTCTTGGAGACAGGATGCATTCTTGATCCCATGTGGCACAGAACAAGCATATCCAGCAGAACTTAAAGATTACGAAAGCATTAGTGTGACAAATACTGGAAGCCCACACATAACTCCAGTCACTCCTGAGACAAGTGAATCACAATAGGCACAAACAAGGACAATACAATCATGCAGAATATCAAATGCATTTCTTTTAATGGCTAAAAGAGCTTGGATTGTTTTAACGTACAGCACAGACACAAAAGTATGACCGTTAGCTAAAAAACAAGGGAGGGAAGATGAAGTAGTGTATTTTGTCCAAACTGTTCATTTGCTTAGACAAGAACAATATGAGTATAAACTGACCTTCAGACATTTAAGCTGAAGAGTGGGAAGTTCTGGTGCACATTAGGACAAAAACCCTACCTTTTTCAAGGAAAAAAAGGCTTAACAGAATTAGGAAACATCCTTTATCATGTAGATCTGTGATATGAAAACACTAAACTCAACAACACAGGAAAGACAATACATTACTATTCTGACAATACAGTACTATTCTGTCTAGACAGCCTTCTTACTTTCAAAGTAAAGGCTTTTAGTAAAAATCTTCGTACACTGTAAACTTTTTTCCTCTTTAACATGTTACATTTTCCCACTGTCTTCTGAAAACCCCTTCAACTTGTTCATAGCTGCATTCTGAAAAGGCTTTCCTTTTTCTATTTATTCCTCAACTCCATGGAACTACTATTTATTTCCTACACCCATTAACTCTTTCGTTGACCTACTGGCATCCATTTATCCATTAGATCTGGGCTCAAATGTCTCCTTTTCTTGTAGGAATTCAGAGGTATTATCTGCAGATATCGGTCCAGATGTAAATGCTTTGACAAATTTACTTACAGGGTGCAGACCTTATGTTACTGAAATTCTGACCTAACAGCTTTTTCTAAAGCAAGAATAATTCAACACAACTGTCACAGAAAGTACTTAAAATTCTTAAAAACTAGCAAAACTTGCAAACAAAATAATTCATCAGGTTAAGTGAAAACTTGTAATTCTGAAAGGAGGAGTCTTCATAAGTTTTTTGAGCTTTTTGACTTTGCCATTTGCAATGCACGTGGGGATGCATTTTGAAGGGGATGAAGGGAACTGAGAGGATCCCAGAAGTCTTATTCCACAGGTCTTCCCAAGTATTTTATCTATCATATTGCTTCTCCTACAAAAGAAAGCCTCCATTCTTTACCATACCACCATGTTCAACAACTTCTTGTCCATGTGGTTAGTATAAACAAATACATTCAAGCTAACTCAGACCCTTCAGTCTGCACAACGGAAGAAGAAACACTGCATCTTTCACTTCCAAGCTCAGTAAGTTTAACTTCAAAATCTTTGCAACCAGATAAGGAGACTGAACTTAAGAAGTTTGCAGGACTCAGATAAGGAATCTTCTAAAGCTAACTCAACTTTCATAAGTGACTTCTGTCAGGCTCTGCGTACACTGAACAAAAGTTAAATGTGTACTTCAGTGTGAATGGTGATAGAAGAGACAAGGTCTAAACTACACTGTAAGACAAATATACTTTTACACTACAGACATTTCTATTTGTGACAGATGTTCATTTTGGAGTTAAAGCGCCTTAGCAAACAGTTAACATAGAACAAAACAGATTTTTCAGTTGCTTAAGAAAGTAAGCAGAAATACCTTACTGTCAAGCTTCAGCATGACTCTTCCAAGCCCTCTGATGGGACGCGGTGCAAGAGCTTCCTGACGTTCTTTCACAAAGTTTTCAACAAGTTGCCACCAACTTTTGCAACGTTTTGCCATGAAACTCAGAACTCCAAAATGAACCACGAGTTTTTTAAGTGCCCAAGCTGCAACCACACGAAGGAAATAAAAGGATTAGTGATTTTCAGAGGAGCACCACAAAACTATGCGACTATGGAAGACCGTCGAAAAAGAAAGAAAAGGTTTTATTCTGCATTAGAAACCACCTTGAGAATTTTGAAGTGATTTTACTACTAATCTCCTCATTCACTTAACAGACACACTTATCTACACTGAATTCAAACTGCACAAGAACAGAAGTGCCCATGCACTGCATACTTAGGCATCTAAGATTTCAGCAAGGCCTAAGATAAGCAGGTGCCAATCTGTGATTCCAGTACAGTGGGTTTATCATACATTCACATACACAGCACAGATATCACGCTTAGAACTTATTAAAAGATTTAATGTAAGAGAAGTTCTTCACTCATTCCTTGAGTTCCAGGCCTTCTCTTCTGCTAAAACTACCTCTTCTATCAAGAGACTGACAATAGATCACAAAGTGAGTATACAAACCTTCAACTGAAATACAACTACTGATGATTTTTGCTTTTAAACATTTAAAACATTATCTTGAGATCAGCTCTGTATCTTGGTTTGAAGATCATCACAAAAAGCTTCAGAAAAAATCTACACTGCTCCTCAAAACCAGATAAAAGAAATAGGTCACAGAATGGTTTGGGTTGGAAGGGACCTTTAAGATCATCTAGTTCCAGCCCCCTAGGGCACCTCCCACTAGGCCAGGTTGCTCACAGCACCATCCAGCCTGGCTTTCAATGCTTCCAAGGAAGGGGCATCCACAGCTGCTCCGGGCAACCTGCTCCAGTGCCTCACCACCCTCACAGTATTTTCTCCTAATATCTACCCTCTGCCACTTCAAAATCATTTCCCCTTGCTCTGTCGCTGCCTGCTATTCTAAAAAATCCCTCTCCAGCTTTCTTGCAGGCCCCCTTCAAGTACTGGAAGGCCACTATAAAGCCCACTCAGAGCCTACTCCAGGCTGAAGAGCCCCAGCTCCCTCAGCTTGCCCTTGTAGGAGACGTGCTCCACCCCTCTGATCATTTTCATGACACTCCTCTGGACCCACTCGATGAACAACTCTTCCCTTTCCTTTTGAAAAGAAGAGTTTTCCTATCACAGATCGCTTTTCTCCGATATTTCTAACGTGGATCCACTGTACTTAACAACATTAGAAGTCTAGCATTACAGTTAAGGAAAAAAACCACACAGGTATCTGTTTACTTCCAATAAGATACTGCCCAAAAACTTCCACATACGTTTTTTTCTAAGACATCTCTGTTCTCCTTGCTTACTGAGTATTTACTCAAAAACTAGTAAAAAAATCACGATAAAGAATGTGAAAGCAAAGAAAGAATACAAAACATACATACAAACATACAAAACATACAAAACTTACAAAACTTTACATACAAAACTTTCCTCAGAAGCTAATGGGCCTTTAATATCCTGATTTTTTTTTGTCACATTTTTTTTTATTCAACCTCTGTAATACAACTGATTTTACTGGAGTATCAGTGAGAACATATAAGTCGCTAAAAACATAATATGATCCTATATATCATATTTACTGCAATATTTGATACTGAACTCCCCATCACTAGATTCAAACACAGTTTTTAAAAAGATTTTCTTTCTCCAAATTAGATGCATTGCTTACTGCCACACTTCCATACTACAACAATCCTCCCGTCACGCAAAACACTCCTTACATTTCTACTTGGAGATATCCAAAATGACATCCGTGGCCCCAAAGGCAAACTTCTAACACCCACGGGGCATTTATCAAGGTTCCACAAAAGCCTATTACTTTAAAGCAATTCAGATATATGAAGAGCTCACTCAACAATTCACTGAGATTTGGTTTGCTTGCCTCTGGCACCATCATGTGGCAAATACAGGATTTAGCCTCTTAAATTAAATAATCTAGTAAGCTTTCTTACAGAGATCATCAGGTGAACAAACAGGAGAAAAGCGCAAGTGCCAACCTACAGCACTTAACTTGTAGGTTGAAGCTTTGTATGACAGAATGCCACTGATGGTAAATACACTGATGGCAAACCAGGGAAAGTTTGCATTTTCAAGAAGCAAGTGACACATTTGAAACGGCGTTCTAAACTTTTGCTGTCATTTAAATACAAACATTTGAACAGTATCTTCTAAAGTAACTGACTGCACACTTTCTGCAAATGGGATATCAACAAGTCTAACAGTCAATCACACAGCTGAAATTACAGTAGGATGAAGAGTCAAGAGAAAAAGTGAAATATATATTTGACAGAACAAGCAAGCAAATGAAAGACCTTAAGGCAAGACAATACCAGGCTGATATCACTGAGCAAATGCTACAGAGTGTTCCACAATTTGGTTTATTGCTTAGCTTTTGAATTCAAAAGTCATCCTTTCACCTTTTCATTTTGTGGAATAATTACTTTCTGCCCTCTACATCAAGCAATTTTAAGAGCATCTCATTCCACTGAATGAAAAATTATTTCAAGGAAAAACATTAATGGTTGCAAGATATTACTAATAATCTAAATGCTGTTTCACATGCATCCTTTCTACTAGTGTGAGTTATGCTATCAAAAGTAACCCCTTCGAACTTCAAGATTTGTTGTTGATGACGTTTGCTTTTAAACATGCTAGAAGCAATCTTCTCCAGGTCTCTGAATTTAAGTATATTTATCAGCCTTAAACTTGGAAAGTTGCAAGAAAACTTGCTTTATATGCCCTGCTATTTTCCACTACTACGTATTTTTAATACCACTTCTCTTTTATTAAACTGGGTTTATTCCCATCTGCTTTCTCACACTTGATGTGATCCACTGGTATAATTTCAGCTCTGTTCATCATTATACTGCCTTCTCATAACATTTTTGTGGTGATAGAGTTACATTCATTGTCTACGGCTAAGAAAAAGCACTTACTGCCCAGTGTTTCTCATAAGACAGCAGGTCACAAAACATTCTCAAAATTAATTTCTATTTTGGCTTGAGTTTATTGCTCAGGTAGCTGATTTAACCTTAGGGACTGGCAACAGCACTATTCATCCATTTCAATTACAGATTCGCACTCTCATCTAAATTTGTCTGGATCAAGCTTACAACCAACCACCGTTGTCTGCCTAACTGCGAAATTATTGTGCCCATTTTCCCCTCCCACACAAGCAGTTATTTCCAACTATTACACCACCCTTGAGATTTTTAGGAAACTGCAGAGTCTATACTGTCTTTGTGTACCAGGTATCAGAGTGGCCTCCACAGAAAGAGTCCAGGGAAGAGTACGAGGTGGTTCTAGACAGCTCCTCAACAGGCCTAGAGCAGACCACAGCTGAGCCACATGTGCTGCCTCCATGAAAGCGTTTTTAAGAAAGAGCAGAAAATGCTGGAGGAGAGGAGGAAGGAACATAGAAGAGAACAGGGAGGAAATGAACAGAGAGGAGGAAGGAACAAGAAGGGCAGAGGAGCAGAAGCGCCCCATTAGAGAGCAGGCGCACCAGAGGGACAGCGGTGCTAGCCTACATGCCTCAGTGTGGGCAACACAGCCTATGGATAAGCCTACACTGGAGCACAGGGAAAGAGTAAGCAGCTTTGTGGTACTTTTGCTGCTTGCTGGACCCACCCACAAAACATGGAAAAGGGGTAAATAGTATTAGATGCATTGAAAATGCTGATAGTTAATGTTTAGAGAAAAGCCAAAAGAAATCAGGGAACTCACTTTGTTTACAGTTGGGGAAAGGACAATTCAGATTTACAACAGGCCAGACTTATTTCTAGAGTTCCTATCTTCCCTATCTACCCTCCAAGAAAGGCTACTGGAGTGGCATTCAGCTTATAAATCACTTCCTCAGACATCTATCAAATATTCCATTCTTCTTGATATGTAACAGAACAGATGCACAGACGTGAAGTGACAAAGCCAACTAGCCTGAGAGCTAGAATTAGAATCAAATTTATCTTGTGATTTGTTCGCAGAATTTAGCAACATATTTTTAATGGAAATTAAAATAGATGTATGAGTTGTACTTCAACAGTGAATAACAGCAAAAATATTTTCTGTGAATACATACAGAAACATTAAAGAGAAGACATCAAAAGGAAGAAAACAAAAGTACTCCAAACCAAAAGCATTCCTACAATCTCAGGTGTGGCACTAAATTGTTCCAGGTAACGTACATAGTAACAACAGTCAACAGACAAAGCAATTTTACCATGACAGCTGTCCACTACACGGTAACAGACAGCCCACATTAATCCTATTAGAAACTACAGTTCATAGATAACATTGATGTTTTTGAACTCTGAACACCTGAAAATAGAAAGTCATTTAAAAGCTTTAAATTTTAAAAAGCTGTATAAGCCTACAGACCTTTTCTTTTACTTCACTTTACACAAAGTCTACAGCTATCCAAAGTCATCATTTAAAAAAACACGCACAGTAATTTTATTACTACCTGCAAAAGGCACTGGCAATAGCTGCACAATCCATAAATTTAGCCAGATCTGGACAATAACAATTGCCCACACAAGTGTAACGAAGTAAACATCACTAGTCTTCTTTTTTTTAAGAAAAGAACCAATCTCAGGTCTTTGTCTGTTCCCAGAAGAGGACGCAGAGGAGAAAGATGACGAAGCTTGTGGAGGTGGATCACCTTCTGTGGCACCTAAAACAAACAAAAGCAAAGAAGTGGAAGTTATCACATTAAGCTCCACCGCAGAACAGAATATTGCTCCCTACGGCCAGCTTATCCAGTTGATGATTTTGTGTTGTTGCTATTTTTATTTCTTTGTAATTTCACTAGATGACAGGAACAGCTTTCACACCAATCTGTGACTTGAAAAGCTAGAACAGGGCTGCATAGGCTTTCCCAAATCACGCATCACCATGTCAGACAGTACAGGGAGGAACAGAAAAGAGATGCTACAGCCTCTAAGAGGCCTCTTATTGCCACACATTAATTCAAGCTAGATGTACTTTAGCAAATAACCACAAAACTCTGGAAACCTCAGGAAAACAGAAATTTTTGTATTAATCTTTTCAAGGACTCCTTTAAAAGAAACTCCTTTAAACAAAATGCACAAACAAAATGAGAATCTTAAAGAGTGTCTTCAGGTTCTATAAAACCTTATTAAACGCAGTCCATAATGTCTTTGTAGATGAGAAGATAGGAAACTCTGTATTTGTCCTTTTTCTATTGTGAAGGGAAAGAACAGCAGCATTCACAAGCCAAAAAATACAAAACTGGCTAACTGCCTCAATAACAAAAAACAGAACAAAACAAAGGAAAAAAATAAAAAATAAAAATAAAAAAGACACCTTTGTGAAACCGTTGTAGTTTGCTTCCAGCTAAGAGGGAACTTAACAATTTGAAAACAGAAAAGAAGTTGTCTTGAAGAGGAAAAGAAATTAAAACTAACGCGTAAGTTAAAAAAGAAAAAAAAAACAATAAAGAAAACCACAACCATTTACACTATAGATCTATGGGAGACTGACTCTTAACTGTATGTTCAAAATCCAGGCAAAAAAACACCACCCACTTCCAAAATTAAATGTAAGAAAGAGTAATAAAAGAAGGCTGCCACACAATGCTCCATTCTGAAATTTCAGGATATGTCCATGGTGTTCTGTGCTTATTTTCATAATAGTCTTGTAAAATGTAGAAATAAAGATGAGAAAAGAGTAAATTGTCCACAGTCATTTTCATATTTAAAAAACAAGTTTGTTTTCAAGTACAGTTTACACTGACATATTTAAAATTTGGAAGGGTGTTTGTTTCAACAACAGATTTCTGAGAGATTGCTCTACATCAACTGTTTTCTACCCATCTGCTGAAGTAACTTCTTAGCTTCACAAAAGGCACTCTTTAGACATTCTTAACATAACACGCTCAAAGGATTCTCTCTTGCACACTCACTATGTTTCCTCCTCTTCACAATTCCCTCATTACAGAGGATATAAAGAACATCCTGTGTTCAAGTAGACCACTCAGACACAACCAATTTCAAGCTGATGCTTTAGAAGCTTATATTCTGTCAAGTTGAATAACCTGTTTCACAGGAAATTGATGAAACCTTTCGGTTGTCAGGTCTCCATAATAGCTTATTTTTCAAGTATCCCACGCCATTCCATAAAGGCGTACTCAGAAAAATGATGGTAAAGCTCAAAACCAGTGATGGATATCTGAACATCCTCTTTGCAACATTTTGAAGCCATTTCTTATAGACTTCTGTTGTTGCAAGTGAAATGTCATGACTCAAGCTACATCCTCAAGTAAACTCACTAAAGGAAAGACATTCATCATGCCAGCTGAAAAAGACAGTGAAGTCTTTTTGTCACTGTGATGTACAGAAATTTTATTCTTCTCTGCCTGTACCTGCTCCAGTTATACCTTGTAACAGACAACAAATCAAAGAGAAGAGTAAACAAAGTAAATAAAATAATAAAGGCAAGGAAAAAATGTCCTCATTCTGAAAATAAAATTTGCTGGTTAGGTTTTCAAGATGCACAGACAGCCACATACTATAACTTGAAAGCTGTTTTTTATATATCGCCTTCTTAGCATTTTTTTCAAAACAGATAAATCACTTTGATAAAGTACAAATGTGCTATTTTGATACAAATGAAAAACAGAGGGCCCACTTTGAAATTCGTTCTTTATTCCCCCTAATTTCATGCTGTCAGAGCAAATTTAAATGTCTTCTTACAGAGAATTCAGTCACCTGAGGGTTGTGAGGAACGTTCACTACTGAATTCATCTTCTGTCACGGAAATTGCCATGGCAATTGTTGACGCAGCAATGGAAATCATCTGACCAGGAAGCTCTGCCCCTGTAAAATATATGCATATGTAATTTAAGAAAAAAGAAAAACAAACAAAAAACTCAAGTCTTAAGAGGCTTTATGTGTTTCTTGATATCCACTGAAGCTGTCAAATAACACAAATTATACTAACAGATACTGTTAGTTTTTAATATGTCTTATCTATAGTCAATGTTATCAAACACGAATGAATGCTATTAATTTTAGTACTACAACTGGAGGCAAAACACAAAAGCAGTTATTTACACTTCCCTTGCTAGAGAGCTGCTACTGATGAAGTCATTTGCAGTTGCTGACAGTTCAGCTAATCTAAAAATCTCTACAGCAGATAGTTTTACTAACCAAGATGATGATGACGTTCAGGAAAGCAGTAACAGCAAAACAGGAAAGAAGTTTCCTAAAGCAGCCATACAACTATTACTGGATAGGAACAGATGACATTTCTTTATATCCAAAATTGATTTGCAACAGGAGAAAGTTATTTTTTCTCGAAGTCTAAACACAAACCATAAAACACACATTAACCAGAAACAATTAGATAGGAGAAACTTGCTGGATGGAGTTGTCTCAATTTCTCTCACACACAGTATTACAAGAGCTATTAAACCCACACTGATCCTTTCCTTCAAGATTAGCCTTTGATTCCCTTTTTCCTGGGCTTTCTTTATGCTTGAGGCTTTATATAGGATTCTCTAGTGTTAAATTATAGAAATATATTCTCAGCTGTAGTTAAGGGGGATGGAGCTTGATAACGAGTCACTACTTTGCTATGAAAAGGAAACTATCCATTTCAAAGATTTTCTGTAAAAAACTGAAGATTCACTTCCGCCCACATAAACCACCTTGTTATAAATGTGCTAAAATCTTCCAGTTAATTCTTCCAATCGACATGATATTGAATTTACAGTAATATAATCCCTGTTCTCAACTTCAAATAGATAGATTCATTTCTTACCAGAAGATTCCTTTCCATTCTGCTGGTCATGCAACATGCCTACAGTCATCAGAACAACTATAACCAGGAACACAGGAATTCTCCAGCAGCCTGCCACAGAAGCTGAAAAAGACGGTATTTTTAAACAACAAAAATGAGACTATTAATAATCACTACATTTAGGAAAACCAAGGTAAGCACCCCACTAACGAAGAAAAAACTAGGCAGAAACTGTCATAAAACAATGACTGTTAAAACAAATAAAACATGATTCTTGCATTCCCATGGAGGAATAAGAAAAACAGGTGAGCAAGTTTCTCTATTAATAAGCCAAGCTGTTACCATGCTGTGACTCTAAACTATGCTGATACATCTAAAATTACATTAAGACATACATGAAGTAAAAACATTTCAGAAATCAGAGGCAAACCAAATCCCCCTTCCTAAAAAGAAATGGATCTATTTTAGATCTCTAGAGTGGTTATCAAGCAGTGCCTTCTTGGGTTTCAACTTTTCATCTAGCATTTCCAGAAAATACAAGACTACAAAACATAAGCTAATGCAAAATTGCTATCTGCAGCTACAAACCTCAGCAAAGCATGTCTATGTGTTCATCACAATCCCTGAAACTTGCTGCTAAAGCAAAGTAAATCACGAATACGTTCTGAAATCCTTCATCATTATAGTCTTTTATTATTTGCTCAACACTGTCCCCATAAACTCATATGATAATGTAATCTGACATTCTTAAACATGTAAAACAATTACTACAGTCATATTCTATTATAATCTTGTATTTGCATCACAGATTACACAGACTACCGATAAATTTATTTGCTACTTTTGATACAGACTTGCTTAATGACTGCTGACACAGATGGGCTTTCTTGCTTCTAGTACTACTATTAAATGTATTTTACATACGGACACAATAGAAAAATAATTTGTTACTCACCTAAGTGAAAGAGCAGCATGATCCACACAGGGACAGAGACTGCTTTCAGGTAACGCTCGGTGCTTATATTCCACTTGAATGAAACCATCAACAGGTAACCAACTACCAACGTCCATATCTGTAAGAAAAAGACACACAGGTATGTACACATACACACAGTACAGCTGTAATTGTGCACACACACCTCTAGCTGCTGTAGCAAGGAGCTTGATGTCAGGTTCCAATTCTGAAATGTAGGCTTCTTAAAGAAGGATTGAGCACAGGACTTCAGCCTGCATGCAAGAGGAGTGCAAAGTCGGTGCTAAGTGAAAGGAGATAAGGCCACACATGCCTTTGGCCTGACATCAGTATGGTCTGAACGTGAGAGGGAAGACACCCTTTGCTTGACAGAAACCCTGAAGGAGGTTATCCAGCAGAATCCAAGCACCTGCTCTGGAACTACTAGGGAAAGATCAGAGTCTAAATACACAGGACCAGAAGTAGCACCAGTGGTGCTTTAGGGGACACAGAGCCAGCAGAGCACCACTCAGTCCACCGCAGCACAACTTGCCAGTTTCTGTGCTCCAGCTCAAAGAAATAACGGGGCTTTATATCAAAGACTGTCATTAGGAAGGACAAAAAAACAAACAAAAAAAAACGCCTCTCCCCAGTAGCTTTCGTTCACAGAAGTCATGACTTTAAAACTCGTCACATGAAATTTTATCAAAACTCATTTTACTGAAGCCATAAAATGGTTCTGCAGTAAAAAATTAAGTACCACTACTTCGGTTATGTTACTTGTAAAAAGCAGGTATAAATCTGCTTATCAGATTAATGACGTGAGAGAGAGAATTCTATAATTAAATCTTGAAGAATTTTAGCTTGAAAATGATGAAAAGAAAAAAGCAGAAACCATAAAAGGCTGCAGGAGATAGCTGATGCGCAGTAGAGATGAAATAAGTATGAAAACCTGCAGAAAGTTTCAATAGTGCGTTCTCCTTAAATATACCTCATATGTGTGAGATACTTCTGCCTCAAATTCAACAAAAAACATTCTCTGATTCCCTATCCATAACCAGCTAAGAAAACCTTTGAATTCCCATTCATAAATTCATAAATCCCAACAAAGCTTGAACAGAGCAGCTTTTAACTGCATTTGCTGAATCAGACTTCAATGCAAAAGCTAAGAATGCACTGGCAGAGGCAGAGAACAAGCAATTAGGCAGAAAAGCAGAACACAGTGAATGAATGAGCATTCACCTCTACTCTGCTTTATGACACGGAAGAGGCAGACCCTCAGTGAAGGAGTCTGTGTGACTATTCCAACAAAGACTAAAACCTAAAACTTATTAAAAGTCCTAGGCATGAAGATTTGAAATAAATAAATAAATGAATCAGGTTTGACCCACAGCAGCATGCTAAAGGCAATACAGGTTTTCAATCAAATTCATCCAGAAGTCATATTGCAGCACAGCTGCAAGAGATAACTCAGTTCCAAGACAACGCCCTTCTCCTAAATGCCAGCCACACAACATCTGTGTGCACATGCCATTGGAGACAATTTTTAACTTTTAGTGACAAATTACCAACAACAGACACGCTAAGTTCAATCAGTGAGATTTTCTAATGAAAAACAAACCAAGAGTGGGAGGCCAGATATGAGCCTATGGTTAACAGCCAACAAACCAAAACATGCTCCACTGTCTCTGGCTGGTTCAAGAGGTTCCACCTCGGTGATACCCTGGTGCGATCAACTCACCATCAGTTTACCTTACAGCGAAGCACCTCTCAAAACTCAGTAGCGCTTCCCTACGCTACAAGGGGCACACTGAATGGCAACTACCCCAGCCTCCTTCCAGTAATTCATGGCTGAAAGCAGCTGACAGAGCAAATTAACTTACATTGACAAAGAACAGGATTTTATCCCTTTCTTGGCAACAGCTTAGTTCTGATTTTTGGAATTTTTTGTTTCTTTAACTCTTTAAGTGCCTTCGT
Organism: Tympanuchus pallidicinctus; assembly: GCF_026119805.1. NCBI lineage: Eukaryota > Metazoa > Chordata > Aves > Galliformes > Phasianidae > Tympanuchus > Tympanuchus pallidicinctus. Next base: position 13,126,763 of record NW_026294769.1, read on the forward strand.
TATGTAATTTTTCCCTCTTTTTTTTTTTTTTTTTTTCCCCCAAATGGTCTCTAAACATTTTGGCTATGAGAACAGTAACATGACCATTGCAACAACTGTCTCCATGGAAATGAAGAATAACAGACACTGTGCTTTCACTGAAATTAAGTTTAACTGTGGATACACAAGCCACCCTAACCCACAATGCACACAGATGTGATTTATGCAGGCACAGTTAACCAGGTAACTAATGCACACTCTTCAGGTACTGCAAAATACAGTAGCTACCGTTAACTATTTATTAAACAGAAGTCAGTCATAGATGCCTTTCACCATCTACTCTGCATTTTAAATGCTTATTCGATCTCAATATTTACACTAATGAACAACTCCCATATATCAGCATTTAAAAGCTTTCCCTCTTCCTTCCTTCATTTATTCTCAATGTCTGAGCAGACAGAGACCTCCTTCCTCAAATCTTTCTTGCCTTTTCCAGCATCTTTGCTAAATGAACAAAAAAGTTGCTTTGCTTTCAGACATATTAAAACCAAACATATAAATAAGCTGTATAGTTCTCTGAACAAACAGTTCTATTACTGCAGAGCAATTTCTGTTATTTCAGCATCCACTTTTGGGTTACAGCAGTAACTTTGAAACAGCTGATCTTTAGTTGCCTAAGCGAGTCTGAGGGGCTCCAGTTCTCTTTTAATCGCCACCTGGAGTCAAAACTACACCATAAAAAGGCTGCAGCTTTTACATTAAGCATCTCCTTTGGCGTTTTGATTTCTCTTTTTAATCTTACTGTCAGAAAGCGTAAGATTTATTAGCACTTTTCAACCCATGTTAGCAAAAGACTGTTTTCAGTTCCAGTTAAAGATGGAAGAATTTAAAAATAAGAGAAATGGTTTGGCTCTGGCATCTGCTTTCAATGAGAATGAGCTCTCTTTCTCCTCAACTCTATACAGTAAATTCCACTATTTATTTACACAGCGCACTCTTGGTATCAGCAAGTTGATCTTTAAGGGAGAGGCTTTACAACTGAGCTCATTTAATACTTCACTGCTAGTGAAAGCAGCACTTCCCTTCTCTCCTACTGATGGAGATGCAGCCTCACCTCTCCTAGAGACCATACGATCATTACTTACTTTCAAAATCAAATTATAAATCAACGGGGGGATGTTTCCAAGCAAGCTGTCTTGAGTATATGCATATCTAGATTTCATACAAATCCTATAAAAACAAGGGAATTTCATCATTTAAGGCTTTTGCAATCATCAGCAGTCATTCCCCAAGCATGGAGTCTTCTCAGGCACTCCATGCTTGTTTTGCAAACTTTAAAGCAGTGTTACACCAGATGATGCCAGCCAAAAAAGAGATCTTGTGACATTATTTCTAACCTCTTCCTCCTCAAAGGAATGAATGATGGCAAAAGCTGAGCAGAAAAGTACATTCTTAAAAATTGAATCCATGTAAGGCATTACATGCGTCAATAAAAGCCAATTCTCTGCCATGACAAACATCACAATGTTTTCTTTATCTAATTGAAAATGCTTTTCTAAACAAGAAAAAAGATAAGGAGGTAAGTGAGGAATTATGGACCCATCAGTTTTCAGAACTAGAATTGCCCCTTTCAGCCCAAACCATTCTGTGATAACAATGGATATTTTAAATATTATCTAAACAAGTAAATGACATTGTGATTTTTTCTAAAAAAGTGCAAGCAAGTGTACACCTGTGTTATTTATTCCCTGTACTGCCCTCACAGGAATGGAAATTTGCATCTGTTCTACTTCTAGAACCTCCAGTTATGATATATAACCATTTAAATACATTGGATTTTAACATGCCATGACTTTTAAACCAGATGAAGCAGAAGCCTGGTGCTCAGCAAAATTCCAACTTTCTGAGGTGACTCAACTAGGAACTTACAGTTGGAATTCTGAGTCAGGAAGGAACTGACCTTCAAATCAATACTGTCCCGCACGAGTTAAAAGCATTTTCCATGTCTTCTGCAACATTTCCTGTGTCATGAATGTAAGGAAATACACTACACTAAGACACAGAAATCTGCAGCTCTGGGTGCTAACACTTCCCTCCTACAATTCACGTTTCCTATTTCAGTGGAAAAATTACTTATGAGAATCTTTGTTAATAAAAAGCTATTCAGGAATCAAACTTTTCCCCCAGATAGAGAGTGTCTCATGATGCCACTGTAACCACAGATGGAGCTTTAATTTATGTTAACTTCTTCTTGTTTTATTCCACAGAGCGCAGCTAAAGTTGGTCAGCTCTATACCAACATTCCTTTCAGAAGTGGAATAAAATAAATACTATTGCGTTCAAATAATAAATACAAAGAAATATCCATCTTTACGTGGCGTTCATTACTAGGCTCAAGATTTGCATCAGCTTCAGGCCTGTAAATCACTTCAGGCATGTACATCTAAACAGACTAATATGTCTTTTCAGAATAGGCAAGTCCTGGAACATTCTCCCAAAGCTGAGGTGGATATGGAGGAAAAGGTGGAAAACACTACGAACAGCCTAGTTTTTTCCTGCTCCTCTCTATCTTGTTTTAAATAGGACACTACAAAGTTATCTCTACCATGTTTTGATAACAAACCTGAACTTTGGTTTTGGTAGCACGCGTTTACAGTCACTTCCTGACTGGCTGACTTTACAGGTTGTCACACCAAAATACCAAAAGGATGATTACAAACGGCAAAAAGAATACTTCAAAAATCAGAACTGCATTTTTCTCACTTATAGTTATGCCAACATTCTAGTCAGATTTAACCCTCTCCTTTGCTAAAACAGAAATTGCCCAGTAGGTGAACTCTGCAAAATATAGACGCTCTTTCTTCTCTGCAAGTGATCCCCAACAGCACTACAGAAGCAGAACATTATAGATGCCTGCAACCCCAAATGTTTGTCAGGAAGCACATTTGAGTATTTCAGTCTGACACGGATGCCTTAAGGACTGCTGACACCTAGTGCCAGCACAATGGTGTTAGCCGTGGTGGATGCCTTTGACAGTTCCTTGACAGAGAGAATTAGACAATCGTCAGGCGAAGACATACAGCACCTTCTTAGGCAATACGCCGTCCAACGTACTGGTCACAGAAAACCGTATTTCCAGATTTACCCAGCACTGTAGTGAGGAAAGGACCAATTAGGTCCTCTTACTGCATGCTACTAGCATAAAATGAGTTGTACCCAGTGTGTTCAGATACAGCCCAGCTAACAGTTTCAGAAACCTACAGTTACACACAGAAGACAAACAAGACATATTTCTGAACCTCATCAATAACTTATGACAAACCACAGAAAAAAGATTAGCCATAGGACAAAGATCTTGACAGCCCCATAACCAAATTCACCCTGGAGAATCCTGGCCATTATTACCACATCGGATTTAATTTACTCAGAAGATAAATGTCAGAGTCAATGTAGAAGGGCTGTATAATTCATTTCATCCGCTGGGATGTTTATGGGAAACTAAGCATTTCCTAAATAAACACAAGCATTTGACTCCCAGTGATAGATAAATAAATAAACAAATAGAACCAAGAGCATTTCCTGTACAGCACTGCAACTGCAGAACGTCAGGATAAAGTAACTTGAATTGTCATCACAGAGCAGAAAAATTTTCCGTGCCTTAGTATAGAGGTGGATACAAGATCCCTCTTACAAAGCTACAGTGGATGCAGCAGGCCAAGATTAGTCTTTAAACAGTGCGAGAATTCTGAGGGCAACTACTGAAATTGGTGCAGCATATAAACAGGTATACATGAGTATATACAGATATATATATATATGTATATAAACACGGCATCATCAGTCTGCTACGGAACAAACTCCTCCCTGTTTCAAAAAACATACAGGAAAACTTTGTTCTTCCCTATTAGGTTACTTGATGTTCACGTAGAGCACATATCCTCTACATAACAGGCCCATCAGTCTCCTCTATTTCTCAAGCAAGCTTTTTCAAAGAAGGTGCATTAACTGTACAGCGAAAAAGGAAAGGAGATGGTGGGAAAGTGACGCTTATAGACTAGCCTAAGATCCTAGGCTTATTCTCCAAAAGCAGGATTTTACAACTACTTAAAGAATGGAGCCTATCATGATGGGATCTGGGTTCCCAACTCAAATTGCAGAAGTGACAAAGAAATCCCAGACAGGAATGCAATCATTTCTCAATCTTCATTCGTCAACACTGTGAATGGCTTTTCCAGATTTGAGGACAACAGCACCAGAAATCTCTGCAGTGTACCGGTGCCAAGATGCAGTTTTCTATGTCACTGTCACATGCTACTCCTGCATTTGGAGAACACTGTTCTGGAAATAAGAAATTTCATCTCTGTATCATGGCTTAGTAGGTATCATAGTTTTAGAACACTAAATGGTACCCAAATAAACCATAATTTTCTCAGTGAAATTCTAACAGACACTTCTCACTCCCCTAGTACAGCAGAGGGAACCAGAAAGGTAGGAGAGAACACTGGACGTTCATCCTCTCTGCAACTAGCAGGGGCAGCCAGGTGGTGCAAAGCTCCCAGTGAAACTAACTTTACACCTTTGCTGGAAAGAATTGCATGTGCCTGGAGCACAAACAATCACAGTTTGTAAGATAAAAGCTGCCATAAACAACTGCACACTGCTACCCAGATGCAGCTCTCACTGTCAAAACCAGCCACACTGCAACAGGCATTACTGTATCTTTTTTAAGCTTTTACTAAATTATTTATACATTATGTTTCTGGCAAAAAAAAAAAAAAAAAGTGTTCCCTACTGGATAAGAGAAAAAAAATTATTTATTCTATATTAAGTTGTTGTGTACTGAAGTATTTCCAAACACAGAAATCTGGATTGGCTTACCAGGCTGCTAAAATTAAGGGCAAAAAATGAGATGACCATCCCTTTTGCTTATCACAGAGTATCTACTAACAAATTTTCATGCACAATAATATAGAGAAAGAACCATTCAAATCCCAGAGAACAATGGAGCAAACTGACTTGCAATATGCAAAACTCCTGTGTAGCTAGCAAGCAGGCCATGCACATGCAAACATGGTCCTGCAATCCAACATGGAAATGAAAACTGGAATAGGAAAACACTACAAAACGTATAGAAGATGCCTGGCTGAGCAGAGGAAATTTACAAAGGGGAGTGCTGAGTGCTTGTACAGTGTCTCAGTAAGAGAATCATACAGTGCCACACCTCCACGTTTCTCGAGCACCTCCAGGAACAGTGACTCCACCACTTCCCTGGGCAGCCTGTTTCAATGCCTCACCACTCCTGCAAATTTATGTTTCTTAATTACCCAACTTGAACCTCCTCTGGCACTTTGAGTCCTATCACTAGCTAGCTTAGCTGGCTAACTGGTTTGCTTAAGGAAGACCACACTTAGCTCTTCTGACATGAACCCCATGTCCTCCCAAGGAACTTGAGGCTTTGTAAGTTCTGGGAACTTCTTTTTTCTTCCCAGTTAAAATCTTACAGCACTTCATCAAACAGGAAGGTCACTTCAGAAGCACCAGCACAAAGCAGAAGAATCAGATGCAGCCAAACAAGGCACAGCCATGGGGTAGTGCACTACTTAACTTCTTGCAGCCTTCCCACACCAGCCATCGTTACAGTGCGATTAAACAAGTCCAAATAAGGGACTGGACTTAGCCAAGTCACACAGCCTAGCAACAACACATCTACATAAGACGTTTGCCAACCCAGAGGGAAATCTGAAGCTTAGCAAGGCAATGGCACAGCAACTAACCAAAACTTCCAGTCAGTACTGACAAGTCATGCTTGTGTTCCTTCACCACTTCACCGCAGATAAATGGAAACGCTCGTAACTCGTCTCCTTATAAAAAAGAGAACGCCTGCCTATCCTGCCTACTCAGTCTTAGCCACACTCATGAGGACTAAACACACCTCCCCGACACTTTCCAGCACGCGACAATAATTCGGAGCAGAAAGCCACGCGCATCCCTTCCTCCCATTTTCACACGCTCTCCAACACCACAAACGCACTGGTGTAAGCGGCTCAAAGCAGCCGGCGGGACACCTGCCAGCACACACGCGCCCGCCTTACGGCTCCCGCGACCTCCGCCGCGCAACAAGTGAGATGGCGCCGGGCCGCGCCCAGCCCCGCCGCCGCCCCTTCCTCCTTCCCTGCGGCCCCGCACTCACCCACTGGCTGCTGAAGTAGTCCAGCCCCTGGCAGATGAGGCGGGCGGCCTGGGCCAGCAGTACCTGCACGCCCAGGGAGCTGCCCAGGCAGTACAGCCCGTAAAGCAGCGGCCCGCCGGCGCCCAGCAGCAGCAGGAGCCGCCGGCGTCGCAGCACCTGCTCGCCCAGCGCCTCCACGCCGTAGTTGGCGAAGCAGAGAGGCAGCAGCAGCGCGGCCAGCAGCACGGGCGTGCGGGAGCGCTGCAGGCGGCCCAGCCAGCGGCGGCCCAGCGCCGTCAGCGAGCTCTTGAAGGGGTGCAGGAAGGTGCCGCACAGCACGGCCCACAGCAGCGGCCGCAGGAAGGCCTCCAGAATGAAGTAGACCAGCACGGCGGCCCCGCAACACAGCCCCGCGAACAGCAGCGCGCCCGTGTTGTAGAAGGCCTGCTTGATCGGCTTCTCCAGCCGCGGCAGCGACATCCCCGCCGCCCCGGCCGGGCCGCCCAGCGGCAGCCGCGGCGCAACCGGCGCCGGGCCCTCCGCCCCTCCGGGGCAGCCACCCGGCCGCCGCCCCGTCGCCGGAGAACCCGGAGGGGCCGCCGCGGACTCTCCGCCGTCAGCCATGGCGCCCGCCCCGCGGCTCCGCTCCGGCCGCCGGTGCCAGGGGGCGAGGCCGCCGCGGGAGGCGAGGGCGCGGCGAGGCGGCGGGGCCTCTAGTGCCGCCGCGCGGCTCCGGGCCCGGGCGGGGAAGGGAGTTGCCGGCGGGGAAGGGTGCCGGGAAATGTAGTTTTCCTACAGAGGAGCCCGCGGCCGCGCCCCACCGAAACGCGGCCTGACGGAGCGGCGAGGCGAAGGGGAGGGCGGGAGCCCGCCGCGCCTTCTTTCCCTCTTGGGAAATCGCCGGGCGAGGGCTGAGGCTGCCCGGCTCGGCCGCGGCTGTTACTGAAGAATCAGAGAGAGGAGTGAGGTGCAGCGCAGCCCAGCGCACCTGGGCTCGGCAACTCGTCCTCGGCCCGTGCCCTGCAGCCCCCTCGCAGCTCCGTTAAGCTCTCTTCCGTTCCCAGCATTGCACGCTTTGGGAGCAGGTAATGCTTCACAGTGCAGCGTCATAGCAAAGGTGGAGAGCGAGACAGGTCAGAGCTATTAGAGAACTGTTCTTACCTGAGACCGCTCTAGCAGCAGGCTGTTTCACTGTCATCTGTGCTTTTACTGAACATTAAACTCACCAGAAGTAGTAACGAGGGGATGTTTAGACCTGACATTTGTGATTTTGTGTTGCATATCATTTTATTTATTTGTGAATAATATAAGGAGGAACTATTTCCCTTCATCAGTTGTACACCAGACAATACATGAGGTGCCAGCTAGTGTTATAGAGACAGTCTAAATGCCTCTATTAACGTGATTGATCTGAAGGAGCCTTTTTGAGGGCAGGGATCCACTACTTTTGTAGCAGGTGGATGTTGTCCAGCTGCTTGCCTGTCACAACTTTGAGCAACCTTCAGCAGGTACTGAACCTATTGGCAGTGCCACCACAAAGCCTCTGTAGCAATCCTCCTGAAAGTGAAATGCAGCAAGGTCCCAGACTGGAACAAGTCAGGATTTGCTCAAAATGCAACAGTCACAGAAACAAAGGAAAGGATCTGCTTACCTTTAAAAGGCCTCAAGGTGTTCAGGGATCTCCAGCAAGATACCCTTGCTTCCACTGCCAATACTTAAATGAGGTCTGGGAAGGGGTGGATCCTGGTTTCACCCCTTCCTGTCACTCAGATGCATTGCATGCACCTGAACTCCTCTGGATTGGCCCTGCCTTCTCACCAGGTGCTCAATCACTGCTTCAAGATTTTACTTAACATTTCCACTACACCTCTAAAACATAGAGTTTGCATGCTTCTGAGTGTATGAAAAGTGCATGCCAACTGGAATTTGATTTTGTTCTAGACTTTTTAGGATTTGCATACAAATGTAATGTTATGTAACATGATGATAGATTTGCAACCACCAGGACTTTGGAATGTTTCTTGTGCAATGCAGGCTGCAATTACCTTGAGAACAATTGTTTTTAACTCATAAAATGGAAATACATCTGATCATAACCCAGTTTTGAAAGGCAAAGCAATGTAAACAATCACAGAATCATAAAGATTGGGAAAGACAATTAAGATCATCTAGCCCAACCACCAACCCGTCCTCACCATGTCCACGCATCATGTCCCTCAGTGCCACATCCATGCAGTTCTTGAATGCCTCCAGGGACAGTGACTGTACCCCCTCCCTGCCCAGCCTGTGCCAATGCTTCACAACTTTTTCTGAGTTGCTGTTTTTACTGATATCCAACCTGACAGCAGACTATTGCAGAAACCTACCTGTGTCATCAGCCAGGGGAGGAAAGTCGGGGCTTTTTCCACATTTCATGTAACTATAGTGCATTTTACAGCTGCAGGTGGGGCAAGGCCTGCTAGTTTCCCGGAGCTTTTGGCTTTACGTTCCTACTCTTCCATTCCACAAAGGCTTTGCTGCCAGTTACATATCCGTTACTGCTTACAGAGGTCCCTCTTGGCTCATGCAGCACCTCATTCTCGTTTGCCAAACAGACCCCATGCAGGTTCAAATGGTTTAAATTCATGCAGTGGAGGCATTTAGAGACCTACGGGCACTTTGTTTAATCATGATGGTGCATTACAAGCAGCTGTCCATGAGACAGCTGTCCAAGAGAAGCTCTTATTGCACTTTGAAATGATACGCACAAAGCAGTCTAAGGTGACAGCTCAGGGAGGATCTTCACAAATACTACTGAAGTTCTGAAAACTTAATTCAAGAACAGACTTCAGGCAGTGATTGCAGCCTTAGCACCCGATTTTGTTGAACAGTGTGCTGCAATGCGGTATTAGTTTAGACAGCAATTTAGATACAGATTGCCCTGGCACTTTGTGTTTTAAGGACTTTTATGGCCATAGGTGTGTAGTGCACCTCAGGGACCTATATTACCAGAAATTCTCCAGCACTGCCTTTGGATGTGAAGGGTGAAGAAGACAGAAAACGAGTGCTTTTTGGCCATACAGAAAACGTGTGTGCCTAAAAGTATGTATGTGGTAAATACTGACAGTCCTTGATGCTCTCCTGCAGACAGTAATATAAAATGAAATATTATCTCATGAATAGATAAACTTGTAACTTCTGTCTGCTGCAGCATTAGTGACTACGTGTGTTGAACTGAAGCTTTCTGAGTGCCCTTTGAAGAAATCCATAGTTCTCATTCACTTGGCATGCAGTCAACACAGCTGCAATTGCCAGGCAGTCTCAGATATGATACCAAAATACTGGGTACTGAGGTGGCTGAGAAGCAGAGGAGACAGACAACATTGGCAACAGCAAGTTGATCACGATTCATACCTGTAATAAATGCACAAAATTATGAAATCACTCAGAAATAAAGCCAGCAGGTGTCAGCACTGGTCTGCACATGTGGAAAACAAATCTATCCCTGCTTGGGAAGCTGTTCTTTATTTTTGTTTTTAAACCTGTATAGCTGAATAGATGTGTACATGCAGTTGGGGATAATTTCACTTCATTAGCTCAGTTTACTGGAAAAGTAATATCTTGTTCAGATGAAAAAAATACTTAATGTAAACGATGACCAGTTCAGCAAGAGCTGGACTAAAGAAATAAAATATACTATAGTTTATGTTACAGTTCATCATTCAGACATAAACTTTGTATTTATAGGTCACTTTGTATTTTAGCTAAAGGAAAAAAAAATTTTTACGCTGATCAAAACTGAAGCATTTCTTCAAACATTCAAGAGCCAATTTTTCTTGGTGACTGATACAGGACCCTCTCCTCTCCCTTTCCAATCTCCAGCTTTATTTTAGCATTATGTTTTGGCACTGCTTCAGGAGCTGCTCCATTTGGCCACACAGCAAGGCAGTGATGAAAATCAAACACCCGTATATGAAATATTGGTATCTTGATTATACTTGCATCAAATACATTACAAACATAACAGAGAGGTCACCACAGAAACATCTACATTCTATTTAGTTACACCAAATGTCAGCTGGGTTGATTCGTTAAAATATAGATAATGTCTTTTACTTACAGCTTCACAGTGATTCAGATGGTGGAAAAGAAAAACATAAGTAGTCTCTCACATCTGTTATTTTGTTATTGTGACCAGGCTCACTGAATGAAATGGAATTACTCAGGGTAATAAATTGAAACCCATGGAACAAGAAGGAATTATTAACACAATTAAAGGCAGAGAAGTTTTTTGGTTTTTTTTAACCTTTTACAAATGCCATACCACACTCTTATTAGACAAAAAAAAAGCATTTATTATAACAGATTTATAAATATTGTATGTCACTGTTAAATAGCTAACAAGGCTCACTTTAACACCAACGTTTAGTATAAAACAGATGTTACAAAGCAATCCTTTAGGGCATGCATTGATTGTAAAATAATCCCATAAGTCACTATCATTCCATTATGTATTCATCCACTATTATTTTTATTCAAGAAGACTGATGCATTAATATAAATAAGTTTAAATGCTCACTGTCTTCAAATGGATTCTGGGTATTGGCATACAGAACTGAGTCTAGTAAAAGAAAAAAAAAAAAAACACCAAAAAAAACAGAACACCACTTAGCACTATACTTACAAGGTGCTTCTGTGTATCAGACCTAATTTTCATCTTGAGAATGCTGAATGAAATCAAAAGGTGCAGATGACATTTCAGCTTCAACCATTACAATTTATGTAACACAAATCTAAGTGGCAAGTGTTAATGTAGTTATGACAGTCTGTTTAAGTGCTAAGAAGTTAAAGCAAAGCAGATCTCAGACTATATTAATCAGAAATGCCAAGACATATCTAGCATCTGACTTCACCTAAACAGAACTCACAGTGCTTCAAATACGTTGACAAAATTTATCTTCCTAAATGAAGGCTGGGGACATCACTGAGAACTACAATCCCATTTTTCTAATGAAGTTAATAGGTTTGGGATTCCACCTTTGACTCTCTGTCAAGACTTGAATGATACTGCCAGCTTTAGTGAAATCTGGTCATTCTCACAATTTCAGCTTTTGTCATGGGGTTCATATCACCATGAAAAAACAGAAGACCATTGTTTTATTATTAGGTGAGCAATTTAACATTTCAGTTGCAGACATGGAATTTGGGGTTTAAACAATACGGGTTTTGCCTCCTACATTTTAAGTATGACATCCATTGTTTCCTCTGCAGTTATCCTGACAGTCTATATGAAAATATTTCCTTGATTCTTTAGTATCTTTTTTTCATCTTGTTTGGGAAAAAAACAAAAAACAAAAACTCAAAACAATAATAATGTGAGACTAATTTTTTTCCACTGAAGAAGGCAAGAATATATTAAAAGAGCAAATGTGATCCTGTAACAGGCAACATCACCGTTTTCATATATATTCTTCTGTATCACTGTCCAAAAATACCAACTAGGAGTAAGGGAACATGGAAGATTTTCTGTTTTGTTTTAGGTTTTCATTTGTTTGTTTTTATTTCCAAAATACAGTCTAACCTTGTGTTTTTAAGCCGTCTTATATAATTTTTTTACATCCCTTCAACACATTTAGTATGCCTAAATATTGATTCTGGGAAGAATATTTTTCATTCATCTGGTTGTGAAAAATCAATAATATTTTCGTTCCTTTGCATAGAATCTAGGTGACTTTTCCCCATATTTAATCTTCTACTGTTAGCAACTTACAAAATTGCAACTGAATGATTTAACAGAGAGCTCTGAGATTAAATTAGGTAACAGACTGCAATCACTTTGCCATGAGTAGGCATTGAAGCCATAAAAGATTTGCAGCTGCTTAGCACATTTGAAAAATCCAGTTCCTTCCTTAAAAATGTAAACATGAATTTGCATTAAGCAGCATTTAGAAACAACTCAGAAGATTACTGCTAACAGGCAATTCTGTAATGACCAAGCCTATATAAATAATAGCACAGTACTTTTAAAGAATGTTTCTTAAAAGTGTCATATAAAAATTCCCCTTGTAAGGACACTTTTAAGTGGTCTCTAATGCACATCAGAACTGGTCTATACTGAGCAGTAGCTTTTATACAAACATGGTCTGTGAAGTTCTCCCCATGCTCCCACCTCACATCAATATGAGCAAGCATCCCTGCCTCTGTAACAAACATGGAAGCAAATTAGGAATGAAAGCTATTGAAATTACTTGGCAATTCAAGGGAAAAAAATCTGCCCTTTTCCTTATAGCAGTTCCTTTGCTATTGCCAATGCAATCACAGATTTTCAAAGTAACTTTTGTTCAGTATGCTTTTTCACATCTACAAATTCCACAAGATGCATAAGCCCTCCAAAATTACACTGGTTTTACCTCACTACCTGTACCCAGACGGGAGAAATTAAATAATGGAATATAAATATACATAGTTTTATCAAAACTCACCATAAGATAAACTTCTGAAAGTTACTTTGGTGATTATTTTAATAACAGGTATAGAAAAGGAAGGTTTATCTAGATCTTATTGTATCTGCAAAAAAATCAGACACTCAGACATATGAACTTCACAGAATAGTTAGCAAAGGATAGAATAGTTGGCATATGGTAAATAAATAAATAAGCTTACACATTAATTTTTATACTCAGAAAATAGAGATTTTCTTTAGATTGCCAACAGGCTTACAGTTAGACCCCTGTCTGTGCTGGGCAAGCTGTGGAAGAACTATATTAGGCCCTAACACAATGCTACAGAAACCTTGATAATGCAATTTCAATTAGGGGAAACAGACAATGGGCAAATAAAGCTGTTAAGATTTAGAACCTCCCCTCTTCTGAGACTCAAGCAGTCTGTGGTAGAGCCAGTGAGCAGGTACACACAGCATCCAACTGCTACAGTCACACACAGGATCCTGGCCTTTCTTCATACACCTCTAAGGGCAAGATCAAGCCTCCCACTCAAATCTTGGAGCTTTTTGGGAGCACACATCTCAAGGCATAAGTTGGACTTTTTGCCCTTACAGCAGCTGGGACTGCAAAATAGTTAAATTCCTGTTCAAGTTAGATTCTGTTGCTTCTTTGTATATCAAGTAAAATTTCCATGTGATTTACATGCATTTTTGCCACATGTAAAGTCATGCAAAAATAGAAGTACAACAAAACCATGAGCTCCTCTTCATCCTGCAGTCTTAATTACAAAGTCTACACTCATCTGTCCTGAAGTATTTGAGGTCGCCTCCACATCATCATACGTTACCCACGCAGACTGTTCCACCTGCTCACCACATGCTGTGGCTCAGGGTTGAAATGGAAGGTGCCATTTCATGCAGGGTGGGCACATACACATCTCTGTGAAGCACCAGAACAACTGTATTACTGAAATATGTTTCTACTTCTACTATAAATGTAAGGCTCTTCACCAGCTGCACTTTGTGTAAAATATTTGCATTTTCACAGTAGGCATCTCTGAAAAAGAGCGATGCTAAACTTTTTGTAATTCTGCCTGTGAAAGAAGTTTCCTTCTCCTAAAGCTGTTACTGAGTACTTTTCACTGGGAAACCGTTTGGAGAAAAAGTGTAAAAACAACATATCAGTGTGCAATGTATCGGTGTGGCAGGGAGTCACAACGTTAATTTACACGCTAGTAAAATGAGTAGGTTTATAAATGAGCTCCACTTCTGCCTCTGGAGTGCCAACAGCTAATGTTCCCAGAAGAAATCAAAGACCACAGGTCTATGCTCTAAAAGGAGGATAATTTACTTCTTTTTAAATGTCTGATGCAGTATAAGGACAGGAAAAGTAAGGGGAATAAAGACTAAAAAGAGTAACGCCTCTTCCCTCCCCCCTCGACTTACAACAGTAGAGAGAAGTGGACTATCATCTACAGTGCAGACTTCTAACTGTGACCTGGCTGTTCGGGAAAGCAGCTTTCAGTCCTCCTTGCCTAATAACTCCTCTTCACAGCGGGGCTAAGACCTCTCAGGATCATCAGATGTGAACACGGGGACAGGACATAGGCTATTGACAAGGAGCACAATACTTTTCAAAGGAAGACATTAACACAGTCATAACACCATTTCACAGTAGTCACTGAGCACAAGGAGAGCTTTTCTTCTTGGTCCAGTCTTAGGATATGGCAACCCAATCAAGCTTCAAAGCTACTACCCAGGCAGTTTGCTAATGCATGCATTGCTCCAGTTACTCTCTAATCTTTGCAGTGAAGACTGCATAAGTCAGTGCCAAAAAAAACTTTCAGAACTTTTAACCGATTTGGGGAGTTCGATTAGGGTAGCTGCAAGTACTTATTTTCCTGCTACCCAAATATTGCAGTGTCCATCAATAAAGACAAGGGAGCCTCAGAGGGGTTTCAAAATATCTATTTAAAACATTATCTTCCAGAAACAGAATAATTCGCTTTATAACTGTAGATGAAAGCATCATCCCGTACCCAACGACATTCTAAAATCGGTTAAGCTTTTATTTGGGAAAAAATAAGTAGCATCTAGAAGTGTCTCAATTATCCATAAAGTTATTTGATTCCATTGAAGGAAAGCAAACTTTATAGAGGTCTTTATTCTCTGTTTCTTTCTCCTGTGCCTAAATTATGGTTAAATTAAATTATGCCTAAATTATTTCAGGCCAAACTTGGTATTTGTAGTGGAGTACCTGTCACACACTACAGTCAAAACACAAGGTCCCTTTGTGATAGGCACCATCATAAAGAAGCTGACTGCTCCTTCAAATAGCTTATGAACTTTAAGTATACAAAGTTATAGATAAGACAGACTGCGTGAGCAGAAGGTGTTAGGTTAACGTAACAAGCTATGGTCAGAGCTGAATATGGTTCTGCATGGAAAGAATATATTCAAGATTGCTAATTAATGCCTTATGGTCCTTTCCTGTCTTGTCTTTCTAATTAATTATCTTTGTTATTAGCAACCAAATCAAATTTCCAAAGACCACTGTACTGTAAACCTTTCTAAAGCCTCTGCTTCTGTGTTACGTTACCCTGCAGCAAGTTATTCTCACTCTCAAAATTAAAGTGCTTTGGAAATGTGTTATTTAATAGCTGCTTATTGGTAGTCACCATAAAGAATCTAAAAATGATCCAATTTTCAATTGCTTTGAAGAGAGCTACTTTGTAGTAACTGTACAGCAGGGATCAATCCTACTTTTAAGCATTAGGAAAGAAAATATGAAAAACAAAATACTTGCCATGTTCACTTAAATGTTAATAATTATTAGTTATCATATTAAGCTAAGCACCAATGAATTAAAGCCTTTTCATTTCTCTCATAGCCTTTTTGTTCTCGTATTTACTCCCAACTACCCACATCCAAGTGCTTGTACCTTCTTTGTGTTCCTGAATTTGGAAAGCTCACAGTCCTGCTTTTCCTACAACTCCCAGACAAAGTGCCACAATACAACAAACTTTCTTCTATGAAGAAAACAAAAAAACAAAAAAACAAAAAAAACCCCACCACTTATCCTACCTCCTGATTCTAATTTATCGTCATTATTTTCAGCATTCAGTTCTCCTTAAACATTCTGCTGAACACTTACAGAATGCACAGTTGCTTTTCTAATACCTGTGAAGCAGTATACAAAATCTTAGAACAGTTTACCAGGGAGTAATAATAGCTCAGCCATAAATGTAAATGCCAAATAATAGATTGCTTGGCTGCTTGTTGTGGACTTTTATTTCCTCCCAGTTAATCAGAAATGCTTAATTAGTGCTAATTAAGTATTTTGAAGCTCAAGGATCAAGGTCATTTAGAAGTGCATATCTCTGCTAATATTTCAAAAAGAGAAAAATACAACAACAAAAACACCAGACAATGCTTAAAAGTAATCTGGGGGGGGGGAAGGAACTGTGTTTCCACCCTAATTTAGAACATGGGTACATCTGTGGCCTGAAGCAGTTTATGCTTTGCACTGGGCATTCCCATAAGTGGCTGTGCTTCAGCTCTGACCTCACTATTGCTTTAGAGCCTGAACTTTCAACCTTTACACAGCTCTGACTCCCTGCAGCGTGCTTTACAGCGCAAAGCAGCAACACCTGTGTTGTACATTTACCTTGGTATTAGTACTGCCATATTTAACATATGTCTCTGCCTAGGTTTAACCAGGCTATCCCTAAGTGCAGCACTGTATTACAGAAGCCCAAATGGGTTTCTATCACACTTCAGTATGCTTCAGTTATTAGATTAGCCTTTTAGTGGGTAATCAGAGAAATGCAGTAAATAAGGCCATAAACTAAAGTAGCCCTGAGGCTACTTTGAGTAGCTGTAATTTCAGAAAAGGGGCTGTGGTATCTCAGCTCCCTAAACTGCCTATGCTTTAACACAGGAGAGAAGGAATTAGCCCTAATAACTTCCTCACTTCACCTGGCTGCTTACTATAAAACTCATTATCCAAGACTTCAGCTCTCTGTTTCTGCTAATCTTAGACCTCTGTTTTACAATCATGAATGTCCAAAGCTGACCTTCCTTATCAGGTGGCTTCCACTACATATTTTATCAGATAGTGAGTTGGCTGTTCAACTTGTGGAAGGTAATTTACACAAAAGAAGCTACTATATGCACCTTCAGAGTTCACTTCAATTTGCATTATTTTCACCCCTATTCAACCTTAGTCCAGCAATTTTAAGCAAACATATCCTTAAAGACATCAATGCAAATGTTACATGTCTCTGAGAAATCTTTCTCTAAAAATGGCAATAAAGGAGTTTGCTATTCTTTTTCAAGCCTGTTTCACATACTTGAAGAATTGCTTTCAAGAATGTAGAGCGTAAAAAAAAACTATTAACTTCATTCCATGAAGAATGATGCAAATCCAACAAAGCTTGTTACTTTTTTTGACACTATACAGGAATGAAAATACAAAGAATGTCTATCACATATTTTAGCAGATCCTACATTACAGAGTTCTTAAGTGCATCACATTAGAGAGAAATTTGGTGCAATAATGCACGTTGGGAAACAAATGTGCAGCTGTACCCAAACACACTCAAATGCTACACCTATACATGTCACGTGAATGACAGAAATTCTCTACACAAATTCAGTTTTCAGAACATTCTATGGCTCAAATATATTTTGACACTTTACAGTTTGATAATATTTAGCATTCATCTTTGTATAATTTATCGGTGATAAAAAATTGAAGTGCATTTCCTCTTTAACCCATCTTTTCCACTGTAGCTACGTTTCAGCAATGATTTGATGAAACAAAACATGCTGATCTTTTTATTAATTCCTATCTCTCCTTACAAATAATCTCAGTTATATTTCCATTTCTTTGTAAGCAAATATCTGCTGCCCATATTCACCTTTAACATGAACAGGATATACAAGAATACAACACAGAAAAACAGATTTCTTGGTACTACTGCACAACTATTTAAAAACATATTTACACATCAGCAACATTACTACTTTTAAATTAAAAAAAAATCTTCATTGATTGGGAGGATGTGCTATGGCTTGTTAGAAACTTCAGTGTTCTCTGTGGCTTACACTTGCTTTTCCTATGTATGGAGAATTCAAATGACTGCATTCTCCTTTCCCTTTGTTTACATAATGTAATATCTCACACAAGCAGATATCTCACACAAAACAAGCAGGTATTTCTTTCAAGAAGGTTGCTGAAGCACTATTGTTATAAAGACATTGATCATTTCTTTCCATTAAAAAAATCCTGTTCATGCTTGATTATGCAAGGCTAGTTTTTGAAAGTATCAGAGCAAATAAACCTTGATCAATATTAATTAGAAAAAAACATCCTACTATCCATTATGGAAGGGGAGCTTTTTTACTGCAGTGTCAGCATCCTGATCCTAAGTTCAGAAACCACACTTGGACTTTCTCTGCACCAGAAGTACCAAACGGCATTATAATATTTTCCCAAATTTGCTTTCTAGAAGCGATCTGGAAGGCATTTTTTTGTTATTTGATAAGATGTGCATCACGAAACTCTCCTAACCACACATACAGACACACCTCCCAAACACACCTACACACACACACACACACACACACGCACTTATTTTACAAAAGTCTTTGTTAAGCAAGTAGTCACAACACTGAATATCGTCTCCTATTTGTTCATTCATTATTCTTAAATGATTTGTCACCACTCAGCCACTCAAAAGATGGTGATTTCATTCTTCTGAGAAGCTAACTATGTTCAAAAGCAGCTAGATGACAATGGTGGTGAGATACAAATTCCAATAGAAATATGCATCATCCATCATATATCCAACCATCCTGAGAAACTTTCACTGGCAAATTCTCGTTACTTTCCAGAGTTCAAGGGGTTCCCATCAATAAATAGAAGGTCAGTGCAACAATGAGGAGCAAACAGAATGGAGAAGAGAAGGTCTGATAGGCAGCTGATGGCATGAAAATATCTTCATACTTGTAAATACTGACCACACGCTCTGATACAGGTGGTGAGTCTATATCGTGACGAGTTATAGAACCTATAATAGGCAAGGGCAGAAAGAAATAACATCAGCTGCATTTGATTTCTAAAGATTTATCAGACAAATAGGTAGAAAGACTTAATTTTCATACACAGAAGCAACATTACAATGTCAGTGAGTAGTTATTGCTCTGATTTCTGAAATTAAACTTCTGAATAAAACAAATGACATTCAAGTAAACAATAATCATCCTTCAAAGGAATTCAGAACTTCCAGTTATGATCTGTCCTAATTTAAGTTTAGCTTTGGAGAGCGGGAACAATAGCTGCATAACCAAGAAAATATGATATGTAGGACTCTGCTAGCTATCTCACCTTCCTGTTTCTATATTTTTAAGATTGATGTTGCCAAAATTTTAATTCATTAAATATATAAGTAAGAATAACGTCACTGAAAAACATTTATCTATTTTGATACCTAAGTTGTCAGTAGCACAGATATCAACTTACCCTGAATTGCTGGACCCCAGGCAAACAGATAGTACCAATTCAAGTGCAGATCTACAATAGTTTCCTCTCGGGGAACGTATACAGGACGCTTGAATCGACAAGTTACACGATTGTTTTCAAAAACCCCCTCTTCATCTCTAGCAGGATTTCTCTGGATTTCTTTAGCCCACTGACCAACGTTGTAAAAGTGCTGTATTCGGACTCTTCCATTATCATCATGAACACAAGCCATGACATCATCTCCTCCCTACATGGTAAAAACATTTTTGCAGAAGGAAAACAAGTGTCACAAAGCATCTCCTCATTTATTTATACAACTTCAACTATTAGAAACAATCAAGACTTGGGTCTCTCACTCCCTTCTTCTAAGTTACAAATACAGATATTCTTTTCCCTAGAAATGTTTCTTCATTCAGGTTGAACAGCACAGACTAAATACTAACAATTACTTATTCTTTCTGCATTCAACCTAACATACACAACACATTTATAAGGCATAATATCACCCTGACATCACACAATGGACGAGTAGAAGACTATTTTCTTTCATAATGTGTGATTTTCTGGGATCTTGCTTCAGTACAATTGGTGGTCTTGATTCCTTTATGTGTGCAAAATCTACTGTATCAGAATTGCAGACAGAAAAGCAATATAACTTAATAAGTTAGAGAAGATTAATCTACTAAATCTGTATAACTATTATCATAAACTACAGCCTGTCTTTTCTAATCTCATGTTCACTTATGATAATATAACTTCTCATTTATCTTAAGAGAAAATGATCAGCAAACAGTAACAATACAGAATATTGTAGAATACAAAAGATTGTGCCCCTTCCCATCGTATAAACTACCAATCAAAGAAACAAGGGATAGAAAGAAATGTGAGGCAATTGTTTGTGTTAGTCATTTACAGAAACATTAAAACAACAACTGTTTATATAGTTTATATAGTTTATATAGTTTATAGTAGAATAGTTTATTTGAGGTAACTCAAAGTTGCAGAGCACTGCATCACTCAGGTATTAATTTTAGGAGCACTGTCTTGTAGATGCCTTGCTGTCATGAACCATTAAAACACTGCAAGTTTGATGCATGCACTACTAGGTATCACTGCTATGTTAGACACAGGTCCTACTCTTCCAAAACAAGTCCTACTGATAGGTCACACTGATGCCACAAGCAGTGCTCACTAGCGTGACCATCTGTCATTTTGCTGTTATGGAGAAAGGAATGAAAAAGGGCACAGTGCATCTCTTAGGACTATGCCTATGAAGGCCTTTCTGTACCTAGTATTATTGCAGGCTAACTTTCCAGCTTTGGTCTTGAGCCTATCATTGCTTTCAAAGTTTTTTTTTCAAAGTTTAATTTTTTCTTTGCCTCTGAGTACCAATCTCTCATTTTTAAGTACAAAGAGGCAAAACAAACAAGCAAACAAAATAACCAACAAAAAAACTGTTTCCACATTCAGAAAAAAAAATAATTCTGCACCTCATTTAACAGAATGACATTACAAAATCCTAAGTAGGCACAAAAGCTTGAGTGGAAAACTGTAATGTTATCTGAGACAAAGAAATAGGTCACAGGAGTTAAAAAAATCTGACAACCCAAAAACACTTTTTTTCCCTTGAACTTTTTGGCTATCCAGGCCACAATGTTTTCATCAGGGCCTCCACAGTACAGCCCCTTTCTCACAGCAAAGCTTTTGTGATGTAAAGTCATTTCATCATTAAAGTATCCCAGATTCCACAACATCTTCAAGCTACGACAAGGGATGAGGTCAGCAGGGGAACAAGAGAGAAAGGCAAACACCAGCTGTTTTAGTCCAGCTGACCGGTAGTTCTCATATCAAATTTATAATGAAAATCTTTCAGCTTCCATTCTTATTACTGGAAGCTGTGACTTTACATGCAGTTTGGTCCATCCACCTGGGCTGAAAGGTAACGTATGCTTTAAAGCATAGCTAGTGTGTCCCAGGGACTATCATACTGTACAGACCTTCCAGCCACCAAGCACAAGCACAACTCTGTCTGCTCAGGCAAGCTCATGGGCTACAGCACACATCCTCATGGTTGGGAACTGTGCTTATGCCACCTGCCCTGCAGAAAGTCATGTTTCTGACTGAGGGCTATCGTGCAGGCAGGCTGAGTAGTTTATCTGTGCTCCTGAATAAAATGGGAGGGAGGAACTCAGAGAATATGATGGGGTCAGGGGTGGGAACACAAATGGGGCTGCATTGGATGAACTGCACTCACAGGCTGAATGGACCTGAAGTCATGGGACAGGTTGGACTGAGTGGGCTTGCAAGGGAGCACGGGGAGGGGAAGTGATAGTGCAGTGCAGAGGATGGTTGAGAGGTGTGGCAGAGAGTCAGGCAAGATCACATTGAGAAGGTTTAACTGTACTTGAAAGCAGTTATTTCTCCAAAGTCTGACTAACCATTGAAATTCAATGTCTTTGCTTTGAGTGGTAGTACAGGTACACAGGTACAGGTAGTAAAGGAGTTACAAACTACTAACATAATCTCTAATAGCTTAGGGCCAAGTATTTAAAGTTACTGACCTGCTTTGAAAATCCTATTGACTACTTGTACTTTCCAGCATCCAAACTCCTCCTGGTATTTGGCTGTAAAACCATACCTCACAACACTCTTTATGACACAAAAGATTGCTCTCTCCATTGTGTTTATTTGCAGCATCATACTCAAGACATAGTTACCGATGAGAGAAAGGCACCTGCCCTCATATTTTCTTTCTGATTCTCATTTTGGTCTGATAAAATGTTGTTAAGTTAGTGTGAGTCTTCCCATTGCCTCTCCCAGCTCTACAGCAGGATTTCCACGTTTTATACTTTTTCTGACTACTGCTTACCACTGAATAAGAAAGTACTCTCCTCTAACTAGCATTATAGAACAGACTCAGTATTCTTCATGTACTCAGGAATATCTGCATGTGAAGACCAGTGTTATAAACTACATTTTAATCCTAAGCGTGTTACAAGGATCACAAAAAAAAAACATTTGCAGAAGTTGTCTATTGCTCAGGTTTTTTTTTTATGTCCAAACAGTATATGTGCCTCTTTGCCCAGCGAAACACAACGACAAATAAGGCTCTTCACTGAACAACCAAGTAGATGAATGACCATAAAACAAAACTCAGTAAAATCCAGGAGAGATAGAAGAAGAAATCCTAACAGGATTGCTTTCTAGAGTATGTATCTAAGTGAGCAGTAGTCATTTTGTCACATATTTGTGGCTTTCCTGGAATAAAACACAGAGATGAAAGAAACAAGAGGATTCCCAGAGTTTTTAAATGAAAGCCATATTTGTATCAGCAAAAGACAGATGATTTACTTAAGAATGGAACTATGTGATATTTAGTTCCTGATGTGCCTTTTGTCCAAGTAACACCAACATGAAAAACTCAACAGGATATTATAATAAAAAGACAAAAAGCTAATAATATTCAAACAGTCAAAGATAAACCAAAACACTGTTGTACTATTTAGCAAAGAAGGGAAAGGACATGCTACTAAGGATGAGGCAGTTCTGAGGAGACAGCAGACCTAGCTTCTGTTCCCCAGTGACTATTGGGTACTTTGCTTTCAGCAAGTCAGTTTTTACATACGTGCTCTGCTTCTGACAGATAAAACATAAAGTATTGATATTCTGGCATGCAAAAGTGTTCACATATCAACGTGAAGAACTTTAAGAACCTTACCATTTTCTTGTCTGAGGAAAATCCCACTGCTACCCAGCCATCGGTATCAGCACTCAACTCAAATTCAACATCAGCTCCTATTCTACGATAACTTAGGAAGTAGTCACAGGTCTCTGCATTACAGCCTGGTTTGCCGTACCTAAATGGAAATGGAAAAACATGCAAACTTGGCCTTTCAATTTCTTGCTGTAGATATTATGTTTCTACAAGAAACACTAAAAGAATGTACTTTGGTAGAGTGGTGGTAAAGCACAAATCACACTAAACTAAAGTAGTACTGTTAATTGCTTGCAAATATTACCTTTTTAGAATAAGAGCATATTATGTTTAATCGTAATGACAAGCAATTACATACACACAGTGTTACTGTGTTGAAATGCCGAGTCCCTGTTCTGTAAGTTAGCGCTTCAAGAAAACGCAAAGACCATAAATTAATCTAGTCCACAACTCTGATGTCCTTAAATAATCTCATTTACTTAAACAAAAAGTCCTACACTATAGAGTAGGTTCCCAAATAAGAAAAAAATATTCAAATGAATATGGAACATTGATCAAACTCTTGAATGCAATCAGTCAACATTTGCAAATGTAAAGGTACCTGCATTTTTATTAAAGACTGACCTGAAGCATCCCTTCGTTTTTCCACAGTCATCCACTCTGATTTTTGCAAATGGATCCACAGGAGGTGCAGTAGGGAAAGGGTAACCTGTAGAATGAGAATAAAGCATAACCAAAAAGATACAAGGAGAAAAAAGAAGTAACACTGAAGAGAAAGAGTTCCAATAGTGTTTACTTTGACTGGTGACAACTGAGCTGTACTGATGAGGGACTACCTTGTCACAGACACAGGCCCTCTATCAGTAGGTCCAGGATTGAGATACTAAAATAACATAAAGAAATGAAAACATTTCCTCAGGTTTGCAACATTCTTCAGGTGGGGGAGAACAGCGCTGGAGCACAACTTTGCTACAATGAGAGCAGGAAGCCTTCCACTGACCATGTAAGCTTTGGCAGCACGAACATGGAGCAGGGCATTCAGCTAAGGCTTGGGGCTCTCCACTCGGCTGGCTCTTCGTGCATGCTTGGATCCCTCGGAATATCTGAAAGGGAGAGAATTCTGACTTCTCAGCTTTAGGAATGGATACTGAAGGGATACTTTCTCCTTTAAGAAGTACAGAAAACATGCATTGAGTGTGGAAGGGAAGAGTATCAAAACAGGCAATGCCTGCAGCAATGACCTACAATTACTTGTGAGGTAAGGCACAGAGGAGACAGATAAGGAAGGATCTATGACTCCAGGCAATAGCTTATCTGCTCTACTGTAATACACTGAAGACATGACATGAACATCTGCAAACAGACCTTTCCTCTCATAGAATCACAGAATCATTAAGGTTGGAAAGAACTTCTAGGATTATCAAGTCCATCCCCACCATGCCCACTATGTCCCTCAGTGCCACATCTATATATTTCTCAAATACCTCCAAGGACTTCACCACATCCCTGGGCAGCCTGTGCCACTGCTTCTACACTCTTTCTGAGAAGAAATCTTTCCTAATATTCAACCTGAATCTCCCCTGGCGCAACTTGAGGCCATCACTTCTCATCTTTTTACATAGATTTTACAAATAGCCACCTTCAGTTTTGGTTCATCTAACCTGCAAGTGGGAAGGTTCTGTGTTCTTCTCATCATGTCAACAATGCACACCATAGGTTTTACTGTGAAAAATTTTCAATATTAAATATATGTTTTTCTCTGCAGATTGGTTTTGGATTGCAGAGGTTCAATTTCGTTCTATGAACATTGGTATTTTAATGTGATTTTAGTCTGCCAACTTAAAAACAAAGCATTAAGTTGTGAAGCCAGAAAGTGCTCTGAAAGTTGCAGGCTGCAGCATCTCCAAACAAACAGGAGCATGTGCCCTGCCCCCCAGGCACTGGGCTCCACGAGCCCTGATTCACCTTCTAGGTGAATCTGATAGTGCTAAAGGAGAGAGGAAATAGGCCATAACCCGCAAATTACAGCTTCCATTGGCCACACCATGAGCTAGGTAAAGCAGTCAGCTGGTTTAAGCATACAAAGCTAGCAACATTTCACAGCAGTTCATAGTGGAGCATCAGCACGAGACTGACTGTAGTACATCCCACCTTCTCACTGCTTCATTTTTTCCCACTTTATCCAAAATCTGTTTCGAAAAAGAAAAACGCGGCCGAATTTCTTGCCAGTCACGCCATCACACGGCTTTTTGACAATCCGATAAACCCCTCCATCACCCTTCCGTGCCGTCTCCCACACGACCGAGCGGCCGAGCATCGCACGCCGGCCGCCGCTTCCCACTGCCCTCGGCCGGGCCCTGAGCCCGTGCCCCGCCGCCCTTCGCTGCCTATGGGCCCGCAGACCCGAGGCGGGGAGTCCGCCGAGTCCGGTGCGGCGCGCGGCGGCCCGCGCGGCGGTGGCTGCGGGCAGAAGATGGCGGCAGGCGCTGGCCTTCGTCCTGAACGCCGCCGCCGCCGCCGCCGCCGCCCGCCCTGGCTCCGCGCGGCCCCCGCCGCCCACCCGCCCGCCCTCCCGCACGGCCGCCCCGCGGCGCACCCTCCTCGGAGAGGTAGCGCAGGTCGTAGAACTCGCTGGCGAAGGTGCCGTACGAGGAGTCGTGGTGCGGCCGCGCCGCCTCCTCGCCCTGCTCCCCGCCGCCCGCCTCCCGCCGCCCGCCGCCCTCTTCCGCCGGGCTGGCGGCGGAGCCGGCCAGGAGCAGCAGCAGCAGCAGCCGCCGAGCGCCGGCGCTCCGCACCGCCATGGCGGCGGGGTGGGGAGGCGGCGGCGCCGAGCGCGCCCGCCCCGGGCTGCTGCGCCGCCGGCAGCGCGGGGGCGGCGGGGAAGGAGCCGCAGCGGAGAGGAGAGACCGCCCTGGGGTCGGCGGGGGCGCGGGGAGGGAACGTAGGACGGGGTGTGGGACGGCCCCGCGTGGCGGCACCGCAAAAGGTCTCGGCGCCCCTGGAGCGGCGGGGCCGTCCCGCCCGCCTGCTGCACGCCGGGTCCGTGTGGGGTTGGAGGAGTTGTGAGGCGGGACCGAGTTACGTTCATCGCAGGTAAAGCAGCCGCTCGCTGGCAGCCGCTCGTTCGTTCTCGCATGGTGTGCGGCTTCCCCGCGGGTGTGCGTGCTCCCACCTGACGGGGCGGCGGGCTTCGCCAAGCCACCAGAGCCGCGTTGCGCCCAGGTAAGCCCGGGCTGGCCAGCGGGACGGCGCGGCCCGCGTGTGCTTCTGCTGCGTGGTGCCGGCGGGTAGCACTAAGGCAGCGGGCTCGCACACTACTTCAGGGCTTGGTTGTGCCTTCTGGTCAGAACTCCTCGCTTTTTAGTGGGGTTTTGCGTGGTTGCACTTCCTCTACTCTGCCAAACTTCGGGGGGTGATGGTGGGACGGTTGAACGACGTGCTGCAGTTGGCAGTACCCTAACAATTACAGTGACACCTTTCATTTCTGATCGCTGACGACTGCTTGGAGTTACTCTAAGGTGGGGCTGCTTTTGGGGTGAGTCCGTGCCCCTGGGCTGTCAGAGGCACTGACTGCTGCAGTGCTCCCAGCGAGCACCAAGTGCTCACTCCAAACAGAGCAGCATTCACTCAGGGCTAAAAAGTGCAAGAGTAATTTTGATCACATTCAAATTCAATGTGTTCTGAGGCAACCTATGTAAGAAGCTGTGGGAGAGCAGCGCCATGCTCAGATACAAAATAATGAGTCTCTTCTTCCCCTTGCAATGCAGTTTGGCAAACTTTGCAGGGCCAATGGAAAACAAGCAAACAGCAATAGAAAAACCCTTACAAATCAGGCTAATGGGAAAATAAGGCTGTGGCTTATTCTTTCCAGCAATAATCAGCTCTGATGAAGGCCCCCCATCTCCTTTTGGAAATAGCCACACAACTGCCATACTGCCTGTGAATAAGCATTTGCTCAGCACTGGAACAGCTGTCAGCTGTGTGCATTCTCTCCTCACTGGAAGCAGGCTTGAGAGCACTGTGCAATGCTTCACAGCAAAAGTAAACATGTGGGATGTTTATCTGCATTGCATGCACTTACATGAGAGCTATCATTTAAATCTGACAGCTGAGATACTGTCAGTGATCGCACTGGAGCTGTGCTCATTTACAAAGTTGAAGATACTGCTTCTGACCCTATTGTGTTTGCCTCCTTCCTGTTAAATTCTTTAAATTAAAAATTAAAACAACTCTTGACATTTTTTTTTTCTTTTTTTCTTTTTTTTCCTAAAACCTCACCTAAGCATTGTCCCTGTTACCAAAACAGCTTGCTTGTAGAA
The DNA here is from genome assembly GCF_026119805.1 of Tympanuchus pallidicinctus. Taxonomy (NCBI): domain Eukaryota; kingdom Metazoa; phylum Chordata; class Aves; order Galliformes; family Phasianidae; genus Tympanuchus; species Tympanuchus pallidicinctus. The sequence continues at coordinate 13,153,892 of NW_026294769.1, forward strand.
AGGAGTGCCATAGTTCGACTGCTGGAGCACTTATGAGGACCCTCGTTATTTCACAGAGAAGAGTATAGTGGCATTTGCAGCAAACAGGAGAATCCACAGTGCAACTAACAGCAATGCCTGTGTGGCAGCACTTCTGCAGGGAAGATCCCAATGTAATTGAGTAGTTAAGGCTGCCAACCAAAAATTATTAGCAAGAGTCTGTGGCTCTGTGGCGAGGTGGAGTCTGGCAAGTAGTAGCCCAGGTCTGGGGCCCTGTCCTATAAAGAAAGGCTGAGGGAGTTGGGCTTGTTCAGCCTGGAGAAGGCTCTGGGGAGACCTCATTGTGTCCTTCCAGTACTTGAAGGGAACTTATAATCAAGAAGGAGACCAACTTCTTATGTGGTCTGACTGTGAAAGGATAAGGGGGAGTGGCTTTAAACTAAAAGAGGTGAGATGTATGTCAGATGGTATGAAGAAATTCTTTACGCAGTGTAATGGGATGCTGGAACAAGTTGCCAAGAGAAGCAGTAGATACCCTAACTGGAAGCATGCAAGTCTAGGTTGGATGGTGTCCTGGGCACCCTGGTTTGTTGGCTGGCAACCCTGTCCATTGCAGCAGAGTTGGAACTACATGGTCTTTAAGATCCCTTCCAACCTAAGCCATTCTGTGATTCTATGAAACTGGTTTCATGAGCAGTGTTAATTCTTGAATATTCAAACTTTTGATGGGCTGTACTTTGTGGCTTGCACAACTTGGTGACACCTTTCCTGAGTGGGACATACAAATGACACATTATATATGAACTGCATGCTAGAAGGCACTGTGGTCCTTAAGTATGGAGCCACAGACTCATATCCTGAGTTGGAAGGGACACAGAGGGATTGTTAAGTCAAACTCCTGGTTCCAACATGACCACCCAAAATCAAACCCTACATCTGAGAGCACTGTCCAAACACTCCTTAAACTACAGCAGCTTGGGGCCATGACCTCTGCCCTGGGGAGCCTTTTCCAGTGGCAACAGGTCTGGTGATTTCCAGTGCTTCTTAAGCTATTATCTTCTGCTTCAGGGAGATCCAGTAGCCAAAATGCCTCTATGATTTATTCACACTATCCTGGACAATTTCTTTGTTTGCTGGTGCTCAATCTAGCCATCCATTCCCAGAACTGGAGGTCGGGATTTTTCTCACTCATCCCTGGAGGCTAGTCTCTTGATTCTGCATATTGCTCAAAATATACTTTTCCCCTGTTCATTCATGTTCATTCATTTGGGGCTGTTTGGACTAGAAATGAAAGCTTCAGGAATAAGTTACGGCATGAGTGTCCAACCTTTTGCCTTGCCTGGGCCACACTAAAGGGAAAGGAATTGTCTTGGACTGCATATACATAGGTTGCAGTGAAAGTAATGTCTCCTATCTATTTCCATGGCATTGATAACAAATACATACAGCACAATAACATCATTTAATAGAGCACATTCTTAGCTACAAAACACTATTTTTTCAGCATAGTCATCACCATTAACTCTGCATTTTTGCCAGCAGTGAACAAGAGTCTGAATGCTATGGTTGTAAAAATCTGTACTGCCGGAGGTGACCCACTGTCACTGTTACCACTTCTGAAACACCACCCTTTGCCTCTGTTGGTCTCTACAAACATTGAGCAGGCGTCAGTGAATCTCAGTGGGTGCAATTTTTTCCACATAGAGGGATTCAGTGATGACCTTTGCTCCACCTGCACTTCCATGTCAGATGCCATTTTGTTAGACTGCTCCTCTGCTGCCATCTGTCACACAGCAACAACATGTAATGAAATATTGGTGGGAAGGTGCTCTCCATGCAGAGCACTCCATGCTCTGGTTTCAGCTCTGTCAGGTTTAATAGCACACAGATGTTCAGTTGATGCTGAGGGGCCAGGCCAAGCCACTTGGTGGGGCAGAGCTAAACCGCGGTGATGGTGCAAGGCAGGTAGTGGGACACACTGGAAACCATGCCAGGCTGCATGTGACATAGGCCGCAGGTAGGACATGCCTGAGTTATGCATTAGATAACAGATGCAAAAATAAATCTTGTTTCAATCTCCAGTTTTTTTGTTGTTCAGGAGTGACTGTAGCTCTGTACTGAGGGGACTGGGAGGTAAAACCCTCTTGTCGTTTAACAACCTGACATGGGGAGAGGGCTGTGGAAAGGCCAGTAATGCTGGCAGAGTTTGAGTCCACTGAAACCTCTAATGTGTGTCCTCTGTGCTCATTCTTTTGGGATCACTCATCTGAAACAGATTTCCCCTCTGCTTCTGTGGTCAGGCACACGGGATCCTGCACCAGAAGAAGCAACTATTGCTTTCCTTCTTCTATCCATAATCTAATGGATTTTCTCCATTTAATTGTCCTCTTTTAAAAGGCTCAGCTTCCTTACTCAGCTCATGGCAGCTTATTACTGTTTCTGGTGTGCTCCCAAAACCAGAATACGGTCAAGTTTTTACAGCTTCTTCCTCAACATATCTATGCCTCAAGAAAAGCTCCTTAAACTTTAATGCTCCTATTTCCATCAAGTCGTCATGTCAAAAACTCAGTAGGTATCCACCAATGCTAATAAAACAACTCATGAGATAGCAGCATTCTTGCAATAACTCTGCAATAATCTCAACTGGAATTTGTAATCCATATGCTGTTTCCTCAAACCCTTACTACAGACTTGTTCAATGTGGTATATGTATTTGCCCTGCCAGTAAGTTATCTTAGGTTTCCCTTAATTAAACAGTAATACAAATTATAGAAATTAAGCAGTCACCTTGATTGCTTTGAGAAGAACTACCATGCTACAGTTAACAACCCATGACTACAAAACTCTGTAGTTGTGTTAGTGACTTAAATAAGAAAGAAAATATACTAGGAGTATCTTGCAGTCAGAGATTTTTCAAGATTTTTGTTGAAGGAAAAAATGTTGGGTGACAATTAATTAAGAACATCTTCTGTGAGAAAAACAGTGGTCATCTTAGAAAAACAAAGAAACCTAGTGAAGGAAAAGATGTGTGGGATTTCAGAAAGCTGCTAGGCAAGGGATGTATAAGGCTTTTGGAGGCATGGTACTGCTTCACATCTTTTGGAAAAAGACAAGAAAATGCCGACTCTCAGTATGTTACCATCCAAATAAAAACTGCTTTAGATCATTAGATCATCTTTTGCTTAGCACTGGTAAACCTTGCTTTTCCTGCCTACATGGAATTACATATCTGGTCTTGATCCAATGGCCATCATGCCTCTGCAGCCCATACTGCTCACAACAGCACTCTTTCTGTAAAATTAATCTAATGTGGGAAAAAAGCAGTGTCTCTGAGTTCTGTTTTGAACGCATAGCATGCCTCAATCTGAAGACTAAACCCTGCAGTTTTAGACACTAAATCAGCATGAGTTTTGCTTCAGCAAGCACTACGGAGCCTCCCCAAAGCATATGGAAATGGTGCAGGTTTTGTGTGTGTATGCGTGTGCTTATTTACATCAGGCAGTCATTTCTTTTCTCTGAAGTTGTGTTTTTTTTACCTCTCTGGCACTCCATGCCACCCCAGCATGAATGAAGTGCTGGGAGTTAGAGCTGCCCTGGAAGCCAGATCTACCAGATGGTGGCATAATGTGCACCAGGAGGTGCTGGAGCAAAAATAACCCCATTTTTATAAAGTCCTTGCTACAAAAGGCTATTTATAGCATTATTCTAATAAGGAGCCAAAACAGAGCAGCCTTTTATTAGAACTCGCAATAGAGGGTATTGCACTGAGGCCTCCCCATGCAGAAATACATTTACTTATTGTGCAAAAATTGGCCCAGAGAGCTGAAAATTCAGCTTGTATTAGCAAAGAACTCATTTAGGTAGGAATGTTTTAAGGAGTTTAAGCAGTACTGGCAGAATTCAATTAATTCCATGTGTGACAATGTCATTTCATACTAATTAGTTAGGAACTCAGAAATAAGAATTAACAAAAAAAAAAAAAAATCCCCATTTCCTCCTGAGACTCCATCCAGAGAACTGCAGGAAAAGTTTTTTTAAGAAGTTCTGTGTGCTGGAGAACAGTCTTTCCCTGATAGTTCAGAGCCTAAATAAGAGCAATAGTCAAAGAAATAATAATTAACAATAATGATAACACCCTTGTCTTCGAAGTGGGCGTAAGCAGGCAGGAGAAAAGAACTGTTAGTTTGTTTCTCTGCTGTTTTCTGCCTGTGGAAGCTGGAGCAGCTCCAAACAAGGGTAACACGTTCGCATTGCACCCGTTCCAGCAAAAGCCTCAGGAAGGGACATCTGCTTCAGACAACCCAGGGATGTCCTCTCCCAAGGATGCCGGGGCCCGGCCTCGGTAACGTAGGGGGAATCACGGCCTCAACGTGTCCTGCCTGGGGCTTCCCCGAGAAAATGGCCTCCGTCGCCTTTTGAAGGATGCGGGCAGTAGCGGCATCGGGCCGCAGAGGGGCGCCACGGCACCGCAGGTCGAGCGCTGCTCCCCGCTCGGACCCGCCGCTGCTGCTGCTGGGCTGCCCCCTCCTTCAGAGAGGACGGGGACTCTGGCCGAGCCGCCACGAACTCGGGGCCCCCAGGTCTGCAGCAGTACGACAGCTACAGGGTCCCTTCCAGCCTACTTTCCATGCTCGCCCACTGAACGTGTGTAAAGCGTTAGTGGGAGCCATCAGCAACAGAGGGAGCACGACATGCACACAGAGAGATGAGGAACGATTTTAGGGTGGAAAGATTCAGAGCCCTCTGCATATAACTAGTAGGAAAATAAAGGCTTTCTCAGGTAGTAGGGTCAATTGCATAGCACTGACAGGAAATTACATTGTAAATCCTCACTTTTGTCTGAAACAGCACTCTCTGCATGCCATTATTGAAAGGCACATCTGTGCTCATTACCTGTGCTCATATAGAAGTCAGAGAGATGGGTATAGAGTGATTGCTGATTTCAGAGCGACCTGCACCTTTGTTGCTGCTTAAAACAAGGGGAAAATTAGTTACAGCCAAGACATTTGGTATCAAAGAATAGGAGGTGAATGGAGCCTCTCAGTGCAGATTGTGCTGACATTCGTGAGGTGTGTGGGAGACCTGGAACCTTGGATGCAGGAGTGAACCCAGCATAAAGCCATTTACCTCACTGTGATCTGTCCCAAAGGTCTGCTACCAGTAGAGCCTTGAAGAGCATGAAATGTCTTTTTTACATTATTTGCAGACATTTTTAATATTTTACTTGTTATTGGTTTAAACTAGCCAATTGCAGTTATACTTCTCGCAGTGCCAAAGAGGTCAGAATGGGATATTTCCTCAAAGACATCAGAGTACAGGACTATTTTATAAAATACATGAGCCAGTCAGTGTGTGGGCAAACACATCACATTCGAGGGTTGTTAGAAGATAATTTGTGTCCTTTGGAAAGGATCTAGAAGTACCAGTTGCTCCTCTTGCTTCTGCTAACCAAAGAAGGATAAATGGCTTGTATTTTCTTGTTAAGGTCTTTATGCAACACCAGAAATAAATAATAGAATCACAGAGACTTTAAGGCTGGAAATGAGATCATCCAGTCCAACCACCAACCCATCCTATCATGCCTACTAACCACGTGCCTCAGTGCCACACTCACACATTTCTTGAACACCTTCAGGGACAGTGACTCCACCACTTCCCTGGGCAGCTTGTTCCAATGCCTCACTGCACTTTCTGAGAAGAAATCTTTTTTAATACCCAACCTAAACCACCCCCTTGTGCAACTTGAGGTCATTCCCTCTCTTCCTGTCACGGGTACCTGGGAGAAGAGGGCAATCTCATCTCACTACAACCTCCTGTCTGTGGTCGCTGTAGGGATCAGTAATGTCTCCCTGAGCCTTCTCTTCTCTTGACTGAACAATCCCAGTCCCTCAGCCTCTCACCATAAAACTTGTTTTCCAGATTCTTCACAGTGTCCAGGGAAGGGCAGTGACACGCTCCAGGGCCTCAGTGTTTTTCTTGTAGTGAAATAATAAACTTATGTCTTCATGTTTCTATTTTGCAGCTACGTAACATATCCTCAGGTTACTTCAATGTTTTTCTTGCTTACAGGGATAAACCTAATTAAAGAATGGGTATTTAACTGACTTGTCTTCATTTGCCAGCCAACATGTGCACAGAGCAAAGGTTGCCAACAGCCTAAGGTGCACTCTATGCAGAACCCCCTCCCTTATACTTCAAATAAATGACAGCATATGATGAATTCTGAAGCCCTTTCAGTACGTTGCTAACTTGATGCTTTGAGTTTTGTTCTGATGCTGTTGCTATGCTGATTTAAGACAGGAAAATAATCTTTACAGCATTTACTGAAACCAGAGTTCATCAGCGGGAAAGGGAAACAGTGGGAAAAAATCCAGATGTCAATCTGGTACTCAGAGAAAAAAAAATAATTCTTCCGCTCTGCCATTCTGTTTCCCTGCATGTGTGCTTAGCTCTCCCAATGCCCTTGAAAATATTTGCATATGCCAGCACCCCACTAAATGCAGCAGCAGGTGGCAAAAAGGCTTAGGTTTGTTCAGTACTTACTGGTAACAGCAGCATTCTCTTGCCAGCACCCTGCAGCCTCCCTGACCCCAGGTATTGCTGGGACAAAGTCCTTCCACCTATTGCAGGAAGGCGGAAACCTGAAACTAAACAGAAAAAGCAGAGGTGCTGGTGTCTGCTGCTGACGCCATCTGTAGACACTGTAAATCTGCCATCTCAGTTTTCTTCTAGACATCCCCAGGAGAGATGAGTTTGTGCATGCCATTAGTCCTTTCGAGTGCCAGCCACATGCTGAAGAAAAAAAAAAAAAATCCCAAGAGAACAGTGCATGACAGGCTGAGGAGGTGCAATGACAAGTTGTGCAGGCTGCAAGCAACACAGTGTTAGGTAAGGAGCAGACGCCATTATATTCCCTCTAGGATGGAGCAAGAGAGATGTGGCAGTCACACTTGCAAAGCAGCACAGTTGGAAGGGATGCACAAGGATCATCAAGTACAACTCCTGGCTCCACACAGGACAACACAAAAATCAGACCATATGTCCGAGAGCATTATCCAGATGTTTCTTGAACTCCAGCGAGCTCAGTGCCATGGCATGTGTTCTGAGGAACCTGCTCCAGTGCCCAACCACACAGCATGAAAGAAACCTCAAACTTATCAAAACCCTTATTTGTAGGAAAGTACCAATATTGACAGTATTTTCCAGCAAATGTCAAGAAAAGTGTGTCTTTTTAAAATTCTCTTCAGGAAACCAGAGTTTTTGTTTGATCTTAACTTTTTCCTCAAACTTACAGCAAAAGACTGTTGTATACGTACATACAAGTTGCTCTTATCCAAAGAGTTATCACCAGAAAATTGAGTTTTGATACTTCACTTCTCTTTATTCAGAGAATTCTGGCTTTTCATTGCCAGCTTGAAAAGAGATTTCAGAAAACAAGAAACTCCTGCTTCTGAGAAACTTTTTCCTGACAGCCAGGCCATGCTGAAGCTGAGGTTAGCAACAGTCATTCCAGCCACTCCGCCCAGCTACCTGCGCATGTATGGTGACTCAACTTCTAATGACACAGTCACACATTCGTTTTTACACTGAACCTGTCCCCTTTGACAGCTTGCAATAAATGAAAGAGTTGATCGGTGTTTATTTTTATCTTGTCTTTTTTTTTTTTTGTGAGTTCTACTTTTGGGGCTCTACTGTCAAAAGCATATTTAACCATTTTGAAAAACTTGACACACAAAGATCTTCAGAACTATGGCTAAGCAAAGGCCTACTTCTTAATAGAAGATAATTCTACTTTATAGTTCTAATTGTGCTAATGGAGGGACCCAGTAGCATTTTACAGGAGACCTGTGTAGGCTTGGGATGCAGTGTTGATATTTCAGCTTCAGGGACATGAGGGAGCTCTTCCACAGCACTGTGATGTTGTTTTTTTTCCCCCCATACAAACTACCATCCTACTTCATTTTGAAAATAAATACTATTCAAAGGTCGCAAATGAAACATTTAGTGATTCAGCTGGCCACAGGCTCAAGAGACACATGGACAATACAGGCTAAGTCAACGACTGCTGGCTTAACAAGGCACAAGGCAGAATTACAAGACCAAACATTCTCAGTGCTTCCTTGTTCTTTTGTTTGAACAGTTGACCTTCACATCATTTCCCCCCTTTCCTTCACTGTTTGTCCTCTGCCATCAGAGACATGATTTCCTCATGCTTCTCTCCTTCCAGTCTTCCCCATGCTGGGAGGTTTTATAGGAGGCTGGAAGAAGGCCTGAGCAGAGCCTGGTGCTCCTGTAACCCCTTCTTAAATCAAAACTGCTCTTCAGAATTGGCTGAGACTCCCTCACAGGCCCACCCTCTTCTTGTTACTGGGAGTACTGGAGGCAGAAGTTCTTCCCCTCACTGTGCATAGCTTCAACAACCAGCAGCTCACCTGCTGCTTGCTTCTGACCCCAAGTGTGCTGCAGAAGGAAATGAAACTTTAGCTTCATGCCCTTCTGAATAAGAATTCCCATTTATTCATGACAGCTCCTGTTTATGCATCTGCCCCAACAGTTTCCACTGTTGGATGGGAGGGCAATGTTTCAGCCACAGAGGACTGCATCATTCGTAAGCACTGACTGGATTTATTTCTTTCTCTGGCACAAGTGAGCAAGCATGCTGGTTTCCTAGTAGATGCAGGTGCCTGCAGTTCATGCATGCCCAGCTGTGTAACCTTCAGGTGAGCTTCTTGCCATACTTGAAATTGGCAGATGCCTGGAATGTGTTGCAGATGAGTAGAAAGGAAAGAACACGAGTGCACTTGTACACTGGTCTGTACACTGAAGAGGACTCCAGTTGCTCAGAAAACACTTGTGATATCCATCATTAGAAAAAAAATTCTGGCAGGCTTTGTAAGAAACATTTCTATTGATTCGTACCACATCTAAAGTGATTTTCTGTGAACCTACCCATCCCATCTCCCTTTCCCCCATATTACTCCTGCTCCCTGCTAACCGCAGTGGGAATGCCTTGAGCGAAGATCACTACTTATAAGCTATTAGCGTTATTGTAACACAAGGCCCACAGACAAAACCAAAGCTTCATTGTTTCTGGTGCTAGAACCATACAGATGTCATGAGTCCCTATTACAGGGCTGGCACAGAAATGAGACAGCAGATCACAGCAGTCTTTGAAATATTACCCCCCACCTGTTTGTTCAGGGCTCAGCTAAGCCAGCAATGTTCCCCAGAGAGTGGCATTACTAAAACCTCTTGGTGAGCGGACACCACAGGCTAGAAGGGAAGAATAATATTTCAAATAAGTGTACTGGCAGAGTTCAAAGGGATAATAAGCATTTAAATTCAACATGAAAGATATCTTCCTCTTCAGAGCTTTAGGAAGGAAAGTAGCCAGGCAGATAAACTATTTAAAAGCCCCTTTAATCAAGACTATCAACATAGAGATTTGTCTTAATTAAAAACATCCCCATTCAATCACATTAAAGAGAAAGTGATACAAAATGTAATTTATTCTTCTATTTGAATTTTTTAGAAGAACAGCAAAAACATTTCAACTTGCAGAGAACTCCTGCCTCATTAAAAGTTATCTTTGAGAAAAAGATTAATTTAGTCTATTTTGCTGCTCACATTTTCATTTGGAGTGAACTGCGCACTTCTATTTCTACCTTCGTAGAAACACACTCTCTTGGCTTCCCAAATATTTGAATTTCTGACTGTGAGCAATAAGAAGACAGGTAAATATTTATTCTCAGAAATTTCCTGGGGTCTCAAAAGAAGCTGAAGAAGACAATGCACTTCAAAGTGGGGTCCCCAGCAAAAAATGAAGAGGTGCCTAAAGTCTGGATGGACTTGTATTGCAAGGGCAATGCAGACATATAGAGAGAGCAAGAGGAAAACAAACAGGACCAGAGAAGGCCTTGAAGATTGGCAGTACCTGGAAAACTTCACAAATAAGCATGGCATCTACCTGAAAATAAATACTTCTCAGCAGGATAAGCGTTGCTGTTTTGCCATTCACTTAGTTTCAACCAGACTTGCAGACCTGTGTCGTTACAGAGGAAGAGCAGCATATGGGACAGGCGTGAAGCCCGCCTGATCCTCCCACATGGTGCAGTCTGCCAGCTAAGAAACCTAACCCCAGGCAAGGAAAATATCACCATCTGACAGAGTTTTGCCAGCGTGAAGCAGCATTTCTCTCAGACCATGAAGCAGTTCTGTGGGACAGCCATGAAGTTGCCAAGGATAGATGTTGTTGTTACTAGACCTGAAGGGGTTATGGAGTCATTTGCTCATCAAGCTCCTATTTCTTTGCATTTCTCAGAAGTTCTGGTAATTTCTCCTCTGATTCAATCATCCTTGCCCAGTCAATGCTGACTAAACTGACAGATACAGGCACATGTGCTAATACCTTAGATACATCAAGTGCTATCTTTCAGTTATAATACAGCCATGTGCTGACTCAGCAATGTTGCTTTGGCTCTGGGACTTGGTTGGTCACCTTTGGCAAAGTGTCTTTTGTCAGACTGCAGAAATCCAGAAACAGATTTGGAAGTGTCTCATGTTTTTCATTATGTCTTGAGCAGGGCAGTGTCAAGGGTCATCTTGTCTTCTCATAATGGCCAAAGTGGTCAAATATCCCATTACCTCAACAAAGCAGCAGCAGAGTAACCAAGCACTTCTTGATGAAGTGGAATGGTCCCATACAACCACCAATATGCCCAGGTTCTTCCATACTCCCCTCAGTCCCACAGTGCTTTTCTTCAAGCAACAAATATTGCTGTCTTTTGGTAGCCATACTAAATTTGTGCTGATTGAAGGACAGTTGTCCTGGCTGAGCAGCAAAATCTCCAGTGTCAGCCTCTGCTGTATACTGAGGTTGCTGCCTGCTGGAGCTCTTACAAGAGTTAGGCTGCTCCCTGGAGATGTCTGAAAATGATATATATTTATAGTGCTACTGGTACATCTGTGTGCAGAGGAGCATCTGCCTTTTTTTAAAAGGAAGGAACACCTGCATCATTATCGTTACCTATAAAACTGAAAGTAACTTCAAAGCAGCTCAGTCTCCTCATTTTGCCCTTCAGAAATGTCATGACACACTTATTTTCACCAGTCTCTATTTGCCTCATTTCCTAGAAGGGAAATGAGGCTGTGAGCAGAACAGAGCTGTGCGAGCTTATGGCAGCAGTCACCTGGCCTACACGCTCTTGTGAGATGTCGTAAGCTTACTAAGCCCTGAGTGCTGCCTCATTCTGCTTTGTGCATTACAGACAACTTTTCCTTGAACGTTACCCTACTGGAGATGCAGAAAAGGCAGGATGTGCCGGAGCTGCTTGGATGAGTCCTAGGCATTAAATCTATTTCACTCTCACTTGAAACTAAATCTATTCAAGGATTGTTTGATGGCTTTAGTTAATTAGCCAGGTTTCTATGCTGGTTACTCTTAAATTCAATAAGAAAAGATTATTTTCAGTATTGTCTCTTAAGATAAGAAGTGTTACCTGCTTTTCCTGATATAGTCATCTCTTATTAAGTAGACAAGGAGGATTCACTATTGCCTCTTGAAGCTAAAGAAATGTCAGAGGTATGAAAACATTGACATTTTGCTGCAGTTAGATCTCTGAGATCAGCCAGGCAGCTCCCTGAAGGCTAGCTACCAGATTACTCATCTGATTTTATTGCTGTGATATGGCATTTTTGCATACACTTACTGTGAGTCACTCCCTCTGTTGTCAGCCCCTACACCAACTCCCTTGCCCCATCTGACATGGTTATAATGGTCTCTACATGGCCAGCACCAGAAACCTAGAGCTACTTGTAATGTTTGTTTCAGTAATGAAGAACATCCTAAAATCCTTGCTTCCTTTCCAGTGCAAAATGAGATGGTACATATGATCTGCTTCGCAAATGCTAAGTATAACAGGATTAAATCCTTAGGGTGCAGAAGGCTTGGATAACTCAGCTGTGTCCGAATGCCCTAACAAAAGATTTTTACTTTTAAATGACTTCCCTTCCTTCCTCCTCTCCCAATCTCATTTTCATCTTATTACGAATCTCTTCAAGAGTACTGAAAAAAAAAGAAAAGATGAAAATAACTTGCCAGAACACTGTCTGGGCATTCAAGATGCATGCTTTTGGTCACCTACTGTGCCCTTCAGCCTTGTGCCAGTGCCTTTCAGCTTACTGTTGCCTGTATTTTTGATCTTGTCTGACTCTAGATCATGTAACAGCAGACAGCAGTCTTTCCACCATACAAAAGCAGGTTAATCTTTCTTTTGGCTGGGACAAACTGCAGGATGCCTTAGACTTATCTCACCAGTTCCAGCAAACTGAATATCTTTTTGGCAATTGAGAAGAGATTTACTCATTTCCATTTCTTTGCTAAGGGAAGTTACAAGAGATGTGCTGTAAGCAGTACAGCAATATAATTTGACTGACAGTGTCATAACTTTTTCCTAACCCCTTACCTGACAGGGCAGGCAAAGCAGTGCAAAAGAAACGTGAGTAACATTAGGAAACATCTTTCCTGAAGTTGACAGTTTCACATGAATTTTAGGAAAGAAAGCCCATCTCCACCATCACTGCAGTCTTCAGAGTAGTAAAGCTCTGCCCAAGGTATGGCAAGGCATTTTTGCCTTCTCACTGACTCTGTTCTTGGTCTTTCCACTGATTTATATGATGGTTCAGGACATTAAAGTAAATCTTAGAGAAACAACAACAATCTGAATAGTGAACCCTTCATGTCAGTATCCCACATATTTTTCCTTTCTTTCATCCAGCAGTGAACACATTGGTTCAAAGATGAGCATCTCTGAACACTCTGACTACTGTTTGATAAGAGGGATGGAAGAAACCCACACAGTAATAAGAAACCAGAAGCTACTGATCTACTTAAAGATACTGATTCTTCAATCAACTCAGGTTAATAAGATCGGGAGATCTTTTCCAACCAATATCATTACAGCTATGTCATATTAAAATCATACAGAACATTAGAAGAGAAGAACTGGAAAATTCAGTACTTTTTCCCCTCCCCCCCTTTCTTTAAGACCTATAACACAATAGAATGCACAATAATGACAGCAGAGCAGCACAATCCCAGACTACAACAAGTGAGGAACTGCTCAAACATGACAGCAGGGAATACAAAGATAAAGAAGAGACTACTTACCCTTGGAAAGGCCTGACAACAAAGACTTCTAAGGAGACTCCCTCAGTTTCACTGCCAACCCTTAAATGAGGTCTGGGAAGGGGTGGATCCAGGCTCCTCCCTTTCCAGTCACTCAGGTGCATTGCATGCAGCTGAGCTCCCCTAGGTTGGCCCCGCCTTCCTGCCAGGTACTCAATACCCTTTTCAAATTTCCAGTTTTCAACAGTATTGCAAGTCTGTCTGAGAGATATTATCCCCAGGAGCAGATGAGCCTTCTCCATGCATTGTGGAGGATAGTTTCTTAATTCATGGAAGCCAATCTAATTTTCACGAGGGACAGTCTGTTTTCACTTACCGCCCCTGCACTCACGACCTTCTTTCAGCCAACATTTGCATTTTCAGGTCTTGCAAGGTGAATGAACAAAGTAGCTGTTTTGTTACTGCATTCATTTTCTAGAAGATCCATGCCCTTACATGCTTAATTGTACAAAGGCAAAAACCTAGGAGCGGTACAAAGCATGCAGCAGGAGCACTGTGCCACAGAAGGGCAAGGACCAGTCTTTCCAATGGTATCTCTGTCCAAGATCAGAATAAACCATACATAGTGCTGTCCTCTGCAGTGAGACTACTTCCAGCTCTTATGCCTCTGGTTCACTCAGAGAGCTGCCAGTGCCACCCAGCCCCAGTGTGCATTTGGAAGTATTCGAGTAGTTTATTTTAGCAGCTCTTGTGTACACATGTGCACTGCTTCCTTTCAGCCTGCTGCACCCCTTTTTGCCTTGACCACAGCTAGAGTTACGTTGAGTCACAAGTTGTGGCTTATGATTTATTATTATTATTTTTAAAGATTCTAGATTCTTACTAGCTGTGGAGTGGTAGCAAAAGAGGCCATAGATGTTTCTACTTCTGTGTGAGCTATTTTATTTTATGTATATATACATGTATAATTTAGGTGCCAAAGATGCAGATAAGAATCAGTGGTATTTACTAGCATGATAATATGGGAAAGAAATGGACTTTTATTCATGATTTCATGAATGATGATTTTCATGTCTTATCCATCCTTCAAAAGGTTTGAAGTCCAATGCACACAGGAGCATGGAACATTTATAGGTTAAGGTCTTGTGTGTGTTTTCCTAAGCTAAGGAATAGAAGACATTCTCAGGACTTTTTTCTTTCTCCCACTAGAAGCAGTATGCATAAGACAAATGGGATGACAGTTTCTCTTAAGTACATTTCCGTCACTCCCTGATCCCCATAACTCTCCCAACTCTTCTCCTGAACCTGTGCTGAAGGTAGAAGTTGGCTGCCTTTTCTGCCCCGTGCATTTCTGCCTTTGTACTTGCAGACCATGGTAGCTCTGCAAAACAGCAAACTGTAACCCCCCTCAGAAGGGCGGTTGATCAGTTTCACCTTACTGCTTTGCATGAGAATCAGATAGCTCTGCTTCCAGGAGACCTTGATCAATTTGCTTGTTTATCCTGCTTGAGACACAGCCATTGTGCATAAAATTTCAGTGAAGTTTAACAATTCCAGTGAACCATCTCTGTGATTTACAAAACAATACGGTCTAAGAGTAAATGGGCAGAAAGAAAAGGATGTCAATTGATTAAAGAATATAGATATGCCTACGAATAAAGCATTTTCCAGCAAGCTTGGAAAGCCACCGAAGCAAATACATGGAGCTGTTTATTCCTTTGAGGTATTGTTTAGGTTTCTTCCAGGTGTGAACATGTGTGCTGATTCATGTGGGAGTAGTTACTCTGTCCTTCTGGTTCCTAGGGCTTCAGGACTCTTACTAGGTTTTCTCTTCAAATCTTTTTGTACCACACTGATTACAGTACACTGTGCCCTCCCTGGTTAGTGCCAAGCCTTGAATTTTCTTTATCATGATAAGCAAGACCTCTCTCAGCTTTGAATGACAGGGTTTGTTCAGAGCAGAAGCAAGGATTTATTCCTTTCTTTAGCTCGAGAAGTCTGACAAATACAGGGTATAGCCTGACTCCAAGGAAAGGGGCTTGGAGTCTCTCCTTAAGAGCTCTCTCCCTGCCTCTCATGAGCCCAGAAGCTAGGAAAGTTTGTTTTGTAGGACTGCCGTTACTGTGGATTTCAGCCTGTTTTCTGAGTTACCCTATGACAGCTGCAAGCCTGTGCCTTCAGAAGCATCTCAAGCACCTCAACATTAATGCAACCTGCTTACCCTTTCTTTGCTGGTGCTATGTCTGGGCTTTCTGCAGTACAACTCCTAGAAAACAAGAGTTAAATCACTGTGTTGTTTTTTTATATCCCAGTGGTACGTATCCAATAGAAATTCTATCAACCAACAGCAGAGTTTACATTTGCACAATTTCTAGACCAAACGGATTAACTGCTTATAAGTCATGTTGTGTACCAATGCTGGCTGCTTCATTTTAATTCTTGTTGACAGCCCAGTTGCTCCAGATTGGCCAGAAAGTTCTAACTGGGCTGTTCTGAAGCAGATGCAGCATTTGTCCATTGTCTTTCCATGGTAGAAATGCCAATAGGACTTCTTTTTTTGAGAGAGGTCACATTTATTTGGGTTCAGTATCTAACTGATACCTGTACGTTCATTGCTAGTCCTTCTGAAGTGATCCCATTTCCATGTGGATGTTTTAGATGAAATCCCACTATATGAACTTTATTTCTTTTTTTATATGAACTTTATTTTGCTTCCAGCATCCAGCAGGAGATGAGATCCATACATCTTCTGAGCCCTGCAAGCTCAGTCCAACGTGTTTATCCCGACCTAGCCATGAAGGGAAGAAAACAAACCACCTATCTTTCTTACAGAAGGCCATAGCTTCAAGGCTTTGTTATGTATTATTCCTTTCATCAGTGAGAAAGCATGCAGAAAAACAGCAGAGTCTGGCTGATCAAATGCACCTAGTCAGAAATCTCATGATGTGAAGTCCTGGCATCACATGCAGTCGGATGCTGTTTGAATTTCCCCATCTATTTTGGGCAAGGCCTGAGAGACAGTCATGTGGTGCAGCGTTAAGTGCCTTGCTGAACCCAGGCCAAAGCTTAACTGGAAGAAACAGGCAGAACTTGTGAAAGCATGCTAAGAAAAGGGAAAGATCTTTTCCATTCTCTTTTCTGTAAGGCATGGAAATGAGGAACATGTCAACAGTAAATCAGCCAGAGAGGAACATTTGGATTAATGTTTCACAAGTTTGCACATCTGGCCAATTACAAGACGTGATTTACTGCAAGCTCTAACTCTATGTATAGACCTCTGTTAAGTGATTAGGGGGAGAAATCTCCCTCCCCGCCTCCCCCAGATGCTTCACTTCCTGTTTTAATTTCATAATGGACAGTTGCATTTTCTGCTAATAATAATGGGATCTGTTTTTTCTCCCGGCACTTTGCTCACTGCATTTGGTAGATGAGCTGAGAGGGAAGCAGCCTTTAGAAGAAGATGGATGGCATAGCCCTGCATGCAATCTGCTGTGATGGGCATGGCAGCTCCGCAAAGAGCATCTGTCTGCCTTGATGGGAAAGACTTCCTGTTTACTTCTAAGGACAGCAGATTGTTTACAGGAGGATGCTCTTCCATACTAATGGAAGGGCCTGCCATCAGATTGCTGGCAGCTTAGCCCAGCCCTGAGGAACATGGGGCAGTGCTGGCTCTGAGGAGCTGTGAGTGCTGAGCTCTTTCCTCCTTTGAGATTCTTACTTATATCTCAGCCCTGTGAGTTATCTACTGTTCTCCTGGTCCCTTCCCTACTGCTTCCCTTTGGGCCATTGTATGCCACTAAAGGGCATGATTTTGGGGGCTGATATTGTATGAGGTACCCAAAAGGTGTTCTCCATCTTCCCAAGGTGGTGGGATGAGGTCCAAGCCTGGCTGCCTGAGAACGTGGAAAAGCAGTAAGTGCAGACACCCCATGTATGCTCTTATTTACCCCTAAAGATTTGTACAGAATGTGAGAGGGACATTAAGCAGCCGTGTGCTGCATGGGGTGCTAGCGTGAATGAGCGTATCAGCAACTGCTTGAGCCCACATTTACAGGCTGTAGGAGAGACACATGCATAATTCATATACTTTTAATTAAATGGTAGCATCTCACAATATATTGCATTTATTTTAATTACATTTATCCCCTCGCTCTTGTTGACCAACTGAAGCATAACTTTTTTTATCCTTTCAGTTACTATCTGAGCATAAACAACACTAATTGGACTTTAGGACAAGATGTGCCAAAGGAGCTGTGCCAGCTCTCCCCATAAAGATTGCAGTGCCAGAACAGGATGGCCAGGAGCTGCCAGGGGAGACAGGAACTGCCCTGGGATGCTCCAAGGAGAGAAGTCCTACACATTGTAAGGCTCCTCTCAGGCATGAGGAGATTGCCCGAACAAATTCAGTGTTGCAGGAGAGTTTCTTTTGGGATTAAGATATCCATAGAAAGAGGAGCTTGGAGTTTTTGCTGCTGCATTCATATGTAACGCATACAGCTGGGAGACAAGGCTGCTGAGATCTACGAAGACACACTCTTTTTTTTTTTAATTCATTGCTGACCTCACACTGTTTTATGGTAGGATCCTTCAAATGCAGTTAACACAGCAGCTCACCCACATCTTTCAGCATTGAGTAAGCTGAGCTGGACAGGCACAGGGCAGCTTGTATGGGATGTTTCACACTACCAGTGGGAGCACCAGCAGTTTTCTCCATATTGGGAAACCAAAGTTGAGTTGGTGGGGTAGGATGGGAGCTGGATATCTTGCAAGTGGATGAAAGTGCATTGCTGAGAAATACCATTCTGTATGCTGGAAGATGGTTTCCCTCCTTTCAGAAAGATATTTAGCAACTATGGCTTGCTAGGTGCTGCTCTGCAGACCAGATTTTTGTGGGCTTTTTTTTGTTTGTTTGTTTTTTTCTGTTGGTTTGTCTGTTTGTTTTTCATAGCACACACACACAAAGGAAAAAAAAAACAACAATTAATATAGCTTCACTGTGGTTTAATGGTATTTCTCCTGTGAGACCAGGTGGGCAAACCTAGATCTTTGTTACTGATTTTGTTTCCACAACCGTAGTTCAGGTTTGGCAGGTGAGATGTTGTGTTCCTATTAAAAAAGTAAAAGAAGGAGAGTAGCATCCAGCCTGTGCTGCCCTTGTGATTTATTTCACACTATATGTTGCAAGATTAATTCCAGCTGTGTTGCTTTGGGAAAAGAGCACTTACTTTGGAGCACCTGATGGAGATTAATGAGTTGGCAGTTTGGCTTTATGGAGAAATGAGACATTGAATCATAAAATAATTACAGTTGGAAAAGACCACTACAATCATCTAGTCCAACCCTTCCCCATCATGCCCACTAACCTATCTCTCAGTGCACCACTGACATATTTCTTGAACATCTCTGGGGACAGTGACTCCACCACCTCTCTGGGCAGCCTGTTTCGATATCTCACTATTCTTTTATTCTTTCTGAGAAGAAATTGTTTCTAACATCCAATCCCCTGGTGCAGCTTGAAGACATACTCCTATCACCATCACCTGGGAGAAGAGGCTGACTCCCTCCCCCCAGCCATGCTACAATCTCCTTTCATGTTATTGTAGAGAGCAATAACGTCTCCCTGAGCCTCCTTCTCACCAGAGTAAATAATCCCAGTTCCTTCAGCCCCTCTCTGTACTTGTGCTACAGACCCTTCACACCTTCATTTCCTTTCTCCAGACATGCTGCAGGGCCTTAATGTCTTTCACCCCATCCCACATTTATTTTCTGTGGTTTAAAGTTTGACATAGTAGTATGATGTTCCCTCATGGTGAAGTCACTAGAAGTCCCTCATGGTGGCATTCTGGCCGTCACAGTGTCCCAGGCAGCATGGAAGCAGGTCAGATGGAGATGCTGGGGTACCTACAGTCCACTCCAAAAGAAAACCCTTTTCTCTTCCTGCCAAGCCACTTTTGCCCTTGCCAATCCTGGCATATAGAGAGGACCCACCCAGCCTGGCCAGAGCAGGTTAGCACAGAAATCTCATTTTTGTTGTTCTAGAAAACAGCAAGGCAATTTTTTTTTTTTTTAAAAAAAGGATTCTTGAGTTCTTCAAATCATTAGGCTCTGTGATGTTAAGCATCAGTGGGTAAATATCTTCTTTAAACCAAAGAATTTGTGCTGTTCTTCTTGCATGTCCAAAAGATTTTGCTGATGGAAGGCAGAGGGAGAGCAGTGTGGGAGGGTGAGCAGCTCTCCATTGCAAAGCAGGGCAATCAGCGCATGGAGCAGTAGAATCCATGTGGCTTTTACACATCCCTACTGTGAGATGCTGTGCCAGATACTCTGATGGGTGGTCACTGGCACTGTATTTCACATACACTGAAAATATACAATTATACATAACTAATATCAATTGCATATGTAACAGTGCAGTTTTACATGTGCTGTTATATAATAAACTAAAAAGGCAAACATTTCTTTAGGGGCTGCTTAGCTGTCAGGGCACCAGCAGCAGATGGTGTGGGTGGCTTGCTGCTCCCTTTCTCCCTGTTGCTTTCCCCTCCTCTTCCCCTGACCATCACAGCCTTAGAGCCTGGAGCACAGCCACCCCATATGCTGTATGTGCTGCTGACAGTGCACAGGAAAGAGCTGTGATGGTCGGAGCTGCAAAAGGTGTCTGATGCCTCAGCTCTGCAGATCTCATGCCTGGCTTCTTACAAAAAGGGCAAGGCTGCTCTCCTTACCTCCCACCAGGGGATGGGATGCTCCCATTAATCTGCTCTGGGCGGTTGGAGGGCAGTGGCTGATCTACTATGAATTTCCTCATTCCCTGGCATCTCAGGCTGGATATGAGGAAAAGGTTCTTCACTAGAGGCTGGTTGGGCACTGGAGCGTGCTCCACAGGTCATGGCACCAGCCTTGCTGGAGCTTGCTCAAGAGGTGTGTGGACACCACTAGTAGCCATATGGTCTGGTTTTTGGGTGGTGCTGTATGCAGCCAGGAGTTGGACTCAGTGATCCTTATGGGTCCTTTCCAACTCAGGATATTCTGCGATTGTATGATCTCTTCCGTAGGTATGGTGACAGCCAGCCCTGGGGCGGGAGGGTTGCTGTAGGGTTCTTCTTTAGGTTAAATTGAATTTAGGCATGTGGGGATCCCTGTGCTGGCCACCCAACGGCTTCACTGAGGGTGGCAAGAACATGGCTATGGCATCTCACAAGGGCTGGGGCTTGCTTCACCAACCTGCATCTGCACGGGCATCTTCCTGACCCACAATAGGCTTTGTGCAGCATGGGTGGGCTGCCAGATATGGCCTCATCTTCCCTCAAAGTTAATAGCTCCTGTGCAATGTCTCTTTTCTACTCTAGAAAGCACACCCCCTGAGAAAGAGACTTGATCTTAATGACCTCACGTCCACGATCAGTCACTTGATAATAAAACAAGAAATGTTTCAGATTTATATCTCTACAGCCCTCATGCTTCATAGTCCCAGCCAAGTTACACAGGTGTGTTAGGCGGCCTTTCAGTGCACAGCTGCTCATCCCCTGCACCCCAGAACACTATTTTTTTTAGTAAAGACAGATCTTAAGGGGAATTAATTAACTAGATTTTCTGGCTGGATAATCAATTTTCTTGGTATAAATTGAGTGCTGATGGAAGAACATTGATCTTTTGCATTTCCCTGTATAGAGATTAAAAATAGATGAACACCCAGCTGGAGAAATTGTGATGGGATCGTATTCCTTCCCAGTACAGAGTTTTGGCAGCCTCAGAAAATGGGGTGAATATTACTGGGATTTCATTTCATAAATGCATTGGGAAAGTGAATGTGAAAATGTCCTAATTTAGAGATCTCTGAACAAAAGTAGAAATGTTTCATTCTGAAGCACCTTTCCATTAGACTGAAAGGCTGGCAAGACCAAGGACAAAATCTAAGTGAAATGTTTTAATTGTGTTTAAACAAAAACTACTCACAATTATATTTTAGAATACTTTTTAACATATTTATGTATCTATTGCATTTTCCTTCACAGAGCAGCTCAGGAAGTTGGGGTCTCTCAGCCCTGAGTGCAGTGGATGCCTTATCCCCAGCCCTGCATCCCAGCAATGCCTTTTGCTACACTGGGGACCCAGCTCAGACACCAGCAGCATGCCATGGTTCATGTAGCTCTGCCTTGGTCTGACCAAGGTTCCATTGCTGTGAAGTTCAGCAGTGTGCCCTACTGAGGGCCCACAGATAACCAGCACATACAACTTGACCACGTGTTTCCCTTATGTATGTGTTCATGGAAGGTTATATACATGTTTAGGAGGTCCCATGCCTCCTGAATCACTGATCTGACTACAAATTGCTCAGACTCCGTGATTTATTTTTCATCTCATTTATTGCAGGCATGAATACAGGAACAGGTAAACAGCTGAGCCGTAAAAGTTTCTCTCCAGGCATGTTTTCAACAAAATGCCATCACACACTGTCTGGTGATACATGCTGCTACCCAGATGGAACAAAACGGGGTGAGCAATCTTTCCTTAAAGCTGCTGCCCACCAGCCTAGGCTGCAGCTGCCAGAGAAGCTTTCTCCTCCCCTCACTCCCTCTCTTCCTTCTCCTTCCCATGGGTTCTTTTACGGCACTTAACTTTACAAAACACAGTTGTGAGGCTGATCTTACATGCAATTACAGATCAGCACCAGTATATTTATTGCAAACTCCTTAAACATCAGGACATCAAAATTAAAAAAAAAAAGAAATAAAGAAAAGAAAATAGAAGAAAAGAAGGAAACAATATTCCATTGCATAATTACGAGTAGGTTTTTGTAGCCAATGAACCAGAAATGTATTCAGAAGAATAAACAGAAAAAAGAAAAGAAAAACAAATGATATTCATAAACAGTTCAAACAAAACACGGTGCTGCCTCCAATGAAACATTTCCCTGCATTGCCAGCTCTGTTTCATGAGCACATAGGGTCCTGTATCAAGAGAGATGTGAAGCCACGAGCTAAAGCTTCCCAGGAGTTAATTTTCAAACACTGCATTTCCAGGAGAGCTGAGTACATTTGAATGTAAGAGGTCTGCACACAGTGTGGGATCCGATTGAGACCGGGGATCTTGAAAACCCCATTATCCCCTTTTAAACAAAATAGTGAAAACACTTGAACCACACAAAAACGAGCCACAATTGGTTGGCTTGTTGGCTTCCATAAGAGATTGCAATATGAGAAAATATTTAACTCCTTGCATAGCTGCTGAATTGGCCACTAAATTTTGCTTGAATCACTGAAGCATGACAACCTTGCATTCTGCCAATTG
Organism: Tympanuchus pallidicinctus; assembly: GCF_026119805.1. NCBI lineage: Eukaryota > Metazoa > Chordata > Aves > Galliformes > Phasianidae > Tympanuchus > Tympanuchus pallidicinctus. The sequence goes on from NW_026294769.1 coordinate 13,176,288, forward strand.
GCAACTCCACACTTGAAAGCAGAGCTCTGCCTGCCAGGTCAGGGCGCCCTGTTGGGCTCTGCTGAAAGCCGGGAGCCCCAGAGGCTTTGCCAGTGTGTCCATACAGGAAGCGTCCCCAGCTGTCCTGGTCTCATAACACCAGCTGATGCCTCTCAGCTCCAGCCAGTGGCGGCTGTCCCAGCTCTTTGCTCCCCCCCCCCCCGTGAGGGAAGAAAGCTGTTCTGACAACAGGGCGTTCGGTGGCATATTTACATCTAATGAGCTAGTTCTTGCTTACAGAGCTATGCTGGTCACAAATCGAATCTCAAAGGACCCCTGGATGGTGTAGCCTTGTTGGCAAGGGCTTGCAATGTAGGCCTAACCAGAAGGACAGAGGGCAGGATTCATCTCACTTAACTATAAGCAATTTAAAAGTAGACACTGAAGTCAGAGGCACCTCTGGAAGGCAGTCCCTTGGATCTCTCTGCAGGTGAGAGCTGGACATATAGCATTAGGTGAGATGAACTCTGTCCCTGGAAGGCTGGAGGGCAGGTTTCCTTCCAGCCACCCCGTTCTGTCACTAGCTCTGGAGACCATGCTTCAGAAGGCTGCTGTTTAAATGTGTTATCTTTACATGTGTCAATGTACATGATAATGATAGCCTGTGCTGGGCTTCATGCTGCCACAACTACATATGCAAGCTCATTAAAGCTAGCTCAGATACTTCTGCACTATTTTATAGACATTCCTTTGGGCAGAGTATCCTTTCACACCTGTAAAGTTAAAGCCTAGGGGCAAACCTAGACTATATGCCCCCAGCATATGTTCATGTTGACATTGTCTTGTTTGCTGTAGTTTGGATCGCAGGTGTCCTAAAGTTATGATTTCCAACTGGAGGCGAGGCAGGAGTGTTTGATATTCAAAGGATGTAGAAACTGAAATGCTTAGGCGTGGCTGAAGAAAATACATAATAAGAAAGAACAACATGATGGCATTATGCAGCTAAAAGTTTAGTTCAGTATCAGTCTAATGCGTTAAATAAAGCTCCATTAGACTGCAGAACAGGAAACAGTGGCAGCCAGTAGATAAGACACTAAAACAAGACAAGGCAACGTATGTGGGGGTTTTTGGGAAATGCCCCACTGGAACTGAGTGACCACATGAGCCTTTCCCTCTCCATTTGGGGGGACAGAGGAGATCAGCTAGGCCAGAGCAGCCCCAGCTGTGGGGACATGGACCACTGCAAAGTCACCTTGGTTCACATTTTTTGCTTTCCGGTTCTGAATAATTTAGCGTAAGAATTTTTAGACAACAGAAGTAAAAGGCTGCACTTAAAAAAATAAACTAATAGCTTGTTGATGAGCAAGAAAATCAGAAGGGCTGGTCTGAGTCAGGCATTCCATTTTACTAAAGGCTTTTGTGTATGTGACCAGACTGCCCTAATGCAGGGAACTGGATGTTTACCCCCAGACCTGAAGGCACATTGCAGGGTTCTCAATGTCCATTCCAAGGCAATCAGTACAACCAAAGCGTGCACTCAAATTTGATTTCCTTTGTTTTTCTCTCAGTGACGACTTTGTGAAACAGCCACCAGATCACATGGAAGTGGGCACTGCCTAACTGCAGGTAGCAGACCAGGTCCAGATAGGGCCAGTGCTGTGCCATTTGCAAACCTACTTTACTTTCCTGAAACAGGATCTCTAATTAGAGTTTTTGTTTATTTGTTCTTTCCAGTGCTCAGTTCTGTTTGGATGTGGACAAAGGTGCTGCTGCTCCTCCCTCCATCGGGAACTTTAGAGAAGTGGTGAACAAGGAGAAATGGGAGACAGAAGATGCAGACTTTGATGTGTGTTGCATGTTCCCTTCCTTTCTGATCTCTTCACAGCAATTTAATGTTCCTAATTCATTTTTAATAACCTCAGACTGATGGAGAAGTACATGAAAACATTCGCCTTGGCACCATAACCAGAAGACAGACAGCATACAGGTTGTGTCTGATTACCCAGCAATGTCATCGGAGTGCTCTGAAATCTGCAGTCCAGGTGTGTTTCTATGACTCCTTGTGCCCATTCCTGATGTTGAGCTATATCATTGCATTTTGCATTGCAGATTTCTACCTCACAGTTGTACTGTTTATTTGTCCCCATTTCACCGGTAACCGGAAAGGTTTGGGGTGCTGGATTTTAACTGGGAAGCCTCATGCTAATTTCGTGTCCCAGTAAATCTAAGATAGACAAGTCATTTTATACCTCTAACATTGCAATCCACAGTCATGTGATGCTCTCAAGATTTCTCCTCTCGAAGAGAAGGCAGAAGAGCACAAGCTAACTGAAGGAAACTCAGTCTCACAGCAATCACTTCCCAGCCTCCACACAAACAAACGGGTTAAGCTGAGATAAAGCCATCGTAATCAGTATCAAATTAAGGACAATCTTTTATCTTAGTACAAACCAGAGAACACAGAGTACAGAGTAACAGAAAAATATACATCTTCAGCCATACAAAACACACAAAAGCTTTCCTGTTGGAATAGTATCTCGTAGCTGACAGTCAGTTGTTAGTAGCTTTGTAGGCAACCCTGCACTGCTGGACAGGGGGAAATGGAGAACTGCTCTTTAAAATTTAGGAAACTGTTGGTCATATTACCTGTATACCACAACACACTCCTTGAAGCTGCGGTCCTGCTAATGAGAACACCCACCCAACCCTGTTCCACAAACTATTTGTATTATTTTTAATGTGATCGATAAATCAATGCAGCAGGAAGGTGAATCAGAGAGGGGAAGCACCCTGGCTGTGCTAGCTGTACTCGTGCTGCCCAAGCTTTGTAGCTGGAGCCATCTATGTGTGGGCAAGCCTGAGTGCCCAGCAACATGGGGAAGCTAGAACTTCCCACCAAGTTACAAAAAGTCAGTATCAAGCTAGAGAGTCAGTATCAAATTGCTTTAAACAACTGGTGTTTTTTTCTTAATCATTAATGGAAATAAAGTAAGATTTAGTTTCAGGTTGAGGTTGAGAAGGCAGACTATGGGGAGTGTTGGGTGCGTACACCTGTGTGGAGAGGTGTCCTCCCCCTGCAGCTATTTGTATCTCTGAGTAAAGGTTAAGGTTAGGAATTTAGTAAGACAGCCACTCGTTTTTCTGTGGAGACTAACAGTCCTGGGGTTAGGAAGTAATAATCATTCTTCTGCTTTAAAAACGGTTCTTTAACAAATAGCAGTAGCTCATTGCAATTTTCAGTTGTACAAAATGACATATTTTCTATGTTACTATCAAAATATTCTGCATAACATTAATTTCTGTGCACTTATTAACATATGTACAGAACAGTGTTTCCCAATAGAGATCAGTTTGCTCCTTGCTGATCCTTTTTACCCTAGATTTACCAAAACCAAACCTGAAATTAACTGTGTTAATAGTATAAAATCTCAGGAGAGAGAAAGGATTGAAGGTTTATTTCCCAGCAGCAAACGAATAAAGGAACTCCTTCAAGTTAAAGTCTAGCCAAGACTGAATTTTAACCAACCGTGGTGAATCCAGGCGAGTCAGGAATATCACACGTTTTCCCGATGCATTATGTTGAGTACACAGAAGCAGAGGAATGTAAACAGACAGAAGGCACATGAAAGGCCCCAATCCATTCTCCATCAGACGGAAGCGAGAATTTCATAATTCTGTCATCAAGAGTCTTTTCATCATTTTCTCTCTCTCAAGTTCACGCCTCAGAGTCTCAGCGCTGTGTAATTAATGCACAAACAGCCAATTATGGGAAACACAATAAGTCTCAGATTTCAATTTAAAATAATTAACATTTTTGAAATACCAAAAGAGGGGGAAAAAGGTCAGACTCAATTCAGTGAAAAGGCTGATAACTGATGGCTGATTCAAAAGCTTGATATTTCTGAAGAGCAAACAGAAGCAAGTAGAAAGACACAGAAAAACCCACATGGTTAAACTGTTTATGTTTTAACCTCACTCCTGCTAAAGGCTACCGATTTCAAAGGGAGCTGGATGAGGACTCAAAAAATAAAGCAAAACAGCTACAGTAAATGCCAGCTCTCAAAAGAACGGTGTTACAGCCCTCTGCTCCTCAGCAATGTGTGAGTTGGATAGACATCCACCTACACTGAATTTACTTCACATGCACAGGTCAGGGTAGGGGAAGCAGAGCTTGGATGTCCTTGCTCACACACCAAATCTCTCACTGGGAGTGCCCTGAGCTGCTGGTCCCATTTCTAATAAATAGCAAAAATTGGGAAGAAAAGCAACAGTTTACTGTGTTGTTCTGAGGATTCGGTGGCTAATGCTTGGAAAGCATTATGGAGACATTTTGCCAGTTTTTGTCCATTATGGACAATTATACAATTATAGAATGTCTTAGGTTGAAAAGTACCTTAGGATCACCCATTTCCAACCCCATGCCATGGGCAGGGCTGCCCTTACCAGCTCAGGCTGCCCAGGGCCCCATGCAACCTGGCCTTGAGTAGCTCCCAGAATGGGATCCCCACAGCTTCTCGAGGCACACTGTGCCAGTGCTTCACTGTCCTCTGAGTAAAGAATTTCCTCCTAATGTCTAACCTAAATCTCCCCTCTTTTAGTTTAGCACTACAGCTTCACAATTACACTTTCACTGTAACAACACATTTTAAGGTGAGTTAGAAGTGTTGACCAAGTGTGCAGGTGCAATTAAACCAGTATCTGCAAAAATACTAAACAAATGATAGTGGGAATTGACTGGAAATCCAAAATTGAAGCATCTAACGTATCATAATGCCAAGGAAATATTTTTCTATTCGACATAAGCTTCAGACCTTTTGTGTTCCAAAAGTACTGAGTATATCCACTCCTACATTTGTATTCAGTAAATCATCAGATTGGGAAATTCAGCTTTGATTAAAGTGTGAAATAAGAAGCCAATGTGCAAAACTGATAGGACGGAGGAATAGAAACTGAATGCAGTGGAAAGATGGAATGGCTTGTTTTTCTGAGAAACTGTAAGAAACATCACTGTAGGCTGACATTACAGGAAAAAAAAACAACAAACCGAAACAAAAAAACCCCAAGAGAACAAAGTAAGAAAACAAGAAAACCGGTGTCTGTTTTTTATTTAGAAGGGCAGATATTTCTTAATTTCAGCTTCCCCCCCATGGACATTTAATATCAAAAAACAAATTGGAATATAGCAATTATTAAAGGAAAACCGTAGTTCAGGGAAAATGACTTGTCTGAGGAAAATCTGCACAACCTTTTCTCTCCAGGCCATTGACTATATAAATGGTACACTGCTGGCTGCAGCAGTTAATTAAGTTCTTGTGGTTTTGTTTTGTTTTTTTGTTTCTCTTGCCTCAGAGATGTGAGGTCTAGTTACTTCCCTACAAAACCCACCTCTTCTGAGTATCGAGAAGCAACTGAAAATCTTTTGGTATCGGGGGTAAAAAGGCACTTTAGAAAGAAGGTGAACTTTCCCCACTGCAGTTAAGACAGAAAAAGAGATATCTCACCAATTCCCTTATGCACAGAGTGTGAAAGAGCTGCACAGTACCTGTCCGCCAGCGATATCGGTTTATGTGACATGTATATTGTCTGCACTGTTGGAGTCGGCACAGGCTCTGCCAGGGATCTCAGAACAGGAGATTTCGGTACCGGCGAAAGCTTGGGAGATGACTGCACCGCACAGCACTGCAATTTGCTGTCTGTGAACTCTGCCTACAAAAGATGCACACAGACAGGGAAAGAAAAGAGTGTAGATTAGCTTCTACTGCTCTTGCTCACTTCAGTCCTGTTCATTGCCAAACCCTCAATACCAGCAGCTAATAAAGAGAAGGAGAGGCTGCAGCTTGCAGTGCACGAAGCTGCACGAAGCTGCGTGTTCGTGGAGCGGCCAACTCTGCTGTCAGCATTCACAACTTACTGTCAGGGACTCTTTCTTGTGCCAAATCACAGTGGGTAGCACTAAGCTGTATGTGTGATCTGGGAAGATCATGGAGCAGCTGCAGGCTGCCAGTACCTTGGGACCTTTGGGGTGCACTCCTGCTGGATTTCTATCATGGCAACTTCTGTTCAGACTTTGCAGCAGGGAGGAAGAAAAGTCACCATCATAAGGGAGCATATGATATTTATCCAGCTATGTAAATAGCAAATTTCCTTTCTTAATTTTTTTCCTCAAAATCTGCAAGCCACATGGCATTAATGCTTAAAAAAAAAAAAAACAAAAAACAAAAAAAAACAGAAATTCAACCAGTGGTACAATTATTTGGGCCTAGGAAAGCATAGCTGTATTAGGTTCATTTTCTTTCTGTCCTTCTTAGCATGTCCTTGCTCGTGTTTCAACTAAAAGCATGTGATGTGCTCCAAGAGAAGCTCTGAAGCAACGGGAATTCCATCAATTCCATGAAATTAAGAAAATGGAAAGAGTAAAAGCAACTAAAGAAAGTCTCCTTCCTTAATCCCAGTCAATCTTATGTGTAAATACTAGCTAATATATCCTGTTCAGACTCCTCCCTCACTCATCTTTTAGAGCTCAGCCTGACAGGCTACAGGGACATCACTTTGGTATTCCATCCTCTAAGCGATGAGTATGAGCAGCAGCACTACCTGTGAAGCTGATGTAAGTTCTCCCAGCCCTACTGAAACAGCAGTGCTATGGCAAATTACACATGCTAAAGATTTGTCCTGAGTCCTAAAGTGTGTTTGCTTGGGATAATGGTTTTACTGTACATATCCCATGCATCTTTTTATATATGTATGCATTTACATATATACATATGTTTGAAAAAAATATTTTGCTGGTCTAAACAGATACAATTCCATTAACTTAAGTCTGTGTGACTTCTACCCACTGGCAGTACGGCCATTAAGCCTACTTGAAATTTCTGAAATTTAGAGGGGTTCCTGGCATGAACCTTCTTTTTAAAGATTATAGGAAACAAAATTCTGTGCTTTTTTTCCTCAACATCATTGCAGATACACCACAAAAGTAGAAGCCATGACCTCAATAACATTTCAATGTTCTGTTCCAAGCAAAATAAATGAATAAATAAGAAAAAGTGAAGGGGAAGCAGGGAAAAGGAAAACAAAACAAGGAACTGGAGTCAGAAATGCTGGTAGCCATCAGGGACTATGTCTGGAGGATACTTGAGTGATATCCAGCTGCAGGACTAACTCTACCTTTCAAATACTTTGCTGGGGAAAAGCAGCATTTAGATCCAGTCCTATGATCAGGTTTATTGTGAAAGAAAAGCCTCTTTCTTTAAATCAGTAAGTGCAGCCAGTCAGTGCATATGGCCCAGCAGTGAGTTACACTACTCTGATTCTGTGCTGGATATAGATTGCTGCTAGCAGTAAAAGCTATGGTTGAAGTCTGAAATGCTTGATTCTGTCGATGTAATTTGACAAAACAGAAGTTGCTGCGGTTTACTACTAGAGGCAGGGAACGTTGCTTACAAACCAGAACCACTCCTCATACTGGAAAGAATGGGAAGGGTTATAATCAGAGTTCCACATCCCATATTGCATTATATTAAGTGCTCAAAAATCTTTTAAAATTCTCTGAATTACCTGTAGATTATTTTGTCACACTTTTTACATAATGTTCTACCTTTAAAGTAGGGCTTGGATTGGGCTTCTTTTCGAGTTGTCTAATGATTGTTCATACTCACACACAGTTTACCAAAAGCTCTAAATCCCACCATCTCTGAAAGTTTAGTAAGAATTAAGTCTAATATTTGACTCGGGTTATTAAGTAAACGCAGGAGTTTAAACAAGGATACCACTGTAGTCATCAACATGCTAACTATAATTCTTCCTCAAAATTCAGATGCAAATTCGGTGAAAATCCGGCTTCTTTTTGTGATGGCACAGCAGGCAGTTTCAGGCAGCAGGCCATGCAGTCGCTAGAGAGAGGACTAAGTCATCTATCCCACACCCTTGGAAAGATGCGGTTGAGCTTCGCAGCTTGTGCTGCCCTCAGCAGCTCTGAGCGGAGCAGTGTTTGGGGACTGGCTGCATTAGCAGTGAGCTTCATCAGTTGACTCTTAGTCCTCTGTCCAGTATGCACCAATATCTGAATGCAGGCACGTTCATTATTTGCATAATGGGAATATTTAACAGATTTGCACTCTAAAGTCTGCTTGGAGTTTATCTTTTTTTGAGGACTGTTTAACGCATATGTTTCTAATACTGTTAAATTATTCCTTGGAATTGTGTTAAATACACAACTTTTCAGTTGCACATTCTACTTACAGAAAACTGTGGTACTGTTGTAAAAGGATCGAAAAAAGGATTAGATGTATCAGCAGGGAATGTCTTTATCTTTAAAAAAGATAAAGAAAAAGATGTTACTTTCAGAGCATAAAAATGGAAAAGAAAAAAAAAAAGCAGCAAAGCATTGCAACTACAGTGACACATCCAACAAATCAGAGCAGTTCAGCAGCGCTTGGACCAGACCAGAAAAGACCCCTCCAGAAATGCATACAGAAACCTGATGAGGAACAGTCAAAGCATAAATATGAAAACCTGAGAGACACAAATTTGTTATGCACACGAAGTACCTTTCAATCCTGTAAACAGTCATCAGATCATTACCTGCTTCCTTCAGTGAGCACCACATTGTAAAATATGCAATATAAAGTACAGGAAACTTTTTTTTTTTTTTTTTTTTCTTTTTCTTTTTTTTTTTTTTTTTCCATTGCAGAAACTTCATCTGAAGAACTTTATTTATGCCATACATATTTCGGACCTCCAAATTTTCTGTTACACAGTTGCTGCCCAAGACAAACAATCACTGAGATGGGATCGAAAGACAACTCTCTGTAAAACAAGCCCTGTGGACAGTGGTTTGCTTCAGGCATTTGCTGGGACCTGGCTGCCTGCATCCAGCTGTGGGCTGCCAATCAGGGATGAGTTTTGGGGGTTTTCATCACAGGACTTGGGGTCACAGTCAGAGATGAGCATGCCCCTGGTCCCCTGGGCAGAGAGGGCTAAGAATGACCAGGGCTCAGCCCCAAGCATACTGTTACTTGCCCCACGGCCTGCTGGAAGTCACTTCTGCCCTTAGAACTACTTCAAATGTTAATGGAAATTAAGGAAACATTCAGAGTGGAAGCAACTTCTGCCCTGCTCCACTGCACGTGGTGTTTCTCATGATTTTCCTCTGGAGTGCAGACATTTCTCATTCATTCAACAGGAAGATAAAATATCAGATGCTTTGAATGGCACTTCACGCTTTCCATTTTAGAAAAAAAACCCACATTTTTTCAGTGTACAGGTGTGTTTTTCACTTTATTATAGAAAACGCTCTGCATTTGGTGTGCATGTTTTCAAGCATAATTCACTACCTCCAGCTACAGAACTGCTGTTGGATAATCAAGACAGCTAGCCTGAGGACCCTAAGCCCTTGTAAGCCAAAGAAAAACCTGAAATTATGACATCAAATATAATTAAGTGTATAGTGTTTATTTTGCAAATAAAATAACAGAAACATATTTGGCTTATAAGGATGCCCAGGGAAATTAACAGCCATCTGTAGGGCTGCTTCTGCAAATACATGGAATTAGTCTGGCCTTAATTGTCAGGCTTCATACACACACGGATTATAGACGGCAAAGATACATGCCCTTTTTAACAGAACAGAGGTGGCTATAATCACAGAGGTGCAAGTGAACAAACAACTGTGCAAAGGAAAAATGTTTTAAATTACAATTTCCTGTGCAAATACATTCAAGAAAATCTCACTTTTTTAAATGGATGTATGTATAATCTTGTCTTAGTAAAGTGTATGTTGCTGGTTGAACCTACTCTTGGCATTGACACAACAGTCCTTGCAGGTACAAACAGTACAGGACAAAGCACAGGCATGCTCCGCTACAGATACAGTCTTTTATCCAAGGGCAGAGCAGCACAGGGATGGACAATTGATTGCTCATAGATAGGCAGGTTGAGTCTGATGTGCTACAGGCAACATCTTTCTCATTTTGCAGGTTGGGCTCATTAAGGAAATGAAGAGCAGTTACGGAATATAGAAAAGAAAAATGACACAGAACAATTTTCAGGAGCCCACTGAGGTTTGGGAGCAGAGGTGTACAGGGAAAGCCAGCCCTGGCAGCACGCCGGGGCATGTAGCGGTGCAGAGATCCTTCTTGTAAAATCAGTGCTGTGAACTGTGCCTATGGCAGAGGCCAGCAAAAACCAGATAATCTGGCTTAGTTATCAGCAGGAATTCCTCTCTAAAGGAGCTGTGCTTATTTAATCTCAGGAATAAAACAATCCTGACAAATGAAAGGCTCTGTAGGTTCCAAACCCACCAATTTCCGGCATTTTAATGAAGCTGAAAACAGAAATTAAGGGACAGAGGGAAAAAAATAAAGCATAAATGTGTTCAATTTAAGAGTGAGAAAGAGAAGCCATCCTGCTCAGCTTTTAGGATTTAGTCTTTCTTTTTTCATCTTGTTTCTTTCTGCTGCTCAGATGGCACAGTTTGAGCAATTTGTTAGTTTGCCTGCCCTCAGCTTTGATAAGAGCACTGTTGCTGCCTGCTCAGTGCTGTGAGAGGCCCTTATCTATTCATAATTTGAGAAGGAAATGGGTATCACATCCTAATCCACCCAAGTGCAGAAAAATTCATTATACTCAAGAATGCTTGAACCTGGAGAGGAATAACCACATGCATCAGTACAGGTTAGGGGCTGACCTGGTGGAAAGAAGCACTGCGGAGAAGAACATGGGTGTCCTGGTGGATAACAGATTGGCCATGAGCCAGAAACATGCCCTGGTGGCCGAGAAGGCCAATGGGATCCTGGGGTGCATTAAAAAGCGTGTGGCCAGCAGGTCGAGAGAGGCGATCCTCCCCTCTTACTCTGCTCTGGTGAAACACATTTAGACTACTGTGTCCAGTTCTGGGCTCCCTGGATCAAAAAAGACAGATCTCTTAGAAGGAGTCCAGCAAAGGGCCACAAAGATGATTAAGGGCCTGGACCGCCTCCCATGTGAGGAAAGGCTGGGTCTGTTCAGCCTGGAGAAAAGAAGACTGATGTCTATAAGTACCTAAAGGGAGGTGGGAGGCAAATGCATGAGGCCAGGCTCTTCTTGGTGGTGTGTAGCAATAGGAGAAGGAGTAATGGCCTAAAACTTGAACATAGGAAGTTCTGTAATAACATGCAGAAGAACTTCTTTACAATAAGGGTGACAGAGCACTGGAAAAGGTTGCCCAGAGAGATTGTGGAGTCTCCTATGTGGATATTATATTCTAGATCCATCTGGACACCTTCCTTTGTGACCTACAGCAGGGAACCTGCTTTAGCAGGGGTGTTGGACTAAATGATCTCTTCAGGTCCCTTCCAACCTCTGCAATTCTGTAAAATGGGGAGGAAGTAAGGAAAAGCATCAGTTAGGCATCTGGCTTACATAAAACTGCATTTGGAAATCTGAAAGGCCATTTTACTCAAGAATACACATTAGCCTTCTTGTGCATGTCCACTATGCCCACCAGTGGGCTGAGGACAGCAGCTGCACCAGCCCCTGAGAGGGGGAAGAAAACCCTGCCTGCTCCTGCCTCACCATTCCAGGAGAGCGGTGTTGATGTCAGTCACTTCCTGAGCCCTGCCTTGGGGATGGATTTATTGTGTAGTGTCAAAACTCCAAGTAGCTCAGAAAACAGAACTGCTCCCTGACTAGAACCAGAGGCCAAGACCTAAATGTCACCACCTGGGGACTGAGAAGGGAAGAGGAGCACAGCCACCTCCACAATCTATGGCAGATCTGCTGTTCTTCCAATCCTGGAGACCTTCAGGAGCTTCCAGGCTTCATCTGGGATTGCAAATGCAAAGGGACGAGGGAGAAGGAAGGACCACCTGGTATACAGAGGCTGCAGAAACATCATGAGCAACAAGAGGACAGAGCTGCGTTCTTGCATAGATAGACTTTCAAGTGTAGAACAAGATCTTAACCACACCTGTTCTCCCCACAGGAGTGAAAACCGTCTTACAGACAAAGTCACAACCACAAAACAATTTTAAAATAAGGCCCTGGAGGTACCTGTCATGTCACAGGGGCATGGCGTAGAAAGGGAGTGAAGGCTCTGCATGCCCCAGCAGCCCTGGACATGCTGAGGGCTCATTTCACAGCCTTGCATGCCTTGCTTGAATGCTCAGGGTGTACCACCATAGCAGAACTGCATCGGACAAGTAGCTCCTTGTCTCGAATGTTTAGCTTGGCAGGTTGAGAATTTACTAAGCTTAAAAGAACACTTGGCTCTTAAAAAAAACAAAACAAAACAAAACAAAAAACCAAAAACCTGTGAAAATTATCTACAGATAATTTGCTGCTAGTACTCAAAGATTCTTGTTACACTATTAGCTGTCCATTGGGCTGACATATTTCGGAGATATCTGTCACAACTAGAAAGAATTAACAGCATTAATTTTCCTTGAAATTTGTACTGCACATTAGAATGAAGGAGGTTGGAGGAAGAAAACGGACAACACGATGAGAACATTTTCCTTCTCTGAGCATTTGTGCAAAACGTTCCTCTGGACAGTTTAAAATCTCAGTAAAAACACTTGTACTTTCCTGATACACCTTTTAAATGGGTTAGAAGGAAAAGAAAATGAATGTCCTCATAAAAGCAAACAGAAGTGCAGAGAGACAAAGTGAGAATTCCCACCTGAAATGAAAACTGCAGGAGACTGGTGGAAAGTGAGTCAGTAGTTGGAATGTGTTAAATGATATAAAATTAGCTATTTTGGGTATTTCTATCAGAGGGGAATATTAAGAATGTCTTTGCTACTACAAAAAAGAAAAATGGTTTCCATGCTTTAGGGAACAGTGTGCTTAATTTGGATATCTTCTCCTACATTTAGAGTACCCAGGATACCCACTGCCCTGCCACAAGACATTCTACCAGGGTCCGATACCATGTTGTGCTGTTGACGTGCAGCCACTGTTCTTCACTCCCCTTGGCTTTATGCCCATCCCATGCACCTTGACCAGAGGCCTTACAACGCACTGGAGAGGCTATGTGCTGTCAAGAGATGTGCACTGTGGCTTTGTACACTGGCCAGACACAAGGCAAACTGTTGGCCAAACACTTCAACAGCTTCCTGTGCCTCAGAGCAAAAGCAGAGCTGCTAACACCTGAAAGGTGTTAGTATCTCTTTCAGTATACGCATACAGCCAGAGGAATATTCTGCGGTGCTTTATTTAAAAATACATGCTATAAGATAAACACTGTCACCTCCTTCCAGCACAGAGATTTGTTTCTGCTTTTCAAACTAGAGAAAGACAGCACCCGAAACTACTGGAATACATTGCATTAGCATTCCCCAGTCCTGACGAGTGACACACTTAAAGTACAAGTTACCCATTAGACTCACTTTCCAAAAAGTGATACAATTCTGGACCCTGTAATCATTCAGTACAGCTCCTGCCTGCTGTCATATCTTTTCAGTGGCAAAAATGAATAACGAGGTGGAAAACGTGAAAACAAAAGGGCTCTTGGTGTTTTTAACCACGTGATACCCTAATGGCCAAACAGATTATTTTGAGTGAAAGTAGTTCCTGGTTCCAGCAATTACTCAAGTTGTACCAATCCCAGTTCACTCACTTTATGTGACAATAGAAATAGCATGATAGGTAGACATTAAACACTGCCTGAGTGCACAGAGCAAAAAATCAGTCCAATAAACCTGTGACAGAATAGAGATCTTAATCAGTAATACCATTGCTTAATCAATCTTGGAAAAGGCTGTATGAACGAAATGCCCTGATGAACCAAACTAGGTGTGAGTCCCACATGTATTGTATCCCAGAATACCTCCTTTACAAGGAAGGTAGGATTTCTTCTGCTTGTTGAACTGATATCCAGGTGTCAGTGTCAGCAGACAGATTCAATTCACATACATTGAAGAGGGGCAGTTGTGCAGAAACGTGGCATTGAAAACTCCCTAAGGCACTAAATGTGAAGTTTCTGAAGAGGATGGGTTTCTGTGCTCAGCCAGGGAAACACCATGTGTTTGTGATCACCCTGTCTTCTGCTGTTCCTTCTGTGGAGATAACACTGTGACATCTCTCCCCCAGCTCCATCTGGTCTTCGGGTCTCCCTTGCTCATCTTGCAAAGAACTGACAGGGACTGGAGTTTGAGAATTTGCTTCAGACAACCACCACTGGCATCTAAAAACCAGCCTAAGTGAATCCAGCTGTTTGACTCTTCTGACTTACTATTTGGCCTGGGCTTCCACACAACGCAGGACTGCAGTACCAAGCTCCCCTTCCCACAGGTCCCAAAAATGTCTTATTGGTAAATTGAGACTGTGCCACCTTGAGAACTATGTTCATTCCCTGGTGTCCTCTCTGAGCCAGGCTCTCTTAGGTGCCCCTTGGATGACGAGCATTCTGTTCCTCTGCCCACTGCTGCACATCAGCCCTTCTGTGAGCCTTGCCCTGGGCTGATTTCACCCATCCTGGAATGTGGCTGACAGCAGATGCTATCTTGATGTCTCACCTGACCTTGCAGAATAGGACTAATACTTTCCATCAGATACTTGCCTTCTTTTTAGAGTCACTTTACTCAACCCTTCCTACCAGGAGGTGTTGTCAAGAAGTGGCTGCATGGCTCCTTGGCTGGGTTCCAGTGATCTCTGGCTCCCAAATGGATGCTTAAGAGAGTTCATGGAAACGATGTACGTGGCTCAGCCTCTGCTGGAGCTTGGCTTTGCTGAAGCCATAACATTTTGCAGATCTTAACACATAGCAGTTTGTGATTATAGTATAAACCATATACTATTTAGAAGTAGCTCTGAAAACATAGTAGTAAAGATAAAATTCTGAATCTTCATGCCAACTTTTGTACTAATTTGCAAGGACTAATTTGTGTTGGTATTAGCAGCTCTCTTATGCTGCCCTCACAGATAGAGAACTCTGTTGGTCTTTGCTCTAAGGATTGTACTTCTGGGTTGATAACAAAGTGGTTTCAGAGGTTCTGGAGTCAAAGATGGAAATACCATTATTAAGTCAGCACAGTATTTCTACAGCACATCGGAAAGGAGTGCATGTCCTGGCTCAGCTTTACAGTGTAGCTTTGCCTTGAGACTATGTTGGAGAAGACATTTAATTCTTGAAAAGAATTCAGAGTAAGGACAATTCAGATATGATGAAAGCATGACGGTGTCCACACTGTCACAGTCCTCAGGATTTCTTTTACTGATACTGTGAAGGTGAACAAGCTTAAGCAGAACATAATCTCAGCATGGGCTGCCAGCCTAGTCAACATCCCCTCAGGAAAATGTGTGAAGCAAAATGATGTCACAGTCTTGCTGCACTGGCTAAAATACAGTTTAAAAACTCCAGCATTTGTTCAGTCTTTGTTTATAACACAGAAATGAAGCAAACAAAAAGCAGTAGTCGCATTCACTGGAAGTGGTTTTTTTCCATCTTTGCTGCAAAGTTAGTTGTTAGTTAGTTGTTAGTTGCTAGGACAGCTAATGCAAAGATATCTTTTTTGCCCCTTGATCTCTACCAGTGAAATCAACGGTGGTCCAGATGCCTAGATTGCAAGCATAGCCAACAAAATCAAGTGGCATCTTCTGCAGATGAAGGCTTTTGTCACAGAAGAAAGTCACTAAAGATGGATAACATGAAGAGGAGGAAATGAGTACTGTGATTCCTGACATGTTAGAGGGTCCCAAGTAAGCCATACACTTCCCAATTTGACTGCCAGCAGACAGAATACTATATATGCATTTTGTATCAGGTGGAAACACACCACTAGCCTTACCTGATTATTTCTAGGAATAGGCACTGACAGCTCATCATCCAGTAACATTTCAATCATTTGAATGGAGATTTCAAACCCAGGTACATATCAACAAAGGCTGTCTATTAACCACATAACATGAATGCACATTTTCAAAAGCATCAGCATCATATTCACCTGCTGAAAAGTTGTGATAGTTTGATGCAAACAATGCACTGCCTGATTCTTGACCAACACAAACAGTTTATCTTTCTATTGTGATCAATCTCTACTTATATAACAGCAAAATCTGGCTGAAAGTCCTTAAGTGTCCAGAATCTCAACCAACTGTGCTCTCCTCAAATATCAATACATTGAGGAATATTTTGCATTAATTTTCTGTCCTATTTTTATGGGCTATTAAGCTCTGTCTAAATCCCCATGAGTTTATACAATTCATTATTCTAAAGGAAAAGAACAGCAGAGGTAGGTTAATATCAGTGGTGCTGCAGAAGAAGTAATAAAATGACAAGCTGGACCACTTTTTAATATGTCTATCCTGAAAGACACTTGAGCTTATTTTCAACCTCAGTGCATGACCTACACCAGTGACTACTGCAGCCTTGATCTGTGCATATGCCTGGAAACTTTGGCCCCCTCATGAAATGGGATTTACCAGATACACAGAAATGCTGACTGCTGCATTGTGCTGCTGTTGTTAGTCTCACCACTGTAACAGTCGGCCCTGAATTGGGCTCCACATGACAGTAAGCCAGTGCCATAGTAGAATGTCACCCTTTCCAACATGAATCCTAAGAACAAAGCACTGCTTCTTTAAATATTGTGGATAGAAAACTATTTGATCCTACCTTTGAGACCAACTTGATTAGAAGTTACAATTCCATAAGCAACAATGCCTTGTTTGATTGAAGATTGTGCAATCCCATATCTTGTAAATTTTTTGTAGTATTTGCTACGTATAAAAACTTATTTATTCATAACCTCATGGTCTTGGCTATGGAGTCATCCAGATTGCCAACCACAGAGTGCTGAAAAAAGGGAAAAGCTCTGCCTTGTATGAAAGTAAAATCTTGGGGCAAGTATTCAAACTTACTAAGCAAATACATATCTGAAATCAAACACATCGTAATACTTTGTGAATTCAGTGCCACAAAACACATTACAGTCCTCTGTGTTTGTCAGGTCCCTCATTACAGCAATCTGGCATCAAAGAAAACGCGTTATTCCTTTTCCCAGTTTATTTCCATCTTTTCAAGAACAGATTGGGATGCTACCTTAAAAGCCACTGTTCTCAGGCATCTTCCATAGCTAATGAGATTAGTCCCAGCCAAGGGATAATCCCAATCGATTAGGGCTATTAGCGCACAGCTCACTCATAATTACAGCAGAAATTTCTCCTGTGGACTGAGAGGAAAAGCAGAGTTCTTCTGTTTGGCACAGGAATGACAGCACTTTGAACACCAGAAGGATACTTTGCCACTTTGACCAGAGCTCTACTTTCCCATAATTTGTTTACTGCACTGAAAATCCAGAGAGTCCCTTATTAAAGACATCTCTTTGAAGGCAACTGAAAATTATAATGCTACACTGGACAGCAAAGGAAGAAGGAAATGAGAGAGAGGCTAAACAACAACAGTTCTGCCCCTGGAGATCTGCTTGTGGCACTAATTCAGGGGAAGGAACACACTGTGAAAAACCGTCACAGCAGATCCTGATCCCCAGTCAGGGGCTTCCTGCCAGTCCCAGTGGGAGCTTGCAGGTAAGCCAGACTAGGAGCTGTCGATTTCCTGCAAGGAACATTTCCAGCTCTGCTGCCTCCCAGAGCCTCTCCCAGCACCACGTGATGGAAGCCAAAACACACTGTTGACTGGCAACCTCTGATGATGTTATTGTCCTTTGGGCATTACCGTTAACTCATTCAATTCAGAAAAAAAAAGAAAAAGCCTTGAAGCCTTTCTAAATTGTAAGAGGAGAAGAAGCTGGTCCTGTCAACAGCATAACTGGGGAGTAATTAGATGTTTCACTAATGTTTCACTAGAGTGACTGCTCTTTCTCCCTCAGAGCACTGGGATAGCTGAAGTCTGAGAGCTGATAAACTCTACTTTCATAGACAGGTGGGTGTTAATATTTATTTATGCATTAATCTTTGCCTGCTGCTTTAGGAGTCTTACATCCATGAGCTCAGGAACTGGCTATTTTTGGTGTGGGAATGTGCCTACTTCAGCCACACTGTAGATGTGAAGGAAAGCCTTTACGTGCACTGCCTAAGCATCCATACTATTGGTGAGGGAGAAAGCACAGTTCCCCTCACATTTTTTTCAATCCACTAGCAGCAAGACAGGAGACATCTGAAAGGCAAAATTGCTTTAGAAGCACTTGCGAACACCTGGCTCTGTTGATCACTGACATTTTGGAGAGCCTTGTTTGAAGTCTGGGCAGCTCAGTCGCTGATGCAAACACACAAACTATGTCTTGAATGTGTGTTCCTGAGCTTCACCATTATTGATTCTGACAGTTTGCTTGATTTGAATGCAGCATGAGATGAGTGCCAAATTACACACAAATTTAGGTGGTCAGAAGCCCACTGCACTTGGCACACAATTTCCTATCTCCAGCAGCGCCAACAAGGTTTGCAGCAGGACAATGCTCATGTGCATGCCAGATAGCACAGGCAGCTCTTTCTCTTATGCCATCTTGGTAATACCTGTCGCATTGCTAAAAGTGGCCAGGTGA
Organism: Tympanuchus pallidicinctus; assembly: GCF_026119805.1. Classification (NCBI taxonomy): domain Eukaryota; kingdom Metazoa; phylum Chordata; class Aves; order Galliformes; family Phasianidae; genus Tympanuchus; species Tympanuchus pallidicinctus. The sequence continues at coordinate 13,194,746 of NW_026294769.1, forward strand.
TGTTCCAGTGCATCAGAGAGCTTGCAAGACTCTAGCCAGTTTTGGGTTGGGTTTTGTTTTGTGTTTGTCTTTGTTTGTTTTTGTTTGTTTGTTTGTTTGCAAAGGAACAACAAATGACTAATTTGTTAAACATGTTTTGGAGAGGTTCACCTTCCTGACCTCATGGGCTGTTCCTCCAACAAGGATGTTTTGGTCTTGTATTGCTGAATGTGAGATGACTGTCATGCCACACAACAAGTCATAGACGCACAGTTCTTCCATAGCAATGGTTTTCTGGACAAGTTCCAGGCAATAACTAATCAGCATGCTAGAACTGCTTCCTTGTCAGAAGATTTAAACAGCTATGATGTAACAGACATCTACCGCCACTGATTTTTTTTTTTTTCCTTAGCCCCCAAAAATTTAACATTTTGTTTTTCAGAGAGTGATACAAGTGAAAATGAACTGAACGTAACACTTCCTATTGTGTTGAGTAGTTTTCAATCCAGTTATCACAACAGTTGACTGTCTGAAGTTAATCAACTCTTTTTCTTCTTAATGACTAATTAATGATTTTCCAATTATGATTTAAGGTATTTGGGTTGAGGAACAGAAACTGTGCAATTACCAGAAAAAAATATCTGAGATTTATATAAACTGAAATTCATCAGTTTATCTTACTGTGTATTTCTGTTATTGCCATTCCTTTGAGTTATAAGACTGTTGTAGTATGCTCTGTACAAAGGCAAAGCAATTCCCGATGAAAATCTCACAAGTCAATGACTGGACCTCATTTTTCCTTTCCTTTCCTTTTTACTAGTAGATAGGCTACAGCAAATTTAAATAGGTATGTCTCAGCAGGAGATTTTTTCACTGTTGTGAATAACAGTGAAAAGCAGAGGACAAATCAGTAGATGACAGAAAGCTGTTGATCACACGGGTACTGCTAATGGTTCATCAGAAGAGACTGCTATTGGATCTGTGTAGGAATTCTTATCAGAAAATGCCTTTTCATTTAAATTGAATGTGATTCAAAAAAGAATCAGACTGATTTGATTTTTTTTTTCTATACTTACAAAGAAAAAAAAAAGTTTTTATATTCTAAGAGGAGGTATCAGTATCTAATTTAGAAATGACTTCTTCTTTGGAAACCTAAGTTCATTGAAACTGAGTAACAAACATGACCTGAAACTGAAACAGTTAAAAACTGCTGGAATGAAAGCATTCAAAACCCGCCTGTTACTTCTCTACCTTCCCACTATTCTCTGAGATTTGATTCAGGCTATTTCTTTGGAAAGAAAATGTAGACAACCACATTTTACTTTAATTCAAAGTAGAAAAAGAAGAAAAGATTTCCTATCAATTCTGATTATTCAGCTGAATGGTTGTTACAGTTGGTGTTACAGCTGAAAAGATTATCGTGGTGAAAATAGGAAAAGAAACAAACAGGAAAGGAATGCTCACCTGTATCCAAAGATCTAGGTTCACAGGAAAGACTCCACAAGGGAGGGACCTCCAAAAAGAAATCCTTCCCCAGTGGCAGTCAGCCCTTAAATGGGGTCTAGGAGGTCACACAGCTGAATTGCCTTCACCTGTGCTCCCACAACTGACTCAGTCCTTCGCTCAGTTGATCAGTGGTTCAGGCTGTGACTCAACAGTTCCCATACAGCAGTAGATAAAAAGAAAGTTTACTTGCTCTTTTTGCTATCTTTACAAGTTGAGACACCCTCTAGATAGTCAGAAAGCAGCTCAGAAAGCTGATGTTTGCATTTTCACTTGCAGCTTGGAGGCTTTCAATTGAGATTCCACAGAACAGCCAAGCAGTTAGCATCACGCTTGCTAACACACTGGAAAAATGTGAATTAGAATTATGCATATATCACTTCATTAGTGTTGGAAAGAAAATAAATACACAGTGGTTACTCACTGGAGTCTAGACGCAATTGTCCCCACTCTTACTGAAGAAGAGAGATTACAAATTTCACAATTGCTGAGACAAAAAGAATGATGTACGTACTTCTCAGGCCAAAGAAAAAGTGATTAATATGTCTTTATCAAAAGACTGAAGCAAACTATCAAAAAGATATATCTACTTTCAAGTAGGCTTTAGAATAGAAGTGGAACCTTTTTCTATTACATGGATTACTGTAGAGGAAGAGGAGACTCAGCCAGTACAGCCAAAGGTTATTGCTCTACGTCTGAAAAGCCCAGTGTGTCTGTTTGCTTTTATTCTTCTTAGGAAGATGTTACAGCTGTTTACTGCTGCTGAGGATATGAAACACGTTCACTTGAAAAATAAAGCAATAATTTAAAATTAAAAAAAAAAAAAAAAACAACAGACAAATGTTATTTGCAGGTTTATGCAGGTTCTAAAAGATTTGCTAAGGATTTGCCCACTAGATGTTAGCCAATTTAAAATCTCTGCTTGCATTTACCTCATCCCCTCATTTATTCTCATGTTCATTTCAAGCAAAAAAGAAAGCTACTGCTGTTGTGGAATTACCATGTTTTTGATAGGGAGGCAGGAGAAAGAGGCTGTAGGTAGCATTTTTATTTTTTATTTGTTGTTAAGCTACAATAGCCTTTGCAATTCTCAAGTCATCATAGAATCGCAGGATGGTTGATGTTGGAAAGGAACTCTGGAGCTCTGCTGGTGCAACCTCCCTTAACTTGAGGTTAAGGAAGGCAAAGTGGTGGCAACCTATATTATTCTGTAGATATTTAGGATAGCTTTGGGCTAAAAATGTTCATTACACTGATTATACAAAAAGAGAAGCATAGTCTTTCACTGCCCCTCCTGTGGTGTCCAGCAGGTTTGGGTGCTTTGTATTGTCTGGGAGCTACTTCCCCAGTACCATCTCTGTCTGTTGATTTCTAGTCACTTATTGCAGATGGCCATATCCTAAAGTCCTTCTCATAATTTCATCAGACCTCATTTTAAAATTACTTAACTGCCAAAGCAGTCCCATTTGGAGTTCTTCTCCACAAGCTACGCTGCTTACAAATGTACTTTATCACTCTGTTGGTCCTCAGGAGAAATTCTGTGGTTTCATGGAGGATTTGACCTAAGCTAAATCATTTTGTTTCTGGGGTCAGTGTTCAGTGGGATCAATGAGCTGACCCAATTCCTGTCACAGCCACACAAAGGAGGATCTATGTGTGCATCTGTGACACTACCTCATCCTTCAGCTTCGTAGGCAGCCCTTCACAAGCTGCTCTTAAACCACTGGATGAGCACAGCAAACGTGTCCCAGGGCAGCAGCCTCACGGGCTTCAGTTATAGAGCAACAGGGTGTCACTGACCATTCTCCTGACTATCTCTCTGTGGGCCCATGGGTGGTAGAAGAGCCACCATCTTCTGGTGTAAATGCCTTGTGCTGTAACCGGCTTCTCAGGCGAGCTTGACCATGTGACAGGCCTGCTATGAAGGACAGCCCATGTTCTAAGCTCCAGGACCAGCTCCCCTTGCGTGATGAGGCAGAAACCAGATTTATGGGCAGGCTTTGTTCATTTAATGATTTCTTCTGGGATGGGGCAGGCGCATGGAATGCTTGAGGACACTTACAAAGGCACCTTAAAATGTACAGAAATGACTAAAAATAATTGTACATGGCAGGTTTTATCACCTCTCCAGGAAAAAAGCTCATGCCCTCTTGATCCAAACTATCTTCTGACATTGCATCTTTACTGTCATCACAAGTTTTATTAAAAGCCAGCCAGTGAGTCATTCAGTATTTAAAAGCAGTGAATTACAGAGCAGGCACATTGCAGCATCATACACCTGCACTCTCTTCAACTCAACACCTTCCCCCTCTTTTTGGTATCTTTTTTTGCTCATGTACACATCCCATCCAATTTATCACAGTGTCCACTGGTGCATAGTCAGCGGATTTTACCTTCTGGATATTTTCATTTTTTACAGAAATCACTTTCAATTAGTTTAAGAAATAGGGAAGCGTTAAATCATCTGTCACACATTTACAGAGCACACCAAGTTATTCTGTTTGGCATGCAGATAAAGGGAAAATAAATATTCATTGAGCCTATGAATTTAAATCCCTTAAATGAGGGGTCAGATAAAAGGTAAATCTAAATGTTCACAGTTCATCTTTGAGCATTTTCTCCTTTTGTTTCTTGACTAACTCTGTGTGCCCCTCTGTAATGGGCAAATGGGAGCAAATCCCCAAATAGCTGAGTAGCAGGCAAAGCATTTTATATTTTTCAGAGAATGTTAAAATATGATCCAGCAGGCAGCCTCAGAGTCTCGTTGCGTTCCCAGGCACTCAGTTACCTTGAATGCTAGTAATTCAATACACTGCTTATAAGAGTGGCACCCACAGGTAAAGCTGTGTGCTCAAGCTACGTGCCGAGCTACATATCGGTTTTTATAGTGCTTTGTGTGTGTACATTATCAGAAGCAGCTATTGAAAGGTGTGAAAGACTTACCCATTATTTTGGCTGCTTGAGAGCCGTGGCTGCTTTTAAATGCTTTAAGTCCCTTCTCTAGTTATTAGCACACTTTATGTAACCCAGAGATGCTCAGGCAATTTTCATTTGCTTGAATAAGACGGCGTGCTCCCAGCAGCCTGGCACTGCATGCAGCACTGAGCACCACCCCTCTGCAACCCGCTCTCAAATGTCTTATACCCAAATTGCCTGAGCAGTACTACGTGCCCCTTTCAATCTTAGCTGGTTGAACATGCAATGCTCTTTTCTCCAGCGGGAAAAAAGATCCTCTGCAATATCAATATTTCAATCTAAAGCATTCCCTGGGTTCCTATGGAACTAGATTTATTGCCTGCTGCTACAAGCCTTTTGTATAAAGGTTGTTTGCTTTAGCAATTGCTGCTCTTTCCTGTTTCTTAGTTTAATATGAACTTAAAGGGCACGAACTTGAAACTGGGAATAAATGTACATTTAACTTGTTGTTTACTTTGTATTCCTATTTGTATATGTAGGTGCACATGCAACTGACAGACCTCTCCTTTGAGCAAATTGTTTTGCTAATAACTGACCTTTGCATATAAGCTATCCAATTTGAACATGCAAATACTGTAATTGAGAGGCTGGCCCAGAAAAAAAGCATTTTTTAAAACTACTTCTTTTGAATGCAGGTATATTTATGGCTTCCGGTCCAACTTTTAATAAGAAATATATGTGTATGTATATTTAATGAAGATGTATAAGTAAAAAGCTTCTAATTCTGAAATATGCTATACAGTCTACTTATTTTGAGGAGACCTAGTTTACCTTCACTATGTAGTTCACAATAAGTAAAGCATTTATAAACTTGTCTCTAAGAGGTTTTAGAGATCTCTTGGGCACACAGAGATACTGGATCTGTATTTGCAGCCAAGCAGAGTAGATTGGTGCTACCTAATGCTCTTATCAGATATTAGTCTTAAACTACATTATAGCAACTTTTATTTAGAAATCAGTGCCATGAAGACTGGTTAGGGAGCTATTACAGTTTGATCTATTTACCTGTCTTACACTGAAAACCAAAGCAAAAAGATGTTTAAAATGAAGACAAAATAAACTGAAACAATTTCACACTCTCTTGTTATTTGGCTTATTGCAAGCTTGTAAAATCATCATGAATATTTAGCAACTAAACCTATAATCAGCATTTTTTAAAATCAAAATAACTAATTTCAATGGGACATAGAATGAGATTATTTACCTCTCCTCCACTACTCACTGCCATTTACTCACTGTAACTAACTGTTGAGAATTTACAAGGATGTCTTGATGCCTCCGTCAAGTTACTGATACTTCTCAGTGTCTCCAGCAGATGACTGCCTTTTGACTTGTTTGCCTTCATTTTATTCCCAAAATTGTAGGTGCTAATGCATCAAATTCTGCGTTGTTTCAGACTCAGTGTGATCACTTCAAGCAATCAGGAGTGCTTACAGTAGTACTGAAATAAAATATTTGTTTGCAATCTGCCTTAAATAAAAAATCTACTTTTACACTGAAGGCCATGTATTTTTCATTTTAAAGTATCATGCTAGTAATCTATGCCTTTTAAATGTTGTATCTCAAGGTTTGAAAAAGCAAATGATTTTTTATTTACTTTTCTCTGCCAATAGATGGCAGGTGAAGCTCCAGAAATTTCTCCTCTGGATCCAGCATGAAATAACACGTAAAGTTTGCAAGTATGCAGCCAGCTGTAAATAAATGCTCTCCAATATCTTCTGAGATGTGATCATGGTTTAGCACTAGCCTGTACACCTCACATTATAAAACTTAGCTAAAGGTTACAAATAGTTCCATTTTATATATAAAACTGTACATTCTTATTTACTTTGTCCTACTCCATTAGGTGAAACTGAAGTTGGAACATATAGCCTTTCTGCTTTGGTTGGGAAGGTATTTGACAGCATGATGTAGCAGCTGATACATTCATTCGGGAGCTTGGGACTAAGCTTTCTGTAATCAAACAAGAAAGCTCTGCATTCGTACCCGTGTCACAGATCATGCTCACTGTAAGCTGGAACAGAATAGCTGTCAGCTTAAGCTTTGATTTCCAATTCCATAAAAGCTAGAAACATGCGAGAGAGGGAGATGCAGCTTGATGGCAGAAAGAGCCTACAAAAGTGACAAGACTTGTTTTAATAAGCTTCGGTAAGGATGCTCATAATGTGATACTACAATTCTTCATATATAATGCTGTATTAAAAAAATAAAACCAGTTCATTTTTGAAATAGAGAATGCAGCAGTCATTGCATCATGATAACATATAAGCCAGGCACAGTGTTTAAAGTCTCAATGAAATGGTACAGAAAGACAGAAATTTTGTCCTGCATTTGCTGTAGTGATTTGAAGGACAGTATGCAGTGTGTTGTAATCAGTTAACTAAAAGATTTACTTGAAAAATGAAAAAAGTATGCACAAAGCTCATACTTTGAGGCATGCAGATCACAGAAGGATACTTTTCACTTCTAGGCAATCTGCATACACTATTTCTCCTGCAAAATGATTTTCTGCCTTGCTGTTGCCCTGCTATTATTGGCAGTCCAAGTATTGATGACTAAGTGACCACTAGAGCTCAGTTGGTTCTCATGCACATCACAGTAATTCCTCCAGGCTGACAGAGTAGACAAATTTGGCTGCTCTGATCCCTGCATGGTACGCTGGCTGAATACCATTAATCCAATCTATTCACTAATCCCTCCATTTTTATAAGTTAATTTGATTTTGTGAGCTCCGCTTTAACTCTGATCCTTAGCACGTTTTAAAGGTTCCACTTTATGGGCAACAGTAGCAAATCATGTATAAAACCCAAGGCCATCAAGAAGCATCAACGATTAGACACTGAACAACAAAGATCATGCACCTGAATCAGTGACTATTAATCACTCTATGCCAGCAGTGTTACAGAAGAGTAGGAAGGATGCCTGAAACTGCTTCAAATTAACAACAGCCCTTTGGTGAACATGGGAAGTTTGGCAGCACACATCGTAACCAATAAAAATAAATAAATAAATAAGGTTGGTTTTAGGTGTCCAATTTAAGAACCATGGTCCAGACACCAAAGAGAAGTCAGCTGTTTGAATGTCCTACTGCAGGAAACCCTGACTATGTAGGAACCTGAACTTACAGCTATTTTACCTTAAGCAAATTAGGCAGCATGAGAGACCCTCTAAGCATTGTACATGTCTCCGAGTAGGAAACAAACACCAGTACAATTAACAACAACTTTCCAAGGGTCAAACCACAGTGCGTAAAACCAGCACGCTACCACTGAATTGCTACGAACACAAAGCTGAGCTGAATATAATCTGACCCTCAAATGACAGCACATGTTGCCACAACAAAATTATCAAATATCTAAAGTTATGTATTTCCCTTTAGCTTTCTTTTGTTTGGAGACTCACTCCCTTATAAGTAAACTTTTCATTCAAACCTCAGCTGACAGAAATCTATAGTCAGTGAAACTGCAGGGAAAGGTCTGTACACAGTAACTACTCTTCAGAGAACAGGCTGACCTTTACAGACATTAAACAAAACAAGAAGGGCTGATTGATGCTGTTCAGTACATGCTCTTCAAAATATTAAAACCAAGAAAGTCATGGAGGGTTAGTTTATGAACATGAAGAATGAAAAATTTTGTCAGTGGATGATGGGGTAGGAAAGAGGAAATAGTGAAAGGGTAAAATATCTAGAGAAGAAAAGCTATTTCCTTGGCTGGAAGAGAAAGACTACAATGTGAATTTCTGTTAAATGGAAACAAAACACAAATCCACATTGTCTAGAGCAGGTCAGTTGCAAAAGTCACCGTGACTCAGTTTCAAAAATTTGGGTTATCAAAGTAAGCTATTGTACAATATTTTTAATTAGAATAAGAAATATATTTGCAATCTCCAGAGAATCATTACTTGCAGTTTAACTCCTATCATTTTTAATAGTGAGAAGTATAACATAACCTGTCTGTCTGTTTCAGTCTGCCTGTATCTTGTCGACCTAAACTACAGGCAAAGATGTCATACCTTGCAGCTTTTTCTCTCTTTCCTTTGCTTTGTTCTAATTTACTCTTCCCCCAGAAACGTACAGAGGGAGGTGTTTTGCCCTGGATACCTCTCCTCCTACCACTTTCTGGAATGGGATGGTTTTGTGTTCCAGCACTTCAAGAAGTTTCTAGGTAATCATTCCCATTTCAGTAGACAGCTCAAATTGCAGTGGTACGTTCAGCTGAAAAAAACAGATACATCTCTCCTACACGGTAGATGGGGGAGAGGTAAGCACTGTTGCCCTTACTAGTGCTGGAACAGTTCTCTCAGTGAGGAGTCCTGGGGGGTTAGAAAGACCCTTAAATTTCATTTTCTGCAGTTAAGAGTCTTAACATCTGCATTATGCAAAAACTGTTCAGCTGTGTCAGGTTGAAGGGCAGAGATAATGAACAGGACTTTGATGGTAGGTGAAGAACATAAAACTTGCTTACTGACCCTGCTGAACTTATACAGGAAACAACGTGCCCTCGAGGTCTATTGTTTATAATAGGCTCAAAATTGCATGAGAGAGACAAGCTTTCCAGATCTCTGTCCCTCTAGGGTAAGCATCCATTCCTAAACTGCTCTATACCAGTGACAATTTGAGCATCTTCTTAGCGCCCTTGCACCAAATCTATCTTTCTATCCACAGCAGCAGCTCCCTAGGCATAGCACACCCCATGCCCACACCATAGCTCAGTGCTGACACAGGACTCGCAGGAATACTAGGTAATAGGACACATGCAGTTATTTACAGATTGGTACCACAATATCCCTGAAGCAAAAGGCATGTCCCCACAATACTTGTGTGATACTGTAAACTAGGACCTATCCATGTAGTGAAAGCAACATCCAGAGCAGTATTTTAATGTGTACAGTTGTGTAAGATGTACTGCTGTGCTTTTCATAGGCTTTCATAGGCTTTACATGTAGTTTCTTGGCAAAAATGGCTTTTGACAGCAGCACAGCTATGTGGCATTAGAGCTGTTTCCAAGCAGGACAATTTGGAGAAAGTTGAGGATCTTATTGTGATCCTTCAAGTAATCTCCTGGAAATCTGAGGTGAAAGTCCTAGATCATTGAAATCAAGAACCATTTTGATTTCAGTGGGACAGCATATCTCCGTTGCTTTTAACTAAAAACACAGATCACATACTTCTAGAAAATGAAGTTAATAATCAACATGTTATAGCCTATTTTGCCTCAAACTGAAGCACAACACTATGTTAATGAAATACAGAAGTGCATGTACACGTCTTTGATTTGGCTGTTGGATAAGGCCTGAATGAAACTTGTGTTGAAAAGAATAAACTTTCCAGAAAACTACTAAAAGCAAGTCTATGATTGTAGTAGGAATCTACATTAAAGGGACAAAAGAGGCTGGAGAAACCAGTGCAGCAAGGCGTAAAGATACTCAGGAAGAAGAGAGAAATGAAAAGCCATCCAACAATAAAGAACCCCATTCAAAATCTCAGCTTTCTTGATGTGGACTGATTTTCTGAGATGCTGAGCTGAGTTTGACAGGTGCTCAGGACCACTGAAAATCAAGCAAACTTACTTAATTCCTGTGCATTATCCAACATGCTGCATAGCATCCCATTCATTCCAGCTCCAGACAAATTATTGAAAACTTTCACATTTTTTCTGGCCGCAAACTATAATTATTTACCATAGGTGTGGCCTCTGTGAAATCCATCAGAAGGTCACCTGGCTCCAGAGCAAAAGTACTTCCAGCATCTGTGGAACTCTAAAATGAAGGAGAAACTCAGCTTTGAAAAAGCATTTAGTTTCTGTAATCTTACGGTGGGGCTGTTTTGTTTCATTTTGTTTTTAATTCTTTAAAGCATAAATTGCCAAATGGATTTCAAATTGCACACATTTTTTAAAAATATGGCTACTCAGGAGAGACAGACAAACAAAACCATGCAAATTTGAGATCAAATTGAACAATTTAATCCTGATCTACTGACCTCCAAGGTTGTGAAAACCTATTATTGATTTCAGTTGGGTCTTCAAGGAGGCTCTGAACATTTTCTGGCAGTTGTATTTACAACATAGGTTAAACATGTGGCCACAACTAAGCACTGAAAACTACTCTGAAATTTAGAATTACTTCATCTAAGAAAAATATTACTTGCAACTTCCTCCCAGCCTTCCTAAATGCTCTCCAACTGACATAAGCTCATCTCTTTGCACCTTACCTTGCCACCAGGTGAAAGCTGTGTTTGTCCTTCTGATGTCTGTGGTGTGCACATTTTCTGTGACCCAGGAGATGCTGAAGATACAGATGTTGATGCTGCTGCTGCTGCTGCCAGTGCTGGAGGAAGGTCATCTTCATCACTGCAGTTGAGAAAAACAGACAGATCTTCTCATTAGAAAATATGGCTTGACTTTTAACTGTAACTGTTCTGGAAGAGGCACTGGAGTTCGTTTACTCTTCCATTTGTAATGCAGTATTTATAGCTAAATTTCCAACTAAATTAAATTTATTAAGCTTTAAAGATTCCATGAAAGTCAGTCAGTTAGTCAACTCTCATCTACAAATGGAAATCTAATAGTTCTGATGTGTAAGCAGTGTTTCTATGGAGCATGTTTATGTGAATACATAAACTTATTTGATATTACTCTACTTTAATGTTGATATTCTCTTCTACAGAGGCTGGCTTTATTGATAATAACAGATCTGGTTAGATCCATCCACGAGACTGACTGCTTTATTGGCTTAAGTCAATAAAGGGGAATTTGGCACTCATTACACAGGTAGTCCATAATATCATTTTCAAACTGATTTTAAAAGGATTTTGATCAACTCCAGAAAAGTGCTTTGTAGAAAAATTCTTGTAAATATATGTGGTTTTTTTTTCTGTCCCATTTATTCAGTTTACAAAGAAAAGATTTTATTTAAAACCACATTGTACACTTCCCTTTCCCTCGGTTCAGCAAGCTGAGTTCTTTCCATCTCACCTAACCTCACCACTAAATGAGAAACAGAGAATATATTACCTTCATCTACTTTTGTAGAGCCCCATTGGCTACAAATCATTGGTATCAGTTGGCCCAGGGTCAGAATTTTTCCAGTTGCTAATTGGAATTGCACAGAAATAAGCAGTTACAATCTGGCCTACAGAACCTTTAGTAGTGGGAATGACATGTGAAAAGGAAAGACTACAGTTTGACAGTTTAAAGCATGGGGAAAAATGACTTCTTTTCTGCTCAGAAGATGGCATACATTTTAACTACCAATTAAATAGTCTCAGTGCACAGAACCCTGCCATCCCAGTTTGACAGACACTAGCAGAATTTGGTTTAGTGTTACCTGAAGTCAGCATGATGTGCAAAACAACATTTCAAAACTACATTACATACAGAGTATCCAGACCTGTGATGGATTGTTTGACTGACAACATTATGTTTTCTTATTATGATAAAAAGGTATGGCCATTAATATTATCTTTTTCATGGTTCATTTTTTATTTCTTCTGGGAAAGGCTAGAAATTATCACCAGAGCATATACAATACATTGTTTGCATTCTGGAAAGAGAATGCAAAAATCTTTTGGACCTACTAAGTATGCAATTTCTTAACAAGCCAAATTTTGGTTGTTGACCTATTTAATCTCTCTTTCAGAAACATGTAGCTGACATTTTCTCAGCTCTTGCTCCCTACACTCAGTAGGAACACATTGGCACCTTCTCCATCCTTGCTGGGTAAAGCTGTTCTATTGCATATAAGGAAGTGGAAAATTGTCAAGAACTTGCCAGTTCAGAACAGCTTCTTCAGATCTGCAAGCTAAAGTGTTAGGCTTTAGTCTTATCAGTTACCAAGCTATCAACACGCTAGCTAAAAGTTTGAGCACTAGTTGTCTTCATTGCCTACCCTGACATATTTATTTTCATTATTCTATGTCCAATTACCAACATTTAGCCTCTTTTAGCGGTCACTTTCTATTTACAGGTAAATACAGCTTTTGCAGTCCCACCCTACTCTGGTGAAATTTTTTTTTCTCAGACAGTTAATCACTGATTTCTAACTCTCTTGCTATTCTCAAAACTAGCTTATCCTACTATTTTACTTTATTAGTCCCATGGCAAATCTTCTGTTTTGGCATACATAGTGTCACTGAAGTATCTGTAACTCAAAATTGTCTACATGGCATAATCTTGCTCTCTTTTTTTTTTTTTTGCATCTAGTAGTACTGGAGAATCAAGTTAAACAATTCCTGTAGGTTAAAGCTCAAATCAAACAATCTTCCAAGTATGCATACAAAACCTGTGACTATGCCTGTAATAGGTCTGCACATTAGTGTGCTCAAAGAGGAGCATCAGCTATCATGCTCTCTTCATTATCTGCTACGTGCACAGCATAGCATAATTGATCCTCTCAGTGTCACAGCCATTTCTCTTACTATGTAAAAATCCCTGCATTATATAAAAATCCAACAAATCAGAAGCACGTTGAATATGTAGGGAACTTCCTTCTCCTGGCTTGTAGAAAACAGGATAGTAGAAATGGTGTATCATCCAAGAAAAAGCCTACTGGTGCTTGAGGTCTGCTGGGCATAGTGAGTAAACAGGCTTTCAGACCTTGAGAAACCACTCCTAGGAAATGCTGTCAAGTTACCTGTCATGCATTACCTTCAGAATTAGCAAGATAGGATGGGAATCTGAGTTCTCTTCCCATCCTGAGTGGTCAATTCCCAATTCTGGTCTCATTTCCAAACCATACTGGCTGATGCACAGTAAATGAGCTTTGTCATGGTCTGCTTACCAAGCTGTGGCTGCACTCTCATATGTTAGCCTTGGTTTCTTGAACAAGTAAAGATTTGGCTAGATGCTTCTTTAGCTTCTACCCTCAATTTGATTCATTCTTCTGTTTCTTCTCCTAAATAATTTTTCAGTTTTAGTGACGTAGGTCTTTATTTTTGTTCCATATCAAAAGCCAGCATTATTGACAATGAGACAGAAAATAATTACATATTGACATTTACTAGAAACCTTTGGGATGGGAGGAAATCTTGCTGATTGTGCTATATATTTAGTGGCACTAGAATGTTCAATTACTATATGTACTAACAGTTCCGCAGAGAAAGCATATATAACTTTTTTTCTCCATTCTTCTATTAGTAAATTTATGCTAATACTCTTTTTTATTTCTTTTCTTTTTTATTCTTTTTTTGGTTTTCCACTCTGTTCAATCGTCTAGTTTCCAATGACCTGAACCATCTGATGGTTTTGATGGTTCATGTGAAGGACAAATCAACACACTAATTTCCATGTTTATCCCTAGACTCTAACATTAGATGAATTGGGTGTAAATGGGATGCCAAATCTCTGTAGGCACAGATTACTCCTGCCTAACTTAGCTGCCATAGCTGTAGCTGTAGCACGCTCAGTAACTTCCGCATGTGACCAAATTACAGAGAGAGACAGAGACAGAACACTCACTCTTTCCAGAGGGAATGGCTGAACACAGCTTGAACACCCAGCAGCTAAGGACTGTTTCCCTCATTTTGCAAATGGGATTGTAATGAAGCAGATAGAGCAGCCTTCTCCAACTCACACCAGGTCTTTGACATTTCATGTGGAAAAGAGATTTTTAATTTCTAATCAATAAGCTCCAAAAAAAAGCAAAGGGGCTGCACATCAGAAGTTAGTAACTGCAGAGAGATGGCAAATTCACCGAGTATTAAAAGCTTTAAGATTCTCAGAGATGAAAGGAATGGTATCAGCCTAAGATCATTATCATGTAATTGCACTCACGCCTTTCAGAAAGCATAGCTAGAGCAATTATTAGCATCTCCTTCTTTTACAGCTGTACCAGGCAAAAACATGAAGACAGTATTATATGTTACTCACAAGCTGTACTGTCTTGTTAACTTCCTCACACGAGAAACTTTAATTTCCTGCTTTTCTGGAGGGCCAGATGATGGCGTAGTTTCAGGTCGCACTGGAGCTGGACTTCTAAAAATAACAAGAAAAATATATGTGACACAGTCTTTATTTAAACTACTTCAGGCATGTTAACAAAGTTCTAACTCATCAACACATGTTTATCTTGCAAATTCACAAGTGCTCATTGAAGTTCATCCTTTTGTTCCATTTATAGTCCACAGGCCAGTGTGCATGAACAGAAAAGGACATGTGAATCCACTCTCCTGTGCACTGCATGCCTTTTATAAAAGCAGTAGCTGATTAAAAATACAGAACCTATGTGAAAGCCCATGTGGAAGCGTTGCTGTTTCCAAAAGACAACATTTTAATAATGGCCCAGCTATTCAGTCATGTCAGAAATATTTTTACGCAAAAAGCTTTTAGCAAAAATTAATTTTATGGACTGCAAAACCTGTTCTGCTCAAAATTGAAGGATAATGTTTAACTTTGGGTAAAAACTGTATCGAAAAGAACAGTTCAAGGGAAATTAACTAATGGATTTGATCAAAAAATATACACTTATTAGAAATAAATGCAAAACTGAAATATGTTTCAGATGCTCACGAATGTGAAACACAACTGCAGAGCTCCAGCAAAGATCAGAAATGGGAATGAGGAGACCCATGTAAAAGGATCTGCTCCTCAACCATTTATTCTTAGAGTTGACTAAGACTCGGATACAAGATTTTCATGATCTTGGGAAGAAACATTTTCAGTCATGAACTTAAGTGACACGAAGAGAAATGAACTATCTTAAATACTACTTTTATTTGAAGCAGCACATTATGATTAAATACACTGCATGTGTATTAGAAATGCTATAAACATAATAAATATGCCAAATATTGAAGGAGCAAATTCAAAGTCTTGATTTACAAATAACCTATGGGCTGTTTTCTGCAATCTAATCTGAAGTCAGATACTATATTAAGTACCTAAGTAGCCTTATTGCTAGCCAGTGGGACTACTCATGCACTGAAGGACATACCACAACTGGGGTGTGAAGTGATTCAACCTTGTCTCTAAAATTATGCGTTTGCATTGAATTTTTTAAGTTCACTTGCAAATCAGTCTTCTAAAGTCATAGTAAGATAAACACATAATCTTCAAGATTGCAGATCCCTCTGATGCTGACGTGGGCTTATAAATGTATTAATTATCTGATAACTTCTGAACCTGTTCTCCAGCTACAACTGAGCACATCAGGAAGGCATAGCCTTCAGACTATATTTTCAGGTTTCCTGTATGTTTCTTTGTCACTGCATACATATTGTAAGATGAAAGAATTCTGCAAGAGTACTAAGGACATGCAAATCATAAACAAGTTAGACTTAGACTTAGACTTAACTAGAGTTAGACTGCTCTTTAGACAGTTTGTGCTAAATCAAAAGTAGCTTCTGACAACTGAAAAAAATGTAAGCTAGTGTTATCCAAAGTGATTTTCATTTCAAGTTTTGACATAAGTAGGATAAATATGTGAAGACCTTTTTAATGACTGGATCTGATGGTCAAATCCTCAAGGGGTGTCAATGTGTATAATTCCATTATTTTCAGCTCATAAGTTCAGAAAAATATCAGATAAAATTGTTGCCCTGAGTGAGCAGTTCCTACAATTCTCCAATAACTTCCCATGCTGATAGTTTCAAAAGCTACACCTCTCTCACCAACTGAAGGAAGCAGGAGCAGAAACAGTGATATCAACTACACTGAAAAAGGTGCTTAAAAATTATAATGAGCAACGCGCTCATACTATCAAGGTACTCGGGAAACAGCACAGTAACAAATCTAATTCTAGTTCATTGCCGCTCCAAATTTCTGAAGATAGCATTATAATCTGTGATGAAAGTAAATCAGATATTTTAATAAAAATTAAAAACTGAAATGACCATTTCAGTTCCTTCAGAAAAGTTCATTTTACAAAGTCTGTATACCTCCTTCGATTCCCTGGGATTACAATCTTTAAAAAGGGGGAGGAGGTGGAACTTTTGAAACAGTTATCTTAGCCCTCAAATTCTGTTTTTTTCTTTAAAAAAAAACATTTTGTAGCTCAAGCGGTTTATAATCACTACGAAAAACAGAAAGGAAACTGATTCAAATATGTGAAAAGTTTGGACATTTTAAGTCTGACTTTCCCTTATAAAAAGGTTCCCATGAAAAATTTCACTCAGCTGTGATTAAAGGTGATCAAGAACCGAGTGACCTATTCTCTAATCCAAAATCTTTTTATCTCTCTTTGAATGTTGTACATGTTTGAGTGAACAGTTAAAGAAGAAGCCAAGATGCAGCACCACAGGACACACCTTCTTTACAAGTGATTGCAACTACTCAGATGAACTTTACTTGTCTTTTGTATCACACCGGTGAAGCATTCCACTCATTTATCCTGCAAAAACCATACCATTTTAAGAGAAAAAAACTCTCTCATTGTAAACATTTTTTGTTTGAGGCTGGGTGCAGCGACTATCTGCTGATGGTATTTATCAGGTCTCTGAGAGAGACCTGAGTACCACTTAATGGCACGTTTCCAGCAGCTGCAGGTTAGCTGGTGTGATGTGACCTTGGAAAGAAAAGCAGCAGTGGCAATGCCTCCATCCGAGAAGGCTGGCTGAACCTATTCTACCATGAGCACAAGATGGAATGTTAGACTGCTTCTACCTGCTGCAGAGATTGATTCTCACCCTCATTAAAACCTTGCTAGTGTAGTCCTTCCAACACCAGCGTAAAATATCCCTAACAACTCCTTTTTCATCTCCACTGTATGCTCTCCCCAAGTGCACTTCCTCAATTCTAAACCATTGCTACCCTGTCTTCATACACCAGATGCAAGAAGTGCTGAGCTTGATAAGCTTGGAGCCTTATCTATCTCACTGGTATTCCTGAAAAAGAAGCAACTTGAAAGAAGAATGGCTTCTATTGTTATCTTTTGAATTCTACAGCCAGAATCTATTACCTTAAGTAAAAAGGTAGGCTTCTTGAAGAGAAACCTTGCTGCAATTTTACCTCTTTAAAGAGAGACATTATGTGCAATACGACTATTTGTAGTGTATGGCCCCATGCGCAGTAAATTCTGCAAGTCTGAACAAAACCTGAAATGTTGGAGTTCAAGATAACATAGACTTCAAAGAAGAAAAAAAAATGCAGTATATTATAATTCCTTTATAAAGTTCAATTTCAGTGTCATTAATTCATAAGTATCCTCTTCTCTCGTAACAGTAACTAGCTACCCCAGCACAAAAATGAAGGCACTGAACTAAGATGGAGTTACTTAGGACTTGGCACTTCACATAGAAACATATCACCTCCTGGTGAGAATGACATTATCAGGACTGATGTCAGCATGCAGCACTAGCTACCTCTGCACTGAAAGCCCCAGCACAGCATGCCTTGCTGAGCCAACTAAGTCCTAAAGAAAGACCCCCAAAACAGAGCTGCTGAGAAATTCAAAAAAGCAGACTTCAACAGAGCCACAGAGATCAAAAGTCTAAGACAAGAGGCAGAGGTCAACAGTTCCATGTTTTACGAGGATACAACCTCCTGCATAAAAGTTGACTTGTATTTGCATGCCAATTTATGGGAAAAATAAAATACTGGTTGATTTTTGCCTTCACAGATTCCTTTGAGTAGTAACATCATTGTGAAATCTTGAGGAGAAAAAAGAAGGAAAAAAGAAACACGAGGAGAAGTATTTGATAGATGCCTTCTCTTATGTATCAGTGATGTAGCTTAAAAGGTGAAGCAAACACATAAACCAATCTTTTCTCAGTCTGCACTCTAAGGGTTTCATAGTTGTTTCTTTTCCAAAAGCCATGGCCATCTGAAGCTAAGAATATGCGGCCCTTCACTCTGACAGGCCAGCTTTTTCCAGAAGAAATGTTTAGCCCCCAAGAAGATTATCTGGACATTTGAAAGCTATTGCCAGAATCACATTTTCAGAATAAAGTTGTGGGGTTTTTTTGGTTTTTTTTTTCTTATAGCTTAACTGGGGTATTTCACCAGTTTTGCCTCAGCTGGAAGGTCTGAGTACTACTCCTTTATCTGTAGTTCTGAGATAAAGAATGTAATTCATCATCTTCTAACTTCAGGCAACAAGACAGAGGTCTTTAACATCAGCAGTGAAGTCAGAATAGATATGTAGGTGTTCTATCTGCAGTCATTAATGCAGACTGGCAGGGAAACGGTATGCAAGAATTCAATTTGAATTATGAAATTGATGCAGAAATCACTGGTTAAGCATCCTTGTTCTGTCTTGAAAAACATCAGAGTAGATGATCCATTAAGATTGTCCACTGGAGTGAGACTAAGGTGATATGCATTTAGCTATTTCGTTTGGGTTTGGTAAAGCTGGTTGAAAGTTATGTTGGAAAATGACTTTTTTTCTTTTTTTCTTTTTTAAGATAGAGGCTTAATGAAAAATCAGCTTTTGATTTCTTTAAGAAAAAGTCAACATATATATAACATGTTTAGTTTTCCGAAAGCATTTCATAATACATTTAGAAGGAGATATTTATTTATAAATTAAAAAAAATAAATTCAACTCTTCCTCATTGAATTAAGTCTGTTGTGATTCTATGGAAACAAAACCCACTTGTATTCACTGAAGTCCATGTCAGGGAAGACCAAGCACATAATTTTTTTTATCATCTTCAATGTTGGCTGAAGTGTTCTTTTGTACACACCTATTAGTTCAGGGAAATGAATTCTTTGACTTGATAGAAGTTGCCCATAATGGTCCAGGTGATTTGCATATTCTTAGCTTCCAAATGCCAACATGGACATCATCTTCCACAGCTCTCACTAGGTGACCTAGAACTTCAGCTTTGTGATGCTTAGAAACTACCTACTTAGAAACTATCCATGGTCAAAGCCCTGGACTTACAGATCTGAAGTCATTTGACAGTTTTGTAAGATTTGTTCTTAGATACAGTGACCAACAGAGCTCTGTGGATCACAGCTTGTCTATGAAATTCCTAAATGAAATTTGGGTTTTGGGTCTTGAAGTCTTGAATAGAAAAGGAAAAGCAGGAAGGGAAAAGCACAAGAAGGCCCCAAATAGTTGGTGTGACATACTGCCTTTGATGATACATTTATACATACAGTTTATGTAAGAGCTATCATCTTTTCAGTAAGAAATGGTGTAGGACATAGACATGTCACGCTGAAAAGCAGCTAATCTCATAGCCTAGTACACATCAGAAGCATAAGCCATTGCAGAGAAATCTCATTCTGACAATTTGCATGAGCAAAGCTTCCCGTGCTCTGAAGAGTGCTTAAGACTACTCCTCTTCATTCATCTGTAGCTTGTACAACTTGATTTAATTTAATATTTTCCACCCTTCTTTTCCGGTGCGCAGCATCATCAAGCTGTGAGATAACATTTAATTTTATATTACATATTGAGCAGCTTCTAATGTAATTAGTCTTAATGTAACAGTGTAATTTGGTTTTGGATTGAAAGATTTACAAAGAAAATTGGAATAAATGAATGCACAAAGCACCAGCTGGTGCTTATACCTACTCCCACAATCCTATGCAATCGTATGAAAGATGAGATAATTTGGATAACAAGGATCAACAAAGAGTGGTGCAGCAGTTGGCCTAAACAGAAAGAAATCCACAGACAAATCCTGAACCATGTGGGATGTAAAGCATGCCAGAGCTGGTAACAATCCAAAAGCACGTTATAAGGGAAAACAAACACTGCAGTCCATAAATGTACCACATGGAGCACAGTAGCAAATCACAACAGTGACAACAACTGTCGTAACTGATCAGAAAATGAAAGGACTTCAGATGAAGACGGCTCTTTGCTGACAACTTGGGCATCTACCTCAGAAATACAGGAACTTGCATTTAAATGTGTGATCAGCAATTTGCATGAGTAATTTGCTGCATAATCTTCAACTTTATAGGATTTCAAAATTCAGCAATACAAAATCACAGCTGACCTGATCTTGTGTTAGGGATGGACCTGTTTCAAGCTGTTTTGAGCAGCTCTTGAAGACCTTCAACCATATCACCAGAAACGTAACGTCTCTAAACTTTCCTGAACTACACGTAACCATGAAAGAAAAGCACATTATCAGTAAATTTGTCACCGGGATTCACATCTTACACATTTGACTTCAACTGCTTATCAAACTTTACTCAACTTCAGGTATCCTTGCTAACATTTTCACCGGCATGACCCAAGATGAAAGTTAGGCTTGGTAAACAGGCTACACATGATGAGAGCTGGTATTCTGATCTGTTCCAAAGTATCAGCAGTTCCTAATTCCATACTAAATCAGCCTAATTCTCCACACGCTGAAATTCCTGAAATGAGTGCACCAGAGTGATACCAGGAATTATATTTAGCTATTGGAAGAAGAGAACAAAACAAGAGGTACGTAGACCTTTAAGTTAAATATTGCCAATCTCAGTGTATATGAATGTGTGCATATACACTCACACATACACACTATAGGTGTATCCAGGTGGTCATAGCCAGACAGAAAAATAGATACTTAAAAGAGTTTTCGGGAGAGGTTCACGCACAGACACTGGGGAAGTTGTATGGATTGTTCTGTCTGGCAAAACACTGAACAAGGAGAGGAATCACAAAAGGAATTCTGCTGATGAGGTTCTGTGAGTAGTCATATGTTTATTGCATTTAACAGATCAAGTTGGCTGGCAATTAAGCGGAAATTTTATCAAAAGGAAGTTCAGGACGTTATCTGTCTAGCAGCCCATCCTTTCACTATGAAGTAGGTGAGGTTTATAAAAAGGTGAAGAGGTTACTATGTGATTCACATTGCCTTGATAATGTTGCAGTTGAGAAATCTCACAAGATGGGACAGGCTCTGATCAAGAGGAAAGAGTGACCTGAGATAGCAATCAAGTGCATGACAACAATTTTTACATTTTCTGCAATATTTACATACGTTATACAAACTTTCTGGCAGACAGCCTGAACCCTGATCAGTCAAGGCTAAAAGAATCAAATAATAAAATCCAAATGGAGGAAGGTGATAAGAACCTTTCCAAAACTATACATGCAGTAGTCTCTGTCCTGAATTACGTTAGATATCAGAAAGTTCTCCCTGAGCTCTTCTCCTTCAATCTGGACACTGAGTTAGGTGGCAGAGTGCAGGGAATTTTCCAACAGAAAGTCAATACCTTTGATACTTCCTCAAAATCCCTTCTGGTCCAATCAATATAATGACAGATCCTTCTCTCATGAAACTAAAGAAGAAAATGTTCTGTCAGAAAGACTTTTTTAGCTCTCATGGAAGACAAATTCCTCTTGTTGGTACATAAAAGGGACTGACAGGATCCTTGCTTCCCTTCACCTGGGGAGCTGCACATTGGGCCCTTCCCGTAGGGTGTTGTTCTCTAAACGACTTTTCCAAATTGCTGAATTTCTAAGAGCATACAAAAACTACCACAGCTTCTTCTTAGCCTTCCCAGTTCTATGGAGTAAATGAAGCCAGAGAACATGAGCAGGAAGCATTAATTTGCAGCTTCTCATCAAATTTGCTCCAGACTTGAAGGATTAAAATGAGATTGTACTTAACTCTCATATACAAGACATCTCAAAAGAACTATTAAAAAAAAAAAAAAAAAAAAAAAAAAAAAAAAAAAAAAAACCAACTGCAAAGTGACTGGAACAGCTAATTCCATACTAGACCAGTGTTCACACAAGCATATTTTTGCAACCTGCTATAAGAAAGCCTTCCTCACTATGCAAGGTGGTAATTGCAAGCTAGCTGAATTTCTTCCTGAATTGATATAGGCAGTATATAAAATAAAATATGCAAGGGCATAAATAAATAACCTGTTTTTCCAGGTATTTTTTCTTTTATGTAACACGGCATAATGCTCTGCCTTGCTCAAATTTCTTATGTTCCAGCTGTATTTCACTTTATGTATTATTTGGGTGTTGATGAAAACATGTGCTTTCAAGTCTGTTGCAACAGACCTGTAACAAGGACAATTCTAACTTTTCTTAGCAGGATTTCTGTGCCTTATCAAGATGACTCAGAGCTCCCTTATTTAGTCTCCTTTTGAAATTCCTCTCGTATTCATTGCTCTCATTTGACTTTTTTCAACTGAGGGTTCTGTCATGTGCAGCATGGATGGATTCAGCACTGCCACTGCTGTGGCATATCTGCTGCCCTGCTTTTCATCAGCAAAGCAAAAAGCAGCAGAGTCAGCAAAGGAGATGCATGACTATGTTTCAATTCATAGTGTGCTATTTTGGCCTTAATTGCAGAATGAAGAGGGCATAAGCTGGGACAATGTAGCATGTATTGGGTTGACTGAGCCACCAGCTTTTCCCTCACTGAATGGGAACCAGCAACTAGAAGAGTTTGGGGAAAAAAAAAAAAAAAATTCCAAAGGAGAGAGCCATAAAGCAAATAGCTTCCAGAAGTAGGAAGGAGAGAGGACTGTACCATTCTGTGGACCCACATCTTCCTGAGCCTTAATGTGATGTCTACATGTTAGGTATTACAAGGAAAATTAGGAGATACATGTTCTATTTCCAGCCTGTGCATCTACTGACAGAATGAATTTCATAAGCCTTGTCCTCCTGAAACTGGTGAAACTACTGCAATTTCAACATCAGGCATGTTTCTTTTTCTGCCCATATGCGATGACCTTGGTATGGAAGGATATGCAGCTTTCCAATAGACACAGAACAAGGGTGAATAAGCCAACAGATACACGATGGCTTAGCATAAGCACAACATTTTACACCCTTCTGACGCAGTGCCCAACAAAATGACTGGAGACCTGCTTGTAGCAAAAATGGTTATTCCACCCATATACATGAGTAATTGATAGATGAACCAGAACTAATTCCATGAAGAACTATAGCAATTGTTAGTCAAATTGAGTTTGCCATGGCACATGCTAAAATAATTGCTCAGGGGGATTGCAGGCCATATCTAAGCAGTTAAATTATTACAAGTGGAATCTTTAGACTGGCAATGGATGAGAGAATAAGGTAGTAGCAAAGAGAGCATCATTTTTTAATCAAACAAAACTGCCCTTCTTCCTCACGTTCTATTCCCTCTCTATATGAAGAATTCAACATTTTCACAGATGTTGTCTATAGGCACAGACACACACAAGAATGTCCTCAAGGGTACCTGCATGGAAATCATGTTTCCTGAAGAGGGCTGTTTTACAAAGGATATTTATATCTTTCTCAAATAATGCACAGAAAACTTCCTAGGTGACTTGTCTAGCTAGTACTAACTGACCCTTGCCCATACTCGCATGCAATTCTTAGCAAAGCAGTCTCTTTTTTGTTAATCCAAGTCTTCAAAACAGAGATTACATAGGACATTGTTGGCAAATAGGTCACACACACTGGCTGTATGCAGGCATGTGCATGTCCTTGCAGAACAGGGAGCCAATTGAATGAGAAAGAGAATTGGTTAGACAATGTATTTTGTTTGCATTATTCTTCAGATTATGAATGCAGGCTGTTAAAATGAGTCTGTTTCTGAGCATTGATTACTTGTATATTTGCACCTCCAGAACACAGGCGCAAAGCAATAAAACAATACAATTTCATTTGTCACAACTGACTGTGGAGGAAATAATGCTTGACATAAACTAGATACAAATATTAGGCACGTCTACACCACACTGCTGCATACTGAGACCTTCTGAGTTGTTGTTATGAGCTCATAAACTTGGATATACGCAAAAGAAAAAAGCAAAATGAGCTTTGCAGCCAGGTTGCCAACCTTCCTTACACTGAATAGTATATCACCTCACACAGCACACAACTCATTTACAACTCAGTATGATGAAGAAGAGAATCTATCACAAAATGGGAAATAGAAAGGTCTTCCTCTTCTATGTTATGCAGAAGGTCAACAAAGGTCAGTTAGGAAAACAAATCTTTAGTTGTCATCTGAACCAGGTCCTCCCAGACTCCTTCTGGAACTGACAGCAATTCAGCAAAAGGTGTTCATGGCAAAGACAATGAGTGAAACTCATTTCTATTAAACAAAGGAACAAGTCACTGCATAACATACACAAATAATTTTCTCATGGGAATCTAAGAAAACGTTGTACTGGCCTAAAAATGGCAGTGGTAGAGAAGAATGAGAGCTTTAAAATACCAACTGGACTTTGCAGACCCGTGGACAAACAATTAGGAAAATCACTGCTTGCCAGGTTCTTCTTGTGCACCCTCCTGCCTCAGCACCACCAACTATCCTCACCATCCTTCTCTCTGTAGCTGTTTTTACTATGCAAATGTAGCATCTCTGCCAGTACAAACTGATCAGAAAGCAATTTTTGAATGAAATGTTTTTGGAAGACTTGCTAATTTATCACCTTCTAGGAAGGGTACACACTTGAAAAAAAAAGGTTGGCACATTTTCACCATTATAGCTGTTTTGTTCTGAGTTCAAAAAAATTGTTTTGTCAAACGTAATTCATTAGCTCACTCAGCCTTTCCTATAGGACGCTAAAATGTCTTTTAGTTGGAAAAGTCAACACTAGAAATTTACAGTTTTAAAAAATGAGATAACTAGGACTTGGAGATATATAGTACATATACATAAGCATCTATATACAGCATGTGCATCAGCATAATCAGCTGATTAACAGTGATGATTGCAATGATAGAAATCCATACCTGACACTAACGATGTCCAAACTGATGGCACTACCATACATTTAGATGGAGGCAATTTCCAAATACCTTTGCTGTAACCTCCACTCTAATCAACCACTGAAAGACAGCATACTGTGCTATTCAAGTAATATTTAAATAAAATAAATAAGCCCCCTCCATCCAAAGAAGAAAGATGGATATCCCCTACAAATAGAAAAAAATATAATATCCGAAGTAGTCACTCCTGCCTGACATAAGCAAATGAGTCACTATTTTGACTCTTTTTTTTTTATTTTTATTATTTATTCTTTTCAACTAGGATACCTGCAGAAGTCAGAAAGAAAAACAAACACGAAGATATTCTATCTTGGATGCTTAATACTTCTCTAAGCCAAAGCCTATAAACATTGACATTGTTGCATAAGCTTTTCCATACTTAAAAAAATCACTAGACTTGATTTTTTATTAACCTTGCTCTTATCAATTGTTTGAATACTGATACTCATCTTGACTTTTAGAATTGAGATTTTATTGATTCTTCAGCTACATCTGATTCTTATGAAAAAGATAAGGTCCTTTCTGTTAGACATCTTCTCCTTGGGTCATTGCTTGATGAACTTAGGAACTTTACACAGCAACTTGGGTATGAGTAAATGGACTTCTTGAGTCCAATAAAGATTGGAAAATGGCTTACTAAATCATGTATTTATTTGATTTCCCTACGGACAAGAAGCAACAGACCTTACATTAGGGTCCTGCAGGCTGGAGGTCTTACTGGGATTTACAAAAGAGGTCTCTTCTTTCACAGCCTGTTAAAAGAAGGAGTTAAAGTTTAGTACAATGTCCATAAACTTAGGATTATATATGTTTTCTTTAAAATATTCCTGTAGGTACTTCATAAAACCGCAACGACCAAATGTCTCCTCTGCCCAGAATAAAAAGCATAGATATTTTTTAATCATCATCAAACACTGAGATTCACTGTGATGAGCTACAGTGTACAATAAAGAGAGCAACAGTGATAGGAAGATATTGGGTAGGGATAAAGGAGGGGGAAGCAAAGGAACACAGATATTTATGTTTCCCCCAGAAAGCAGAAATAATAAAAATCAATCCAGGCAAACATGCTGATATTTGAGCTGTTCTTTCAATTGGAGTAAAATAAATATTTACATAGTCTAATCAAAACCACGTCAACTCAACAGCTTTTCATTCAGTCGTTAGAAAAATATACTGAAAAAATGAGATCCCCTACAAATAATCACTCTGCACATGCAGTTCACAGAAAATCTCACCCATTACCGCTCTCTGCTAAATTACAGCATTCTCTGTCCTTCATATCATTTGTCTATAGAGTAGAAAATACTAACACTGCAAAATGACTTACATGGAAATTGCTTGATTACCCAGGAAACACCCAGTTCAGGCAGGTGTTAGTAGATTATACTCTTCAACTGAGACGCAGGGTTCCACAATCCATGTGTAAATGCCCATTTCAGGGCAACACTGCACCCTTCTATAGAAAATACCGGCTGAAGACACAGGAGTATCTCAAAATCAGTAATGGACTTGGCAGGCTCTGACATTTCCATTCTGCTACATGGATAGATGGAGCTGATGCAGGTCTACAGCAGAGCGATTCTTCAGTGCTCAACATGTGAACCATAATAATTTGAGGGCACCGGTGGAGATCAAATTGCATTAAATGTGTCGGTCTCATTCTTAAGCAGAGCTCAATAAGGATGAGACAGGTTCCTTCAAATCAGATCAAAGGATTTTACAGGCATATAAAAAATTGTAAATTTGACAAGACGTTCCATTCAATGCATTCAATTTGAGGGTGCTCATAAGAAAAAAAAGAAAAAAGGAAATTAAGGCCTGAGTTTCTTCTATGCCTCAGTAGTAAACTAAAAAACATCAGAAGTGATGCTCAGTGCTTGGGGAAATCAACCAAGTCGTGATAGTTCTAGGTTAGTTTCCCCCTTGTGCCAGAGTGAACAAGCCCCCATTGCCACTTGGCAGTTCACTATTTATCAGAGCATCAGCCATGGCGGGCACACGTGGTGCACGCTTCTACACGCAATTACCTATAAGGTCCATTAAACCTGGAAGCCTGGTAGAAAGTGAATTCATTCCTGGGACTGCCCCAGTGCAGGCAAATACCAGAGGTGATGAGCTAGGCAGTATTTTGACTTAAGGCTCTCCTCAGCCCTTCCCTTTAGGGTTGTTGCACCTTGTGTCTTAATACTGAAACCACCACTGACACAGTCAGCAGGTCTGTCCCTCTCCTGAGGGTCTGGTTTGCACAGATGAAGCTACTCTATGGATAGCTTACACAGAGGATAACAGGACCAGCAGCAGGCACAGGTTCAACATGGCTAGAAGTTTCTTAAGTGCCCTGCAAATGCTCTAAATCATAAGGAGCCAGATAAAGGGGAGACATGATCACACCCTCACCACACCACTGTAGCACAGCCACCAGATGTTTTACAGCTGAAGTTTTCAGTGAATTAGCATCATGCCATGAATAATTTCAGAACCAGAAGTGTTATTTTTTAATTTAGAGAAATTTGTAATCATAATAAATTCAACTCAGTTCTAGAAACCCCCTTTTTTTTTTTCTGCTGATTTCCTAGTAGCTCTGTCTAGCCTAGTATTTAGTCACAATCCAGTGCTTTCTTGAAAGGAATTTTTTTTTTTAATTTTTTTTAGGAATTGAGAGAAAGCATTGAAAATCACTCTTTGTTGACACAGAAGAGCATTGAAGTATTTTTTTCTTTGTTCTGCAGAAATTATAATGCTTTTTATAAAGCTGTCGGGTTTCTGAAAGCTGTAAGCATGAATCCACACATCAGAAACTTAATACACAGCGTCTTCTTTCACACTGATGTCTTAGCAACATTCTATTGTTAAGTCTGACAAACTAGCTGTTTATGATGTGTCAAATTGGCTACCTTTTAAAACTGCAAATTTTACTTTATTCCAATTTTCACCAAATTAATTGAACTGCATTTTGAGATGCTCTTGAACACAACAATAAAAAGAAAACATGGGGGTGAAGGATGCAAGGCAGGGGCTGCGACCAAGATCAAAATGATTAAAATTCTGCCTACATAAACACCATAAGATCTCATTAGCCAGTTGAGAGGGCTTCATTGTATTATTCCCTAACAACTGCCCTTGGTTTCTTATGTGTTCTGTGGCTACATTACCATTTTCTTTTGACTTCTCTGCAAAAGTAGGTTAAGCCTATTTCTCAAGAAGCAGTATAGTCATAAGCAGCATGATCAACGCTCTGAGAAACATCCTTTGTATTAATTTTCTTTATTATTACTTGTACCCCAGAGAACAAAAGAGACTTGGGTACCTACAAATAAATACTGTAGATTAGCAGGTAAGTAATCCCACTAAACTGGGGGGGGGAAAGGGAGTACATGAAGAAATGGAGGCTCCTGCTGAGCCTCAGGTGGTGCAGGAGTGCACTGGCAAGTGCACCTCAGTAAGGATGGGATAATTCTCCCCAGCTCTACACTTCTTCTTGCCTATGCATGAATGGACACAGGAGAATGTTACAGCCATCAGCACCTATGTTTCCTTTACTTGCTTGGTTGGTCTATTCTTGGTTTGTTTTCAGAAGGAAGTGGGTAAGTCATCAGCTGATAGCTTCCTTTGTTTTTCCTTCTAATTAGGCAAATAACACTCAGTAACTGTGCAAAGACATCCTCAGCCTTACTGTAAAGATGTGAGCATTACAACTGCACACACCATGTACATATACTCAAAAATAATCATTTATATAGAATCAGATTCACTTCATAATTAGCCAAAGAGAAGTAAGCTGGCTTTTCTAGCTACTAAACTACAAAGCAAACAAAATTAAAGGTTGACCGATACCAATCAATTCACACAGTATCATTCTCTTTTTCTCCTTTCTTATCTGCACTGGGCTACAGCAAAAATAAAGAAATAGAAAATCTTAATGTTCCACTTTCATATGCCATTAACTTTCTCAATAGCGCTAGAAACAAAAGTAAAGCATTATTTTCTCATTCTAAAGATAAGAGACATGCACGAAGAAAAATGGCATTGTACAGACTCTTTTCATAGGTAACCGCTAAGAAAATTTAGTATGAAAAGAGGAGAAAATCATTTGAGTAACAGCAAGAGCATCTTGGGTATCTCTCCTTCATCACAAAGTGAATTGCTGTGGCTCTCTCATCCCATCCAATCTGTAACAGGAGTCACCTGAATCAGCAAAAGGACTTCGTAAAGAATCTGATCACTGCAGCCAAGAGTCAGAGTCAGGTTCTTGTTTAAGTGAGAAAAGGGTCTGAAAAGCTCTTACCGTACACACCACAATTTCACAAAGTTCTCACATAGAGGAAGTAACAACACAGCTTTCATATGTTTGGAGATCTTCAAAGGTGAAGAAGCAATGGCTCTCAGTACAATGGTCTGGAAATACTTGACATTGATTGCCCTTTCTTTCTGCCTAAGGATGCCTGGGAGGTCTGATGCATAACAGGTTTTTCAGCTCTTCATCAACATTTTTGTTATTTGTCAACCACACTGATTTTGGCTGATCTCATTAGATAATACAGGATAAGCAACACATCATTGGGAAAAACATCCTGCCAAGGTGAACCTAACTTGGTGATTTAATATGCCAAACTTACCATTTCAGGCAGAAAAACATGATGATTAGGTCTCACAGGAATGGACTGCTGTTCCTTCCCCCAGAGCAGGGCTGAGAACCATACATCTCCTGGGCTATGGTTGGCTCCCAACACCTCACTGCAGTTAGCACCATTCACCTCATCACATACTGGCACTTACAGCCAGGAGATAAAACTGACACATTGACAACATGTTGTCACAATCTTGTGATACCACTGTCATACTTGCCTCCAATATCTCAGTGAATAACTTATAGATTTCTCTTTTTCCCACATTCTGTTTATCTAAATCCTCCCTCCTCTCCTGCACCTCAGCAAAGTTACCACATCATTTCCTCAGCTCCTTCCCTATCTTCAAGGTGTCATTGCTGATACGCTTCTAACCATATATCATATATTGATCATCCTGGCCCACACACAACCAGAATCTTGTATTTTTTTTACCTAACTCTCTTCATTTTCTGTAGTTGAGCAACCCTGTTTCCATTCAGAGATAGAAGGCAGAGAATGTGAAGAAGAGCTAATTTTGAATTCCACTGTTATGAACAATTACAAGCAACATGACGCTGCACCCACCTGTTGTTGGATCTGAGAGTCCCAGCCCAATCGCTTCTCTTTCCTTAGCCTGAAAACTTCTGGAGAGTTTATTGCTCATCCAAGCAGGTGACTAATAGCAAGGGCTGTAGCAAAGCATCGTGTGCTTTAGGAGTTGTGCAGGCTTCCCCCACAGCCTGTACATCTCAGCCACAACCTGCTGTACATGCATAATTCCAGCTCTGATCTCTGCACAAAGACAGTCAAACTGTGGGGTTGCTTTTTGCTGTCAGTAAGGATGGGTAAGGGGAGGGAGAAGAAAGCAAACAGGATCTCTTTTGTGATGGAAAGAGGTTAAAAAGTCAGAAAAGCTGATGGTTTCAAGGTACTTAAGTCAACATCTAGTGAAAGCTGAGAGCTCCTCAGGGAATCCAGAAGGATTTCTTTAAGTCCTGTTATAAGAGAGACTGGTTAGATCTAAATCCTCAAATGTCTTCCCCTCACCTAATCTATTTTCATTCATGACCTGATTAGGGTTTGAATCCAGCGTTTGGAGCTTTATCCTTATGCGGATAAAGCTCCAAAGACTCAGTTTATATAAAGATAGTGAATTATTTCTAAGAGCAATAGCAAATACACCTGGATGTTCAGGTTGACAAGTCCTTACATTTGAATCTTTCCATAAAGGGCACAGCATCACAAAAAAGGTAAGGAGTCACCAAAAATGTAGCCAAGAAAGACTAGGTCTCTGAGTCATTTCAATTAATACACTCTTTCTACTATAAACACTGCATACGTCCCAGTCTCATTTGGATTTGTAGCGACTGCTTGTATCTATATAGAGAGTACAGGCTGCAGGTTGATACCGGTACCCATGTTGACCTGAGACATTTCCTGCAGCACAGCTGAATCCTCTCCTGGATGCAGCTCAAGACAGCACGAACAACATGCACTTCTTCACGTGTTTGAAAAACTTGAAGCAAAACTGCATCATCATCACCTGTACCTGCTTCTTGGACAGAGAGGAAAGAGAGACATGGCTATTGATGCTGGTATAAAAATTTACAAGTGTATAGGCTTGGGAGGAATGACAGTGTGAGAAAGGGGCCAGAGGAGTGAATGTGCCTTTGTTTACTAAGAATCAAGGCAGGAGAATCAATTGCTGAGGAACACAGACCTGTCCAAGGAGACCCTTACCAAGGGTTTCCCCTGGGGCTGATAAAGCAGAAGCAGAGAATAGAGCACTAACTTGCAGGGTTGTGTCTGGGAAGTGGAGGATAAAACCTCAAGGAAAGAAACAGAGGGGAGGAGAATGCCTTTTCTCATCACTTTTGTCTTAACAAGCAACCCACAGTTGCAACAGGTTAGGAATACAAACACCACTTGCAGAAGATTTCTGGAACAAAACACAAGTTCTATGCCAAAAGAAGGAGCCCTGCTGAGATGGTTGTACATTTGCTCAGGAGCCTGCACTTAATGCCAAGAATAATTAGGATTTGTCCACACCCAAGTAGATACAAACAGCAACCAAAACCTCTTGTGCCCATGAATTGGGCCATGGACTGCTTTGCAAAATGGACTCTTTGTGATACTAACAAGTTGTCCAATCAATCACAGCATATCAGCACTGACTCATGCAAGCTGCAAAGGGGTTCTAAATGCCAGGCAGAGCTGGTCTTTTGTATTCTGGCAGCTCCTCCCTGCTGCCTTATACCTCTCTCTCTCTCAGATGAAGAGCCTGGAATAAATGAAAAAAAAAAAAAAAGAAGAAGAAGAAGAAGAAAAGAAAAATGTCAGTCGCTTTGCAGTGTTTAGTGCTCCCCTGGAGCTTAATTATGTGGGAACTGAGATACGCAGTCTGTCAGCAGGAAGGTGGCAGATCCCTGTAGCACAGTTAGAAGGCTGTGTTGTGAAATACTGCGGTTTTGTTCTAGACCTACAGATACCCACGGTAGGGCAAACTGCAGATTCTCACGATAACATGTGAGTTCCTCACATTTCTCATCCGTGATGTCTGCACCAGTGCGCTCCTGGATTTGGTTTCAAGTATCCTCACACCCTCTGTACTTCGATTCTCCAACTTGCAGAAAGGCACATAAATATTTCCATCTTCACCACACAAACAAAGTCACTCTTGTTAGTCTCCTGCTGCTCTCTAGCTCTACACCACATGCAGGGCTCAGCAAATGGCACCGTAAACTCAGAAATGTTCAGTGTCTAAGTCAGGACTGTAGTCACAGGAGATGGTATATTGCCCCCTAGGAAAGCAATAAACAGCTCTTCAGCATGATTCAGAAATGAGGCAGTGCAGAGACCAGCTTGGAGGATATATTTTCAAATGTACCACATCATTTACCCTGTTTTTATATTTGAAATCATAAGTATTAGAATCATTCATTTCTAAGACTCCCTCAAGTTGGTGTCTAGTTGCCAAAAAGAAAGAAAATTATATAAAATATCCTGCCCTAGATTTCATTGTTCACTCACAAACATTTACTCAATTGCCAGCATTAATGACAAAGAGCTTCTTCTACCACACCCAGGAGATGCCTTTATAATCTTGTCACATCCTGTTGTTAGTAGCATATGGTATTGAAAACATCCTCACTGCTTGGAAGAGAGAGCTGGTGCAAATATTTCAAGCAAGTTTGTTAATTTTGGATCTGATCCCACAGTGCACCAATATTTTTTCACACTTTTACACCTAACTATATAATGATAACATCCTGTGAAATTTCATGAAGGATGGTTTAGACCATAGACTTCTGGGGATGTTTAAAAAATAGATTAGTAGATACTCTATCCAGCTTTTAAGAAAACATTTTACTTCAAATAGCATGTGCGTAAGATATGATCTGTTTTTTTCTCCTTCCTTTTACAAGGTGGAGGGGAGCAAATCCTCAGCTTCTAGTAACACCATATAATAAAGAAAGATCTATGGAGTACATGAGGAAAATCAGCCCGTGTTTCTATACGGCAACTGAAACAGACTTTTCTTTACAAAACATAGTTGTACTTTTTGCTCAGGCTGCCTTGTAAATTGAAATATGTCAGTACAGAAGACAAAAGATGAGAAATTTGAGGGTATTTCTTTTAAAAGAATGAGGCTGGAAGGCTTCAAAGGATTTACTGAAGCCAAGACAGTGCCAGGCAGAGAACAGAAGGGTTAGTCCCCCAGATATACTGGGCAGCAGGAGATGTCAGATACGGTCAAAGAGGGGCATGATCACAGCCCTGAAGGAATACATGGAATTCAGTGGTTGTCTGACATGAAGATACTATTTCTTATCTGCCCCCTGCAAAGGATGCTCTAAATGTCTCTGGGCAGTGTAGTGCAATCCCGGCTCCCTTTTCCCTGAAGGTGACTGAATTGCCACCGGGAAATGGTTTACCTACTTGCATTCAGCCAGATTTTCATGCAGCAGGGAGTACAAGAGATTACCGGGCGTTTTTATGGCAAGTTGGTAAGGTGGTTTACTGGGATTCCAAGTAGCCCCCTCCATCCTCCCATTTTCTAGGTTACAGACAATGCATTTCCTACTGCCTTCTCCTCCTTTAGTCTACCCTTTTCCAGCACTTGTCTAGCCACAGCTTCTTACTGCAATGACTGACCACTGCCTCATCTCTATCTACCTCTTTTTGGAATGTGTTTGGGAAGGGTAATAATTCACATGTGCAGGAAGAATTCATCTCAGTATCACAGGCATTCCTGCGACTAAGAAGGGAGCTGAAGGAGGATTTCCAAGTAGAGGTGACATCCTAGCTTGCTGGCTACCCATCTTAAGCCATACTCCTTTAGCACTGAAACCTACAGGAATTTCAGACTGAACTGCATGCCATTATATTTCCACAGCATGTGATATCCTGCAGCAGCCTTCCTTCCATTTCTTCAACCTGAAATCATAAGGGGCCAAGCCTATGACATGTATTTAATCCAACCTGACTGCTAAGCCTTGTGCAGAACATCATGGGTATGAAGGAAAAAAGGAGATGCTCAGGTTGTTCTGAACCTTATTTGCCAGACAGCAACAGCTAAAGAACAGAGTTGTGGCATGATGAAAAAGCAACCCAGGATGTTCTCAGAAAACCTCAGGGTGAAAAATTAAATCAGGGCAGGTGAACTGAGAGATGCATATGTTTAGCACATTTTCTATCTTGCCTTAGTAATGCTGTACTCTGAATGCAGCAGCACACACTGCTTTCAGTCCTTAACCATCCAGTCAAACATGATCATTAAGTATATTCTGGGGAAAATACAAACTTGAGAAATACACCACGACATCCTGTAGAAAAGAGTCACAGAGGAAAAACAGAGGGCAAAATCGAGGGCAACCAGACAAGAAAAAGGCTGCATAAAGCACAGTTGATATAGCACAGATTTCAGAAAGAGGTGAGAACTGCTTTAAGCATAACAAAGAAAAGAAAAAAAAACAATCCTCCTTCCCCTGCATGCTGTCAGATTTATTGTTTCTGTTTGTGAAATCTAGGGCAGTCAGAATTAAAAAAAAAAAAGAAAAAAAGAGATAATTTCTTAGGTCTATCTAGACCAGAGTTGTCTAGTTCTTAGATGAAAGATCTGCCAGGGAACAACAAACACACAAAGATGATTGTTAACAAAATCTTTCCAGGGCAAGCTGACCTGCTGTGTTATTGAAAAGACACAAAGTGATGGAAACACCAATATAATTTCTATTCAAAAAGAATAGTATGCACAAGGATAACACAGGAACTTGGATAAGTTATAAGAGTCATTCTGCCTCTACTTTTGTTCCTAAAGCATTCAATTTGGCTTTATTTTTGTCACAAATAGCTTTAGCTTTTGTCCACTAATTACACTTGCAAGGAATCATATATTTTAGGTTTCACTTAGATTTACTTCTCACTGGGAAACTATCTTGTTACAGTCCTGCCATCTAACAGTAACTTTCATTTGTATGGCATTGCTGCAAAACTTGTGGTGTCTTTGAAATGTGGTGTATCTGATGTCAACACTGAAGTGCAAATAGCAGCAGGAAACTTAGTACAAGGCATGCTAACAAGTAAGAAAACCATAGACTAACTAACATTTCACATTAGAATTATTAGAATCCCCTAAAAAAGACTACATCTGGTTGCATAATGTTATTACAACACCTTTAGCCATAGTTTCCATGAGTGTTGGGCAGCCTCAGAAAACTCCAGAGGTTAATGCTTCTCAGCTGCAAAGTAAGCAACAGCTGGCATGACAGAATCAAAACACAGAGATTTCCTGAGACACTCTTGGCTGTATTATTTGTGTCAGTAAGGACAAATTTCCCATTTCCATCATATCAATCACAGTGACATAACTGAATAAACTGCAGAGCAGCTAGAGAAAGCTAGGTCAGTATGGACACGCTTGATAAAATAAGGTGCTTCCTCAGGAGTGACATGGTTTTGAAAAATTTCTGTAGGCTATACCTAAATTAGGAAATAATACCAAAATAAAGGAAGTAATTCCAAAATACATTCAAGCACAGATTACCTGAGTGCCTACTCTGAAAGCAGCTTCTACTTGAGCTTTAAGAATGTTGCACTTCATATGATCAGGGACAGAGGAAGGCGACACAGGGGGATGAAGAGTCTTTTCAGGTACCTTTTTCTCTTCAACCTATTTTTAATAGAAAAGACAAGCACAGTGATTTACATTAGAAAGATAAATCAACAAGATGGTAAGACTTCCAGGTACAACAACTCAATTCACCAATGCAGGATAAAACTTACATGCTAATAACCAAATAAATATGTCTTACAATAAAATATTTCAAAGCATTAAATGACTTGATACTATTATCACAACAAAAAAAGCCATCAGGAAAGCCTGATTAATAAAAGAAAAAACTATCTCACAGAGCTAAGAAAGATGGAAAAAGCCCAGCCAGACTCTGGAGTCACTGCCAAACCTGTGATCACACTGAGTAAGCACATTACCTCTAGAACATCACAGGCAAGCAGAAGTGGGAAAGTTGCACAGCATTCAACTGTAGTGAACTCTGGTTTCTTATACCACTCTAAGAATGTAAAGGAGCTCTGGAAATTTAACCAGGGGGATTTGAAGGGATCTCCACATAATTGCAAGCCAAGTGAAATCTCTTTTATCAGAGAGTGGAAAAATTGCTGCTGCTTCTGCTTACCTACTGTCAACACCTTACCTACTCAGTGTTCTGGATCACAAATCTAAAGCCTTGGGACAGCTAGCTTAGTGACCTGTTCAAATATGACCTAAAGGTTTTGTGCCTTGAACAAACAACATCCAGCAGAAATGCCAGCATAAATAAACTTCCCATGCAGAAAAGAGAAAATAAAAGGACAATGTAATACTGATGTATAAACAAACTGGGTATGGAAGAGACCAGGTTTGTAAACGCAAACACAACCAACCACACTGCAATTTCTCATATTTTTAAGGAAGAACTGGCTGTTCTAACTTTCCTGTTCTTTCTGGAAATGAGATCTGAACAACAGATGAACAGTAGCCCACATTATGCTTTCATTTTCCTCTCATGTTTCTGCAAAGTGTGAGTGGCTGCATACACCCGGACAGAAGGAAGCAGAATGCTGTCGTTCAGACCTAACTGCATTCTCTGTGACCTCCAGTCCAGCTGGAACCCCCCCATGGCTACCTACTGGCTGATGGTAATTAAAACCTCAGTGACCCTTCTCTCATGTCCAAGATCAGTCACAGACAGAAAGGAACTTCATGTTCCAGGGGCACTTTCTGCAAGTGCAGCAAATCACAAATATAGTTTTGTCGACTGAGAGGAGACCATTTTGTAAATGTTGTTGGAGGAAGAACCAGATCTGTGCAGAGTTCTATTGAGACTGCAAGATATTTATCATGCGTTCTCAAAGCTGGTCCAGCAGACTCCTGCACCCAAAATGTCAAAGCTGCCAGGTATGATCTCAAACAACTTACTGCTAAAGGACTGCCCATCCTGAGATTTTTCTTTATCTGTCAAATCTCAAATAATTCTTACAGGCTTATTTGCCAAGCCACATTTACTATTTTTAATGGAAGATATTTTTGGACATTTCACTCTCCTCACTTTCCTCTTAAGGGGAAAAGAAAATATTAAAAGTGAAAAGTGACAGCTTCGGGCTGGAACAACTTACAGAACTGTAGCTATCTATTTAGTTTTGACTGTAACTTTAGTTCTGGCAATAATCTGAAAAAGAAATATTCATTTGCCATAAGTGTTTTTTTTCCTAGGGTACTCATGAAGATTAAGAAGTGGAGATAATCAAAAGAAAGAAAAAAAACATGGAGAAAGTACAACTTCTCCTTGAGCAACAGCCTTGTTAGCCTGAGTGCACTGCTATACAAAAAAGCTGCCACAGTTGTCAACTTTTAATAGTATTGATTTCTAACAGCAAAAAGAATAACACACTAAGCAATGACATTTCTAAAGGCCGTGCAACACACCACCTTTGTTTTAACACTGGATTCTAATTAAATAATGTTTCAGCGAAGCAAGATTAAGTAATTGCATTTCACTAGCTAAATCAAGACAACTGATGCTTATGAGGACATAAACTTGCTTCTTAGCCTCTTCTGTCCATATAGGAATATTGTCCAGTCCTTACATTCTTCTCCTGCCCAGTTTCCCCACACTGACCAAAAGCCCTGCAACTGGGAATCTCCATCCAACAGGTCTAAGCCACCTGCTGCATAGAATTATATCAGGATACATCCCCAGTGTGGTCCTTGACATGCCAGTCACAAACTATGATCCTCATTACGAGAAGGGTCCAAATGCTGCTGCCTTGGCTGAAAATGGGCACCGAGTTCTGCACCAGTCTTTCTTTGGGTCAGACTGTAAGCAAGCAAAACTCACTTTGCTTGCATCCATGAGCAGCAGCATCTCTGCAGACTGCTCATAGGTGATGCGCAGACACTGCTGCTGCTTGGGCTCGTCTTGCTCCCCAGGTGCTGAGCCAGCGGCCCAAGGCCACTGCCTCTGCTTACTGCCAGAGGAAATGTCAACTGCACACAAACACCAATGGGGCCTAGGGCTGCTCAACCTGACCCAGAGTCCTCTAGTTACTGAACATACCTGAAAAGGCAAACACATCTCTGCCAGCCTGCCTTGGCAACAACAGACCCTGCGCCACAGTGCAGCACACCCTGAGTCAGCCCTGAACTCAGCCCTCACGCAGCTGATTATCTGAGCCTATTAGACATACATTTGCAGTGGCATCCAAGATCCAGATGAAATGTGAACTCCAATCACAGAACAAAGTAGCAACTATTTATTTTAGACTATTAGCACTTCAAAGCAGCTATGTAAGTTCCCATTGTTCTTTAATGTCATCAATCTTTACATATAACCCTGTTAATCTCCTAATTAATCTCCTAAAGTACAATTGTCACCAAGAAGGAAAAAAATAATGACTACATAAAACCATACAGTAACTTCTGAAGTTCATTTTCTTAGTTCAAACACAAACCTGACAGCATTATGGAGTCTTTATATACTATTACTGCAAGGAGAGCTGTAATATACTTTATTTCATCATGGAATAAAGAAATCTTATGCTTCTAGAACCCTTATTGCTTGCAATGATGAGTGAAGCATGCAGACTGCAGCTGGGTATTTAGATGCTGCACCAGGTTAGCAGTTATTAAAATTTTATTTTCACTTATAAACTAAAAGCATTCAGTGTGGAAGTTGTTAGAAGTCTAAATATGGCACAATGTTAATGAAACTGCCAATCTTATCTTTTCTTATTGTGTACTTCCAAAAAGTCTGAGATGCTAGTTTTAAGTGACTGTCTGAGAGTTAAGATTGAATTTAAAATAAATAATCTCCTTGCTTAAAATTGCAATCTAAATTCATCTTAAATGGTCTGTAAATGAGAAAAAAAAAAAGTTGACGTTAACTTAAGCTACCTGATGGCACTCCAGTTTTCCATATCCACTTCTTCTGGTGCTATAAGATAGCAATGTGTTCATATCCCTTTCACCACTGATGCAGAACTTTATTTTTCCAGAGAGGGAGAATTGCTTTTAAATTGATTTTGATAGAAGTGGGGTGAATAAGCTTATATATACATGTATATACATACAAACTAGATGTATTTTTCTCTTTGTAAATGAAGACTTAGATTTACTTTTCTCTTCTCAAATATTTACTTTAAATTCAATTACATTCACTGACACTGGAACTGAAGGCAGATTTGTACAGTGTTAGATAATGATGACACAAGCTTTGGTTTGCAAAGCTAACTGAATATTAAGTACATGTACAGAATACAAAAATGAATCACGGCAAAACCATTTCTATACTTAACATTTCCATTCCCTCTGTTCTGAAAGGTTCATTCTCTGTTCCATATCAAACTTCTCACTGATAGAAAGATTAATTATCTTTTGCCTCCGATAATTTATCAGTACTCCTTCAGCCAAACAGTAAGTTTAATGCACATCTTTGGCTGAAGACTTCTGAGGAATCAAATGAATGTTTTGGTTAAGGCATGTTCTCCACTGCTAGTAATCACAGCAGGTTGGAGGCAAGATTTTAATGACAACAGCATTGATATGCAGATTCTGAGTGCACATTAGCTATGTACAATCATAACCCTTGGTTTCCTGGGACTCACATATACCTGCTAACATGCACAGGTCTGGGATGGTAACCCAGACCTGTGGAGGCACGAGCTGGTGCTGGAGACCCCATGATTATAAACAAATGTAGACCTGGAGCTGAATGAAACTGGTATTCAGGGGCAATGAAGGCAACAAAAGCATAGTAGCTAGCATGTGTAAAGGTCACCAAGTATAGTAAATTTGAACGGGAGACGAAGATGCAGATCAATGAAGAAAGACCAAGGTGTAAAAGCATATTAGCAACAAAAGTGTGCTAGCAAAAAAGGCCCCAGACAGATTCTAGAATGAGGAAGATGCTATCATCACGAAAATCACATCCCTGCTGCTGACGTACTCACTGCAGCATCCCTTCTGCCTCCCCATTGCAGTGAAGCCACCAACCTTAGGACCCAGGAGTAAAAAGGATGGTGAGTGTAACACCAGCAAAAGGGGTAGAAACAATTTAAACTGTACCATTATTCTTTCTTCTTTTGTAATAATTATACCCAGACTAATAATGGTCAGACTCTACAGATTTCACAAATTATAACTACACATCCTTGGTTTTATATCACATATACACATGTATACATGTGCACACGCGCAGACCAGAGGGGACAGGAAAAAATGTACTGCAAAAAAGAAAATTAGAAATACATTCTCAGCTGCAGTATTTGGCCCTGAGACTCCTGGAGATTAAGAAATCCACCAGCACAAAAGGGCATGAAACACATGTTGAAATTGACTTTTGTCATTTAGTAGGTGGACAGACACGTCTACTATACCAAACAGCCCTGGAAAAGAGATTGGACACATCCATTCATCATTCCCATGAGACAGAGTTTGCTGTAGCCAACAATCAAATTAATTAACTGCTGAATCTAATTTACCCAAATTCTCGTTAATTCTCCTCTGGGTTGATTATTAGGTCTGACAAATTCCAGCCCCAAAGCACTTTGCTTGAAAAAATAATAATTAGCAATGGGCAGAGAGCAAATGAAAGTTGGGACTCCACAATAGATTTGGAAACCATGTTTGTTCTCAGAAATAGAGTGAGCGAAGCAGCTCCACAAGTACTCCACTGGTTTTGTTTAAGCATACTTTTAAGAGGACAAAAAAAACAGGGAATAAAAAGCACTTAATGGAATAGAAAGCAATGGTGTGGTGCAGGAGAAATGTTGCAGCTTCACTTTTTTCTCAGAAGCTAGACATACTGAGAACTCATTAAAACCTGTTTGCTGCTGGACTCAGTAGGTAGTCAACAACTGAAACCAGAGGAGGCTTAAGAAGGCCACACTCTCAGTGGAAAAAACTTGTCAGAGTTCAATGCCACTCAATCCTGTCTAACTTGCCCTGCTGCTTTTGTGCTGTGTGGTGCTCAGCAGCATTTCAGCCTGGGGTTAGCGCAATATTTAAAGCAAGTCCTCCTTTCACTGCAGAAGCCATCTGCTGAGGCTGTTCCATGTTCTACTCAAAGCTCAAAAATGAGTGGTTTGTTTGTTTTAGCTTTGCAAGCTCTGGGTATACATTTCATGAGGATCTGTGGTTTAGTGCTAGTGGTGGCAATGGTGATGAGGAGACGGTTGGACTAGATGATCTTGTAGGTAATTTCCAACCTTGTGATTCTATGATTCTATGATTCTAAGTCAGAAAATTGTGCTTCAAGAAGGAACGACAAGTGAGGGGCCAAAAGAATTCAAAATTCACAACCCACTTTTTGTAATAAGAGGTCTTCCTTCCAGTGGGGCATATTTCAAGGGCACATACAACAATCAGATGGCTCAGAACAGTAACTTTCACAAACCTTGAGGGCCAAGCCTTCGCACTCACCTACATGGTAACTGTTTTTCATAGGATCGCTGCACAGCTCCTAAAATTGAATCTTCTCAGACTGTCAGTGGAGGGTTTTCATTACACTGCCTGTGCCTGTTGCCTGGCCTTCTGCAGAGCTTCTGCCAGAAGCAGAAGCAATTAGCAGTTCCTAGGACTCAGTGCAAGACATTTTCATCAGCTAAGCTTTGACTGATGGAAGTCTCATTGCAGCAGACACTGGCTGCATTTGCTGTGCAGCTGCATTTTTTGGGAGCATTGACTTGCTGTGGTACTGAGTTTTGTTCATTAGTACTTAAATAAATAATCCACCTGACTGCAGACAAGATTCTAGAGCTGTCAGGAAAAGCCAAAGGAAATCATTAGTTATAGAAGAGCTGAGTTCTCCCCTCGCAGATTTTCAGAAACAAAAAAAGAATGAGAGGATCAGAAGTCAGGCTTATCCATGCAGAAGTTGCAGGGATATTTTAGGAGACAAATTGTATGGTATGGTGGAATATAGGACTGAAGTGTTTTAATTCTCTTTTAATGAAAGAAAAAAGGTCATAAATCTACTCATTTTGAGATCACAAGGGTACACAAGGGCAGATCAGCTGCTTGGCTCTTTTGCACAACACAAGCCAAACTAGTTTAACCACTTCTGCACTATGGTCAGCATGGAGAGATTCCTCCAGCTGCTTTGCTTTAGCATTTTGAAGATGCCAAACTGAGCTGTCAATAAGATCAGTAACGTAAGACTATCTTTTAAAGCATGCTTTGGGTGTTGCACATAGGTAAGTGTTGTGAGCTGGAGTTAAGACAGAGTATCAAGAAATACAACTGAACTACAGTGCTCTGGTCATGTGATGGTGGGTATTCACTGGATGAAATCACAAGATGAAAAATTTTACTTTGGCAAAATATGTCAATGCTTAATTAGCTCTGCCTATAAAATCTATACTTATTTTCAGTTAAGAATACTTCTAGAGGAACTTCACATCCAGGCTGTGTGGCAGGATTTTCCATTTCCCCCTTATTTGTCTCCTTTACAATTTGACTTTTTACCCCTCATCATAACAAGCAAATGACAGCTCCTTACAGATAAGAATGAACAATTTTGGACAAAAGTCTAAGACATTCCACCTTGAGGTGTTAATTCAGCAAATTCAGAACAATGCCTTATGACATAGGTCATTGCCTCGTGACTCTTCAAACAGCACTTGATGAGGGAAAGCCTAGGCATCAGGGAAGACACAACCTAAAAAGCGCCCTTGGTATAGAGACCAGAATAGGATCATTACAGCTTCCATAACATATTGATTTCAATTACCTAGAATGTAGGAAAGATAGTCCAATATCTGATTTTAACTTCCTTAATGACTGTTGAATAACATTAACAATAAAAGGCTACCTGTGAAACCAAGGCAAAATAATTTGAGCTCTCACTTGAACTGACAGAAAACATTCCAAAAACTTTTTTTTTTTTAAACATCTATATTATCAGTCGGGGGCCAGACCACCTCATTGGAATCCAGTGGCAATGTCTCACTGACTCCACTGGGCTCAGCTCAGGACTAATCCTAGAGGGCTTATTACAAACAAGAGGTGCAGACCACTGTAGCTCTATCCAGAATAACCTCAAGGAATACCACAGAATGGGGTCAAGTGGATTTTGCCTCACATGGATACCAGGAGCCCCTGACCTGGCAGTCTCTGGTAGAAGCACTGAGACACAGATGTTTTGCCACCCCTGCATTGATCAAACACCCACTAATATCAATTGGTCAATTGCCAGGGGAGTTAACACAAACACTTCATGTAGAGAAACAACTTCTTGGTTGTTTTTGTTTTGTTTTATTTTAATTACTTGAAGTGTTGTTATTTTTTTACAGCTCAGGGCTGCCTCGATGCCTAACTTCACAACCAAATTAAAACTACATCATGACATCATTACAGCAGCTTCTGAAATTTTAAAAGGTGAGGAAGGAAATTCCAAATCAAAAAACGAAAATCCCGTCCCACAGGATGGTGAGAGGTGATTAAAAGCAAGACAGTTACAGATTAACATTGACTGGAACTGAAGGTGAAAAGCAGCAGCTTCTGCATATGAAGTGACAAGGGGCTCTCTGTCATATATATGTAGAAATATGTATGTACACGCTATACCTTGTTCATGACGTGCAGGGCTGGCCATGGTCCAACTACCTTCACACTCTCCGTTTCTATTTTCTTCAGATGAGAGGTTTCATCATAAAGAAGGGGAAGTCCTGAGCTCAATTCTAAAGAGATGCCCAAGAGAGAGAAAGAAAGAAAACACAGTCTGAAGGAAGGCTA
Source organism: Tympanuchus pallidicinctus (assembly GCF_026119805.1). Lineage (NCBI taxonomy): Eukaryota > Metazoa > Chordata > Aves > Galliformes > Phasianidae > Tympanuchus > Tympanuchus pallidicinctus. Next base: position 13,238,723 of record NW_026294769.1, read on the forward strand.
CAGAAGAACAGCAGAGCAAGTCACTGAACTTTGTTTGAAGAGATGGAGGTCTTCCCTGTAAGACCACCTAAAACCTTTAATAAAAATCATAGAATCACAAAATTATAGGGGTTGGAAGGGACCTCTGGAGATCACCTTGTCCAATCCCCTAGTAAAGCAGTTTACCTACAGCAGGTTGCAGAGGAAAGTGACCGGGTGGGTCTTGAATATCTCCAGAGAAGAAGACTCTACAACATCTCTGGTGGCTTCCTTCAGTGCCTGTTGAGCCATTACACCTGTTGGGTCAATTTTCCTTTTTCTCTTTAACAAACAATCCCTCCCCCCCACCTCCCCAGCTCCTTCTCTCCCACTCCTACGCTTTGGCAGGGCTTTTGCCAGCTTAAGGGCTTGGTTCTTCTTCCAGCCATCCCTCTATATTCAACAGTTGATACTGATGTCAACCCCATTGACACCAGAGAACTTATTTATGCGGCCAAGGAGCCTCTCTCAGAACATGTGATGTATACAGAGATCAGAGTATAGCTTTTGGCTCCTCTCAGATATCTTTATTTATATGTCAGTCTCTTTAAGACTGCTGTCAGGAATTTGCTGTGCTTTGTCAACAGAGATTTAGAGGAAAGACAAAAGACAAGATTTTGAGCACTGACAAAGAAAGACGAGGTAAAATACTTTTGTGACACTCCTGAAAGGACTCCACCAACATCCTCGGGATGGTGTGGCATACATGTGTTTGCAAGTATTCTGAGAAAAATGAGAGCTTCATTACACAATGATTTAATGAATCCTCACCTCTTCCTGTATTTCTTTTTGCTACAGATTCTAGGCAATAATAGTTGGGAACAATTCAGTAGTCTCTGGAGTCTGATTCAAAGCCCAGTGAAATAAATAAAAACTTTGCACTGCCTGCAGTTCCGTTTGGATCACTTTCTTAAGCTGTCCTAAGAATATTAAATATTGCTCACTCAAGATCTAATTCTACAGCTGTTTAAATATACATTAAGGACTTTGCTGACTAGAGACAAACTGCTAATGCCAGTTTAGAGGAATATAAGCAAAAAGTTGTCTTGGTACTGGTGAAACATAGTCAGTGGTAACAGTGGCTTAGAAGGGGTTATGACATCAGCATTGACCTTCTATTGGTGGTCTCTCATCAAAAGCTGATGAAAGCAGAGTTCAGCATTTCTGATATTACGGTTGCTTCCACAGATATGAAACTGTAATCTGCCTGATCATACCACTGAAAGAGTTACCCCAGCCATCAGATAAGACTACATGATGATTCTTTTTTAAAGAAACATGGACATTTTATTGCGTGTCAAGAAGGAACATAGAGGGGAAAAGTGCATTACTTAAAGTATTCACTTTTGCTGTGACTTTTTAGATTTTTTTTTTTTGCTTTTTATTTTTTTAAACAGGGATAGCTTCAGAAGCCAAGCAAGCTATTTTAGCCTTTTGACTCAACCTTGCAAACAGATAAAAGACATATATATCAATAAAAGGCAAAAAAAATTGGCATACACTTACTGAGTCAGCATTAAGTCTTGGCAAACCAGGCTTTCCTTTCAAGCAATGATCTGGCAGGACTGTATTTTTTACAAAGCAACATTCTAGCCTGAAATTCAGTTTGTATTACACCCTCCTTTTGTCATGGTTACACAAGGACTTTTTCATCAAGCAGGTCAGGAATAAAGGATGTCTTTTTTTTTTTTTTTTTTTTTTTAAGGTGATAACCTGCAAGCTCAGCCTAGAGCCTGAGAGGCAAGCTGAGCCCCTTCTTCCAATTTGTCATTTTCTGCCATAAAAATTGCGTGGGCTAACATGATGAGCTTGTTGGCAGCTGTTTTCTGTGACAGCCCCAGCTGCTGCCATTGGGTTTGCTCACGTGCACATGATAATCCATGTACAATGTTGCCATCCCAGATAGGCTCAGTGAGCAGTGCTGGCATTGCAAGGCTGGCTGCTGCTGAGCACAGTGGTCTCTGGTACAGTGACTGAGAGAATAGCTGGGGCAAGATCTGCTGCATGAGAAGATAGAATCTGTGTATTCAAGCTTTAAGGTGAAGGGCAGCACTGCAAATACCATTATTAGGCAGAATGCAGGAAAACATCTTCTGCTGAATTGCCTTTGCAAACACACGCCAGATTTATTTCACCGAATTTCACTTCTCCCAGTAATCAAAGTAGACAAACGACTTGGAATGTAAAAAATCAGGCAGATCTACTCTGTGTTTGTTTCCTGTAACAAAGTCCCAGGATGTGTACTTGCTGTGAAATATGCAGCAGCATTTTAAAGGGAACCTTGTCTGGGCACACCAGCATTTGCACCTCTCCTTCCTGTGCCCTGTGGGTTGGCACTGAAATTTTGTAATTTATCACATCATATCTATGAAGAGAAAATCCAGGCATCTTTTCCCCTCTCTCTATCACATGCTATCACATGCTAAGTGACGGGTGGGTCACTTCAAGTTCTACTTCGCATATGATTAAAATCACCTCTAAGCTCAGAGATGGGTCTGTCCTGTAGGATCTGGAACAACTAACAAAATGCTCAAGGTCCCCTGGAAAACCATCAGGTAGTCAAGCTGACACGCACAGCCTCACCACTGTCAGCCTCAAAGGGAGGTTTTCATTTGGCTAGCATATTCTTCACGTGGATCTTCTGGCCCTCCAAGCATGTCCACTTGAGGTATTTTGGTCACAAGCACCCTCTTCCCAAGAGTGTTCTCAGGCTAGTGACCACATACTTCCTAGAAACACTTTCCCAGTCGGGAATCTTTCATACAGCCTTCAACCAGACACAAGCTTCCATGTCCCCACAGTCCTTATCCAGACCTCTGAAAGCATCTCGTCTCTCAGCTTGGGTGTTTCTGGTCCCACAGAGCCGTATGTGCAGTCCCAGAGAGGTGGCTGACAGCCAAGGTGATGGAGGTTCACCTCCAAATGGAGCTGCCACCCCAATGCACATAGGAATAGCTTTGATCCAGGGTTTTTAGGGTGGTGGTCCTATCTACACCATCATCACTCCAAAAGCAAAAGCAGCAGCCTGAGCATGCCTGTTCTCATGGAGGGCACCCTTTTGGGGGAAAGTAGCTGTGTGACAGGCAGAGTGCATGGGTACAGGGCTGTGGGGAACCGTGATGTGGTCCGCTTTGAGGTGGCTGGCTGGCAGTCAGGACAGCCAGCTTACAAACTGGCACCACAGTCCCTCTGCAGGAGGCACTCATGTTCCTTTGTGTTTCCTCAGGGAGATCGAAATTCGGGCTGCTCTGGGAGTACAGCAGCTGCTGGGCAGAGCATGCAGAGCCTGGCCTCTGTGCCAGAGTAGCATCCTGGGTGCAGGAAGCATTAGTAAAATTATTACCTTTCCAGTAAAGCAGGGCTGTAGGAATTGGGGCGTGGTGCTGCTGCAGCACTGCTGGGGTGGAGGGTGATGGCCTTTGAGAAGTGTAGGGGCCTGAGCTGTGGGTGAGCCCTGTGGATGGGACATTCAGGATTACAGTGTCCTCAGGGCCCAGGCCCTCAGCAGCACTGCTGCTGGCACTGGCTACATTTCCACTGGCATGGTTCACCTCTAATTTGGGAAATAAAAAACAGAGGCTGGCACAGAGCCATGGGAAGGCTTCTGGCTCTTGCAGCACCAAGCTGACATGCTGCATGCAGTCTTTGGCCCCACTTCATAAAGCTGGCAGCACCCCTTTCCCATTGGCAGCCCCACCGCAGCAGTGCCACAGCAGCATTTCCCCTTCTGCAAATCCTCTAATGTAGAGCATTCAATGCATAAACACAGAGGAGTATAACAGAGCTTCTGCAGATTGCTGCTAAGGGAGTAGATTCTTTTAAAGTTCCAGCATGCAATTCATATTGCTGCTTGGAACTCGTTCTTCAAACACTTGCAATGCCTTGCTTTTGTTTCTCATGCTTAAAATTTTCATCTCCCTCTCTTTGGGAAAGAAAACTAAAGAAAAGGTTTCCAGGTTTCTGACACAACGTTTGAATAAAACTTCTGCACTGACAGGTGCCTATGCATATCTGCCGAGAGAGGAAAGCCAGGAGCCAAGAGCACCCAGCACTGTCCACGGTGAGATCTTGGCTACAGGCTGAAAGATTCCCTAAGAGATGCCTCTCAGAGTGATGCACAAAGCCAAAATATGGACAAAGGAAAAACTTAGCATGCTCCTGAAGTAAGGAAAATAGTAGGTCACACCTTGTTTTGTCCATCTTCTGAAATTCTTATACAGTTCCAGCATCTCACGCATTGCAGAGTGCCAAGACTATAAATTTGGAGTGCAAGAAACAGGATTGCTCAATGGCAGGGATGTTTTTCTTCAAGTTTTTGTGTAAACCTACAGACACCTGGCCAAGCTATGCACCTTTTACAAGCCTGTACATGTACAGCAGCCGAGACGTATGTCTGAACTCCCCAAGGCTATATCAGAAACAAGTGAGTTTCTCTCCTCTTTGCTTTCTACATGCCCAGAATTTCTCCACAGAGCAAGTGAGCGTACTCCAGGTGGCAGCTGGGGCCAAGTGGGAATCATCCACACTACTGCCAGCCAAGGTGATGCCAACCACTGGGACGAAAGCCAGTACAGCAAAGCGAGCCCTTCCTACACACCACAGAGAAAGGCATCACTTGTCTCAAGAAGGAAGAGCACCAGTGCTGCAGAAGACGGTAAACCCCTAGGCATGAAAAGAGTGCTTCTGATAGTCATCTCTCAATGTCCTTTTTCCAATGTGGAACAGTTCTTTTTTACATTGCTTCTCAGGTATTTCTGAGCTTTTGTTTTTTCTCCCTGGAATTTGGGAAGCCTGTGAATGGGAATGCATCTTTGCCGCTCTTACTAAAAACTATGGCATTTGTAGAAATTTTCTTAAAGAGCCAAGAGAGCCTGTTGCACTGGACTGGACACAACCTCAGTGCAATATTTTTTCAGCTACTCCTCCTTCACAGCTGTGGACCCCAGTACAAAAACAGCACAATGGTGTTTGCCCAGTGCTCCAACATTTCTGCAGCTTGTGCCCAGATATGAAAGCAAGAGCCAGATCCAAACAATGAGGGCTGAAGGCCAGCTGGGCATATCAGCAAACGAAAGGCAGATGAGGATAGGTTTGTCATATTATAGAAATAAATAGTAACAATGAAAAAATAGCCTGTGCCAAGTAGCTAGAGATTCAGTATCTCTGACTAATTGGATATTTGTTCAGCTGCAGAACACCAATCTAGCACCAAATCCCACAGTCTCATAGCAAAGCCAAGAAACTGTACATCTTGTCTCATTTGCACATAGTACTGAGCTAGAAAATAATAACAGGAAATATATTCTTCACAGAGGAAAAATGAAACGTGTGATGTTCTCCTTTCCTTTGCCTCCTTGCCAGAGACAAAGTTGAAACCAGCAGAGCTACTGACACAACACTGTAGACTTACTATTTGGGTTTGGAACTCCAGAAACAATGTCTTTGCTGTCGGGAGCAAGGGCGCCGTAGCTGGCGTGGTGGTGGTGATGGCGGTGGTGGTGGTGGTGCCTCGCAGGCATTTTTGCAGCATATGGTGCTCCGCCATTCTCCTCAATGTTGAACTGGTGCAGATCACTGTTGTTCAAGGGATAGCTACAAAATAAATTCGGTTCTAGTTAGAGTGGGAAATAGAAGGATCAACGGTACTTTTGGAGAGAAGAGAGTGCAAATTTCCTCGAGGAAAAAATACGTTGTTTTTATTTGCAAATAAAATTTTTAATGACTTTTACACTTTTCTGTTAACAGAAGTGTCACAGGGTGAGGAAAAAGGACTCCTCTGCTTATTTGACATGACTTTAATGTCAGAATTCTTTTTGATTTTGCACGCTGCACAAGCTCTGCTAGAGTCTTACATCGAGTCAAATTCTAACCGAACTATGGAGTACGACTCTCAAAAACATCAAAATTTGTTCTGCAGGAATTTGTAGTTTCACCTCCAATAGGAAAAAAGTCAGGTAACAAACAATAATTCTTTTAATGTGAAACTGTCAGAAGAGAAAAGCAAAGAACAGTCCTCAAATGACTTTATAAAGTCTGTGACTGTTTAGGGCTACAGAATAATGGTGAAAAGGCTCCATGAAAAATACAGGACTTGGGAAAAAATGGAGAAAGATCCCATTGGAAAGAAAAGGTTTCACAGGTAACAGCACACAGGATAGCGCTTGGTCCAAAAGGGATTGCATCTCTGGTAAATACCTTTTGTTGTTGTTGTTGTGAAAGTTTACTCAGGAGACTAAGTTGTCAACCTGCAATGTATGGAGAAATGGAGGCACTGACATTTTAACTGATCATCTCTACCTCAGATGTGTCACGTGACACAACTACTTTTCTGCAGTAGTTTCAATGGATGCTGTTTCAGTTTATTGTCTGAAATGATGAGGAATGCCTAGAAATATGCCAGCAATCAAAAAAAAAAAAAAAAAAAAAAAAGTTGACATAATTTTACACAGACACTGCAAATGACTTGGAAATAGTCCCCACATAAAGTGTTTAAAACATTTATAATGTTTTAACTAATTCTGCATTAGGCAACAGTTGCAGTAAATCAATTCATTCCCCCCGCCCCCCTCCACCTCCCCTAAAAAAGCCCAGAAGCCCCTGTCCATTTGAAAAATGCTAACAAAATTATCTCTCAACCCACATAAGCATTCAGTTTGCTTCTGTTGCCAACAGTAGCTAAAAACCTGACACCATGGAATAAAGACAAACAGAATAATTAAAGGAGCAAAGAATGAATTACACCTAGCTACTCGCTACATATGTTTTCTGCAGACTACTTACTGATTCAAAGCAAAATTAACAAGTCATCTGGACACACACACATCTGCATCATTTCCAAGGCTATGCCGAAGCTTGCAACTCAGTGCATCATTAGTAATGACTGCCTTCTTAGCAACAACTGACAGCATGAGGTTTCTGACTGGGTAGCAATTGAATAACGCTTTCATGCGGGTTACTTTTTTGAAAGCAGGAGTCAGGAGGGGAAGGCTTTGTGTATTCACCTTGGCAAGTTCCCAGCATGTTGCAAGGACTGCCAATAAAGGCACTTCTGATGCTCTATTTGCCTTAAGGAAACAACACAAATAGAGGTCACATACGCAGGCAAGAGCTTTGGTGAGCTCAGATAATCCAGGAAGGTCTTTTGAAACTGTACTGTATCTTCACTCTTATAATCAAATTAAGTAAGTGCCTACTGGGGAAAAATGGTACAGGCTAATGAGATTGCATACTAATTGCAGCAGCTCGCCTGCACTCTCCCCTTCAAGCTCTTTGGATCAAAGTGACATTTTTGGACAGAAAAGAGCTGGTTTTGTTCACAGAATGAAAATACTAACAGTCTGGGGCTGGAGTCTCAGCGCATCTCTTGCTTTTTCTGGTCTATGATTCAACATTTTTCAGTACACAAAGCCCCATGCATTTGGGAATTGCTTTCATTTCACTGGCTGACAGGTTTGTTTAGCAGGTTATTCACCAGTCTTTTAAAAACAAATAAGATCACACTGAATCTTTACACTGACTCCTCGTATTGCTATGGGCACAAGGTAGCTCCCATGCTGAAATGGGAAATGATCTGGGCAACTGAGTGAACCAAACAGCTCTGGCATGATTATGAATTTGCACCAAGGTCTCTAGATGTATCTTTTGACTGTCCAGACAGGAGAGCTCTCACCACGTAAAACGCAGGGTGACTTTTATTTCAAAGAAGCAAAGAACCCAACAAAGCTGATGTTCAGGTGTGCACTGAAATCCAAGCCCACACAGTGCACTCTGATGGGCAAATCGCTATTGAAAATGCTGGCCCAGCTAAGAGGATGCAGTCATCTACTCTTTTCTGGGGCTAGCAGCATCTGGCAGATATGGGCACAGGTTCATCTTGGCACTCAGTTACCTCTTGCACTTCAGATGGATGTGGGGTTGGGCGAGGAAAACTTCACATCCATGCCCTCCTTGCCACCTAACAGTTCTGCACAAACACACTATAGGTTGGTGAGCCATCCACAACAGTGCTCTGAGGCAGCAGCCTCAGATCCAGTCTGCTAGAGAACCTTGGCAGTACCCCAAAAAAGACTAGTCCTAATCCCTATCCTGTTTACTCTATCCTGTTTAATTTAGAAGCACATTAGGCATTATAGCGTAGTTGCTAAGAGATGTTATCTAGCTGGTATCATCGTGGCATCATTTAGCAGAGATGTCACATCTATTTTCACTAATTTTAGTGTTCTCCCACTATCTTATATCTAAAGTCTTGACACTTTCCCCCAGTGCATCTTTCTGCCATTAACATTCCTTTTTATTGCTTGTTTCTATCTGACTTACCTGAATATGTGATGTGCTCACAGATCTTTCTCCATCCAATGATACAAGAAAATTAGTATTTTCTCTGAGTCAGCTTTCAGACTATATCCTGCTCTCTCCAGGTTTTCATTCTTGCTCCCCAGACTTCAAGTAACACTCTCAAACTAAGTGCAAACGTGGGCAGATACAGGTTTTCACCTTTTCTCCTGTAATTGTCTTTTGGTCCTCCTGGTACATACCAATGTTTCACATCTGCTTTGCCTTTTGTTAGGCAATAGGCTGTTGTGCAGCTTTCCTGCTTTATTTACCTGTTGAGTTTTCTGATCAAGCACCAGCCGCTCCCTACATAACCAACTCTTGCCCTTCAAGGAAAAAGGCAGTGCTCTGCAGACAGTTCTCTAAAGAAATTGAACATTTCTTCCCTCTCCATCCTGCATGCAGGCAAAGCACTTCTAACAGTCCCAGGCTAAACCTTTAAAAAGAATCAAAATTCACAGACACTTGGTAATGCTGTTAGCCTCAAACTTCCACACTTACTTTCCTCTGATCAAAAAGACAGCCTATAGAGAAACAGAGCAATTGGTATATATCTTCTCATTAGTTTCTCCATTGTTTGAATTTTGTTTTCATTACTAGCCCCCTATCCCAATTTTATAGTCCTCACTCTTTGCTTTAGAAGATAGTTTCAGATGGCATTTTTAAATTTCATGTGCTCCAGCTATCTGCTGCATTACTGAACCATGCTTCTATTGTATGACTCACACAGACATGTTAGGGGATCAGGAAAAAAATGGGGAATAGAAAGGTATTGAAAAGAATTCAAAAGACTGAATTTCTTCACCTCTCCCTTCACAAAAGGACCCTGCAGGCCTACATTACCCCAGCTGACTGCCTGAGCTGAACCTTAAAAAATTCTCCCTAGCAGACTTCATGACCTGCCTGTACAATCTATTTCAGTGTCAAGCCATGTCAACAATTTTCACATCTTCCTCCAGATTTTGAAGCACTCTGAACTTTCAGTGGCCCCTCACTCATCACGTTTTCTACTGCTCTGATCGTTCTTGCACCCCATTCTGCACACCCACCCCCTGCTCTGCCTCTGAGATGTCGTGCATTCCTGCTGAGGCCTTAAAAAGGCATTATATGCTTCCCATATCCTATGGGACCAGTTTCTGTGTATATACTAGAACACGACATTTGCTTTCTCCTAAATAGCATACAGCTCTTGACTCACATTCAAATTCTTATCCTCACGAACACCACCCTTTCCTAAAGCAGCCAGGCATCCCTCCCTCCTGATATGTGAAGCAGGTTACTTGGAACTAAGAGCATTCTTTCCTCCTGAGCTGCATCTTAAACTTTTACATGTGCTAACGTCACACCCAACCCATGCTGGACCCACGTGTGAAGCAGAGACTTTCAGAAGTCTAGCAAAAGTATTGATTGCACATTAAGCTTCAGCATGGCAGCTCGGAAATGAGATTTCACAGCTGTGTCAAGCCAAGCACTCATGTTTAAGGTTAGTCTCTGCATTTGGAGGGAAAAAAAGGAAGAAACTTTGGGTTTATTCCCTGCCCATGCTTCAAAAAAAGTTCAAAACAAAACAAGTTACTTTTTAGTAAACCTTGCCTTCAACTTATTCAGAATCTCATACACCCTTTGTGTCACTGTAGCCATGTAAAGTGCCACAGACAGTATAGAAAGAACATAGCACACTAGAAATTTCTTTGTGGGCAGAAATGAAATGTGGGAAACAGAATGTAGTGCCCTGGGCAAGTATCATTTAACGGCCAGAACCAGTGTGCTGAAGCAAAAGGCTTAGAGAGGACTCAGTATTACACATGAAAGGAAGCCAGACCATGGAGGGAGGACTGCTTATAAAAGAAAAAGGGTGCAGTTTCATTTTTGCAGCCGAAGACTGAGACATATAACAGCAACAGGTGTTCCCAAGTAAAGAAGGAAGGCCAGGTTGAATGGGAACCTGGGCAGCCTGGTCTAGTAGGTGGCAGCCCTGTTCATGGCAGGGGCTTGGAAATGGATGGTCTTTAAGATCCTTCCAGCCCAAGCCACACCATGGTTCTATAATCTCTACAAGCACATCTATATGATTTTTTCCCCTGCACCACGTAACCACGGCCTCTTGGTTTCCAAAAATGCAGAATGCATACTTTAAGCTGACAGCACTGTTGTACTTCTATGCTGTGCCCTGACACCAGCAGAGGATGGGAGGACTGGAGAGATGCATTGCAGCAGTCCTCATCCACTTGTAGGGACACCTCAGGAAGCCTTATATTTCTTCCACCCTGGAAGCAGAGTGGGCAGCCAGCAGCTTTCTCCCAGCCAAACCAGCCAGCCAGGAAGGAAGGGAGGAGGAAATGGCCATGGGGAAGCAGATGTTCAGAAACAACACTGAGAGCAGAGAGAGTATCTTCTATAGGAGATATGCCAGCTTCTTGTGTTAGAAGCTGAACTAAGCTTTGAAGCAGTAGATCCAGCTTCCAATTAATCTGCAGAGCCTGCAGCAAAGCATGTTCTAATAAGACACCGAGGAACAAATCTCAGCTCAACACAGCCATTGTCCTCCCAGACTTCACCTTATCTGTATAAAGATCATTAAAAAAATACTGCCTTGCAAAACTGTCATGCAAAATATCCCCACTGGGAAACTGAACTTGCTTTTCTTCATTTACAAATGGTTTTAATTAATGATAATGATAGCTAATGATATTTAATCACCTGTCAAAAAAAAAAAATAAATAAAAAATCACTGTCACAGATGTCCTTGCAGATGAGAAGAACTCTAAAAAGAAGACACAAAATTTTCTAAGACAGATGAAAACCCACCCCAAGCCAGTGTTGCCCTCCCCTCTCAGCCTGCACTTAGGAAACCAGCTGGTAACCCAGGGTGCTCTGGGAGCAAAGGAAAGGAACAGCTCTGTCTGCCAAGACAGCCTGCAGCTGATCTCAGGTTGCTAACCCAGGTGACAGCCTTTCCTGCCATTTAACCCATAAGTATCTCAGCCCTTCCAAGCTCCTGCCTTTCTTATTTTGCCTTCTGCAAGGAGAGTTACATGAGAAATGGCCAAAGCTCACAGAGCTTCGAAGGAATTAGGGACCTTTCGGTGAGAAGCATCTTGCAATGTCTACAAAATGCTACTGGCAACACCACATAAGATCCAAAATACCTGAAAATCCTTGGAAAATTTGAATACAGATACCTCTACACTGAAACAAACAAAACAAACAAAAAATACAACACAGTGAAAATAAAAGTAACAGAGAGTAGAAAAGGGAAGAAAATGGGGCAATTTGTGTATCAGAGAAGCAGTAGCAGGAGAAGATGGAAAGGAAGGGAAAGAAAGGGACAACAACTCGAAAGCCACCTGCTGCTCACTGCGCTTGGCCCCAATCACTGCAGCAAGCCTTAAAAATCTGCTGTCTCTGTTCCTGCAAAGCTGAAATGCTTTCACAAAAAACTCCTTTAAAATAAATTAACCAAACTGTAGAAGTGTCATGCTTCCTAAGTAATCTAATTCTAAACGTTTCCAATGCCCTACAAAGAAACATAGGGTAACATGGATGTGCCGTAACTTCGAAGTCTAGCGTGAATGTACCTGACACCACTGCCACACAAAAGGACTTACATTACAGATTTTTGCTGTTCTTTTAAATGTAGTATCAATATAATCACTGAACAGGTACAGTGTAAAGCAAGTGAAAACTTCCATCAAGAGGTAAAAGTAACACAAAATCACTCAACACATACAGCAAGGTTACTCTCAGCCTTGTGAGCTCGTCCTATCTATGCTTTCATGCAACACTGGAGCAACTCATCAAAATTCCAGCAAGAAACTTTTCATTTCATCTTGAAAGCAATTTCCAGACTATTTTTTAAAATCAGAAACTGAAAATAAGACAGAGATATATTAAATACAACAGTAGAATTTGAAAATGACTGATAACAGAGCCCTTCTAGGCTCAGAAGCAGCAACTTTTTCTATTTTTACTAAATTCTAAAAATCATAGAATCAATCAAGCTGGAAAAGACCAAGAGGATCATCCAGTCCAACCACACCAACCCATCTCCACGATGCCCACTAACTGTGTTCCTCAGTGCCACATGCACACTTCCAGTGATGGTGACTCCACCACCTCCCTGGGCAGCCTGTGCCACTGCCTCACTGCTCCTTCTGAGAAGAAATTTCCCCTAATACCCAACCTGCACCACCCCCGGCGCAACAGATTTAGTGGGGAAAATAAAATACTTATAAGTAAGTATCTTGTTACCTGGAGTTTAAATTGCAGTAGATCAGTACTTCCTACAGTAATTGGCTGTGGCTGTATCTTCCATTTTCTTCAGGAGGCAGGAAGGATGTTTTGTCTTATTTAAAAATATATATATTTTTTAATATATACAATCTTTAACATGTGACACTGTTAATTAATCCAGGAATTACAGGTTTTCCTTTTTTTTTTTCCTACTTGAAATGCTTGTTTGTGCTTTAATTTAGTTTCTGACACTGTGAGGTACGGGTTTTGCTGTTTAGCTGAAGGTAAGACTACTAATACAAAAAAAAAAAAAAAAAAAAGAGGAAGAAGGAGGAGAAACACAAGCACATTACAAACTTATAAGACTGGAAGTACAATGGGAAATCAAAATTAGAAATGTAATTGTGATGGCAAGAGAAAACAGAACTCTTGGGGCACTTCCACTGGTTCTCCAATACCTCAGCTTTAATCTTGTTTTTAAATTGAAAGGTTACTCAGTTTTCAGAAGGTTTGATGACTATGGCAGCCATGATGAATGCTTCTTACAGAGACAAAACAAACCAGATTTCATTTTCTTTGTATTTCTTCAATTTAGATGGACATGCAACACGTCAAAGAAGATAAGATGCCAAACCAAAAGCAGTCCCGCAGACAAGAGAAAGTCATTATCCCAGAAACTCAAAGCCAAGAAGTAACATTGGGCGGTAAGATATTAGGCTGGTGGAACTTTGTATCTCCTACCTTCTTTCTGTGCCAAATCTACCAGGACTCTACATTAAAAAAAGTCTCTCACACACACACATCATAATCTTTAGTAAAGTTGGATTTTAAAAGCTGCATTAAAAATAATAAAAACCTTTTTCTCCAGTTCAAAATTGAAGGTTATAATCTGCTGAAATTAAAAGCCCTATGAAAGTGATCACAGAACACATGCTTATGTTTTCTGTGTTAGCCTACTGATACGCGCAGTAGTCAGTGCACAGGGAGGCCTGGTTTGAGAACTTTACAACTAAATTCAGATTAACACTCATGAAATCAATTGTTTAAAAATAAGTTGTCTCACTCTAAAGGACAGCCATGAAGCAGCCATTGGTAAGTAGTTGAGAGCAGAACGTTACCTGCAGAAGCTTCATTACTGCAAGTGACTCATTTAGGAGAGGAACTTGAGCTGAACCCAGCTTTTATCCGTTTTTGCAATGCGGTGGCAATAAGAGAAATGGAACACGGTCAGAAAGGAGGCCTCATTGGCCAGCCCCTTCCAAGTACAAGAATATATGAAAAACAAGGAGAACAATAGAAGCTGAATAAGGTCTTTCTTATTATCACACACTGCTTTATGACAACAGGAGACAGACAGGTAGATAGGTGTGGTCTACAACTACCTTTTACGTTATACTTTCACTTATCTACTTTGGCATTGTTTTGGCTAACTATTCCTGCCTGTTTAGTGCCTGTTGAACAAAGGATTGATTGTGCTGCAGGTCCCTTCAGCTCTCATGAGTATCGAATACAGCACGGTGCTTTTACAGGCTTTTGCAAATTGAATATAAAGTAGGAAAAAATATTCATTTCTTAAAGGTTCAAAATCTCCATCCTCAGTATTGTAGCATAAGTGAAGCTGAGACACAGACTTCACTGGTAGAATGCTGTTTCAAGATGGCTCTCAGAGAAGATCCTTGGGTCTTAACACAGAAGCCAGAGTCCTGGTGGATCTGTCCCTTCTCAAAATGCAGCACAGAGTCTGAGAAGAATTTCAAGAAATACAATCCCTCTTTACATCCATTAATGCTAATTGGTCTGCAGCAGCTCTGTTTTGAAGTCTTAGCAATGCCCAGATAGACCTGCAAGGACAGCACTCCTCACAAGACTGTTTTTCTCAGTTCTCTTTTGCCAGAGTAAGGCAGAAGATCAGCAGTCTTCCCAGAGATGTGATGTGTCAGGATAGGTGGATATCTTCAGTCCTTCCAGCTTGCCTGCCTGCTGGATACGCCAACCAGCGACTGGTGGAAAAGCTGAGTTGTCTTCTCCATTCCTTCAGATCTGCATCTTGCCAGCTTTGAGAAGTGAGAAGCAAATGATCTTCAATTTTTGCCTGTCCTAGAAGTTCCCCAAATCCTTGTCAGCAGTGGAAGTTCCATTTTTAAAATTATTTGCAGGCTCTAGGTTCCTCTTAGGTAGAAGAGAGATTTTTCTGCCACGCTCATCCAGAATGAAGGAAAAATGACATTTTACATCAAAGACACAGAATACACCATTTGGTTTTGTCCACAATGTGAGGAAGAAAACCCTCTTCTGGATGATTTGCATATGGGTTCACTGGCAAAATGTTCTGGTAGAACGTGTTGATTCTTGCCCTTAAATGTGCAAACTTCAGATTGCCAGCTTTGGAAATACCTTACAAAGCCCAATCCATTTGTTCTGTTCGCCTGTGACTCACAACAGCTAAAGAAAAATAGCTGAAAATGAAAGTGTAAAGGAAAAGCCCACGCTAAAACAATTTACTGAAAGTGACAACGCTTTCAAGTATTGTATTTCAGTATCATATTTTAGTAGTCAACACTGATCATTAATTTGCACACTAGGGTCTGGTTGGGGCTGAAGAGTGACGTATTTCAGCCCAAGTGACAGATGTGAAGTTGCCAGCTTTTCGATCCCCTCCCACAGCTCCTAAGGCAGAGCATGCAGGTTATGAAGCTGTAACTGGCCAAAAGCAACCTCAGTGTAAAACAGAATACCAGCCCTAAAAAATAATAAGCTCACTGGGAAAAGACTGGTTTACAGCTGTAGAAAATGCAGGAGAAACACAGAGATGGACCAGCAGGTACTCAGTTTCGATGTGCCAAACAATTCTCCAGCATGTGGAAGAATGCAGCCTGTTACACACTGCACTTCAGATCAGTCCAATTTCTGCAGCTCCTTGCACTGTACTCAAAGAATTTCCCCTGCTTAGATTACTCAAGGATAGCATTTATCACCTGTAATCAGATTACAGAACAGTTTCTAAGTGCATACTGGACTTGTAAAAAGATTTCGGACTTACACAAATGAACAGATTTCAGAACTGAGTGGGGAGAGTTTGTGCAAACAGTTCAGAGGGTGCTCCTGAGAACATGCTTCATTTGGATTCACTAAGTGATACTTCCTCCAGGCCATGCACAAGGCTTTTTATTTTTTTTTTTCCTTTAAGAGCAACTTCCCAGTACATTTACAATGCATACAAAATGTGTTGATTTATCTGTACTTGCAATGAACACAACATGCTCTTTTTATGTATGTGTGTGGCATTTCCTCCTAAGAAAAGACTAGTTATGATAATTCAGCACAAGGTGAAAACACTCACCTACTAGGGCAATTGAGTTTCTGTATTGGGTTTGGGCATCTATAAACCACCACTGGCTTCGTGTAGTAGCATGAATCTAAGACATACCATTGATTTATATCATTAGAACATCCCCAGTCTTTCATCTGCTCACTGCAGGAGCACCCACATCCATCCTTGTTCAGGTGGTGCATGAGTCAGATCAAGGTCAGCAAAAACAGACAGAAATATCTCATTTTCCCAACCACATCCCCACAGATTTGTGACAAGAAGCCAGTTCTGACCACAGCAAGGAAGGACAGAGCAATTCATCTGTTCTCACCTATCCGAATGCTCAGTGACATTTCGGTACAAAATTCTGCAGGCAGCAAGGAGGATGTGGAATGGAAAAGTGTAAGGAGACTGCAGAGTGCCTGAGCTCCTTCTTCAGAGAAGCAATTCAGATCAGAGCTTCCCTCGAGGTGACATGCACCACATACAGAGCACAGAAGTCTCACAGGATGTTCTTCATCCATGCGCAGATCTCAGATCTCCTGCATGAAGCCTTTTAACACTCAAAGATTGGTTAGGGTCTGTGCTGTTTTTTCTTGAGATCCATCAGGAAGATCAACACACCTCAGCAATAAACCAAGCTACAAATAAAAACACACGATGAGGAGGAAAGCTGACAACAAACCGCACAGAACTTATGTGACAAAACCAATAATGTGTTATGAAGGTAGGCATGTGAATTGTGAAGCAACAGACGTTCCACCTTACTAACATGTATTCAAAACAAAACAAAACAAAAACACCCCCAAAAAACAGAAAAACTTCCTTCTCCAGAGGGCATTGAGTGCAGCTAAACTAGGCTCTTGTTCCAACAGCTCCAGAAAGAAGTTTCTATTTCTTCGTTTCTCAAATAAAACACTGATGAAAAAGAGGAAGACCAACACTGGGAAACTGAAGGCAGTCTCTATGATCCGAGACTTACTCTGGCACTGTCGCATTCCAGTGCACAATTGCTTTATTGTTTCCCCCCTCTAACCCCATAGACATTAGTAGCACAGACATTATCTGTAGCAACAGACACTACAGTGCAGCATTAGTAGGGCAACACAGGTAGATCAGTGGTGTATCACATCTAACCCTCCCCATAAAGCTTTCAAAAATAAATAATGCATCATAACCAAAAGAAAAAGATTGAGAATTTTATTTGTACTTAGCACATACAGGAAAGATCAAAACAAATATTAAAAGACAGCATTTGTAAACAAATATACTTTACAAAAAGATATACACTATCAAATTTGCTCTGAAAAAAAATGCATGTTTATAGCTGTTTATAAACGTATATTTAATCAAAATCAAGTTTAAAAATTACTTCACTTTCAAATATCCCATATAAAGACTTATTCATATCGACAACTTCAGAGAGACCACAGATGTAAAGCCAAGATAAACATGTGAGTGAAGATGGCACTGATTCCCAGTTAAAAAAAAATAAATCGGCAAGTGATCAAAATGCCAGCCAGTCTATTTAAAGAACTAGGTTTGTAAAATATATATTCAACTCTTCAAATGTCTACCTTAAAAAAATAGAACTATTTTACTGGATCATCCTCCTCTTGTCCTGTGCAACCTACTGTAGGGAATCGGCTTTAGCAGAGGGCTGACTAGATGGCTTCCAGAGGTCCCTTCCAACCCCTACAATTCTGTGATTCAGTATGATAAGCTGTGGTCTTGAATCCATGCACTGAAGAGCTATCAGTAGGTAGCTTTATGCAATTGTGTCATTCATTTTTGTAGTCACATTAAAAATAACAAGACAGCAGCACCCTTATAGCAAGGATTCATTTTTAACATTCTTGCACGTATAGCAGCAGGTACGGTTTTGGGAGATGCCATTTATATAATCACTTAGTCAAAAAGTGAAAAGCATACTCTATAAACTTTATTACAGTGTTCTTTCCCAGTGTTCAGCAAGCACCTCTAATTCTGCTGTAGAATACAAAAATTAAAAGCAAAAGACACCCAAACCTACGACTACCTCAGCAGGCTCCCTTTGGTGGCGTGCCTTAAGTCATTTTAACTGCCAGCATGAAATCTGATTTCTATTTTTCTCCCTCCAGTCTCCTATTTGCACATCAACTAAAAGACAAAATTTTTCCAACTTCATCTATTAATTTGAGTCAAAAGAAACAAGATAATAAAAATCATCAAGGCTGTAATGGCTAACCTTCAACAGCAGACAGAGGATCACAGATTCAAAAAGTAATGTAGAATGTAAATCCCCAGAAATATTTCTGTTCCTGGGACACTGAAAATTCTTACCAGCTTTCACAAAGGCTTTTTCAGGATTTTTTTCTTTTTACAAAGACATGGAAAATACTTTTCCCAAGAATGTCCATGAACACTAAACAAGGATGGATGTACATAAAAAGATGTACGTAAAAAGACACACACTTCATTCACAATACACTTTGAACATACGGCAGACAGACAAGGACCATGGAATGCAATGATCGTCTAAGATGGCAGGTGAAATGAAGATGACTTTTTCAGAGAGTCGTCATGAGTTTATCTTGGTACACCATACTTTGGACTTCTCCTAAATTCTTCTGGTTCTGTTCTTGAATATATCGTAAATTGCTGTCCTCTCCACTTGTGGGGGGCTTCCAATATGGCCTGTCATCATGATAGGATGGCCTGTACCATTTGCACAGGCATTGGTTAGTGAGAGATGGAAGTAAACTTATGAGTGCTACACAGCAACATGAGTTCATCCAGCAAATGCTAAGCATACATACACTGTGATGGACAGCTACCACAAAGGGAAGAAAATGGTGACAGGTCTCATAAGAATCTATTGATGCAATTGGGAATCTTTAATTCACTTCAAAGGGCCTTGAATTAGAGCTAAGCCATTTAAAATCTCTGTTCTCAAGTGTTGTGCACCAATGATCCTGAATCCCAGAGAGATGGTGGGGCCATAGGAAAGCATACATGAGTACAACAAACAAGTAAAATAAATCATGCAAAAAAGTTGAAAAAAATATCCCTAAGGACTAAAAAAATTTCAAAAGACAATCCTATTAAGAATGAAAATTGCTCTTCCATAAATATTGCCACTCACTCACCACTGGCGCAGTTAGTTTGCCAAAGCAGCCAGTACAATACAGTCCATTCTGTTAAGATGAATACCTACAGCCTGTAGGTAGTACAGGTATTTCCATAGGACTGTGTGCTGAAACTTGCAGAAGTTTGAAAATAACTTTTTTTCCTTGTTTGTTCATCACCTACTGGTACTTAGAGACACTAACCTCAACCAATTCTACAGTCTCTACTGAATCATTTTGAAAAACAAAACAAGACATTGTAAATTCTAAAATCACAACTATTAATTGGAATGAATTTTCTCACAGGATGGAACATTTTGTTAAATGCAAATTTCATTTAAAGGACTTTACTATGAAAACAGAGACAATTCCACCTATTATTTAACAAATATTTTGTAGAAATATTTGTAAAAAATTTTAGATAATACATAACTATAAAGAAATACATAAAAGCAGTACTGCATGTTCAGTTTCACTTCAACCTATAGCCCATTATAGACTTGCATGGACAACAGAAAAAATCTCATGCATATCTGTGTTTTGATCTCAGATTCAGTCAAATGAATTAAACGTTCTCAAATAAGGCTAACCAAGATGTTAAATGTCCAGCTCCACTACTTTGACAACACATTAAAATAACTTGTAGCTTCCATTTTAACAACACATTTAAACATTTGTACTAAATTGGAAGAAAAATTGTAAGCACTTTTTCTAATGAATTTACAGAAGAGTATTTAAGTATCCTTTTAGAATTGCAAGCCTAGATATGAAAATGTCATTGTTCACATTTCACTGGTCTTAATCTTTACCCTGGCAGCAGAGGTTGGAGAGGGGGGGAGATTGTCTGCACGCTTTATAGTGCATTATTGTGCTTATTTCAATATTGCTCTGCTCCAAGGTTAACTATTTGGCTTTAAAACGCATCATGAGTGACGAAATCTTTAGGATTAAAAAAAGAAAAGTAAAATAAAATTAGCAAAACCTCAAATGACTTCTAAAATTATTAACTTCTCTCAATACTTCCTCTTTGGTAACGTAAAATTGGATATTGGATATTTACAATCACAAACAAAAGTCTGGACGTGAAAACCCTAAAGCCAGGAAGGATCTTGAACACAAAGTACAGGCAAAATTAATTATTCAATTTAAACAGTCTTCTGTTTCTGGCGTAATTTTCATGTATGCTTTACTGTTTCATACCAGCAATTCTGGGATGACAATGAGCATGCCTGCTTCTCTGCCTAATAAGTACTTGCCTTTTTCCTACATTCTCAGATTCGAACTCAAGCTAAATTGTCTTTTTATCCATTTTAAGCTCGTCGCTTCCAGAGCCCACCACACCAGGAACAAAGTCTAGCTATCTGATGTAAGCATACAGAAATTAAAAGGTAAAATCAACAGAAGTAAAGATTAGGCTGTTGGTACTTTCAGTCAAGATGGTAATTATTTGCCAAAAATATCCTGACCCAGTGTAGAAAGGTTATTCTTTATTAGGACAAAATAGCAGCTAAATTTTATCACGTGTATGTGCACAGACACATATCAGCTGTGTCTCCACCTGTGCATTCCACCAAGATGGTTCAAGCCTAAATTGAATTTCTTCCAAAATTTATTTTCACTTCATTTCTCCATTAGCACAAGGTAACACAACAGGAATATTTTTGTGATATAGTTCTAAGAAATTCAAAGTTCTAAAATAACTGAACTAGTTTCAGTAGAGAGTCCGATATTATTCCATGTACACATTATTTTTCCATGTATATTTCAGCAAAAAATGAAAAAAAGAAGTTCTGTAATGCAAGAAGCTGTTCACTCATTTATATTTCTAATTCCTATTTGCTTTTCACACGCAAAAAATCACCTGATATGTCCACCAAAGCTTCATACTGATAGATTAAGAAAGAAGTAATCTTTTCCATGAAGGTTGCTTACCTTACATTCACAGGTGTATGTGGGTGCCAGTGTGGCTGAGCAGGATGTATATTAGGATGATACTGTGGCTGCAAGTGAAAACATTAAACCTGGTTAGTAAAACCATGTAAAAACTCCTTGATAATTTCAACTTCCTATTTTTTTCTGGAATCATGAGGAATATGCTAGCTGTGAGCCCTAAAAAATCCACTCTTTCAGACCTTCTTCCATGCCATTTAGCACACGTACAAGACCTCTTAATGATAAGCTTGCTTATTAGGACATACTCATGGACAAATGCAAAGAAAATTGGTTTTCTATTTGAGCGACAACCTGGCACAACCAGTGCTTCTCATAGAAAACACATCAGTATGCCCAGCTTTAATCAAAGGTGGAGAGTGAGAAAGGTTATTACAGTGGATGCCTTCAGAAGGTCACCTATCATTGGCGACAGCATTTCTCTCTCATACCCATGAAGTCTTAAAGAGAAACAATGAAATAAAATCACTGGTGAGGCTTTTAATAAAAACAAGCATTCCATTCTCATGCACGCACTCAGTTTGAACGAAAGCATGCCTTGCTTTCTCAGTAGTATGGATTATTATTGCAGATAAAGACTAGGTAAGGTTTTTCCATCAAAGCTTACAAAGGAGGTTGTTTAAAAAAATACAAAAGAACAATCAACAACAATAAAACACACACACAGAAAAACACCAGCACAAACATCTGACCAGCAATGAACTCATCAAGTGTTGTTATGGAGGAGATAATCACAGCTTTGAACTTGTGAGAGCTCCTCTATTGTCAGATACTGTTCTACACAAAAGTGCTGCTCACAAAGCAGTCTGCAAGAGTGCATCATACACAGTCCCACAGTCCTTAACCTGTGATCTCACAGGAAGGAAAACAAAAGAGGATGACAAACTGAGTGTATTCAGCATGCAGAGTATCCAAAAAGACAAGGGAAGCAAGATAGAAAAGTCCCTTCACTTTATCCGGAACTCCCAATCTAACGCTGCAAATTTATGAACCCACTCCAGTGGAAGGAAAGGGAGAAAAGCAATTGTCATAATTATAGACCAGAGAAATTATTTGCCACTAAGTAAGAGCACTTTAGAAGTAAATACTTCCCTCAACAATATTTATGCTTACCTGGTAGTTGTGGACTTCAGGAGTATTTTTAGCACTGAAGGAGAAGAAAAAAAAAAAAAAGCTTTTATGTAATAAATACTGACAAAACCCAAAGGTACACAGAAAAATTCATTTTCTTAAAACACGATAGGCCTCATTCTATAAGTGTCCAATGGAAGACCTGTTCCTGTTAGAATCCAACAAAGTCTGCTTAAGCGCAGTCAGCTATAAGAATAAGGATTCTGAGCAACTGAGGAAACATTATTCTTATTTGCAATTCATTCAGTTGCACAGTCAAAACAGTTTACTTGCACAAACAAGTTAGTACTTTTTATAAAAATATCCACATAGCAATTTCCTATACCTCTGGGCTCTACTCTTCAAGGAAGTACTACAGTGAAGTAAAATTAGGACATCAGTAGTTTATTCAGGATATAAACCACAGCAACAAGAACAAAAAATGCTAGATGAATTAGAATAACAGCAATGAGCAGAAAGGAAATATGCTTTATTTTAATCTGATCTCAAACAGAAACATCTTAAAAATGAAAGCACAAAGTCTCACAGTCTGTCCCCAGGGAGAATCTGGTGTGGCATAATGACAGATTCCCAAGCAATTTTTCCTACACCAGAGAATGAGAGTCAACAAATCTTGGTGCAGAACTGCTCTTCAGGATCCCTTAACTTACAACAGTTACTGATAGGTAGAGAGAACTTGAAGAATCACTTACCACAGTTGTGCTGCTTTCACAGGATTGTTTGCTTAAAAACAAACAAAAAAACACACCATTAGACCAGTGAAACATCAGTCATTTTACAGTTATCATCATTGGGGTGTTATACCACTGCTAAAGTGAATCCTTGTACAGACATCTGTACAAACGTGTCATAATCTAAGCACAGTCCTGTATGAGGCAGACACAAATTTCCCTTTGTTTCTGCGAGAGTCAAGATCCATCAAAGATAACTGCAGAAGACTATTCTTCCCCAGCAGCCAGAAGGAAGGACTTCAGGCAGAGCAAGTTCGGCACAACCAGATCACCAGTTCTCTCCATTTACTATAGCTACTACGTCAGTAACATTGAGTCCTTTGGAAATCAAAAGCTACTTTCCATAATGATTTTGCATCTCAGAGTTCAAAGTATTCTTGAAGTTGGTAACAAACTGTGTGTTACTACAATGAAAAATAAGCTACCAGCCAGGAATACGGGGAAACATCAATCAATCTTCAGGAACAAAATCTTGGACCATGCTTTGGACAGGTGAAGACAAATGGTGAAGAAGCCAATAGAATAGCTGGGATGTATTATTTCTTTTTCCTGGCATACCGTATTTTCAGAAAGAGCAATGAAAAACCGCTAATTGAAATAACTGAAAGTCCGTGACTGTGCTGAATGCAGAAAGTGGATTACAGACTTAATCAGACACTGTAAAAGTACAAGCAGAGTGACTGAGCTAGGACAGAATCCAATACTTGTGGGCTACGACAAGGAAAAGAGATGTGTGACAGAATAATCTAAAACGAGTTACTGCACGAACTTAAACATTCTGTCACCATCTCAGGATGGAGATCATCTGGGTAAGGCAGAAGTTCTGCCCAGCTGCTACGCACAGAGAACTGGAACGATCATAAGCCACACTCTCTCTTCATCCCACCTCACAGACATAAGCCATTGTATGGAAACACTGCAATGCAAGGCCTGACAGATCCCTCTGTTACAAAACGTTTAAAATAATCTTACCTTCCACTTAAGAAACCATCCATACTTATCACATAAGTATTATTTGATATATGAGAGTAAATATCTCATAAATACAGTGCATGTCTGTAAATGAGAGATGAAGAAGGGAGGTGGGGGCTTACAGCTTCTAGAGAGCATGCCTACTTGCTGTCCTTTTCCCCCCTTGGTACAGGAGAAGGTGGAAATAAAAGTTCGCCTGTAATTCCACAAAGACTTTTAATGGACCTGAGGTTCATGTTCCAGGAATACATAGGAATCCAAAGACATCCCAAGGGAATATCAGCTCATTCTGTTCCAGACAGCAACTACTGCATGAACAGTTCAGTGACCACACATACACTTGCCTTTAAACGTCGAATGCCTTCGAGAAGGATATCGCTTGCTGGGCCGTCTTTCAAACGTACTAGTTCTGCGCAATCTTGTCCCATGTGTTGCTTGATACTCTGTCCGTCCACTTGAAATACAAAAATAAAGTTAACTGCTGTCTTTTGCTGAATGCTGTATCTCCTCCTCTGTAAAACTAGTATCTTGCTGTTACTTCACTAAATACCTGAATCTGAAGCGTGATCCCAGCCTTATGAAGTCAGATCTACTAGATTTACTGTTTGCTGGGGCTCGCAGTCTGAAGAAAGCATGATGTTCCACTGCACATTTCCACAAATGTTTGCACGTTTTGGCACTGTCTAACCGGAAAACAAATGTGTGCTCTTGCTCTCTGCCCTAAATGCAGAAACAAAAGCTTTAGAAGTTGGCATGCATGATATTAATTATTGTCCATGGCAAAAAATACAGCCCAATCCAACACTGTGCTGAGCCTCTTGTGCTCTTTTCAGTCAAAACACACTCTGCACGTTGTTGGACCAGGCCAAAGAAAGGGCAGAAAGTTACCTGTTCGTCATCTTCCACGACCACTAGTGTTAGTTTGCTCTTTTTAAAGTCCATTTTTGTGATTTTAGGCCTGAACGTATAGGAAGCAAACAGAAAATTAATGGAAAAACTGTATTTTGTACTCTAGGACAATTCCCCAAAATATATCATATCAGGGATTTGCAATCCCAAAACACTTCAGAAATTATACTTTTGGTTATGATTTTATTATGATTCCCTGGAAATGTAGCAATATTTCAATAATTTATTTATTTATTTATTTTTAAAACCACATTTGCCACCAGTACTTCCAACCAAACCATTTTACCTTTGGACCTATTTTAAACTGGTAGATTCAATCTGCATTACAAAACACAGGAAAGCAGATAGATTTCAGCATTTTAACAAAAGAAATATATGTATATTTATATAAAAGAAAAGCAGATTACCAAAAGAATAAGCCTATTTTATTTGCTCCTTCAAAGATCAATATGCCCGTTGGTGTCAGTCCAAGAGCATATTCACAACCGTCTCTTCCCTACAAGCAAGCACAGAACCAATAATTAATGTGCAATTAGTAGCATAAATCTTATACACACTGTATCAAAATCCATTGGTTTTAATCTATACAACAAGGTTTGCATCTGTTATCATTACAGAGAATAAGAATATGCAACTGTAGTGGGTGTAAATCAAAGGGTTCTGGCATCGAGGGCTGCAGAGCACCCTTTGTGGGAGGAGGCCATATGCTGTCTCAGGCAGCTTTGATACCTGAGAAGCTCAAACACAACACCTAAGGAGCTTTTAAATGCACTTATTTAAGAGCAAGCAATAGCTGCCAGGAGAAGTAGATACAAAAGAAAAAAAAAATCATGAACACTGGATAAGTCATGTGGAAAGAGACTAGGCTCAAGATGCACTCTTTGGAAGAGCCTGACCACACAGGAGAGGGAACTTCTGACAGGTCATAGCCTCTGGACATCTCTTAGCGAGACAGTGACAACTATGAGGGACTGTGGCCACACGAGGACAAGGACAACCTTGAGGCACCATGGCCTATGGATACTCCACACGGGACGAGGGACAGCCCTAATGGACTGCAGCTCACAGAGAACGCATCCCAGGTTAGAGTCACACACAGTCACAGAATTAGGGGTTGGAAGAGATTCCTGGAGATCATCTAGACCAATCCCCTCCAAGGGATGGCCCTGAGGTAATGAAAGTCTGTGGGCAACCCTCACAGCAGCAAGCATACATCAGCAGTGGAGAATGAGGAAGAAGCAGGAAGCATCACAAAGAAACTGTTATACAGATGATCCCAACCTTGTGACCTGAACTGGGACGGACTCACTATAACCTGCAGGGAAAACAAGGGGAGTTGACACTAGGAAGAGGGGAGAAGATATGCTAGACTGAAGGATATGCTAAGCCTAAGGAATGGGGAGGGAAGGTGATGGTGTTTCTATCAATGCTTGCTTTATTGTCTTCTTTTTTTCTCCTCAGTAACCAAACTGGTAATTAAAAGTTTGCATTAATTGACAGTATATTAAATTAAGTTACATTCCCAGAGTTTACTATGTTTTGTCTGAGACAGCACCTCCCTTTAATCTTCTGACCCCATCTTAATAAAACAAAGTACAACATGTACCTTACCTTAACTACATGCATATCTACACCGTACATTTCTAGCCATTTGGCTTTGTTCAAGTAGCACAGTTCAGCCTGTGCTGGACTCTTTCCCCTAAGAACATAAAGATTATTTTAGATTACAGTACAAAATTTTTTCCTGTTTTGGAAATAAATTTCTTTTCCCTACCCCCTTGTCTTTGAACACTCAATCTTACTGACATTAAAGGAATTTCAAACTTGGCTTATGCTTTTACCCTATTCCCTTTAAATGAAAATTAATCAGAGTGATAAAAACTTAAAAAGGTTTACAATTGCCAATACGCAGGAGAATTCAGCTAACGTTTACCAAGATGTACTGTATTTATTAAAAGAAAGAAAAAGTTTTTAGAACTACCCTGAACACAAAACTTTGAGAGTGCATGCATGAAAGAGAATTGTTTCTGACAGTACCAAATTAAAAAAAAAAAACAAACCAGAATCAGACAGCATACACTCCACCAACCTTCTATAAGCTGAATCTATTTCTGAGGATGGGGAAGAGGTTTCTGTCTAGCATACAGTTTCAATTCTCAAGTACAGTTGCTTCTTTATGTTTGCTAAGGGGGCACTTACTGACATAGTTGACTTTGGAAGAAAGGAAAACAAAACCTATTGCTTGATGCCATTCCCACACAAGTACCCTACCTGCACTCCTTCCATTTCTGGAAGATGTCAAATTCCATTGCTTCAGTCTGGTTTGGTGCAAATCGGAATTCAGACACAAGTTCTGGTGTGTGCTCTGGGTGTTCACACTCTCCCAGTTCAGCTGAAATTAATCGTTTGGAAAGTTAAAAACAAAGATCACCATACGTTGTACAAGAATATGCTTCTGCTGATGCTGTAAATTAAAAACAAACAAAAAGCCATCTAAAATCAAAACACTTTCTAACATTTAAGAGCTGCAGCCATTTCTCTGGATTTTGAAGTACTTAAAGGCAATTAAGTTTCTCATAAAATCAAAATATCAATACTACTATTATATAACTTACTATATAACTATACTATTAAATAACTACTATTTCAGAGGAGGTTACTTTGAAGTCTTTTCTCACTATAATGAGGTCATACTTTTCATTCCAAGACATTCTATAACTTACTTTCTTACATTACTGTAGGAGTCCAAACAGTAAGATAATATCTAGTCTCAAGAAATCAGTGACAAAGTTTTAGTCTGTTTGCTTTATATCATCATGATGGTGTAATATTCAAATTAAGCTATTTTTTAAGGAAAGAAATGGTGAAGCATCAACATAACTGAAGTATCACTTCCTGTTCATTTATTTAGGAACTGCTACAATTTTTTCTAGGAGCTGCACACTTGTAAACTCTACTGAGCTCAGCAAGAAATGCAAGTGTAAGGTAAGTTTTGCTCCTAGAACCTGTAAGGTACATAAAGAGGCTGCAATGTCACTGCTTCAGGTCTGAGACACAAACATCAACAGTAAATGTATTTTTCAGCATGGAATCACAGAATCACAAAATGGCCCGGGTTGGAACGGACCTTAAGGACTATGAAGCTCCAACCTCTCTGCCACATGCAGGGCCACCAAACTCCACATTTAATACTAGACCAGGCTGCCCAGAGCCCCATCCAATCTGGCCTTGAACACCTCTAGGGATGGGGCATCCACAACCTCTCTAGGCAGCCTGTTCCAGCACCTCACCACTCTCATAGTAAAGAATTTCAACCTAAATCTTCTCTCTTTCAACTTTAAACCATCTTCCCTTGTCCTGCCATTATCTACCCTTTGAAAGAGTTGACTCCCCACCTTTTTATAGTCTTCCTTTAAGTACTGTAAGGCTGCAATGAGGTCACCCCACAGCCTTCTCTTTTACAGGCTGAACAAGCCCAGCTCCCTCAGCCTGTAATTACTGTGTCACCTGCATGTGTTGTGATTCCAAACCAGTGCTTTGGAAGTCAGTGTCTCTTTACTGTTACTTCTACAAGGGAAAAGATAGAGGAAAATGAAAGCTTTTGAAGGAAACAGTTTTGTTGCTTCAGGGCAGTTTTACACATAACTGCTGCAAAAATTCATAATCAAGATTCATAAATCATTAATTCACTCCCAGTCTTCAAAGATGCCAAGCAGGTTATATTAAAACATAATAAGTTACTTTCAAAATGCAATCTGTTAACTACTGTCTTGCAGAATTTTTTTTTCTTTTTTTTTTCTTTTTTTTTTCTTTTTTTTTTTTTTTTTTTCCCTTCAACAGTATTCTGCAATGGTAAGCTACAATATTCTTAGCTGTACATCTTCAACAGAGATACCTTTGTTCTGCTGCTGTTTCATCTAATTTGGGAGCCTATTTAACAGTTGTTGCTAAGAAATACTGGCACTCCAGTCTCCAGAATGTAAGAGGGGAACTACAATAAACACATTGGTAAGGAGGACTTTAGGGGGAAAACCAACCAAACAAACAAAATAACAAAAACTAGCTAGCAAAAGCCTGTCTGGCTCTGGAGGTCCTGGTGGGTGATAAATTCAGTGACTGAATAGAACGCTGATAGAGTAAATAAAGTCAACAAGATTTTGGGTTGCATCAGCAGAAGGCATCACCAGCAGAGATAAGGGAGCGATTACCAAGCTCTACTCAACATTTATCAGGCCACACCTAGAACACTGTGCTCTATTTTTGTCCCCACTATACAAAAAAAGATACGGACAGGCTGGAGAAGATCCAAAGAACAATGAATAAGATGATCAAAGAATTGGAAAGCCTGCCCCAGCAAAGGCTGGGGGAACTGGGGGTCTTTCAAATTTAAATTGAAAACTGGAGGTGCGAGAAAATGTTCTCCTTGGAGTTTATTTAGTACTTTCTGAAGTAGATGTGCTTAAATACAAAAACCATTCATGACTAATGAGGTAGTTAGAAACTTATTCTACCAAGGATGATTCAAGTTTCTTTGACTATAATTGCTATGTGGATAACCATATATAGCCCTGGAATGGGCTGCCCAGGGAGGTGGTGGAATCACCGACTGTGGAGAATTTCAAGGAACGTTAGGATTTTGTGTTGAGGGACATGGTTTAGTGAGTACCATGGTACTCGTGAGTACCATGGTGGATGGTTGGACTGGATGATCTTGAAGGTCTTTTCCAACTTTGGTGATTCTGTGATTAAGTGAAGCATGCGAGTATGAATCTGCTTCACAAATTATGCCATACTGCAAACTGACATTGTCTTGTAGAGAATTCCTTCACAGGATAGGCAACAAAACAATTTATGTTTGAAAAATGGTTCATACAGCAACCTATGAAGCTGTTGTTTGAGACAAAGAAAGAACTAAAGTAACAGAACGATCTCCTTTATGAAGAAAATGTAATGAAGTTCAAAGCTGTCCCATAAAGAGAAAAAGCCTTTCTTTCAGAGAGTTTAGGGCTCCAATTTCTAAATAGCTTTTTAGCTTTTTCCTCAATTTAAGGAAAGCCACACTAAGAGAAGATCAGATTTTTTTATAGTAAGGGTAACCTAGGAGGACAGAATAACCACTTGACATTTCTTTAAACTATTCTGCCTAATTAAAAGCTTCCAATATCGATAAAAACGTAATACATGTTACACAGAAATGTTAATTATAGCATATGCCAGCAGAGAAAATAAGTTTGTTGCAATAGCTAAAATATTTTCAGAGAAATGTATTGCAATGATGTTGAAATAGAGAAAACAAACAGCAGAAAAGTATAAAAACACCAACAAAATTTAGGTACGTTCCCACAAACAGTGCCAAGAAGTATTAGTTTTGATGCCTAATTAGAGACATTATAAATACCTATATTCCACAAATGAATGATTAATGGCTCTTTATTACATTTACATAGTAATCACAGGTGATAATTACTACCCAAAATGTTGAGGCATCAAGCTATTTATTCTTTGCTTGGTTCTCCTTGCTTAGACCAGGGGTGAGTTTACCATTGTTTTTATCTGTGAAAATGGAAGCAGTAAATCAAACATGGGCTGCCAGATTTTCTCCATCTTAAAAACACACACAGAGTTTGCCTGCAGTACTTCTTTGCACACCTATCAATCAGAGCTGTCCCAGACAGGTTCAAATGGAAATCAAGACATAAGCCACTGGAGTAAGATTTACACCTATTGCTGTCTGGAAATGAATTCCCAGTTTTAACTGTTGAGTCCGTCTAGAACCAGTGAGTTACCTTCATTGCTGTATGAAACTAAGAGGCTCTGCCTCAGAACTCCCTATGTCATTGCCAGCCACCAGCAGTACAAGAACAGTATTTTTCACTTCAATTCATTTTGCTGCCTATAAGCCTAGAATGATCCAGATCACAACACTTTATTTTAGAAAAAAATGAATTCTGAGTTTCATTATGCAAGTTTCCTCTCTATCTGCATAACAAATAACCAGAAACAGAGTATTTGTAAAAATGTTTCACTACTGTAGGAAAAAAATCTTGTAGTCCTTGCTTCTGTCACAGGAGTAATTTTAGTTCTTACCCCTTCCATAATACTCTCTCTTCTTCAGTATGCGCCATTCCCTCCCTTGTGCTATAACCATCGCCTGCTCCACATACTGCAGAGGACTTCTTTTAAGTACTGGTCAGGCAATAGGAAGCCCATGTTCAAGACCAGACCTGCAAGGACCAGCATACCATAAAGTGTATGCTGACAGGCCAGCTTCTCTTCAGGTTGAACAGGTAACAACACTATGCACACACCACATCTTCTCCACCGCTAGGAAACTATTTGAGTTTCTAACTCCCTGCTCAAACTCACCAAGTTTCCATGAAATCTTTGCTCATGCCTTTGAGGCTATTTCCCCAAGACGTGCTAACCTGGGCTAACAGAGCTCAGAAGTTCTGAACTGAAAGAATGCACTAAAGAGCTGCCCCTGAAATTCTTCTCCTCAAGTAAAGGAACGCCATCAAAATGTTGTCAGTGAAAACTCATTAGTAACAAAGACTGAAAAGAAAACCAGCAAGTGTTTTAAATATGTTAAGACAAATGTTTAAATATGTTAAGACTTAGAAAAGACTGCATACCTTGAAGACACAGAGCTGCTAGTTCAACAGCTGTTTCATAAGGGCATTTCAGTCTTAAAAACAAAAGAAACAAACAAAAAAACAAGCTATAAAAATAATGTATTTTAATTTTCCATGACTTCTTGCTACTTAAAGGTACTCAGAGATGAATTGAACACATTAACTTTCACTAGAACACTGAAACCACAAACCACTAGTGATATAGATAATCTAAGATTAATTTTACTTGCATGTGATTATTCTCTCATTTAGTACATTCTCAATAGGATGAAACACATATGATCAATCATAAAGCAAGCTTGAACTAATAAAAGGCAACCATGTTGTTTTTATTATTTTTTAATTAAAAACAATATAGATCAGATATGAATTTATTGGCCAGGGTGCGACTGTAAGCATACAAAAATTTTTTTAG
Source organism: Tympanuchus pallidicinctus (assembly GCF_026119805.1). Lineage (NCBI taxonomy): Eukaryota > Metazoa > Chordata > Aves > Galliformes > Phasianidae > Tympanuchus > Tympanuchus pallidicinctus. The sequence goes on from NW_026294769.1 coordinate 13,270,462, forward strand.
AAGACTTCTCTTGCACAAGGAGTGTTGCACTTCATCTTTTCTTCCTCTTGTTACTTGTCAGACTGAAAAATATGGCAAGCTAAAGACACAGAAGTCAGGACAGGCTTTGTCCTCTTCATATATTTCTGTACGCTAGTCAATCCCTAAAAGGTTTTTACCCATTTTATTTTTCAGTAATATAGTCATAATGCACATGTTATATGTTTCTGTATTCTAAAGGAGGAAATGCATATGGATCTCCACACCTTGTTTACAACCTGTGCAAGAACACCACGAAGAACAAGAAAGATCAAACAGTTAAAGAAAAAATTCAAATCACCAAGAGATTAACTAAAGGATCACTAAGAGATAAATATTTCACATTACAGCTGCAACAGCAGAAAGGTACTTACTTCCCTGAAAGAATGTCTTGTCGGAGCTGTAATACAAACAGGTACCTGACAAATAAAAACACAAAGTCAAAAGTAAAATCCCAGTGCAGTCTTTCCAGCACCAGAGTCAGGAAAAATATCCCAACTCACTAAATAGTCACTTATAGATAACAGTCACTTAAATAGACACTTTATTTTCTCTTAAATGAAAAGGGTCTTTGGGGTCACTTGGATGTACCTTACCACCTTCAAAGTTCCCCTAACTTTCACCATAATCAGAAAGTAGTGACCATTCTTCACCTACTGCTTGCACCCAGGACACTGTTCAAGGCAACTCTGTTTAGGTAGCAATGAAACACTGCCCCACTCTGAGCACACAACAGGGCTATCTAAAACTTATCGACACACTGACATTTTTCTGAACTAGGTGTTGCCCAATTCAGGCAAACTCAGAACTATGGGACACAAACAACGGCCAGACTTTCAGTGCTACCTCCTCAGTAAGAGATACAGAACATGGAAGAAGTTCAAGCAGAGCAAAAGGAAAAGTTCAGACTGCACTTTCACTTTAAATACTAGAAAAGTTCTGAATAAGAGAAATGTGAATTCCACAGAGCCCACACATTTATTTATGTTATAAGTAGGTATTTACAGCCTGCGAACAGCAGTTTTTTAAGCTCCTGTTAATCTTCAGCTCTAGGCATGCTTCATGTTTCACAGCCACTCAGAGCTTAGGTATGAGGCATGCAGAAGTGCTTCAGGCCATGCAAGAACTCTGTACAGGACAGGATGGCACAAGCAGGCTCTGCACCGCACTGGAAACTGAGGGGTGGAGCTTGCCATGAGTGAATCAAGAGAAGAGAGCATGAAGCACTGCTGACAGTCAACCAAGCAGATGCAAACCTATCTTCATAAAAGATGCTAGAAAGACAACATGCTTTGCCTCACGGGAGACGTGCTGTTAAGGTGATGAAGAACGTGCAGCTGGAATCAGGAAGGAGGATAAAACTGAAAAGTAAGATTAAAAATACTTCTTGATGTAAAGTGAGATTTATTCACATTAGTTCCATGTCACACGTCTAATTCACATATTTGGCTAATATCTGACTTGCCAATGAAATCTGGATATGTGCACACACAGATTAAAGACAGACAAGTATGTTTCCTGCTCTTATTTTTTTTCCCTGATGATTCTCAATCCTATGAACTCATCTAATTTTGCAATAAAAATCTGAGCAGTAGTTCTCTCAGTGCCAACTTGCCTATAGAGCACTGCAGCTCTGTACTGCTGGGGATGGCTTACTTTTGCTTCTGCATGCCAACTGACAAGCATTTGCATTTCAATTATTGATATTCCAAATCAGCAGAATACCTTAAAATTCTCCACAAAACACATGTACAGACACGTTCCTCTGTTGTTTTTCAATGTTAACTTAATCAAGGTCCCGCAAAAGTGACAACAGATGTCTTCCAAAATGCACTGGGCTTCAGTTGCGTTTTCAAATCAGAAAAGGACAGAGTGGGTGAAGGGTTTCAACACTTCTCCATTACCGTGCTAATTATGAAAATGTGATGTTTACAGCTTCACTAGGAACTGGTGCCTATTGAAAAACCAGTCTGCACAAGGAATCTTCAGCAACTCCTCTCCCTCTCCAACCAGGCCATTTATGATTATTGGTAATGAACATTTTTCCTCCTCCTCTTACTCCGGCTTGGAATAATTCTGAGTATACAGTTGTTAATCTTTACTTTTTACTCCACGTGGTACACAGAAAATATGAGCCAACCAACATAAGGATTCTTAAAAAAAAATAATAATTAAGAAAACCAGCGCCCAAAATTACTTCTTCCCCAATGTGAATGAACAGTAAAATCAATCTTCAACTCATTTTCATTTTTCTTCCACAGTTTCACTATGGTTTTCTGTCAAATTTATAATTAAAAAAAATAATCATTGCACTGAAAATTTAGCTAATTGAAGTGCTGGTCTAATTAAAACAGTCTTCAGAAATGCTACAACTTTCAGTAATAATTAGATCACAGAGCAGCAGAGGTTAATACTTGCAGAGGAAATGTCTTACTTGATCACAGCAGTGATCACATAGCTCCGAAACCCACATCTCACAGTGACTAGGATCATATGCTCCAGAGGATTATGAAAGAAATCTTGTGGTAGACAGTAATGGGATAATTTGACTGCAGGGGAAATGTAATACTTGTCAGATGTACCCTGATATATGAAGACATATCAATTTTGAGAAAATACATATTATTCCTACTAACTTAACTGCATTTTCTCATTAGAGAGGCCTAAAAGTCATCTTGGTTTTTGAACAAAGATCTTATACTCAATTATGTAACCGGCAGGGAGTACTATGAGTTAATTATGTAACGATATATGAATACGCCCTTCTATTGGATTAATACTGCTGCACTAAATTGATAATGCATACTAGGGCCTACATTGCAGTCTCATAATAAGGTGGTGATGATTAGCTCTTTGATCTTCTTGTCTGAGACAGCGGAAAAAGAACATGGTTGATAGAGCAGACAGGAAAGGAGACAACAGATTTAGGCCTGTAGACCTGAGTTTCATATAAACATCGCAGGCACATGAACTAAACATCAACAATCAACAATCTTTACACATCTTAGTCTGATTGGAACGATGGTAATTTTTGCCAAGAAAAGTAGAAGCTATTGAAAGTGCCCCCAGCGTGAGAAAAAGAATTAAAGATTATAAAGGAACATTAAGAAAGATGATTACCATAGAAAGAAGACAAAGAAATCAGCTACAAAATCAGCTACCCTCTCTCCAGTTGTGCCTTTCCCAGTTTTCAGAGTATCCTCTAGATCACCCCAGAATGCTATGAACCAAGCAAGCGATAACTCTCATGGCCAAGAAAACAGCCCATGAGATCAAAACAAAAGATCGCTACCTATTTTAAAAAATCTTTACACAATGTAGACTTCATATACCTTCTGCCCCACAAAGAATTTGTGGGAAAGTGATTCAACCAGCCAACCAGCCAACTCAAGTCATCTATTTCACTTTTCTTTACTAACCTCAGACTTGCTCAGACTTAAATAAATCACAAGATACTTGGAGGGGTCCTCAGATGTATTTTGGCAGCAAATAAAAAAAAAGAAGACATCTCTCTAATAGCAGAACAGCCAGGAAGTCAGACAAAATGACCACTCTTGGTAAGAAAGCTCAAATTGCTGCCTTAATAGACTCCCATGTATTTCAGATACCTAATTTACCCTTCTGCCAGTCACTCATCGAACCATGCATAGAACCTACCTTGTAAACTCCTCATGAAGGTTGTTCGGTTCTGATGAATAGTATTTAATTCGAAAATGCAACGTGTACGGAGGTCCAACTGTATATGCAGAGATTTTAAAAGGAGAAAAAAAAAACAAAAGTTTACGCTACTGAAGTTTTTCTAAAGCTGAACAACCACCACCACCCCACAACCAAAGAAACCCAAAATGAGTATGCTTTTAAATTCTTCAGAAAAGAGAACCAAGTATTTAATGTGGTAAAATTTTAAAAGACATGCAATGCTAATTACAGAAATGTAGATGCCTACCACACCTTAAGATACCTTAATCATTACTTAATAAAAAAAAACAAAAACAATACATTTGGAAAACACATTTTTGTTCAGTGTTAAATTTCATATACACTTCTGAGGGGTGGGGGAAATTGGAGGGAATGAGAGGGAGAGAGCCATGCTTCTTGCTACAAGGTACAAACAATTAAAAAAAACCCAATAGATCTGTTTTCATTAAATGGATACAATTGAAGGAGAAAAAGTAAGAGAAATGAGGTGAAAACTGCTGAAAATGATTCTGAAACACACACAGCCTTAAGAAACACAGAAAGCTAGGAAATTACATGAAGTGAAGATGCAAGCATCATCATTTCCTATGCCAGAAGGCAGACACTAGTTCTGATTTTCTGCGTAGACGTAAATAATAAAATGTTACCCTACTAATATGAGACTACCCAATCCATTCTTATCTGCCTAAACCTCATCTGGTAGGACCACAGTCTGCAATTATCTTAAGTGCTGGAAAAATGACTATTTTTCACCTAGTTCTGTAGTAGCAGTATATCAACATGGCATATATGTGCCGACTAATGATTTACTTTTGTAAAAGACTTGATGCAAAAACTCTGATTATTAAATCTTTGATTTTGTCTCCAAGGATAGTTCCAAGAAGACATAGGTTACAGTACACCAGGCTGACATTTGGGCACCACTGGTAAATCAGCATCAGCAGGATAATGACTCTTACCTGCCCACAGTCAGGGGGCAAAAAAGAGCACTAAGTAACATCTGTCCCGAAAGCGGAACTCTTCCCAAAGCACCCACTGAACGAAAGGTAATGAAATGTATTCTGTTGTGAGACACATCTTTACAACACTCCTCAAGTTGCTTTACTCTTCAGGGGTTCCTCAGACCAGGGTTTAGACAATCTGCTTTAAATACAGGGACTTTCAAGATTATGCACAGACAAAACTGCACCTTAACTGCTTGGAGGTGTTACAAAATTGTAGATTCTCTACATTTAAAGAAAGATCAGGAAAAGTACGAAGAAATTACAGGAAGTGCACCTTGAAATCACTTTGCCACTTAAGGTAAAGCTGTTCACAATTCTATGAACAGCAAGAGAAGGCCAACCAACAAAAAATTGCCCATAGCAAGTATCTTTACAATATATTCTAGCAGACTGACGCCCCAGCGTGGAGTGAAATCAAACTGTCTTTTAAAGGCCTTTGAAGAAAAGCTTCATGAGTTTCAGAAATGTTCTGCTTATTTTGATGCTTGTTAGAGAGAAAGGTGAAGCATCACTGAAGAATCAAGACTGTTTACCCGTTTACAAAACCCACAACCTCCTTGAAAAACACCATATTTTAATTTCATAGAAGCAGTATTATCAGTTGGCCTATGGCTGTCGTCTACAAGAGTTATTAACAAAACAGGTTAGTACTGCCCTGTACTGCCCAAGCCTGCAACTGAATTGCTAGAGCTGCAGGAACAACTTGCCCACCTTAGCCACAGAAAACTCAATGAGGAAATCTAAACTCAACCCTTCCACTCAAAACTCCCTTTGAAAAAAAGCCACGTATTTCTGCTAGTTTTAATAAAATGTACAAAAAGATGGTGAAATCTATAGAATAAAATATTTTCCATTTACTCCTTGGAAGGGAAAATAAATAAATAAATCACAAAGCCTGTTTTGGATCACAAGCAGTGACAGATACTGAGATCTGTGTCCAGGCAACCTGCTTTCACAGAGCACACTGAAATTACCTGGCAACCTACTCTGCCTCAAAGAAACAGGACATATTTAACGAGGGTACAGAAGACTGATCTATTCTTTATATGCGAACTTGCATTTTCACATCTGTGCCAGCCAATTAACCATTAAATTAAATCTATTTTCTAAGAAATATTCAATCTGTTAAAGGTCATATTTACACAACTGTGTTAAAATACTCCAAACTCTTAAGGAAATACGCAGAGACATGGTACTTACTTTTTATCTGTTTCTTAATGAATTTAGAATGGTCCAACCAATGCTAGAAAAAGAAAAAAAAAATCCAGATTTAAAAGCAGCTCCATGTCAAGATTTTGTTATCACATTAAAACTCATTAAAGCAAAATATCTCTTAAAATGTAAAACTGCTGTGCTTATTTGCTCAGCTTTTCCCATTTGCCACAGTTTATCTGCACATTTACCAGTCATCAAGCATCTTTTTCCAAGAAAGAAAGCCTGCTATAGGCATCAGTACTGCCAGGGAAGTTTCACTCTTTCAAAAGAGAAAATTTAAAATCCCAAATCTCAAGACAGCAGTATGCAAAGAAAATACACTTTCATCTTCAGGTTCAAATATCACATGGAGTGTCCCCAGGCCAAAATCCTGGCTTTCATTCTTCTTTCAACTCCTTTATCTCATGGAAACCCTCCAGATCCTGCACTGTTTGGCCTTCCACAGCTCCATGGTCAAGTTTTTCAAGACAAGGATGAACTCCCAACTTAAACTCACCAAAGCACTTCAGAAAAAATGATGTACGTATCATTCAAATGCTCTTGAACAGATACAACTAAGATGACAAAAAAGTATGCTTTGCAGAAAAGTTCATGCACTCTTATCAGCATGAGCTGCACCTGCAACAAGTAGCCATAAAGTATAAATTTAGTTTAAATTTTTATCTGTGGCTGCACAAAGTCCTAAAGCTACAGTTTGAGCTGAAGCAATACCACCTACATTCTCCTGCCATAAGGAGAATTTATTTCAAAATAGTAAAGTAGACACCAATGAAGAAAATTTTGGCAGAAAAAAAAAAAAAAAGTAAAAACAAAACCACCTTCCTTTCTCCCTATAAAAGCACTTGCACTTTCAGGGAAAGGAGAATCTGAGCAACTACTTACTGTCTCATTGTATCACTCTCCTACAGCTAAATACCTACCTATTTATTGGATAATCTAAATAATAAATAAGGAGAGCTAGAGGGAACAAGAGGACGGACTCTTTAGCAGGGTCTGTGGTGACAGAACAAGCAGAGACAGCTTCAAGCTCAGAGGGTACATTTAGGTTGGATGTAAGGAAAAGTCTTTTACAGTTGTCACAGAGTTGACCAGATCAATCTATGCCCGTGACAGGGGCGACAGGCCTCTGCTCTCCCCCCCCCCACCCCAATCCCACAAAAAATGGGAAGGAAGGAAGGGAGGAAAAGAGCAGTGGCAACAATCTATGGAGGAAAACTTATTTTACTATAATATTGGAATACAAGATAACACAATATATACAATTTAATTGAAATTGAAATTAATAAATCAGACAAGATGAGAGAGAGAGAGTTCTCGGGACCGATTCAAACCTGAAAAGCTTGGAACGACCAGGAAAGCACCTCCAGCACCCACTGCCAGGCAGCAGGAGAGCGGCCCCCCCCCCCCCCCCGACCCGGAAGGGCCAGATCCCGTGACTGCTGTAATGTACAAGGATGGGAACTTGGAATTGGGGCAGTGACACTTTAATGCCCCGTACACTACATGATGTTTTGATGTGGAATACTGAAACCCAAAAAGCAAAAAACAAAACCAAAAAAACATAGAACCATGACAACAGTGAGGGCGGTGAGGCACTGGCACAGTTTGCCCAGAGATGTGGTTGATGCCCCATCCCTGGAGACTTTCAGTGTGAGGCTGGATCAGGTCTTGGGCTACCTCATCTAGCTGTGATGTCCCCGTTCATTGCAGGATCAGATGACCTTTAAAGGTCCCTTCCATCTCTAAGGATTTTATGATTCTGTGATGACAGTGTTGGTATGTATTTATTATGTCCTAAAGCCAAGGCAAAAATCCATTTAGCAAAGTGGATGAGTATAGCTCAAAAGTTTGCCAGTTTATGACCTCTAAGTTAAATAAATGTTAAGAAAAAAAAAAAAAAGAAAAAGAGAGAGAGAGAGAGAGAGAGAAATAGAAATGGAAGAATTATTCTAAAGATGCTTTTATATACATGAGACCTGCTAAACCTTCGTAAGTGAAGCTGCCAAAGAAAATTGAAAGTCCTTGCAGTCTGAGAAATGACTAGATATTCTGTAAGGTTGCAAGGAATTTATTTTGTCTCTACTTTACTCTCTTATGAAGAATTACCAGAAACTACAGCAGTTCACATAAGTTTCATGAAATTTCAGATTTCTGATAAGGAAAAATGATTAATGTTAAAAAAAAAAGTAAAATTGTAGAAGTCTTTCACACCTCCAGGGTAGAGTAAATTCTTATGTTTCAAATACCTAACTGCAAAATTGTCCCACCACACTATTCTTTTTGGCTACAGATGAATTAGTCACAAAGCTAGTATATCCCGATTCCATTAGAAAAAAGCCTTATCTTCAACATTAATAAAACAAATACAAAAAAACATCTATCCTACAGACAAAAATCCTCTGATGCCTCTTCATAATTTCCAATGAAATATCAGTTAATATGACAGTCCCGATATTGCAATGTGGTGCTCTAAGTATACTAAAACTCAAATAACAACACCTTCTGAATCATAAATGTAAATACTTTAAAGGCTGAAAAATAACTAACAAGACTTCAGAAATTACTCATTCACACCCTTAAACAAGATGTAACTTAGCTAGGAGGCTATTCTCCATACCCAAGCAGCGAGACAGCTTATCCAGGAGATAAAACACAACACACATTAAGCTGATCTCCCGAAGAAAGACTTATCCCCATCCCAAATGGCACACCATTGTGAAAGGGCCACCACACAGGTCTCAAAGTAAAAATATAGTGGTTGGACATGGACTGGTAGTACTTGTGGCCTAGAGTTCCTAGATCCAGCAGCACTCATGCAGATTTGTGAACTAATGCCAATTTAAGTCAAATATTTTGTGCTACTTTTGTCAAAACCAGACCAAATTCCAATGTTTCAGATACAGAGAATTTCTTCACACTGGAAATCATGTCAGCTTTCCAAGTGTCCTGTAAGCTCAAGTAGTGTCATCCTATTACTCCCTTCCACATAAACTGCCCAGATAGTTGTAAGCAGAACACAGTATGCGTGTTGACAAAACCAAATATTGTCCTGTGAGGCGACAAACATTACAGTTGAGAGTTCTGGTCTTGAATACCTTCCAAGGTTTAGCAAGTGTTCTCAAGAACACTTCTTAATGAACCAGAAGAAAACCTCCAAACACTCAGTTGAAGATCGTGTGGCATTCTAGCTACAGCCAAAAAAGTTTGAACTTGATTACCTGCTGCTTGTTGACTTCTGAACCTGGAAGTGAAAAGGGTCAAGTAGGAAGTGAATGAAAATGGAGGGAACTTCTATTCTCTCAGAACCTAATGACTATGCCTCTGCCTAAGCAACTGCTCTGGCTAAAGAACTGCACATTATTTCAGGATGCAAACCCAAAGAGTCATAACTTTGGATGTCACAGTGTACATTTCAACAGTACAATGATACATATCCAGACTAAACTCAAAAGCATCAGTGCAGAACAAGGAAAAGGAAAAAGTTTAGTAGGTTTAAGACTGTTTTACAACAGAAAGATAGCTTCTAAGCTACTTTGCCCACAGTAAAGGAAAACAGCCACAAAAACAAAAGCCTGTCAGGCTGCAGGCAAACAAGATTCTGTGACTCTTCATTTTGATGGGTAAACTAGAACTTCAATTGCTGGATTAGCCTCCTTTTATTCCTAGTTAATCTCAGTATAATTCTTTTTTGTTTGTTTGTTTTTCCTATTGTCAAATGAATAATGTTTCCTGTTGCATTAATTAATGTAAAACAGCAGTCACTGGTGGGGATTAACAGGTTGAATTTTCAAGAAAGGATGTGAAATTTCTGTCAGGCAACCACAGAAATGAAAGATAAATACCATCCGGTTTCACATTAAAACAAAACAAAAATTTTAAAAACCCTGTTTAAAACAAACAAACAAAACACTGTCTATTAAAAAAGTGGAAGCACGGACTTAGCACATTATCCTGTTAATCACACACTTCATCTATCTGAAGATGAAAAATACCTTCACACTTCTTCAGTGGTAGCAATCAATATTGTTTCTCAAAATCTGGTTGTCATACAGGAAGGCAAAGATGTATTTGTGTCAAGATATAGCAGATAATCTGTAGTTACTGAAGCAGTCTGCATGAGGACCACAATGACTGCTAAACGGTGACTAGAAGGGGGGATACCACAAGTTGACACAAACCCATCACACACCTGTGCTTTCCAAATTCCACTGGCTCCCCACTTGCTTCATAAAAGAATGAAAAGTCCTGGTCTTGATCTATACAGCCCTCAAAGGTGACCTGTAAAGGAAAAAAATTGGGTTTGACCCTTTTTTTTTTTTTTTTTGGCTAGCTTGCTTTGCTAGATTAAAATGCATGAAGAACATCTTAAATAGACTGCTTTTCCTTATCTATATACTTAACTTTCAGAAGCAGAAAGCTCATTCTCATTGGAAGTCTTATTTGCTGTGTAAAAGTATTGCTTAAATGCTTTCCCAAGCAATTATTGAAGGAATAGCAGTGGAGAAGAATCCAAAGCAGTGTTAAATGCTCAACTTCAGAAAAGAAGGCATTCTATATAAAAACTGGCAACTTTTAAATCAGAATTTAATTACCCTTCCCACATCTTTCTGCCATCTAATTTCCGAGGCCCCTAAAATCTATTTGTCTGCCATTAGCCATGTGGCTTTCTAAAGCAGAGCAGGTAAAATCCTAACATACAGGAGGAAGGAATCATCCGCCTCCCTAAAACAACAAAAAACAGGGGGGGAAAAAAAAGGGGAAAAAAAAAGTCCAATGAAAACCCTACCCAATTAACCACAGTTTTGGGCTTTGTCTATACGTTATTAGCATAAAAACTAACAGAAGAGAATTAACTGTTTTTTCTTCTCAAGGTCACCTTTTAAATATTGTAGTAGTGACAGAAACGGACCAGAACTGAAGTTGCACAGAGAACCAGGGACTACTCAAGCACGTTAGTTAGAAATATTGCCTGCTCCCAAGAGTTTCAAGCTCTTTCTTTTCAATGAAAAGACTGTTCTTTATAAATCCATATGAACTTCTCTGATCCATCCTAGAAAGTTATGTTGAAATTGAAAATGTAGACAGAGCAAAACAGTTTTCAAATAAATTGCTGAAGTACAACTTTTTGAACTTTTTGAATACAAGATTTAACGAACAGTATGGTCAACAAAGCTTAATATATTTACTAGTAATTGACGTGATGTGGCTGAATGCACCTCAATAGGGCTATTGATGAATCCAAATCACAGAGCTGCTAAGCAGGCAGTGTACACTTTTACAGTCAGGGACCTCAAGCGGCTAAAGAAATTATTTTAATGAGGATTCTATGAGATCAAAACATAATTACAGCAGCAAGTGCTCACAGTGGGTGTGCATGCAACACTGGGATTGACTGAGGAACAGCTCTGTAGAAAAAGCCCTGAGGCTGTAAGAGAAAAAGCAACAAATGGTGGTGCATGATAGAGAAGAGAAGGCCCCGAAAGAGAAGCCTGAAGCTGCTAATGATTCTTCCAACCAGACAGGAGAGCTTTTCCTGCAAATGAGGAGCTGACATACCGGAAAAGTGGTGTGATTCATTCTTGAATTTAAAGAAGAGATCAAGGGGCAGCTCATACTGATCTTTCTCTAACACCCCATGTTTCCAGGCTGCAAGGACTCCAGTTGCCTCCCAACAGACTCTCTGTATAGCCAGCAACACAGCCTAGGGGAGGCTGGGTCTTCTCCTTTTCTCCCTGGGGGCTCAGGATACAAGACATGGCACTTGCATACTCCTAGGGCAGGGGTAGGTGTTGGGGACAGTAAGGAAGGGCTCATACAGCACTTGACCATAATCAGTGCCTTTACTGACAACTGGGAAACTTTGTGCAGGCCGGCCATGCCTTCCTTTCTCTCCTGTGGGACATGTGGAAGCTTTGTCCCCCCTCAGGTCCTGTTGAGTACAGGGAGCTACACCACTTGACGAGGAGCCATGACAGTGGAGGGGGAAGAGAGGGGAGGTGGTGGGCAGTGGTGGATTGCTCTGAACCTCTACAAATAATTTTCCTACTATCTTGAGGCACAGGAACCCCAGATATGGGATGAGGAGGGAGATGGAAAAAAAGGGTAGAGAAAGAGGTGGAGGGCAGTCCTTGTGCTCAGTAGACAGCCTTTTTCTTTACAAGTCAAACAGCACAGAGGATCCATCCTAAGTAAAGGGCCCTCAACCTTTCTGACCACGTTCCTCTTCCACAAAGGGCATTTTCCAAGCCATTCAACACTGCATTCATCACCACAGTGGCCATCACAGAGGTCTCCTATGCCAGAGTAGTTACCCAGCCTTTGTTCTGGGCCCTAAAAAACACCCCTGTGTCTGGCCCACCACTCACTGAGCTTCCAGACCTCTGGCAATCACCAGCCATGGTTGGAACGAAGAAGACCTGGAGCAACTGCTGCACACCTGTATATGCGAAAAGAGAACTGGTTCTCAGAACCACTGAGGCAGAAGGGGCCTGCAAAGTAGTAGAAGAGTGCCTGTACAATGGCCTGCATAGTGCCCACTGTTGTGGAACACATGGAGGTGGATCCATCTCATGATGAAGAACCAATGGAAGTGGATCCACCTTTAGCCCGGTTGATCCAGAACAACACCATCTTGCAAGGGCTCCCTGTAGTGCAGTCACAGCAACATCAAAGGTCCAGGTGCCCAGCACCATGCCACCTACACAGCCTCCACAAATCAGCAAATTAGCTGAGAGGCCATCCATTGACATCCAGCATGTTTGTCTGCAGGAGAGCCTCCTCTCCCATCTCTGCGCCCTCTGGAGATGTCTTCTCTTTTCTGCATTTATTCCCAAGAAATCTGGCAAAGGTAGACTTGGCTTCCTTTTGGCTGCTGCACTGTGGTGCAAGAGGCTCCCTCAGTGGGCCCGCATAGGCCTTGGGTTCTGGATGTGAGGGTCTCTCAGACTAAAGAAGAATACACTGCAAGTGCTGGCAGATGAAGATAGACCCTCCATGATGGTGCACAAGGAACAACAGCAGATTAGTCAAAGAAGTAGAAGAGTGCTGCTGCTTTGGAGACGCAGAAGACTTCAGGTCTGCCAGGAAGTGCTGGAGATCAGCGTTAAGGTCCATTCAGATGCTTCATTAGGAGATCTTCCCAAGACAGGACAATGAATAGCAATAATAATAAGTGCAGATCAGTAAAAGCTTTCCTTTCTTATTTGGCACTTTTGTAACTAAATCTGGACTCCTCCATCCCCTTGTCTCCCCAGTACAGGAAAGATCCTGATCTATGTAGTGTGGACCCCACTCCGGGTATTCAAGATAGTGTACATAGCATCCAATGGTGGACAGGAGGGTTTGCATTAAGGAAAGAAGGCTACAGCTGTCTACTGGGAAGGTGTAGAAGAGGGGAAGCCTGAGTCTTCTTGGGGATGTTCCTTGGCAGAAGGACAAGCAGCACCATGCCCACATTTGCAGATGAATACATTAAAGCTAATTAAAGGAAAAGATTATCCGTAACAAGGGCGATTTTACAGAAGAGTTGTCCAGAGAGACTGTGGAATCTCTGTCTTCAGAGGTATCTGAAACATGGCTAGATGTTCCCACTGCCACCTTTTCCTTCATGTGATCTTCTGGCAGATGTTGTTCCTCAATTTCCCATATAATGAAGAGAGTGTTATATCAGCTGGTTTGCTTTTGGATCCTCTTTATTTGCCTGTGCTGGATATGTTCCAAATGCTTGCCTTTTTCAAGCGCTCAGGATTGTTCACTGAGCATCATGACTGCTCCAAGATGACAGACAGCAGCCCTTACGATGAATTCTACCAAATCCCTTGGCACCCTTCAATACACCCCTTTTTCATTGCTTGAACTTGCACATGCCTGGTTGACTTATGTGCTCCATAACTGCATCTTCTGCTCCTACAGGCAATGCTTCATACCACACACTGCTAGTAAGCTTGACAGTGAGAGACTTGAGAGAACACCTCAGAGCTGGAAACTGAGAGAGAGCACTGTTCTGTAGTTAATAGGCCTAGTTTCCTCTTCCTAATATCCTTTGCCACCTGATGTGTGCTGTTTCAGTACAAATATGGTCTTTGTTCCTACAACAAAAGAAATCTAGGAGTGGAAGAAGAGTTATTTATATCTCATTGTATACAATTCCCAATTTCACTGAATACAGCTGAAGTACAAAAAAAAAAATCTACAAGTTATTTTGCTATGAGATCTCCTATAGGTATGGGAAAATAGTTTAAGATTTTTCTAGGCTATTGTTTAATGAGTACTGAAATTGCCCTTACTTATCCCTCCTCCTAACATTCCCAGTTTGTTTGGTAAACTTGTGAACTGGCAGGGGAATTATTTCTCTGACAGAGGTTTTTCTTTGTTTTTGTTTTAAACTTATATACTTGCAAGGTTCCATAAATGGTAAAGGCACACGAGACTTTTCTGTACTATTATGTTCTCTATGGAAAAATCTTGAATTAATTAAGTTAGAGGAATTAGTCATGGTCTAATAAGTGTAGATTATGATACCGGATGAAAACAATCTGCCATGTTTCTGGACCATGAATACCACAGAGGCAACTTTCCTCTGAATTAAAAAACAAAAATGGTGCAACAGCTGCTGTTAGTAATAATGTTACAGAGGTAAGATAAGCTAAGAAAATATTTAAGTACAAGCTATGTTTGGAAGGAAAAGGGTTTTTACTCCTGTGTTCTAAGAAAAATTCTTGCAGATGGCCAGAAAATTTTCTGTCTCTCCCAATGCAAGCTCCTAAAAATGTTACCACAGAGGGGATGACACTTGTATAGTTAATTCAAACTTGCTGCTAGTAGTGTTACTTTTTTCTCCACTTAGTTCACTTCTGTGAAGTCCTTAGAAATAGTCCGTAGTACCTCAGTAATCTGCAATACCAGTCTGAAAAAGTGCTCTACTATATCACCGTCAGAAAAACTCACAAATCTAATGATTATGTTTATCTCAAAGGCAATACAGATGTCTACATTTCATGCCTGGCTAGAGCAGAAAAAATGTGATGCGATTACTTCCTGTTCCAGGAGTCTTGTTTTCTAAGCACAGCATGTTGAGACTCAGATGCAGAGCAAATATTTTCTCAGGGCTTTTCTAAAGTCAGAAGAAGGCATTTTCCTGGTCACTGAACTACAGGATGAGAACAAGTTTAAGTGTTGAAGGTGACTGTGGTTGTGCAAAACATTTTTCTTCTTTTCAGAACATATTGGTAACTTTCAGTTCAAATAAACTGCCAAATCAGTTAGATTAACAGCTACAGACTAACCTGTAATCCTCTAATAAGAAAAGGCTGCTATAGAGACCCTGCACACGCCATTTCAAAACACATTTAGGGTCACACTGTGTATGGATTACCTGAAGAGACATATTTTATGTACTGAAACTCAACAAAAATAATCTCACATGAATTTCAAAACCTGCCACGGTAATATTTTAATTATCACAATGAATAGTGAGGCTGAAAGAACTGAAAAAGAAAAATCCCAAGCACAATATTATTTTTGGAATGTTGGAAATCAATATAACCATAATTCATAAAACTTAGAGTATCCTAGCCTGAGTCTGTACAGAGCCATCTCAGAAGTATCTTGATACATGACATGGTTTATCTGCAATCCAGATAAACTAACACGTGAATAATGGAGAGTCACAAGAGCACCCTCCAAGACCATTATCCTATCCTAATTCATACGTATATGATAATCAATCTGCTTTAGCCCAAGCAAGATTTGGCTTTGCAGACTTGAAGTAACAGAAGCAGAACATAAGTGAATGTCAAGACTGATAATCGCTATCACACAAAACAACTGCATGTGCAAGATTTTTCCTTTTGATGGTGAAATTTTCTGTGCCAGAAATAAAAAAAGAACCCAACCCCAAAGTTATATAAATACATTGTCCAGTAGAGCATGGTTTTCATTAGAGTTATTATAAAAAGGAAGAAAGCTAATGCCACTCAAAATCAATTTCAGCAATAAAAACAAAATTGCCTTCAATTCTGAAGCCTGTCCCCAAACACTTCTTGCACCCTACAAAAATAAACTAAAACAATTTGTAACAAACAGACAACAAACCTGACTAAATCTGTGAGAGAAAACAAAGGAAACCACTTCAACTTCTGTTGCACTCATACAAACAGCAAAATCTATTCAGTCCTCGACGGAACATTTGACTTCTATACACCTAATGAGAGGTAGAGAAGCATTATTAATAGGCAGTCACGACCGCTTGCCTCTTCTGCATGGCTGCTTCTCAAGTCTGTACTAGGAAATGGTCTCCAGCCCTTCTGAAATAGTGAAGGAAAACTAAACATTGGAATTCTTAATGTTTCAGAGTCTGTCATAAAATGTTCACGGACTACAGTACAGGCTTGGACAGCTGCAGCTAGTAGTAGTTATTCTTTAGATGTTAAGCATTTCTGTGAAGTCAGCCAAGCTCAGTTACTGAGCTGGCATTCGTATCACCATCACTATTAGTTGTCAGTGCACTGAGTATACGTGATATTGTTACCTGCACAGCTCTTGATACGCTCCAGCTGTGCTCTGTATTTGTTGCTCTGGGCTACAATCCATGCACACACAGCTTGCAACAACCACAATCCCAAAGAGTTTATAATCCAGAGAAATAAGAGATTCAGGGAGGGGAAGCAGAGTCACAGATTAATTTGATGGTTTATTTAAGGGCACTTATTTAAGGGGAAATGAGATGTTTCTGCCAGAAGCAGAAAAGGAAATCTTTTGCGTTACTAAAGTATTTACCAGTCTCTTTCTCTCAATATCAATGTCTCAAACGGTAAGGCTTTTCCCTATTTTCTTTTCCTGCTTAGCAAGCACTCATAGTTACAGTATTACTCAGTGCATAAGGAAAAAGACTCCCAGATAACACAATATGAGGTTAATTGACTAGTTTGAGTCGTTCTTTTTTCCACATCCCTCACACAATTAAGAAAAATAATAGTAGTACTATCAAAAGCAAGCAGCTGGATAAAAACCTCCTGATTTGAATGACAATAAACCTCTAAAAGAAAATTCTGATATAGCAGGGCTCTGAGCCAATAGATACTGAAACATCCATGAATCTAGTTTTTAGTGTATGGAAAAAAGCTTTAGGATATTATTTTTTGTTGTCCTGATTACTTTACATGGCAGTGTTGGAAAACTATGTGGTAAAGCATATATGATCCTGACCTTTTTAGAAACCGGGACAAGGGCACCTTCCATACAGATGAAGATTTCAGTGTCCTGTCAGGGAGATTCCATTATATTGTTGATGGTTGTAGTGAATGATGGATATTAAGGGCTACGTAGTTCTTGCTGTTTCACATTCCTTCTATTTTCTTACTTGGAATACTGCTTTCACAAAAACCACTCTTCTCCATTTTCTCCCACCACTATATTCTCAGTTTTCATTGTAAATAAATCAAAACCCTATTCAGGAACTGGTCAATATTAAGAAGTCAGACAAAAATGCAGCTTATCAGGACAACTCACTACAGGAGTCCTGCCTCTCATCTCTTTAGGAAACTCTGGCCCCTATCATAGCCACCAGCACCTGCTAGGCTGACCTTGCACAAAAGTCATGTTGTCCACTTCAAAAATCCAGCACTTCCCAATGTGCCCAATACATTCACTGCATGCGCACATACATCCAACATGGCACAGCTGTCTGCAGAGTGCAACATATGAAAGACAGGGAGCTGCTGGAGAGGGTCCAGAGGAGGGCCATGAAGATGATCAGGGGACTGGAGCACCTCCCCTACAAAGACAGGCTGAGGGAGCTGGGCTTGTTCAGCCTGGAGAAAAGAAGGCTGCGGGGTGACCTCATTGCAGCCTTTCAGTACCTAAAGGGTTGTGGATGCCCCGTCCCTGGAGGTGTTCAAGGCCAGATTGGATGGGGCCCTGGGCAGCCTGGTTTATTATTAAATGCGGAAGTTGGTGGCCCTGCATGCGGCAAGGGTTTGGAGATTCATGATACTTGAGATCCCTTCCAACTCTGGCCATTCTGTGATTCTGTGGTATGTATCCAGCTGTGAAAGGCTATTCCACAGGGCCCTTCTTTAAGCTAGGGATAAGGAGCCTTTGTGACATTAGAGATAACATAAAGGAGTTAGATGTTCACTGAGACTTTTCTATTTTTATTTAAAAAGTATTAATGCTTTTGTTTCCATGCATTTCCAGCTAATGTTTCACACCTGAAAGACTGCAGCAGCTCATTTGGAAATAAAGAAAAAGCAAGTATACATCAATTTTTTTCCTTCTCAACAACTCTATAAACATTCTCATGAACAGGAACAATCATGAAGTAAACAAAAAGAAATTTCAACCTATTCAACGATGGCAATCTTTTTGTTTGGAATTCATGTGAAACAAAGGAGACTGGGATGGCATTCCTTTTGCTATCACAGGACAGACAACTAGGACAAAGAATGCCACCACAGAAGGAGAGATCTGTATTCTGATAGAATATATTGCAGCTCACAAAAAGCAGCAAACCACAAGTTTTTTTCTTATGATAATCTGGAGTAAGAGATAAAGAACGAACAAAAATGAGTAATCATTAGCTACCAACAATTTCAAATAAATGTCAGGAACCCCAAATAACCATGGAATGCTTCACACAGAACAGCTCCTCCCCCTCAACCCACTCCCACCCCCCCCAGAAAGCAAACAAACTAAAAACACAAACACTACTTCCTCATGGCAACTCAACTCATGGGGCGTAGTCTCACAAGATTTGACAATTGCAATCTCCAGCCTTGACAAACAATTTCAAGTCTTCCTGCTTTGCTGTAACACACACGTCCCACACGTGTAACCAAAAGCCCAAACTTTCAATTACCACTAAAATATTTCAGAGACCTCCTACATTTGACTGAGAATCATCCCGAGCACTGCTTCCCTGTGTACGTTGTTGTTACAATTAGTTGAACAAGAAAGATAGGGATAGCCTAGTGATAATCATTGTTCCTTTGACTCCTGTCTCCTTTTCTTCACTTTTCCTTTCTCTTCTTGCCCTTTCACAAACAGGAGAAACCAAAAAGCATACAATGAGGTGGGACTGAAAACTGACGGATTGGCCAGTATTGGAGGGTGGTGAGCAATGATCTCACTTCAAAATAAGGATTTTCCATTACATTAAGTTCTTCCACACGCTATCAAAACAACACCTGTCTTTCCCTGGTATTTCTGCTTCTGGATGAAGTACCAGATAAATGAAATGCAACAATATGCAAAGTTCTGCTTTAGTGTAAACCCATTAAAAGCTCTTTTGATTAAGTGATTCTTTACATCCTTCTATTCATAGATATCTTCAAACAATACATGATACGAGCTAATGCAAATTTCACTGGATAGTCTTTATAAGTATTTCCTGTCTTACTGCTAACATCGTGCTTTTTCCAACATTATGGCATTTTGGTTGTATCAAAGTCTTTTATTTTTGTATTAAGAATGAACTGTTCAAACAATAAGCAGATAAGCTCTAATTACGATTTTCTTCTCCAAACCAGTTATCAACACTGCTTAGTCTGAATGGCAAAGTTACTAAGAAACGTACCGCACAGAAAAACTGTTAGCCTTGGAACACAGAAGTAATTGCCACTGCTTAAAGACTATTCTGTATTCTCTTATTTATAATAGCGGCTTAAAGATGTTTGACTTGCAAGAATACGTAATAAAAGGCAAAAGCTTAGAGCCACAAGGAGTTTACGCGACTTTAATCTCTCAGTCCCGCAATTGCCACTGTGTGGCAGGGCTGGCACTACGCAGAGGCACAGGGAGGCTCTGCATTAATTGCTATGCAAATGAAATGAGCAGGTCGCAAGTTCAAAATAGACCATGAAAGGGATAGAATCTCTTTGCACATAGTGCTAGGGATGATAAAGGGATTCACATAACAAAGTTTTAAGTTCTACTTTCTGCTCAGCTTCAGCCAGGCAGAACCCCAAAACAAATGAGAACTTCCAGCTTTGCACCTGTGAAGTCTGCTTTTAATACCCACCCTGATCCAGCAAACTATAACCCTATATTACTATAACTACCAAAGCTCTCCAAACAGCATTTTTCATGCTCTCCAAAAGCTGTTCATAGCCCCTGTCTCTCTGTAACTGCATATATACTGATTTACTTTTACACTTTTGCCTCCACCCATGCTACTAAGGAAAGGACCAGCATGCAAAGCTAAGGTCTAAGGTCTAAAACACAAGAACATAGACACATTTTGCTCTGAACACCAGCGATACAGCTATTTATGAAAACTACATTTGCTCACATTTCTGCTTCATTCTCCTTACCACTCATGATGAAAAATCCTTCCTTTTTGCTAATGTTCATCAACATAAGCATTCTCCAGTTCCTAACCAAGTCTTCTGGTTCTGGTCTGCCCTCTTTCTTGCTAGGAAAGGATATTCAGCTTTCCCTTTCTCCTTTCCTTCTTCTGAAACATTACTGAACTACTTGTAACTATTCTCAGCTACGAAGTTCCCAATTCAGAGCTTTGACAATCAACCACAATATCATTTCTTTTGCTTATAATGTCCAGGCACTGCTCTTTTAGCTGCATCCTAATGATCATCATCATAAAACGGTGTATGTTTCATGTAATATAAGTTTTGTCATGAACGCATATTAAACTATCAACATATTAACTTGCTTTTTCTTCCAAAAAGCACAGATCCCCTCTCTCAATATCATTATTATTAACAATATTTGGACAGACTTGCTATTTTTTACTTAAAGCCATTGGCTAACACACAGATCACAAAGTTGCTGGTAAAACACTGATCTGATCACACTGACTCTCAAGTTAGAGAATAAAGCTAAGAACTGTGAGATGACAACAGTTTCTCACAAGACATCACTATTTCTGCTATGTTATTCAATTATATTGTTCCAACATCACAGAATATGTTTTTATTCTCTTGCATTATGGAAAAAATGTCTATAATGATGATTTAAAAGCACACACTTATTTTCCAGCTGCGTATACTCTTTACTCACAACTCAGGTTGTAGCCATATACAACAACTCCACACGTGAGTAGAGCAAAAAGAAAAAAATTATAGCAATACAGTTTAGCCACAAGGTTTAAGTTCTTTAACTATATCTCTCTGCATGATAAATACTACACTTTCCACTCACCGCATTCTCCCTTTCCTTCTTTTACCTGTAAATGCTAGAGGTCACTAAATAGGGGAGAGAAGGAAAATTCTTCCCTCTTATTGCAAATGAAACTAAGTCTACAGAGCAACATAACCTGCGCCTGGAACACCAAGGATACAAGTAGTGCAAAATCCTTGCTTGTGGGAAATACAACCCATTTTTTAATACCATGAGACTACTAAACTCAGCACATTTTCTTTTACCTGCAATTGCTGCATATTCATACTTAGCACAAAGAAGTCATGCACATGTCAAAAAATGATGTCTTATTAACTTTATTTGCAGGACCCAAACATGATACCAGTTGTTTCAGTAGTATAGTCCTTACCACCTACACATCTGTCTGTGAAATAGCACTGATAACACATTTATAACATACAGCGCAAACTTCTGTAGAACATAAAATTTAACTGAAGTTATACTTACTGTAACCTGGGAAGCGTCCATGAACTGTAAGCCAAAGTAATCAGTTTCCACAAGGTCCAAATGATACACAATCTGGTCAAATAACTCCTGTCCCTTTGCATGTTTCTGGAACAGAATAAAAAAAAAAAAGTGTTTTTTGTTTTGTTTTGTTTCACTTTTATATCTCTATCTATGGGGGGATATTGCACATGGGCTTTGGTTTTTCATTTTTTGTTTTGTTTTGCTTTTCCAGATCCAAATAGGGGGAGTAAAGTTGCACGTCAGGAATGAGCATCTCACTAAGCGCTTTAAAGAATTAACATTTTAACATTTCTTTTCATTTTCTTAAAGATTTTCTTCAAGAAATACAAGTGACACACTCCATCTGCCTCTATTCCAACAGTGTAAGACTTTGTTCTCAAAGAAAATCTTCTAAGTTCACAGTAACTCAAAGCACAGGAGAGAAATGAAACCCTTATGTCCCTGTGAGCATTCCAAGTCACAGAGCCAACATTTTCAATCTCTAGGATGCCAAATTCCACAGCAAATGCTTGCTTAACACACTGCCTGAGATCTGCCTGTTGTTATCACGTATCAACTGCAGTTGTACAGTGTCACACAACACTACTTAAGCCACAAAATACATTCTGGACAGCTTGAATACTTAAAGAGCACCATGAGGAAAATTAGCAATATTTGATAAGAATCTTTCAATAAAGTTGCTAATTGTAATCATGCTTACAACCTTCAAGTGGAGCCAAGTAAGTAGCTCTAATTCTCATGTGGCATGACACTTGGAACACACAAGAATAGAAATTAAACCAACCCAAATCATAGGCTAAGCACCAGTAGCAAAGTTAGCTGACCTTAAAGCTGGCCTACAATTTGCCCATGTAGTTGTGCAGAATTTAAGCACCCTGTGTTTCAGCAGGGAGCTTACAGGTGGGCAGGAAGAAGAGAGAAACAAACTAATTTTTCTGCAAACCATTTCGTGTTACTCAGGACATGTGACACCACTATAAATCTCAAGCAGACAGAAGCTACAGCTGTAGTTCATACAGGAAAGGTACAGTATGCAGAAACCAGTTCTCTGCCTGCTATCCTATAACTGAGGAATTATTATTTTTTTTAATTTTGACATTTAATGCTCTAGTTTATTAGGCATTCCCACTTCACCCAAAATACTAGCAGAATTCACCGGCTTCAGCTGAAGGAGAGCTAAATAACTTGCTGTTCAATTTGGCTTTCTGTGCAGTATCAGCATTAATCATGATGTGAACTCCTGTCCAGTCATCCAAACTGTCTAAAAATCTATAACTAATTGCAGAAACAGCATTAGGAGTGGCGTTAAAATAAGCTGCACAAAAATTTAGACAAGTGTTGGACCATCAGATGATACTGCTTTGTTGTTTTAGAGTGGAGGAGCAAGAAATCAATAACAGACAATCAAACTTCAACAAACTACTAAAAGCAGATGAGAAGATAATATTCTTAAAGCAGTACATCACAAAGAAATCACAAATTTCAGATGTCCAATAATAGCTGTGAACTAAAACAAAATTTGCTAAAATCGTATCCAGAACATGTTTTCTCGCACATGGTAAATTCACTATTCGGTCAAAAAAAGCCAAGACAAAGCACAGAAGAATTAAAAATGATTCTGCTCCAATGAGGGACAAGAAAACACTCCAAAGCAATAAAAAGGGCAAGAAACAAGGAGCTCACAGAACCAGGAAATACTGACTTGATGCCCTGCTATTACTCTATTCCCAGTTGCTTGCTTTACAACTTTAACTACCTACATGTTTATCTTCAAATGCCACACACTCAATAGAAACCAGAAAGCGCACACTTCACCTTCTGTACCCAAAGCATAGTTAATGTTCAACATATGTCACATGGAGAAGAGCCCTCCTCAGCACAGCTAGACTGTAATGAAGTACCACATACAAGAACTGCTCCGAAAGTAATGTCTCCTACTTTCTTATGTTGGCCTGCAACATCAGAGGCAGATGTTAATAATACGGCAGTAGAGGTTAAACTTTCCCAACAATATCCCATCACCTGTTGTTGCCATGAAACAGGCAGCAGAGGGGCAGTCTGACATGGAAGTGCATGTGAAGCAAAGATGTTTCCAGTGACATTCACTGATGCTTGCTGAACATTCAATGAGATCAACCAGAGGATGTGAATACAGTGAGGTGTTATGTGTGCATCTCAGCAGTGGTGACAGTGGCAGTAGGTCAAAAACACATACCTGTTGGTGTTCACTATTGGAAAAGAGTGTTTTTTAGCTGAGAATTTATCAAACAGTGTTATGGTGCTCTTTGTATCTGTTCTAGCTTCCATGAAAATAAATAGGAAGCACTATTTTTGGAGCAATCTACATACATAGTTTACAGGAGGTTATAACATTTAACTTGCCACTAAATGAGCTCAGTAATTCATAACATGCAGATAACAAGGCCACTGCAGCCACCAAACTGCTGACAAGAAAAAAATAAAGGCTTTGAAATATTACATTCAGGAACAACAAAGGTAACTCTTCTCTACTAACAGTAAAGGATAACCTGTTCTCCTTCCTTCTGCCTTCCACACTGACTTACAACCAGTTATACTGCAGATTGATAAATCGGTACCTGTGAAATGAATCAAATGAATGGTACTGACAAAATAGAAGTGGATTTTCTCTGGAGTTGCATAGGCCAACATGTATAACAGCAGTGAGTCTTTTTTTCCTCCCTTTTCTCTAGATAACAGAAGCTAAAAAAAAAAAAAAACAAACAAATGCTATCTCAATCATAATATGGTATCAAGAATATGAAATCAATGTCAAACGAACTTTTCACTGGAGATACGATCAGATGGAATTCAACAAATCACGCCTTCTCTACAGAGCTTCAATTTGTGAATTTTTTTTGAAAATGTATGTTAAAAAAAAGTACTTAGCTTAAAAATATTTTATAGCCCTCATTTGCTAGATAATTGGTTCAAGAACTGTCAGAAGATCTGCATAGCCTACATCTCAATAGTGGCAAAAAGACAATGTACACAGACAACTACTTAGAGTTATTACTTTGTTGTTATAAAAACTACTATAATTTGGAAAAATTATGTTATTAATGAAATTGCAAGAACATTTATTTATTTTTACAGCTAAATCACTGCCAGTTTCTGCTGGAGAGTTCCTAGGATCCCAAGAGAACCTGTGAGAGAACCATCAAACCACACAGACAAACACTGGAGCCCTCAAAACGTCAAACTTACAAACCCAATTACAACCACAGCACAAAGTGAAACTGAACTACCACAGGGCAGTCACTTGCATCCCCTTTTACCTCTTTGCCCTTGAGGAAGCACAGAAATTGAATTATGCTGCCAGTTGGGAAGCTCCATAATGGAGAGCACTACTGAGAGAGAGAGGGAAAAAAAAAAAAAGAAAAGGGGAGGGGGATAGGATAGTTTCTTGCATCAGCCAGCCAGGTGAGCATCCACACCTGAAAGTTGCTTCAATTCTGTATCCTGGAAGCCCTCCTCAAATAACCTTCCCCTCATATTTTCCTCAGGATTATGAATCACAGGATCAAAAGAAAATTCTTATGTTTAATGAAGATTTAGTGCTGGGTCCTCTTCCAAGGACTCACATTGGCATAAGACCCTTTGTAGGATCATAGGGACAGTTGCACAGACCACAGTTAAAGTAAGTCTAAACTCTTAGTTGTCAAAGTCTCCCAGTCTCAGGGAACGTAAGGGAATTCTTGTCGGCTAAAACCTGACAAAACAAAGAAACTTCTCCAACCAGAATTCTTCCAGACTTGACATATGAATAGGGAAGAAGTTTTAATATGCTTTTGGTGGGCAAGAAGGAAAGGGCAAATTCATCAGCCAGGGACATTTTGCATCAACTGGTTCAGTTGAAACAGGCTGTTCAGTGTTGATTTTAGCTATGCCAGAACTATTTGAAAGTTTCTGCCAGAAAGCATTAAAAGGCTATACAGAAGCCAGAAAAATTCCCCAGTCTAGTGCAGATGCATTGCAAGAATGTCATTGATCAGTCTCACAGAGCACAGACAGCAAAGTTGGAAAGCTGAAGTGCTCTGAAAAAGATCAAATAGTAGTATGTAGCAACCAAGTGCTCGGCATTGCACATGTACTGACTGAGTTAATGAGAGAAAATTCATTCACATTGGAGTTGAGTCATAATGGAGAGTTCAGATTGCAGCATTACTAAAAAAACCCAAATAATTCTCTGTTGTAGCACAAGTGAATGCTTATGGGAGGTGTTATGGCAATGGCTCCTGAAATGAAAAGCGAGGAGGACAAAACTGAAGGATGATGCTATTTCAGTTTGTTCCAGGGAAGAGTTCACAGCAGAAAACCCACAAACAGTTGCCCAGAGGGGGTTGTGGATGCTACCTTCTTGGAAGCTTTCAAGGCCAGGCTGGATGGGGCTTTGAGCAACCTGGTCTAGAGGGAGATGTCCTTGCCTATAGGAGAGGGGTTGAACTACATGATCTTAAAAGTCCCTTTGAACACAAACTATTCCAAGATTGTATGGTTACAATCTAAGTATTAATAGACTTCAGAAATAGCTGAAGTGGTGCTTGGGAAAACAACTTGTCAAATAGGGCAAAAGTACAAGAAATAGCTTGCGTGCTAAGAGAAAAAAAAAAAAGACCTGAAAAGTAAATAAACTGCTTCAAAGAAAAATATCAAGGACAGTTAACTGTAATCTCTGCCAAACTGAACAGCAAGCAGTAGCAGAAGGGAGTATATAGGGCAGATTTAGTATTTTGCTACAGAAAACAAAGTATTATGTACTCTGCAATGCATCTAATATTTTTGAAGAGTGGTCTACTATGAGCTCATGGTCACAAATACCAAGCTTCTGGTAAGTTAGTAAAGGAGTATTTGTAACCAACAATTCCCTGTTCCGCAAGCGTTATATGGCTCTGTAGAAATCAACACCTCTCCTGGATGTATAAGGAGCTAGAACAGCTCTTTATGTTCTGCTTACTACTCTCACATGTGAATTGTTAACAACTCATTTTTCAATTCTAATCCTAAGGCTTTACCAGCTCTGCTGATTATAATGCTTAGGAATAGGAATTTGCTTTGTCTTCTAAAAGCCATTGGTGATGCTGTTTCCCAGTATTTTTAACACATTACAGGCAAAACATGCATAAAGCCATTTAGGTTTCTTATTAACCTTAAGTTAGGCCCCACCACAAGAAGGACATGGAGCTAATGGATTGGGTCCAGAGGAGGGCCACAGAGACAATCAGAGGGCTGGAGCGCATCCCCTATGAGGACAGTCTGAGAGTTGGGGCTCTTCAGTCTGGGGAAGAGAAGGCTCTAGGGGGACCTTATAGCAGCCTTCCAGTACCTGAAGGGGCTGACAGGAAAGCTGAGGAAGGACTTCCTATAAGGGCAGGTAGCGACAGAACAAGAGAAAAAAGCTGTAAACTGGCAGAGGGTAGATTTAGACTAGATATCAGGAAGAAATAATTTACTGTGAGGGTGGTGAGGTGCTGGAACAGGTTGCCCAGTGAGGTTGTTGGATGCTCCTTCCCTGGAAGCATTGAAGGCCAAGCTGGATGGGGCTTTGAGCAACCTGGTCTGGAGGGACATGTCCCTACCTATAGAAGTGGAGTAGGAATTGGATGATCCTAAAGGTCCCTTCCAACCCAAACAATTCTGTGATTAAGTGTTCATTATCTCTCCATTAATTTGCTCTCTTCTCAATAGTCAAGCTCTCAGTTTTCCCAGGTACCACCCTCTGCACTCTTTTAGCTTAGTCACCTGGAGGCATGTGACAACAGTCAAGATACTATTTGGTCTGTGACTCCTGCAGGCACGTCAGAGCTAGCTCTCAACTAAAAAGAGCCACATACCTTACAGTAAAACTGCTGTAGTATCTTACAGCTGCAGCCAAGTGAGCATTTGAGGCCATGGCTGGACTTACAAAAGCTGCACTAAACACCAGCACACTATGCCACCAAGGCAGCTTCAGTTTCTGACTGCCATCAGAGATGACACCCTGCATTGGGCATGCTGCTCTCTGCAAAGTAGCCATGACCTTGGTGTCTGCCCTACTCTTCTCCCAAGGGACCTACCTGAACAGATTCATAAAAATATGGAAAGAGCTGCACTTGTGTCTAAAATTATGCAAATACTGCTTTCTTTCAATACACAATAAATTCAGTGTTAAGACTAAAAGAAAAGTGTGTGATTTCATTTCCATGAGGCAAAGTAATTTGCTTGAGCTCCTTGAAGACGATAGGTTATTTTCTTTCCAGTCAGTCACTGACTCAAGTTTTCAGTTCTAGCTCCAAGCTCCCCTTAAAATTTGCCACTCTTCAACTGACCATTAAGCCCCCCTCACTGTCATGCTAGTAACAGATGCACTGCTTCAGAGCCTGCTACTGCATGCTAATTATGTTTAAATATGGTACAGGCTACAGAAACAAACAGCATTCCTGAGTGCGCCCAGAAAAAAAAAACACAACTGATGATGCATGTGAAGTTTTACATGTAGGAAAACAAAATTGCTTCTAGCTGTTCTGAAGTGAAATTCCCTCCAGCTCCTAACAAATGACAAATACATACATGCACTACCAAAACTCCAACCCTTTATCATAAGAAAAAAATAAATTGCCGGGATGACATTTACTTATCATTACCTTGAACGCACAAACATTTTGCTCCTAGTTGTATTTGTCAATGACCCAATCTGAAATTGCGATTTTGTGGGCAAAAAAAAAAGAAAAGAAGAAGTTGCTTATGAACAAATAACACCACCCAAGCCATTTCCTTTAGGTTAACAGGAAGGAACTTCAACTAAAGAGACAGCACACTACCATTTAAGAGCATTCATCCTGCTAGAAGATTAGCACATAACAGCGCAAGTGGGCTGAGTTTCTATGGCAAAGATGCCTATATGAACTCTCAGATATTAAGAAAAAATCCCTAACAGTTAGCATAGTAAATCTCACTATTGTTGCGCTCCAGTGTTCCCCAGCAGCACTCAAATGCACATCTCTCCACCAGTTACTGGTGAGAAGAGCTGATGTTCAATTCCTGCTAAAAATGATGGAAATATGGATTAACAACTGCAATACACAAACGGCATCTCTCTTCTTTTTAAACAGCAAGGCTTCCAGGTAGGAAGGCTATGGAAGTGCCATAGAGGAAAAACTGAACAACAATTAAATAAACTGCCATAGAATCATAGAATTGCCCAGGTTGGAAAAGACCTTTAAGATCATCAAGTCCAATCGCAACCTGACCATGACTGATATGTAGCAAG
This sequence comes from Tympanuchus pallidicinctus, assembly GCF_026119805.1. Lineage (NCBI taxonomy): Eukaryota > Metazoa > Chordata > Aves > Galliformes > Phasianidae > Tympanuchus > Tympanuchus pallidicinctus. The sequence continues at coordinate 13,299,289 of NW_026294769.1, forward strand.
GTATCACAAAAAACTAAGTGGCAGCGGAACTTCTGGTCACATCAAGACATTTTTGACCATGTTAAAATGGCATAGGCAGACAGGAGAGATTTGATGAAAGCTTTTAACATGCTGTGCAACTGAAAATCAACCATGAAATTTAAAAAAGAAAAAGTGAAAAACAAACCCAGCAAACTCAAAAAACAAAGATGGGAGAAAAAACAGTCTTTTCCTACTCCACAATAGGAATGAGGAAAGGATTTTGAATTATTCAAGTACAAACTCAATTAGATGAATCAGAGATTGGAATGTCAGCTTAGCACTGGAGAGAATCCACAGAAAAAAAGCAGAGAGGGAATTACCTTATGCACATAACAACCACGAGTGTGTCCAAGCCATGCCAAGTTACCTGCTGGAAAGATGTCACACAGCAACACTTGAAACATAATACAGATTCAAGAAGGTCAAGAGAGGTCTGAAAGCCAATGATAGGGTTTCCCTTCCTTTTGCCAGATCACATATCCCTGCTTTCCAGTAATTTTATTTTTCAGTTCTCAAACACATCCCACCTCTTCCCTAAGTGGGCAAATACAACAGCAATTTGGTCAGCTTTATTAAATAGCCTGCCTGATGCTATCCTTTTTTTTTCCTGTGAAAGCTGTGTTTGTTTTCAGGATACGCATTTTCACCAGCCGGGTTTTAAAGCATAGGCATTCAAAAACTAGTTATAGCATACCTAGACCCTCAGAAGTCCACGTTGCTGGTGAGAAGGAACATCAAACTCATGTCTCGAGACCTAATCTGGAAGGAAGAACTTCACCATTTGCTCAGTTTTCCTTAGGGAAAATTGTGTATTCAGTGTAGTTGACAAATGTTTTAGTAGTCAGCACACCACATGGATGGCCTCTGTGGAGAGAGGTCAGGGACAGTCCTGTGCTAGACACAGTTGGATTGAGCTGTCTCTGAAGTGGACTCACTGCAGCCACAACTAAGCCCATCAACCACACGCATGCTTCCTCTGGGAAAATGTATTTAAGAAAGAGCAGAACATGCCAGGTGTGGAGTGTGAGAGGAAAGAAAAACAGCAGAGGGAAAACCAGTGTCAAAGCAGGATACTATCCATTCACTGGAGCAAATATCCTGTAGCCCATGGAGGGCCTGCGCTGGAACAGCTGGGTATTTCTGAGGGACTTCAGCCTGTGGAGAGGATGCATGTTGGAGAAGAAGGGGAAAAGTGTGTAGAGGAAGGATTGGCAGAGGTTTTTGTACTGACCCCAAGCTTCCATCCCCATCCAAGGGGTGACTGGCTGGCTAGGTGCTCACATGTGGGCCAAGCTTAACCCACCAGACATAGAAAATCCTCTTGCAGGGCAGTTTTATAGTTCTGTCCAGTCATCTGAAGAGGTCATCTGAAGGGCATGCAGTCTGAAGAGCCTTAACTCTCTCCAAAAATCATATGACAAGCAAGCAGATACCGTAAGTGCAATTACTACTGGCAACCCCAATATCAGCACAGACTTTTTTTTATTGGACTCGGGTGAAGGTGAGAACTTCTGTTCATTGTCCCTATCACCTACCTATATGAACTACAGGCAACACATACCTCTTCAAAGAGAAAAGCACTGTCAACACTTAAAATGGGATCCTCAGGCAGTAGCTAAAATGCACAAGTGGCCATACAATGAAAAGGTAAAGCTGACTTTATGTTCTAGAAGTGACTATGGACTCCTGCTGGCCAGCCTATATCACTGCTATCTCAGATACAAGTAGATTTCCCCATCACATTTCTACATTCTGGGGAGATACGAACGATTACTTGTTTGGAAAGAGATTTTCACCCCTAGGCTGCCAGCTCCCTCTCCTGACCCACTTGAAATACTACAGACACATTGGGCTGAAGAAAATACCTGCAGAAACAAGTAACCAGAATGCAGAAAACAGAAACTGATATTGAGTTTCTTAAATATATTTTTCCACTTGTGATACAGTTCTCCATTCTGGATCTCTGGAAGAAGAGAAAGAGTGTGATTAAAGTTAAGCAACAGGTGTTTAAATGGCAGCCACTTCTAAGGAAATATAGCGTTAAACACAGTGTTACATTTTTCTTGTGTGAATTGCTTTTCACACTCCTGCACAAGTCGTGATGGTACACAGGAGCATTTTTGATGGAGCTAGCTAAGATTCTAGATAATGACTTTAAACTGCATTTGAGAAGTAACACAACACCAGTGTAAGCTAAGTTGACCTAGAAGAGAACAAGGACAAAGAGACAAGGGCTACCAGAAGAGATGAATCTCCGCTTTCTTATGCTAATAGCAGCACCAAAGTTTCAAAAGATATCTTTCTTTTCTTCTACATCAGCATTTGAATGTTCTATTAATAAAAGTGGTTTTTAACAAGATGCAATTATACAAACAGTATTTTCCACACGGATACATTTCCTGGCTTAATTCTTTCAGGCTTTGTTTCTATGTAGGACATTTAAAATAGTTTACTTTTAAGGCTCTACATGACAGATAACCTTCCTCCGGCATAGACACAGCTGAGATGACCAGGTTCCAATTCTTAGCCAAGAGGTCTGTCAGGAGAGCCATGCACCTTGATCTCTACTAAGGAAGTGACTACATGGGGAAGCTGCGCGAGTGCAACATCACTACTGATTTAGACTAACAGTGCTTTCAGTATTCTTCCAAACACTCACAGTTTACACTGTACATCCTAGCATTAAGGTCTGTCACATCAAGAGCTGTTTCTTGAGAGCTGGGTAATGGGGCAGTGAAGCAGCCACAAATCATAGAATGGCTGGGTTTGGAAAGATCTTTAAGATCTTCTAGTTCCAACACCACGACATGCACAGGGCAGTCACCCACCAGCTCAGGCTGCCCAAGGCCCCACCCAGCCTAGCCTTGAGCCCCCTCAGGGATGGGGCATCCACAGCCTCTATGGGCAACTGTGTCAGTGCTGCACTACCTTCTCAGTAATAGACTTCCCAGTAACCAGATCTAATCTAAATCTCTCCTCTTTTAGTTTTAAACAACTCCCCATTTCCTATCACTATCTGCCCATGTAAAAGTTTGATCACTCTCCTTTTCATCCCTCCCTTTAAGAATGGAAGGTCACAATGAGGTCTCCCTGGAAGCCCCCCTACTAAAATGAAGAGGCAGCATCAAAACAAATTGAAAATGGATATTAATGGATATTAAGTTATATGTACTGCTGAGCCTAACTCATGGGTTTTCATTTCTGTTCTGCAAATCTAAAATATGACCGACAGGATCTACCTTCTGATGATTTGGCAAACTGTTACAATTCTGAAGACTACTATTTTGTATTACAGCATCTGAGTTGCCTACCGGCAACAAACATAGAAAAGGAATTTTGGAAATGCAACCTGAAAGATCCAGAAAAGGATGAATATTTGCAGATTATTTAGTCTGGGCTGAGTGCCAGACACTGCCAAGTATTTAGGCACCTGCTTCTCTGTGAAAGCAAGAGACCCTGTCAATATGTGATTCTTGATGCCCTAAATGAAGGTGCTTAAGGTGCATTGCAGCAGGGAGGCAGTATCCAGAGGGGCTGCTCTGAGAACACACATCTTACACAATGATTTTACTGCTCATTGTTTTTAAGGTACAGAACACTATACTCCTCCACTTTCAGAAATTTACTGACCTGTAAAGGCAAGACGTGTATTCATTTATTCTTTTATAAACATTGCATCCTGTATTGTTTTAGAAACACCACAACATTTACTTTCCTTAGCAAGTTTCTGCAATCAACTTGAGAAATAATCTAGAAATTCTCTGCATTAAAGAAGCCTTTTGCCTTACTTTCCACATCAAATCTCTCCTCCTGCATAATAATGTATACTGTTTATGATCATAAAGTTAATTCAATTATTTCTATTGTGTTTTTTTTTAATCTTAAACTAATACTTACTATTTGTGCCATTTTTTGCAGTAGGATTTAATTCCACAACATGCTAACGTTAATTATCTATTCACTTACCAAGCACAAAATCTTACAAAGTGCTAAACTTTCCAGTTGAATCACAGCAATCATTGATCATACTGACAGCTACAGACAGTTGATGAAGTTCAGAGCCATGAAACATGGAAGCAGTGACCACAAAAGGAATTTAGAACTTCAAGATAAAGTTGTAAAGTGGCCTTTCTTCAGAAGCTCAGTGGATCTAAAACACAAACGCTTTTAGAATCTACCTATTTATTCAGGCAGCCAACAGATTTCAAACAGCACTCTTCATTCCTTGTTTTTTCATATTTTAAGCCACAGGACCTTGTCAAAGAATCAGAGACTGTTTGCCTCTGAAGAAAATTAGGCATCTAGAGACTGGGAGAAGTCAATAGAAAAAAACTGACTGACTTACTGATAACTGGTCAATAACCAGCAGTTCAAAGAACATAGAGAGACCAGAAAGCCTTGCCATTAAAAGCGGCTCATTTAGCAGGTAGCTGAAAAGACACGATTCTTCTTTAACACAAGCGTAATTAGCCCAGAATATACAATTTAGGAAGATCAGCAACTTATTTCTACCACAGACAGAAGTTGCAATAGGAACAGCCATGTGGTTTATTTTTATTTTTTTTTTAAATACTACAATTACAATAATATACAATGCTCTAACCTATAAAAAGAAGTCCTGAGAGTGTCCACAGGAGAAACAGAAAGATTTGAGTTACAGTTAAAATTGTTTCTTACAATTCATCTCAACTAACAGGTCTCTCAGTTAAGTAACAAGCTAAGCACATAAAAGCAGTGACTGTTAACAAATCTCTAATTCCACTATTAGCATGCAGAAAAAAAAATATCAACCAGACTCTGGAAAAATGACGATTTTAAAAAAGAATGAAGTACAGAAAAGAGGAATTACAAATCTGCACAAATGTCAGCTTTTCTCCCCTATCACGTTCCCTGAAAACTACGATTTTTGTTACCTGTATGAACAAGATACAATATGCCAGCACTTCCTTCGGATATACTTCTAAAGATTACCTTCACATTTTATTTATTTATTTATTTATTTACATACAGATGAAAAAGAAAATATTTTAATCAAAACACATGCTGTTTGTCTGTCCACTCCACAAAGTATAAATAAATCAGGAACAGTTAGAAAGCCACCACTCTAACAGTTTGATTTGAAAATCCATTCGTATCAGACTACAGTATTTAGAGGTTTATTTTTCACATTTAGTTTTGGCTACTCAGCCTGCCTCCAAGCTATTAAGTGGATTCTGAATATTTACATGCCAAGGGAAAAAAAAGTCCAAAACACCATAGTGGAAATTAAACTCAAACACCATAATTGCCAGCTTTTTAGCAAACTTACTTGACACGTATCGTGACTTAGATGCATCATCAAAACCTTAATAGGAACTTACAGTTAATTCAGAGCACCACACAAACACAGGAAAACATTATTACTGTAACAGTATAGGGACAGAGTCAGTAGAGCCTGAAGCTGGCAATGCTCCGAGTTTCCTGTTGTATGTTAACGAGGCTTTCCTTGTGGCTGCCTCTTTCCACCTACGCATTTGATCTCAACAGAAGTTTTGCTATGTTTACAACTTTTGTGAAAACCTTTTTCTCAGAGCCTAGACCTCAAGACAGATGAGATCAAACACTCTGCCCAGTTCAGAGTCACACATTGCTGAACCGCAGCCACCTCAGTTGTTTAAAAGAAACTACTAATTGTTTTATTTTAGTTCCAGGAAAATATGGCAAGAAGTACACCAGCTCCCTTCTCACAATATGAAGATATCAACCATGCTGTTCAAGTTCACTTCCAAAAGCCACTGTAATAAAAAGCCACTTAAAAGCAGGCTTTTAGTTGGAAGGATAATGATCTAGTTGAAAGTGAAATCACTATGGCGACTACAACAAAGACTGTTCCGAGCAGTTGTAAGACAGACTCCATATAGATAATAACAAACATCCCTGTATATAAAGCAGATAAAAAGCATCAGTAAGAGGTTCTGTCTCAGGATAGCTATTTCATAATTACAGTAAACACAAGAGCATAATATTTCCGTACACTAGCAATATTTGAACTACATATTCAACCAAATCTAAACCAGCATTAATGCAAAGTGTTCTGATAATTGGAAAAGGTGACTGTCAGAACAGGACCAGATTTTAATTAAGACCCATTGCAAATTATTTTATTTACAGAAACAAAAGTTTCTAATTTCTAGACTTGCAGATATGGTCAACCAAGTCAAGGGGAGACTCAGGTTCCTTTTTTTTTGAGCAAAGTTATCTAACCCAAGCTCTGACCATAGTAACAGTTTTGCTGGCTAATAGATTTTAAATGACAACAACAACTCAGCAGACTTGTCATACACCTGTAGCGTTACTTACAGCACAGTCCTATAAAGCACGGAATTTGCACATTCTCTTATTTGAAGGAGAGTGGGGAGGTCGACTTTGTTTTAATTCCAGACAACATCACTGTTGAACTGTTTCACAAATGCTTCCTGGCTTAACTCTCACCTCACAGTGGGAACAATTCATATATCATGACTACATCTGAAACTAGTGCAGAAAAAGAAAAGCAGCAGACTGCGTGGCCTTGACGCACAAACAGTTTGGATGCAAAATATTTGATCATTTTATGTCTAATTCTTGGATGCCTACCCTCCCTCAGACTCCACAGTCTTGATTTAGGTACCTAAGCTTCTCATACAGTGTGTACAGATGACCAGGCCTTCAGTATTAGATTCAAAATAGCCAGTTTTGGAGGGAAGACGGCACAGAGAGTCACAGAGAGTCACCTCAGCCATTCTTTCTGACCTAGCCTAAAATAAGGTTATCTGAGATCTGCCATACTCATTACTGAAATGCAATACTCTACTCACAATACAAAGCACTGAACTTGTGTCTTCAATAAGTGGTAAAATCCTCTTTTACTCCCTGAGCGAATGGTGTATTTTTCTGCCAAAAGAGAAAATCTCTCCACCTCGAATGTTCAGAGGAAGAAATGACTGTTCTGTTAATCAATAACTATAGGACATATATTTTTTTAATAATATGTTTTCTGCCATAGACACAATCAAGGCAGCAGGATATTGATTATTCCAATGTGAGAGCTCTCTCCTGCTTAGGTATTCCATGTAAAAGTAATAAGACTTAATGGGCCATAGAGTCCGTTCACAGTGTACACGTGCTTACAAACAAGACCAAATGCTTTCCAGCCTCATTCCCACAACACTCAGGAACTCCAAAATGTCCTCATGCATTTGAAATCATCCTTCCTTAGTCTGGGTTTTCCTCTCATTCACAGTGAACTCTCCACCCCTCCAGCTATGGAGCCATAAAGTATGCAGATGACAATATTACACATATATTTAGAACTTCAAAGGTGTTTTTAAAGCATTGCTACTTTAAATGGAAATGTAGGTTTAGATTTATTACTTCCCAATTCTTGCAAGTCATAAAGCCCTCCCACTTTTCCCCACTCCCAGATTTACTACCCACTAATAAAGAGACATCATATTGACAATTTATTTGCAACAAGCCTTTCCTGCCTTTTTGTGCAACTCATACTGAATTAATGCAGTTTTCTTTACAATGCAACATTTACAAACATATCTTTTTCTTATACTACGTTCCAGTCATCTTCTACCTTCATTACCATTAAAGCATCTGATTGTTTTGAATTTTAAGGATAGTCTAAACTATAGTAAATATTAAATTGCAGAAGTACGGTAAAACACAAAGACAATCATAATAGAATGACTTATATTAGAAGGGACCTCAAAAACCATCAAGTTTCAGCCTCCCTGCCATTAGGCAGTGTTGCCAACCGCTTGATCAAGTACTAGATCAGACTGCACTGGGCCCCATCCAACCTGGCCTTAAACACCTCCAGAGACAGGGCATCCACAACCTCTCTGGGCAGCCTGTGCCAGCACCTCATTACTCTCATAGCAAAGAGCTTCCCCCGACATGTAATTTAAAATTCCCCTTCTTTAGTTTAAGACCATTCCCCCTTGCCCTATCACTATCTAACTGGGTAAAAAGTTCATTTCAACTCATGTTTATAAGTTCCCTTTAAATACTGGAAGGCCCCAATGAGGTCTTCCTGGAGCCTTCTCATCCACAGGCTGAACAAGCCCATTCCTTCAGCCAATCTGTCTTCATAGGAGAAGTGCTTGAGCAATTGGATTATCTTTGTGGCTGTCCTCTGGACTTTCTCTCCGAAAGCTCCACATCTTTCCTGTGTTGGACGTCCCAGACTTGGACACAGTAGACCAGCTGGGGCTTCATGAGGGCAGAGCAGAGGGGGACAACCACCCCCCATCCCTGTTGGCCATCCCTCTTCTGATGGAACCTAAGATACCATAGGCCATCTAGGTTGCAAATGTATGCTGCTGGTTCATGCTCAGGTTTTCATCAACCAGGACCCCTAAATCTTTCTCAGCAGGGCTGTTCTCAAGAAATTCTTCTCCTAGTTGTATACATATCTGGGATTACCTCAACCCAAGTTCAAAACCTTTCAAAACCTTGTACTTTGCTTTGTTGAGCCTCATGTTCACAAGGGCCTACCTTTCAAGTTTATCAAGGTCCCTCTGGATGACATCCCTTCCTTCTGCTGTATCAATCACACTGCTCAGCTGGATGTAATCAGCAAACTTGCTGAGGGCATACACAATCCCATCATCTATATCACTGATAAAGATGTTTAAGCATACTGGTGCCAACGGATCCTTTGAGGACTTGTTACTCGCCTTTACCATAGTAGCCATTGACCACAACGCCCTGGCAGTGACTTTCCAACCAACTCCTTATTCATCAAATACTCCATCCTACAAATTGGAACCCTCCAATTTAGAGATAAGGATGTGGTGGGGGATCATATCAAAGGCCTTTCAGAAGTCCATCTAAATGACAACAGGTGGACATCACCCTTTGCCCGCTGATGCTGTTGCTCCACTATAGAAAGCCACCAGATTGGTCAGGCACAGTCTTTCCTTGGTGAAGCCCTGCTAGCTATCTCAGATCTCATGTGCCTAACATGTCTTCCCTGATCTTCCCATGGATAGAGGTAATAATGATAGACATCAAGCTAAAACCGAAACAACTTTTCTGATATCCTACTCCAAAACAGTGTACATGCATTAAAAATTGAGAGCTTAACCACTCAAAGCAAGCATCCATAAAATAAACATTGGTGTAATACATCTAGTTCCCAGGACATACAAGACCACACAACAATTTTCAGAAAGGTATAAATCTAATCCATTTGGTTGTAACCAACACAGTCAGTACTTGAAAGTATGTCATCTTGCAAAAAAAAAAAACAACAACAGTTGTCCACAAGATTCTAGCAGGGAAGTATAAATGAAACAGTGAACTACAGCTTGTTTACCTTGGGATACTTACCATCAAAGCCAAGGAAGAGTATTCCTCTGTATGATAATTGATATTCCAGTTCTGTCAGGGAGAGGTAATGCTACAAGTAAGTTATTCTGGAGTAACTTCCATACATTGGAAAGAGATTTCTCAGGTTTCAGAACAGGAGGTCATCTGAAACTGCTGTAGCTAAATTTCCTATACCATTAATCCTTAGTATTAAGAACTAGATTTAATTAATTGTTTTCCCTTGCATAATGAAATTAATTACACATAGACGAAAAGTGTCAAAAAGGGTTAAAAGTTCATACCAGTGACACTGCTCAAAATAAAGATCTCAAAAAAGAATTAAAAACACATCTACCAACAGTCCTGAATCTAGTTCAAAACCAGAAAGAGCTGAGTCTACTATGTAAGCAAAGATATTTTTGAGTATGATATTAATGCTAAGAAAGAGATCAGAATTAACACAACTGGTAAACATCTTCCTCACTCTAGAAAATACCAGCAGGTACACTGCACTATTTAAAAAACTTGCTAAGGAAACTAGAACTGCCTGACATGCATTTAACACTGCATAACAGAAGGGAGAACATGTTTTATCATACATTAAAATCACATCTGATTTTCCTCAACAGCTGTAGATGCATATTTATTCTCTGCAGTTTATAGCAGCTCTGCCATCATTCTCATTCTTTTTTTCAGCATGTTGGTAAACTGACTAAATCTTATTTGATACTTCCAGATAGCTTGGAGGCTAGTAAACCCAAATAACTTTATGTTCATGCAGTGTTATGATTTTAAGGCAGATGAAAGTACTCCCTCTGCATTAAGCAGATAACTACCTAGCACAAACTACTGATTCAGAAATTAAACAGTCAAAAAATCACTGCTATGAAGTGAAAAACTTAACCTGAAAAAGCTGAAAGCTTCAAACTACACGAGACATTTAAGAGTCAAAAGAAGACAGAAGAGGAACTGAGAACACAGGAATAACAACCATGGTAGGAGGCATACATTTTCACGTATGTGAGGTATATACAAGGGGAATGAAGCCTGGCAAAGAGTCTGTGGAGAACAATATAAAGGCAGCCAGTTGTCTTCCACTAATATGAGACCAACAGAGGTTGCTAGTACTAATATAAACGCACTCTTCTCCATTTGATGCATCACACACACTTTACTGAGACCTACAAAGATCTGTTTAGAGTCATGAACTCATCTTGCTGCTTGATTCTACAATGCTCATCCCTAAATAGTGCCAGGCTGGATACTGTTAACATAATCTAGATGTTCACAATACAGGTATTACACAGTGGCAAAAGTAGAGAGGTTTTGCCTAAACACAGTTATTGTATGCTTAAGCTACTTAAGAACTTCTTTAATGACAAAAACAAATGTAAAAGCTAAGTCTGGAGGACCAAGAGGTGGGGGTGGGAGAGGTAGATGGCATTAAAAAAAAATAATGCAGACAAACTATTTATGGACAAATTTATTAAGACTGATTTTTTTTTCCTTTCCCAAAACAAACGAACTCTTGCATGTATTTGCACTGCAGAACAGATTGCATTGAGCAATCAGTTGGCAGAAGATCCTGAATCAACAGCCCATATCCAAAGGACTGCCCAAGCAACACATTGCCCAGACAAACAGTCCCAGAAAATTGTGCAACAAGCTTCAAAGTGCCAGTGCCTCAAATTTACAGAAAGGAAGCATAGCATCACCCACTACCTCTGCTACAGATTTTAAACACAAACCCAAAATCATTTCACTTGTGTTCTGTGCTGCAGGTTCACAACACATGCCTAACAGAAAAAAAATTATTCTAAAATTACTACCACTTCCAGTAAGTATAGAAATATGGAATACAACACTTCTGAAAGACAATAATTAAGCAGCAATTGAGATGAAGTCACAGAGATGATCAGTAGTACACTGACGAGTATAAAAGATTGTTCAATATTAAGCATATTGAGAAAACATTTGCTGCCAAAGCAAGCCAATTTTAACCCTCAAAACATAAAAAACTGTCTTTCGGTGTGAGTACATATAGGTTTACTAGCTTTTGCAACCAGTCAGGGATTATTAAACATACCCTAAGAATTCACAAGCTCTCTACTGCTTTGAAGTTTCTCTGTTCCTGTTATGTTGAAACTGATTTGTTGGAATACAAGGATTTTACAATTAAGACTGCTTCTGTGTTTCTCAAAGTAGTGAAATCTGCACAAGGGTACACATGTGAAGATACCTGAGCACAGTTAATATCCTGTTTTCTCATACCCATTTCAGTCCAGAGGTTGATCTGAAGCAATGGTATAAGGTTACTAAGGATTCCCAACAAGAACTGTTAGAATTCCATGACTGGGAGGATATTCCTCATCATTACGAGAAATATTTTAAAGAAAACAAAGAAAGAAAGAAAGAAACCAACAAGTCAAGTGTAATAGAACTGTGTTTAGCCTCCAGTTGATAAGAAGAAAAACCATACTGCAGTGCTGGGTCCAGAAGGATTACTGTGCTCCCCTAGGGTAAAACCCGAAAGATGACTGATACTAGTGCTGAAAAAAGCATTCCTGTTCAAAGGGACATCATGGTTTTTCTCTCCTAACTTCTACCCCTGTGCATTGGAGTACCTGCAGTTCATAGAGGCTACACATCTATACTTACACTCACAAACAAAATAAAGGAAAAACAAACCTAAATATACTGCCAATTGGATACTGAACCTCTGATTACCCTTTGAGCCAAGTGGCCCAGCTGATTTGTAACTGAATAAATTGATTATTCATTCATCCCACGTTTCCCCAACTCCTAAATGAGAACGCAATGACAGACAGCGTCCAAAGACTTAGTGAAGCCAAGCAGTATATTTACAGCACTTGTCAGTCGTATATCCAGTCATTTTGCCTTAGAAGGGTAAGCATGCCCTTATTAAATAAATTGAATTTTAAGAATTAATTTCTTGACCATGTACTAGAAAATGGATTCCAACTGGAGATGGGCCATGATCTCTCCAGGAACTGAAATGAGGCTGATAGACTTGCAACTACTGTAGTTTTCCCCAGTTTTGTCAAAGATGGGTATAGCATCAGCATTTTTCCATGATTTTTCCTTACAGAAATGGTTAAGGTTGGAAGAAACTCCTGGAGGTCACTTGATCCAAAACCCAGGATTCATGATATTCTTGCAATCACAACAGCCAATACTTTCAGCTTTCCAAGGTGAAATTAATCTAGTACAACAAATCTTAACGCATCAAGTTGCAATTAGTAGTCCTTAACATGTTGTTCCCAAACATGGTCTATCTCCTTCTGAACATACTCAAAGGTGAGAATAAACTACTGCTTTCCAAGGACCAAAGCAAAAAAGGCACTGCATATGCCATTCTTTCCCCATACCACCTATTACATGGGCTTGCCTGGGCTGCATTGACTGAAGAAGAGTCTTCTTGGGTCACATTGTAAAATATATAATACAGTTAATGGATGTCAGTAACAAAACTACTCTCTTTTTTTTTAATTAAAAAAGAGGATAACAAAGCCATGAAATCAGTGGAATATTTGACCTTATTCTTTAAAATGAATGTATCAGTATCTGGTTTTATGGAAGCGTTGCAATTTCTAGCAAGTTCTCAAGGCACTCAGATATTTTACTTCTCCTGTATTTCATCCATGAAAATAGTTGTCCACAAATGTATGCACTGCCAAAAAGCAATGACATGAATAAGGAGTGAAGCAAGAGATATTTTTCTGTGGTAAAAAGATGCGATCAAAGTTTTTCTTTGAGTTTAACACCTGACTGAAACTTTATACATTCTATTTGAAAATTCACAGGTGATGTATTTATGTAGAATGAAAATGAAGTTGCAAAAAACCAAAATACCAAAAAAATTGATGGTTTTTCTTTTTTTTTTTTTAAATCTCAAACTTTACTTTCAAATTAATTTATCAACACGGAAAGCAAGGCTACTTATTCTTCACTGTTCACAGAACTGTATTTAGCCAAATGCATAAAATTATTTGCCATAACTTGACCTTGTTATAGCTTAAGTTTCATCTTGAACTCTGTTATGATTTGAAATATAGTATAGATAAAAGTTGATTTTCACCTTGAGGATGTTGAAAATTATGAGATTTGCTTGCTTACCCTTGCTGTGAAGAAATCCTTCCTGATGTCCAATATAAATCTTCCCTAGTGCAACCTGAGTACATTTCATTGTCTCCTATCATTTGTCACCTAAGAAAAAGAGACTGATATTCTCTTCATTGCAAACTTCTTGCAAACTATTTATCAGGTAGTTGTAGAAAACAATTAGGTTATTTCTCAGTCTCCTCCAAAATAAATAACTTCAGTTTCCTCAGCTACTCCTCATAACTTTTGCTTTCTAGTCCCTTCACTGGCATTATTCTTCTCTGCTCACATTCAAGCAACTTAATATGTAGCAAGGGGTCCAGCACTGAACACAACGTTTGAGGTGCAGTATCACTGAGCCACATACAGGGAGGCAGTTCTTTCCCTCCTGGCCACACTTTCTGTTGCAGGCCATTGCCCTGCCTGGCACCTGGACACACTGCTGCTGGTTCACATTCAGCAGATTGTCAGCCAGATAGTTTTCAGTCAGGCAACTTCCCACTCTTCCCCAAGTCTATTTCTCTGCACAGGGTTGTTATGACCAGAGTGCAGGACCCAGCATTCAGCCTTGTTGAAGGCTGTGCTATTGGACTCATCAATCCCACCTGTCCAGATCCCTTTGTGGAAACCCTGTTAACCATCATTAGACTCAACTCTGGCTGTTTCCATCATCAAATTCTTTTAGACTTCTGTAGCTGGCCCGCCTATCTACCTATCTAATGCTCCTTTTCTGTGTTTACATTCATAAGAAAAAGAATCTTGCGAAGCAGCATTTCTGCTTAAAGTCTTGATTTTCAAGGAAAGTTCAATGGTTTGCTCTTCAGCTTTCAATACTTTTTTTTTTTAAATTAAACATCCTTATTTTCTCATAAAGTTCCTCCAGAGTTACTTTCTTAGGGATTCTCATCCATCAGCTCAAGTAAACTGAAGTCCACAGTCCTGCTTCTACTGCTTTGCTTACCAGCTTTCTCCAAATCCTGAAATCAATCATCTCAAGTAAATAATCAGCCTGCTCAAAATCCACCAGCTTCTTCCTCCTTTGTGATCAAATGCATGAGATGTGCCAAATAGAGCATTACCCTTGGCTGTTAGGAATTTTTCATCTACAAGCCTCCAAAACTATCTGCCCAAAGCCTTATGACAACTCCAGCAAGATATTTGTATAGCTGAAAGCCTCTGTAAAGAGGATAGGCAGAAGATCTCTAGTTGCTTGCAAAAAGCATTACCTAAGATTTCCTCCCTGTTCAGCATTATGTGAAATCCTCCACACAAACTCGCTTTTGTTCTCTTCTTTCTGATTCTGCCTTGCACTCAACAAGCGTGTTCTTGCTTCCATATTCAAGATCTCGGAAAACAAGAAGCTGCCTAAATGAAAGTACAAACTCTCCTTTTTTCCTTCTGATCCTTCCAACACCTATCTATGACCGTGATGCACTCACACGTGATATCTCACAAAGTCTCCGGGATTTAAACTTCATTACAAAAAATATCTACATAATTTTTGGAATATACCAATATTCCATTGGTACCATTGATACCATTAAAAGAAAAATTTAAAGTATGCCCCTTTTAAAGGAGAATAACATTTAACACTCAGCTAGAAAGTATTCCACAGTGTCAGTTCTCTTACTAATGACATACCGGCACTATCATTGAGGTTAATAACAAGGGGAAAAGCTCTCAAAATATGAAATGAAGTACTCCAAAAGAAGAATAAGCCCTTCCACACAACTGGATCATATGCCTAATTAATTACTAGCCAACAAAACCACACACACAAAACACACAACACCCTAACAAAAACTCAGGTACCATAATCTATATGATCAAAGGACCTGGAAGAGTGATTTTAGTTTATTTTTTAAATTCTCAATTTAACTCACAGGGGGTTCAATTTGTCCAGGAAACAGAATGAAGGCAACAGCATTTACATTACTCTACTGATAAAACTACTGTTTCCAGCCTAGTACTTAAAATGCTGAAACTCTTCAGTGCTGCTCTCTGCAACTTCTGGTATCTAGCAGAATAGAGCTATAGGAGAGGCCCACCCTCTTTTCACACTCAGGTTATTCCTGTAATCTCTTGGTAGTTTGAGGTTCACTCTTAAGTATTTGGCTTCTCTTCCTAGGAAGGAGAGTATATAATTGGCGCTTTCCCCCTAGACAAGAACATTTCATGCACTTCCACTGAAGAGATTACTTTCAACATTCCCACAGGGATCTAAGTCTCCCATTTAGACTCCAGATGATCACAGTGTAGAAGGTACAGCTGAGAGCAGAACCAAGACGAATGTTATCTCAAAGCTTGTTCTTTCTTTTCCAACAGATTGATTGACCCAGCGGTTGAAAAGAAAGCCACAGGTTCAGTCTTAGTATGGTCCCAGCATAATTTTCCTTAAGTACTCTTATAAACAGATTGGAGAATTATGATCTAAAATAGAACCGTGTGTGGACTCATCTGGCAGAAAAACTGCAGTCAAAAGACAGCAATCACCAACAACTCTGCAGTGAACTGCTAAATAACCAGAAGAAGGGCATTTTTAAGTTATTTTCTGGACCCGATTCTTTCCAACAGCTTAATTAGTGGTCTTCATGACAGAATGGGTACAGTTTAAATATTTATAGATGGCAACAAGATAGCTCATATTTCAAATAACTTCAGTGAAACTGTCCAAAATAAACTCTGAATCCATAATTAAAAAACGCACTAGTATCACTGACTTTTTAATACAAAGCAAGTATCAGCCAAAAGAGTTTTAACCAAATACACTATACAATAAAAAACCATAAAATACTATACAAGGGAGATAAATCAATGAAGCATTGCTGTAGAGGAGAATGAGAAGCCAACAGTGCATTGAAAACTGCGCACAGCCAAACCTAGACTGTTGCCAACAGAAGCAAGATCCATTTCTAGGAAGAGTGTTATTCTAGACATTCAGTGAGGTCTGGAAAGCAATTACTGTTCCTTGGCGCAAATAACGCATCACAGTTGGAATCCAATATTCAGCTTGGAACTCCAAGTTTTAAACTACCAACAAATAAAGACAAAGTACCCAAGAGACAGGAGACAGCAAGGATAATTGTTTTAGCAAGGAAGGAGTATAAGGCTCATAAGGAGCAGTATGAGAGCTGTTTGCGATGTTTGTCACAAAAATGCAAAGAGAAAAAAGCCCAAAGATCATCTTGCTTACCACCTAAGAATTCACAGTGTAACCACAACACAGTCTTTCAATACACAAAAGCACGTTATCAACAGAACAGCTATCAGTGCAAATGTTCTGAATAGAACAAGGTTTAATCTTGCAGCTGAGACGACTTGGAATAGAATAAAGCTTTACTAGTAGGAACAATAAGACAAAGGGACAGGACACCGAAGGATTTTATGGGATCTCTTGCCTTCAATAATTTGGCAGAGCATGATTGAGAAGTGGTCCAAAGTGGACTATGACCTACTATCATTGGCAAATGAACACCAATCACTTGCATTTCTATGGCACAAAATATCTTTGCAGTTTGAAGTCCTCGATATTCTCAAGAATTTGCTTACTTACAAAATGTTCATGTTAGGAACAAGATCTGAATGGTTGAAGTAGGAGGGACCACTGGAGGTCATCTAGTCCAACCCTCCCACTCAAGCATGGCCACCTAGAGGAGTTTGCCCAAGACCATGTCCAGACAGCTTTTGAGCATCTTCAAGGATGGCAACTCCCATTAACTTTCTAGGCACCTTGTTTCAGTGCTCTCAAACCTCATATTAAAAAGAATAATGAAATGACATAAAAAGACACACAAACAACAAAAACCACCAACAGACAAAATCCATCATCAATTATTTCATTTACTACAGATAGAATCTATTATGTTTCAGTTTGTGCCTACTGCCTCCCGCCCTCTCACTGGACATCAGTGAAGAGAACCTCATAAGAATTTTTTCCATGCCTGCCCTACAGGTACTTATACAAGCTGATGAGACACACCCTTCAACTCTGATCCTCCTCTTCTCCAGGCTGAACAGTCCCAGCTGCCTCAGCCTTTCCTTGTAGGAGAGGTGCTTCAGTCCCTTCATCAGCTTTGTGGTCCTCCAACCGGACTCTCCTGTAGCACTGTGTTTTGCACTGGAGTGGCCCAGAACACACTCCATGTATGGCCTCATCAATGCTTTGTAGAGGAGAAGGATTGCCTCCTTCAACATACTGGCAATATTTTTCCTAATGCAGCCCAGCATAACAGTACACACTGCTGACTTATGTTCTGACTTCTGACTTATGTATTCATCAGGACTCCCAGGACACTATTGTGCCAAACTGTTTCCCAGCTGGGTTGCCTCCTGTATATCCTGGTGCCTGGGATTGTTCCTTTCCAAGTGCATCACTTACAAATTTTCTTTAGGAGACAGGAACAGGAAGGTAAGACTTCTTACCAAATGATAATCAAGGATGAGTTGATCTGTGACTCATAACAAAAAGATATAGATGAAACGTTTTCTAGATTCTGTCTCAATACCGATATGTGGGAAGTACTTAAAAGAAGATATGTACCATTTCTGTGCTTTTGCATAAGAGTTTGGAGTAACAAAATTAAAAGAAGGTCCTGACAGACCACAGTTCAAACCACTGAAATTTCATCTGCACGTACGTGAGAATAAAAAATGTCAGAGTATTTAGGCACAGCTTAAAAGAAACTCTGAAACACTCTTCTTGTTGCCTTTTTCTTAATCTCAGTTTCACAATTTTTGTTCTGTGTCATCCTTTTTAGCAGCTCAACTTTAACGTAAATAGAACTTCTTTACAGGGTTGACTTGAGCAATCTGTTTTCCCACCATCTTATTTTATACCTTCCCCTTTCAATATTCTCTTCCATATTTTTCACTATCTACCAAATCTTTCTTCTATTCACCACATCATTTCAACAGCTCTCAATACTACTCTTAAGAGCAATCAACTCCTTACATATCACGTTTGTAATGTCTTGCTACAACTTCAAGATCTTGTCAAGCCTGTTCTTCAAGGCACACACACCTTCAAGCTAAATGAAATATATTTAAATGAAGTCTGAAATTACTACTTGATAAACAGCACCGCACTTGTACACTGTCTCAGTGACTCATCTCTACCAGAGAGCTAACACACATGCATGCCAAGATCAAACGTAACAAGACAAATGCTTTCAAGATTAAGAAGAAACGCACACACAGAGGTTGGTATTTACAAAGCAGCATGAAGCAGCATATGCCTAACTGAAATTAAGTGAAATTTGGGCACACACCACCAGTCATCAAGCAACTTAACCTTCAGCTACACCTCAGGTTCAAATAGAGGAATAAATAAGGAACAGCTTACAGAAGTAATGACACTGGGAGGCAGACTCCCAATTTTAAATGCTGTCTTTCACTATTGCTTCAGTCCCTTATTTTCCCAATTTGTTAAACAGTCGCCTGCAATACTTTGAGATGTAAACAACACACAGCACAGGCAGAGGTCTATGCTGCTTTCAATCAAGTCTGCAGAGAGTTCAGACAATGTCAGTGGAAACACAGTTTATAAAAAGCTGTATTTGCTCTCAACATTACCGCTAGTAAGAGTGTGCTTTATTCTGGGTCACTGAGCATGTCTATCTGGTTCCAAGTACGGAAGCAAAATCTCAGTTATCTCTCTGCTGTTTCAACATCCAAAACTCAGATGAAGAAATGCAGGTGTTTGTAATGATTCTTTCTACATTAGTTTCTCCTGCATACTACTCTCTGTTACAAGCAAGCTTTGACTGGTAGAAGCCTGCTTTGTTACAGATTATTTCACAGTACTGAGTTTGTATTTCCTCCAATGTATGAGAAATGTTTCTGGACAATTCACATCAGATAATCCTGGAATGTGGGTTCAGCTTTCATTGGAAGCACTTCTGCTTTATTACAAGTGATCAGGTCAGTTTCTCCAGGCTCAGAATGTTCTAGTTTACTGAAACTCAAATACTACCATTTGAGATTTTAGCACCTTCGCTGGTTGCAAAGCATTCCATATCTTTCTCACTTATCGTAGAAAAAAAAAGACATTTGACTCTACTAGGTATGTCATCATTCCAATGGTTCTCTAATTATCTCAATAATTCTTTCATACATGAGAACAAAAACAAAGTTATTAACTGCTTTTCAACCAAATACTATCTGCTTTCAGGAAAAACAAAAACAGATTGTATCCTGGAAAAAAAAAAACAAAAACACCAAAGTGTTGAAACACTGTATCTTCCACATAAATATTAAGTGTCATTTATTCCAGTAGTGCAGTTCTTAATACCTTGGAGGAACCCAAGAAATTCACTAAAATGAGTTATCATCAAAATTGCATTTAAAAAACAAGCAACTCTCCAGCAGATGTCATTTAGGAGTAGAAAAGAGAACATACAGGAATCAAAGCAGATGTCAGTAGTAAGAGCTGTAGCATAAATGTCTGTCTTGAAATCTCACACATGCGCATGCACACAGGCACACAAGCGAGTGCACAAGAACAAACAACATTCCAGTCTCATTTAAGCTGAAATTAAGATTCCATAACTAAAGATTGGTATGAAAGCATTCATTAATTTAGCCTTTTTTGGGAGCAGGAAAGGAGGAAAGAATCTCATTTAAATAACTCTTCCAAGAAAACTGATCATCTTCCTAACAGAACATTAATTCTTCTACCTTTTCATTCATTTACCAAACAAGATCTATTTTGAATATTGCATGTAACAGGATTAAGAAATTAACTCAAAAAAAAAAAAAAAACCTCCACCCCCAAAAAACATCCTTTTGAAAAAGTTTCAGCAATGTTTTATTTATAAAGACAGATACTTCAGAAAAGATAGAAGTGCTTGTATTACTTCCTCCCTTATGCATCACAACATGGGTACACAGCAAACTTGCTGGAGATCTGTCAGAGTACAGAACTAGAAATATTCAGCTTATCTTGAAACACATTAAAATTTAATGTGCACTTAAGTATGAACATAGGATCAGAAACCACATCTCAACATCACAAACTTGGTGGCACTGCTCATTTCTTGTCAAAGGCACCATTTGTGACAGACACCCAAGGTTATATGCTGATAAAGCTATTTTGTGTGAACAGCGCTGTGATTTTTTCAAAACCTCTCCATGAGAATCTGCATATACCAGGATTTGGTCATGAAATAAAATTAGTGTAAAAATCATGATGTGTTTCTGTTGTGTTCTGGATAGAAAATTATCATAAAGTAGATTATTCCTGACGAGAGGTTGTGGCGAGGAGGAGTTTGGCCTCTTCTCCCAGGCAATAAACAGGACACAAGGAAATGGCCACAAGTTGTATCAGAGGAGGTTTAGGTTAGACATGAGGAAAAATTTTTTCTCTCAAGAGAGTGGTCAGGCGCTGGAATGGCTGCCCAGGGAGGTGGTGGAGTCACCATCCCTGGCTGTGCTCAAGAGGCATCTGGATGAGGAGCTGTGAGATATGGTTTAGTGCTTGTGGTAGCAGTGGTGATGGGAGGACAGTTGGACTAGATGACCTTGCGATTCTATGATTACATGATATGAAAAGGCATATACCAAAGAGCTTGGGTACAGGGTTAAGTTGCAAAGTTTAGCTAGCAGTTCTCATGTTTATTGAAACGCAGGCACACAGTGAAGAAGGGAACCAAAGCCTCATTCTGGTTTCACTGCTCAGTAATACCCTCTGTTCTGCGTTGCAGATATTGTATTAGGCATCTGGGTTGAGATAGGGATGTGACATGCCAGGAGTAGGCGTTAACGAGGCGATATCGGGATGCGTTAGGACTTCCCCTGCTCTGTGATGGATCTATGACGTATGCTTTGGGGGTGTAGATGAAGCACAGAGAGTATATAAGCTAGAGTTCACTTGTAATAAACACCATTTCGCTGTTCACCATATGGGTGTGAATGTCCAATGACTTGGCCCTGGCCCTATTGTGGCCAGTAGCGTAGATCTTTAACACCGCAGTTCTGAATCTGCATTCCCCCTCAATACTTGCTTGCACCACATGCTCTCACTCACTTTTGGAAAAAAGCAGAATATGGTGTGACTTCGTATGCAAGAAAGAAGAACCCCACCATTACCTGTCTTCAATAACTAGGATTCTGTTGAGAAACCATCTCTCTCCCCCTGGATTCCACTTCTTTCAGGCAAGCATCTGACATTTTTTAGACAACACCCAGCCAGCAGTGTCCATGGAGCTGCTCATTTGTACAGAGTGTGCATCCTGGAGCTTCAGTCATCCCAGATGTATGTATATCATCAATGAAGTTAGCTCAGTCTCCACAGTCTTACTTCCCTTGCTAATGCTCATATCTCCTCATCAACTTTGCTGAAAAAAGGGGGGCAGAGGAGGAATGTAAGCCAAGTAAAACTCACACACAGTCCATACAACCACAGGTTGTGTAAGAGCTGTTCCCTCACATTCTGCCTACTCACATCCCACTTGTGGCAACAAATAGTAAATCTCAACATTTGCAATATATGAGTCTGTTGAGTCCCAGCTACCTTCAGATACCTAAATATGAACAAAAGAACTGAGCTCCCAAGTTTGAGCAGCTGCTAAATTACACTGGAGAAAGAAACGCTCACCATGCAGCAGTTGCCCTACAGACCTCCATTGCACACCTACTCATTTTGAACGCAGACAGAGGCTGCCAGGCCTCTTTTTAGAAATGCAAAAGAACACCTGCGTTAGCAATCTCCTTGTTTGTTTTTTCCTACCAACAAATCTAATAGAACTAAAGATATCCTAGGCCTACGAGTGACTCAGGGAAGAATATGAGAACAACTGACTTTCTCATGCAACTGAAAGAAAACCAACATTCTAAGTAACTGGAAAGGGAAGGAAAAGAGAGAGAAGAATCACAGCAGCATTTTAACCCCAGAGGCTACAGCAGACAGTGGCTTTTCTAGCTCTTCAGACAGTGTATTCCAGTGAGCAACTGATGGCAACACATTTACAAAGCTCAAAAATGGCTTACTTTCCAGACTGTAACAATGATAAAACATACGTTGCTCAGTGTGGGAATAGGAGCTAGCATAAGACTACCATCCCACTAGCATCCCCCATAGAAATTTTCAAATAGTGACAATATAAGGGATGACCTCAGACACCTGCAGTAATGCAGATCTGCAAAAGGTTTCTGCTGCATGGTGCAGGTGTCTTGGTCTATTCCCTTAATAACCTTGTTTCCAAAACAGAAGATAGCAAATCTGAGGATCAGGCTGTAGACTGCTACACAGGTGCTTACTCCTTACTCCTTTTTAAATCCTTCTCTTCTACCCCTAATAAACTTAGTTAAAAAGGCAGGTGGAAAGAAGACTGAGACAACAAAGACTGAAGCTTAATATTTGCTTTAAAGTACAAAGCATATTTCCTGTATGGACAAACAGATCTATGCCAATATGAACTACAAAGAGAAATTCATCACGGTTGAATATCATCTGCCAAGCTAGTCCACCAGGCCTTTATTTGCTCTGCACAGGTGAAAGGCCTATTGCAGTACTATTGTTTGCACTGCCTGCTTGTCTCCTGACAAGGGTGAGCACTGGAATAAGCAGGTCCCAGCCTGTTAGCACCACAATAAACTCTGAAATACCAACTTCACTTTGGTTTTGTCTAGAAATTTTATGTGTCTTCCTAAGTTTTAAGCACAGTGTTGTGGAGTCATATTCCTCTTGGGGATCAGTAAGGAGAATGGAATAGGGTCTGATTTGTGATTTCAAGGAAGGCAGTGCAGCAGCATATAGGTTACATACATGATGCTACTGGGCAAAAAGAACATAATCTCAGTATGCCCAAAGTGTACATCAACAAAAATGGATCCACACAGGTAAAAAAAACACCTATGAGAAACTGCTACAGTTCACCATCATTACACACTTTCACAACCAGCCCCTAAAAACCACTTCAAAACCCACTCATTAATATCAAAACCAAAAGCAAGCCAGCAGATCAACTTAGGTTTCTTGAACTAAGGGGACACATTACAATTTTCCCTAATGTACCTTTCCTCCCCTGCCTCCCACATCCGCACTCCACACTCTCAGAAAAACTAAAACCACCACACAACAGTTAAATATACTTAGAGTGTCACGAGCATTTATCTGAAGTTTGCAGTATGAATGAACACTGCTCTTACAGCTATTTCTAAGGCCCATTTATACTACAGCTGGATCAGTTCTTTCCTAGTTCACTTGCTTTCAATGGAGGCTTCATTCTCAATTCAAATGACAAATTTTTCCAACAACAGCATACACACGGTTTCCTCAAACCTGGCATTCTTAGATTTAATGCCTTTTAAGTTGGCTGTGTTTTAATTACTATGCATGTACACTACTTTGGAAAATCTGTGCAAAGTAAGCAAGCATTCAAATTCAATACATAAATAATGCAGACAAAAAGGATGTTTTAGCTATTGAATAGAACTGATCATGTTGATTCTTTTAGTCTTTAATGCATTTTCCCAGCAAAAGCCTTGCAACGTGAACTAAAAGAACATAATCCCTTAAACATCAGGAATAAAACAAACTCTGTTGACCTCAATCTGTTCCCATCAACTTCCTTTATCTGAAAATTGGCTCTCATGCTAAATGAACAATATAAATAACAGCATTTAATATGTGGTGTTTTCTGGATAAGCTACTGCTGCTTTTCAAATCACTGTAGGAGAACTGTATTTGTTGAAGTCATGACCTTATTCATGTAGTGCGCTCCATTAAATCCTTCTTGCTCACTTTGGGCAGGCAGAATTTTTCGTTTCAGAGGACAAACAGCATAGTCATCTCAGTTTGTTCACAAAATAACAGCACACTTACCTTTGCTCAGCTTTTAAATTTCACACAGTGGTTGTAAAAAAAACAAAAACAAAGAACACAACCTTTGCTACCAGATCTTACAATAACTGTAGGAGGTAGAGAGCACAAGGGGAAAAAATAAGGAAAAAAAAAAATGACAGGATTTAATTACATTACAGACTCAGATCTTTGCTGGATTTGTTATCAGCAGAACACAAAAATCAGTGTGATTAGCTATGAAGCCCGAGTCACACTTCATTCTGTGACACTGGCAGAAGTTCAGCGAGGTGATCACTGTCAACAGAGAGCTTGTGACGCAGAGCTATTAAAGGTGTGCACATGCCGCAGCTAACTACCAAAGTCACATTCTTATTGCCTTTGTCCTTCTCTTTATTTTATTGCTCTTTCATTCATGTGACATTTTAAATTAACGCAAGGTTTCCAACCTTTACACCTTCCAAAGCAGAGGTTCTATTCGTTAGTTTCCAGAAACCTTCTATCAACCTTGATTTAAAACGTAATGGCAGAATAAAATTTAAAATAAACAAACCACTTCATGCTACAAATGCAAGTGAGAAAGCTAAACTCCACTCAAATAAAGAATATATCCTCTGGCTATGACAGAATCTCTTAACAAACAGAAATCAGATGGCTATTATTTGACCATAGGAGATTATCCTAATAAGACCACCCACATTTCTTCCAGGAGTGCATGTATGTCTTTGACGTACTTGTCCTTTCTTCTTCCGCAACTGTCTTCAGACTAAACAAGTACATTATCTACACTGGAAAAACAAGTGGTAACACTTTCTATTAATTAAAAAACTCATCATTTCTTACCTTCCCAAGCTCAGGTTTGCTTTTAGGTCAGTTTTCCCAGCACTCTGCTAGGTATCACTGCCAGTTTATTCATCTACTGTTTTAGAAATAAGTTTTTAATCACTCCATATATCATTAGGTCCCAGAGCTGTACTTGGAACTTCCTTTGCCCAAAGGGAGCACAGAATGCACCAACATACGATAGGAAGTCAGGAAGCAGTCATTAAAAATACACACGAGAAAAGATAAAAGCCAAACATTGGTAAGTGTCATGAGTTCAGTTTGTCATCACAGCCTATCCCCAAATGAGTCACTGGCAACTCAAAACAGATCATTAGACAGTCACAAAGCATACATAATTAAGCTTTTTTGAGTAACAGGTGCACTTCGATGCTTTTGAAGTAAAAACATCAAGTTACTGAACCTGAGACCACTCAGGAAAGCAGTAGTTTCATTCAAATGTTTATCTATTAGAAAGAAAAGGCTTTGCAAACTTCCCACATCTTACATTAACATCTATTTCTGTACATGTTATCAAACATTTCCAAACTCCTTGGAGTGGGGAAAATCTACATATGATGACCTTAGGATTTTTAAATCTTATTTTTCCCTGATAACATGCAGCAAATTGAAGGCATGTCTTTTTTCTGTCAGGAATGTGGAGTGAGCATACACAGTTTGTAGTGTTATTTCCTACTATTATAAACAGATTACAGTAAGTTGCACAGGTGTCCAGTAGAGTTAATACAGCCTCTACATTCAATAAAAATAGAAGTTCATCTTTGTTTAGAAAAATGCAAATCATCATAGTGCTTTACATGGATCTATATAAGCTGTTCTGTTTCTAACCTCAGTATTTTGCCATTAATCTTTTCATGTGTTAATGCTTAACATTCCATTTAACTAAATCCAAATATCATTAAGGTTATAAAAACCAGTTTAACTCACCTGAGGCTTTTTCTTAGTTTTACTGCCTTAAAAGAAAAAACTGAGCTTCCAGATTGTCTTATTCACCAGAAGGCCAAAGAACAGTTTAACCAAATCCTTCTCCAGCATCAAATGAACTCTGCATGTCAAAGCACCAAATTTCAAAGCATCATGAAGGCCTCTGCTACTTGACTGACAGAACCATACTTTATTTGCCAAGTGTCCACCAAAGCAAGTTCACAACATTATGTCCATTAAGCTGGAAAACAAAATGCTAGGAGCTTGGTATACCAGACCACATAGAGCAGTTCAAATTCAGAGGATGAAATAAGCATAGAACTGTGCTGCAAGTAGGACAATCACTGGTGAAAGTGGGATAGCTCTGTTAGAGCCATCCTAGGACGGAGACCCACTACAGCACTGGTCACATTAACATGATCTTGAATATACCAGCCAGTACAGTTGAAGCTGATTCAAAATAATTATCAGAATAAAATAGTTGATTCTTCCATCAGCATGATGAAGGTTGTGCAGGTGAGCACAAGTGGGAGATATTTAGAGCTTTACATATCACAAGATGGAACATCCATGTCTTTTAAAGACTGCTAAGGAATACACAGAAAGAATGAAAAGTGAAAGTATACTTTCACTGGACTGATAAACTGCAGAAACATAAGACATACTGTGTAGAAGTCACATAAAGCTCCTTGACCAGCATGAGATTGAGAAAATCAGTTTACTGTAGTGCCTTTTTATCTGGATTTCGTTCCACAAGCAGAATTTCTCATACAGGTTGAGGTCCCATTCTGGCCAGTATAAAACTGAAAGTTTGCTTCTGAAATACATTTGTAGCAGTTCACAGATGCATTCCGGACCAGAAAAAAAAAAAATCCCAGGAGAATAACACTGTGGATGTAGAATAACCATCCAAAAATCATACCAAGAAGATGGCAGGACAAGCAACCACTGTTCCCAGCTCCTCAGAGAGCCAGAACAGTGCTCAACTCCCATTTCAACTGGCAATTGAAACCGCAAGCTCATGGTTTAAGCTCTGTTCAATCTGTCACCCTTGTATAGAGACACTCAACTATTCAGGGTACACATGCTGACAGGGTAATGCTGGCAGCAAAAATGAAACTGATAACATCACAATCATCATTTACAATGTAAACTTCATACAAAAAAATAAGAAAGCTTAATTTGAATGTTCGGATTGAATTTTAAAAATAATCTGTTTGAAGAAGGAAGAAAAGAGATATAAAAGGAATTTGTTACTCCTCTCTTCTGATTTGTTGTAAACTTCAATATTCAATTAACATCATCCAGTACTGGAGCACTTCCAGTCTTTCCAGAATCAGACTGTCTTTGAAAAAGCATTTATGGATGATTTGATTGAAACACTGGAATCAACATGAATTTTAGTGCTTTCTACTTTGCAGTTACCTTCTGCACATCGTGCAGGAAGTGCTATAAAGCTTTGGGTTTAGCACACACCATTTCCAGCATGGATTTTGCCAGTAGAAGAGGATTAACCTCAGATATCAGTGTTTAGCTGCTTGGAGGAGAGACACCCAACCCAGGACAATAAGGTTTCATACTTAAATTCAAAATACACACGAGCAGCATCAGCAATAAGCAGAGAAAACTTCTCTATTTTGGAGGAAAGTAAGGAGCTTAGGCACAGGGTTTTAAGCAACTCTTCGGGACAGTACAGTTCTAACAAAAAGCACACTGAGATAAATCACCTGCCTTCAAACACATGGTTATTACAAAGTGTATGTTAACACTGTACTTCATTGAGACTACTAAATTACTAAATAAACCATAGAAAGTTTTTAATGTGATACACAAGATATGAATATTGCATTTAAACTTCCTATTTTAATTTGTTTTACCCTGATTGAATGACACACACTAGTGATGTGTGTCAGTGTATGAATTCATGCATGCATTTAGGCAAAAGCAGATGGACTTTGTTTCTCCACCATCAGATCAGCAGAAGCATTTAACAAGCCACAAAGCAAACAGAGGACTTAATTTTGAAGAGCCTCCCTTTCCCCACCTCTCCACCTTATAAAGTACTGCACAGAGTAGAACCTACAAGGTACTAAACATTTGGGCAGGGGAACGCCCAACTAAATTTCATCCACAAACTTGAGAAGTTTGTCACAAATAATTGGCTTTCTGTGACTTCAAGTGTACAACTATATCAAGTCTCCAATGCATACTTAAAATACATATAACCTATGTAGATTGGCTGTAGCATAGGTAGAACCATATCTTGTTAAATTATCTTCGTCTGTACTTTAGCACCGTTCTTCACCAAATGCTTTGTAGACAGCTTCACATGAAAAGCTATAAGCTTTTAACCTCGACTTACAGGGAGATTCACACAGGGTGTTCCACAAGGAAAGTTCATCTGAAAAGGTGGGAACACCCTACAAGGTTTCCCACAAGACAATCACTTGAATCTCATACAATAAAGAAGTTAAAGCAAAAGGAACTTTGTACTGTAATACTGCAGTACCTTTAGTCAACTTCCATTATTTGTGCAAGGTGAAATTCTGCTTCTAGAACAAAGTTCAGATAAAAAGGCACTACAGTAAACTAACTTCCTCAATCTCATGCTGATCAAGGAGCTTTATGTGACTTCTACACAGTACGTCTTGTTTTTTTTGCAGTTTATCAGTCCAGTGAAGAGCTCATTTCTCATACAGGTTGAGGTCCCATTCTGGCCAGTATAAAACTGAAAGTTTGCTTCTGAAATACATTTGTAGCAGTTCACAGACACCTTCCAGACCAGAAGAAAAAAAAAAAAAATCCCAGGAGAGTAACACTGTGGATGTGGAATATCCATCCCAAAATCATACCAAGAAGTTGGCAGGACAAGCAACCACTGTTCCCAGCTCCTCAGAGAGCCAGAACAGTGCTCAACTCCCATGGCAACTGGCAACTGAAACAGTGAGCTCATGGGAACACAAGAGCAAAAGATGATCCTCCACACTGCTGAAGCATGCTACAAAAGTAGACTTTCTATTAAGGTGGACACTCAGGTTAACAAATCTTGCTGGAGCTGTTGAGCAGAGCAGTACCCTGTGCACAGTGCACACTCCATGGCTCTGCTGAGGCCCACCCTTCACTCCACTGCACAAAACATACTTTAATCTCTGACAGTGAAGGGTTTTGTGGTTTAAACTCAAATCAGGTTCTCTAGCTGACAGGCTAAAATACTGACACACACATCCTTCTGCCAGTGAGTCACAGAGCAAGATAGCTGAAGGCAATGACATCTTTAGCAATCTCTGGTAATCTTTTTACAGCTGTTTATCAAAGTCTCAAATCCTTCTGTCCAGAAGATTACCAACATTGTCACCTTACAACACAGACAGTAGAACATCTCCAAGGAAGCTCTGGCAGCACAACAAGAGAAGCAACAAATGCCTACAGCTAAAAATAAATGAAATTGAAAAATAAATTGAACCTTAAATTGGAAATCTTTACCCAGGATGGTTTACAATAGCAGCTTCTAGTTCATTGGTCAAAACACGATCACCTTTAGCTTCCCAGACCCTGAGCTGCAATTCACTCCCTCACCTTGCAGTTGCATGGCTTCACACTCAGGATTCCAGCACAAAGCCCCTGACTTCAGATGCACGCAGATACACAATTTGAAGCGCCAGATGGCCTGGAACTCTGTTTTCTCAAACACTTCCAAAACTCATTCCCAAAGCTCAAGAAGAACGCAACTAGTTGATAATAAGAAAGGAAATACTGAAGCAAAATTGTACCCCCTGTTTTTTTTCTCTCAGAAAAATGCAAAACAAAACAAAGAGCACGCTTATTCAAATGTTTAGAATAGTTGTCATTCTAATGTAACTTGTGGATTTGAAGGTAAATAAGCCTGTTTTCCACGGGAACTCTTTTTAACATGATTCAGAATTGTCCTTTAGTGCCTTCAAGACAATCTTCCATCTGCTACTTAAGAAGTGCTGTTTTATGTCATGTTCTTAAACCTAGTTTTTTGTTTTGTTTTGTTTTTAAAAGGACTTTTTTTTTAACTGGGAAAATTAATCATGAAGTCAAACTCATGCACAGTCTAACTTTCAAATGAGAGGCTAAAAAAGTAATTGAGGAATTAGATATTTGCTACATTTCCACTCCCCTCATGATCAAGAATGACTGTTTGTACTAGCAACAACATTAATTTCTGGAATATCTACATACAAAAAACTGCAATAAACTCAGACAGCTTTAATTTCATGGATCGCTGATAGGTTAGGCATCCAATCATTGCTTAAAGCAGTATTGTGTTCCCTCAGCAGCACAGCTGTCTTTCACTTCATTTGCAACCAGTGTCAAAGGGATAAGGAGTATAGAAAAGGTATTCCATCACAGGATATCCACCTTAAGAAATGACCATCCAGAAGTGCTTTCAGCTCTGGTTCTATTTGAAACTCCACCAGTGGAACTCAGAAAAAAATGACTCTTTCTAAAATTCTTAAAGTCTTTCTAACTTCAGCATCAGCTTTATTATTCTCATCAGTTCTGGCTCTCCATTAGGTTCTGAAAAATAAGAAGAAACTAGACAGTCGGGTCCAGTCAGGAATAAATTAGATGACATGATTTAAACCTCTCTATGGTTTGAAGAAAATTAAATCTCATAAAATGAGTAATTTCTTCCTCCATATGACTGCACATTTATTAAATAACAACAATAAAGAACCTCAGAATAACAGGTTTCCACAGCTGACTTGGGCACTGATCAGCTCTTTGAGATCTAGCTTGAGCTACTACTTGCTACTATTTCCATCACTGAATCTCACAACGCAGCAGCTAAATATCCCTTGTTCACTTCATACTAAGCTGACTACTTTACCGGTGCAGGTAAGGAACATCCCCACAGTCAAGGTACGAGAGCACAGGGCTCAGCCATTCCTAAAGTGATTACTTATACCCGTAAGCACCAGTTCAACAACACAGGCTTGCACAGCACTTCTGCCTTGAGGAGCTCCCATGCCCTCTGTCAGATTTTTCTGCTTGCTTGGTCCCTTTCTTGTATCATATCTTAAACAGAAAGTATTTCTGACATTCAATGCTGCAAAAGCATCTTTAGAGTGAAACATATCCAGATCTGATCCCTGAGCTGGCTTTCAGCACTGCCACACAGCTGAAAGGACAGGGGCTTGACTTCTGCATAAGGATGGGAAGAGAAGCCAAGTGCTGCTCATATCGCCCAGGAGAGACCTGGGCAAAAATGAGGGTAAGCATTCCTGAAATAGATGTGTGCAGACAAAAAAAAAAAAAAAAAAGAAAAAAAAAAAAAAAAAAAGAAAAAAAAAAGCAACTTACACAATGAGGAAGGGCAAAGAGGAAAGCAGCCAGCCAGCAGCACTACGCACAGCACAATTCTGAAGTGTTCTGTTCTGCTCACTATCATCAGTTCCCACTGTGAAAGAATTAACAAAATAACTGCCGCTCAACTTCACCAAACCAGCACAGTAGCAAGAGTCAATGGGTCACACTGGTTGCATGGACTGTTTCGCATCTTTAGGGGATGCAGGATTGCATCAACACACTGTAGCATAAATCAGTGAAGCCACAGGTCATGCATGCAAACAAGATTTTTGGTCACGCTCATTAGCTTGAAGATAGTGCCCTGGATTTAAACAGTGCTGTAAGAACTCTGGTGTAACAGAAAAGCAAATGAACGTGAGCCTCTCAGTATAACACAGCCAAGGAAGTAAACATGAGCCCTGAATGCATAAGAAGGCAACATTAGGAATGGAATAATGCCATTTCATGTAACATTCACCAACCATTATAACAACGTTACTGCACTCAGCTCAAGTGTCCCAGCATTTCAGCACATCAGCACAGTCAGAAATAAGATACCAAGAGTAATTCTGAGCTTGAAAGGTCACTGGAAATCAAATTTCTTTTTATCTATTTAGAATAAAGGAAGGATTAAGAGGTGAGTTGCATGGGAATTTTGCAAGCCTTCGTATAGTGAATATTTTTCCTATAATCACAGGTCTCTTCATCACAAGCCTCCCGGACTAAAAGAGGGGATAACAAGGATCATAAAAGTATCAGATCTATTAAAAAGCTCGTTACTATTTTTAAAGAATTCACACACAACCTGAAGTGGTAACTGCTTCTCATTACAGACTCTTAAAAGTAGATTAACTACTTAAAGACAGATGTCACTGAAAAGTGACAGAATTGAAACATTTTCTGAAAGGAGCTATAGAGACTGCTCAAGGAAAGAGAAAAGATTAAGCGTTCATAAATTGCCCACTCTGACCTGAAATAAATCTGCAGTTCAGAATGCATTCCTTTAGAGTCATTCATATGAGTAACTATCTCATGCAATTTAAAGAGCAATATTCTAAATGACACCAAGTAAGAACAGTCAGTTAAATTCCATTTAAAATAACTGTAACAACTTCAACAGAAGATCTTGCAAGTAGGAACAAACGAGAACAAAGACAGCTGAAACCTCTGCTAGCCACTTAGCAGAAGTAATATTTCTTCATTTAGCAAATGAAATGGCACTATCGAAAGCAGCAATAAAATTGACAGGCCTTCAAAGAAGAAAGAGGAAGAAAAAAAGACAAATAAGTGAGGGTAATCCTACCAGTGATTTTTTGCAAAACTTGTTTTCTAGCTTAGTTCCGTTTAAAAAACTGCTTCCAGAAACAGAAGCAAGAGCAATGTGATCCTGTTACTATATGTAAGTATGCATTCACTTAGTCAAGCCATAACGGAACTATCTCCCTACCTACTTGCTCAATCACAAAGAGTGCTAAAATAATAGGTGCCATAAATCCTAGCTACCTTAGACATCAAGTCTGCTTTGTTATGCCAACCAGGAACCAACAAGTCTCAAAAAGGCTTTTTAAGACACGAATGTCATTTCGAATAACATCATAAATTCATTTAGATCTGAAACCAAAGCTGCATGCTTGCCTCCCAGCAGTAACTGTGGTGCCCGTTTCCACATTTATAACTTACCCTTCAGCTACACAACCACTCCAAGTTTATTAGCACTGCAGGTTATGTCTGTGCATAGGACAGAAATAGAAGTATACTCCACAGCACACATTTCCTCATCAGCTCTGTACCCAGCCTTCCATCCCCTGATTCATCTAAGAACATCCACCAATATCTCTGCTCCTGCTTATGTTATCTTAGTTGGGATGTTTACAGATTTCTAAAGCAAAGCAGGCTGATGCTCTTGGAAACAGACAAAATGGTCTCCTCTCGTCACTTTGCAACTGCACTGATTTCTCATTTCGCCCTCAGGGATGCTTTGTAGCATGACAATGGATTGGAGTGGGACGTCTATCTGGCCATTTGTCTTCAAGCAGTGCTTTCACTTTAGGTACAAAACCACAGAGGCAAACAGGCTTTGCTCTCCATCTCACTAGCATCAGCTCCACAATGCAGACTATTGTCATACTTTACAGACTAGTACAAGAAATCCGCAGTTCTCTAAGGCTCATATAAACTGCAGTCACCAGCTGAAGTGCTCAAAATTCCATCCTTTAACACTTAATAAAAGCCTGCCACTACATTGCTTAAAGCTGAAGCATGCAAGAGGGAAACAATTTTTTTTTTTTTTTTTTAAATAAGAAAGGCTGGTGAAAGAAATACAATGACAGAAGCAAGTTGTAGCAGCAAGAACTGAACTGCAGTAAGACGAAGGGGGTGAAAAGTTTTCCTGTGGGTACTGGGTCTTCAGAGCTGAAGGAGCCGTTGGAGGAGTGTGGGCAGCAGTGCTGAGAGCTGCTCTGCAGGGATGAGCTGCCTGCACCGGGAGGCATCCCATTGCCTGCAGCTGGTAGCTCCCAGGAGGCAGAGCTACTCCAGCTCTGGCTGCAGCAGCCTGCTAATGAGGTTAACGCATACACAAGGAATAGGAATTGGTATTCTTCAGCTCAGTATCAACCTACCTTCCTCCCAAGCTAGCCATCTGCATGCCTTATTGCCTGAAAGCAAAAGAAAGTTCATCTGGATGGCTGTCCCTTCAAAGATACCACCCAACGTTTTATATTTACCAAAAACCCCACATCTTTCCATTTCGTGTACCAATACTTCAGACTGATTACGATGGAAATACCATATGATCTGTTATCAATGCAAAAATAAGCTTAAATTCATCAGTGTCTAATACTATAAAGTGCAAGGAAGTAAATCAAGGTCCCTCCTTCCTGGCCATAACTGTATTCTTAAAGAAGCAATATCTTTACCAAATTAGCTTAACTACTTTTTAAAATACACTTTATGATGAGGTTATAAACCAAAATACAGTGGGTGCTTAATGCGAAAATACATCAGAATCCCAGCACAAACTGTAAAAAGAGAACATCTGTTGGCAAATTTCAATAGAAGCAAACAAAAAACACTTGTTCTCATTTCACAGCATTGAATTTTTCTATTCCCACTCCCAACTGAGAAATGCAGTAATCAGCCTCAACCTATTTTTGCTAATATACAGACAACTGCTCAAACTTCTCTCATTTCTCCCTGTATTTTCTAATCATCTTCACTTTTTAAAGCCACAAATGAAGTCTCATCAGAAAGACCTTACTATGGGATAAATTTATGATGGAAATCTTGCATCTAGATGCTACACAGGGAAAGAAGACATTTTAAGCTACCAAAGAGGGGTTGGCTCAGCAAATTTGAGAAGAAAAATAATAGAGTGAATAGTCTCAGCTTGTTTTTAATTGTGAATGTAAGAAAACCATTAAAAATATTTATTGTACAAATTATTTCCTTATATACTTCACTCCTAAAATATAAGACCACTTGTGAACTACCAACAATCCTCAACTCAAGAAGAGAAACCTCCTTTAAGTGGCTGCTCTTTGCAACAATTAAGCCATCAGTCTGAACCCAGCACGAAGCAGAAGCAGTAGCAGTGTCAACTATGGTCAACATTGAATGACTTCACTGCTGATTCCTTTTAGAAGCCAGCCTCTTAGTAAGCAGGTCCCCTTATTAAAAGGGAACCTCAAGCATTAACACCTTTAATTAACTGGAAGTCAAGAGCAAAACTCCAAGGCACACATACCCAGTTGCACAGGGCAGCCTGCAGCCAGGTGTTCCAAGCCCTGCCAAGCACGGGTAATATCTCCATATGCAGCAGCAGCCAGGCAACAAGGCTGGGAAGCCTCCAACCTGGAGAAAGGGGATGTCCATAACATAACAAAACAGCAACAAAGAGAGGGTTGCAAGGTGAATAGCAGGGAAAGGAAAACAAATAAACCGTGCCCAATACATGAAACAGCAGGAAGAAGAAAAGAAGTCTGCTGTGCAGCAAACAAGTTCTACTACTGCTCTGTTAAACCAGCTCTTCCCACCCCATTGTTACAACAGGGAGACCTCAACTCACACAGATATAGGCAAGAACCCACAGATCGCAGTGTGACAGAAGGCAAGTGGATACCGTCCACTGGATAGCATGCCTCCAGGGTGCTGCCTATCCTAGCAATACAATATTGATAGGACCATTTTAAAGAATACTGCTTTTTAATTTTTCTGCTTAATTCAATGAGATAACACACTCATCATTCATCATCATCTCTCAAAGCAAAGCACTCATGGAAGGTGCATTATTCAGGAACTGCTACTCAGTAAGTAGCCTGAATACAAAACCTACATACAGTGGATTTGCATCTCCACTGAATAGCGACCTTTGTTGCAACACGATGATTGTACACAGTACTGCCATTCTCAGTACTGCTTGTAAAAATAGAAGCTCTTGGTTTTGGTCTTTTTACATAAATGCAGGCCATCAATTTTGAATCATATATCACAGTTTCAGGAATGACTAACAAGGTACATAAGAAATTTAAATGATAGAAAACAACCTTAACTGATACTGGATGGGTAACAAGGGAGAAAAATGAAGAAAAACAAACAGAACTGTTCATTTTCTTCAAGAATGTGGAAAATATTCACTTGCAAACAGAAAGCAGGTAACACTTGTACACTAAGCAATTTTGTTCAGACTTAACACCAACCAAAAAGGTGTGATGCAGTTAGCAGGCTTATTTTGTCTGTCAATATTAGCAGATTATAAATTTGTCTGTAGCACAGGATAATTTTGAAGCTTAATGCAATAAACAAACTGCTTACAATCTAATACCCAACATACAACACTCCAGGTACTGAAACGAGCCAAATAAGAAACTTTCATCTGAAAAAATGGGAAGCTAAGCCTGCTAAGCTAGAGAAATCTCTCAAGTGCACATCCTGTAATACATATACATGCATAAAATAGTGGAGGAAATAAAATATACAATCATTAAGAGTACTTAAAAATAAAATGAAAATAAAAAACATTGTTTTCAAACAGCCACAACAGGATTTATCCTTGGATGAGCTAACCTTTAAAATAATGCTAATTTAACTACAGGCCATAATCAAGTAACAACACAACGCTCTTCTAATTGTATGAACATAGCAGCATCAAATGTACGAGTCCAGATTCCTCAAAATAAAGGCTTAGACTTGTGTTTATGTAATACCTACAATTACCCAAATATTTCACAAGCTAAAGATAGGATCCTCCATTAGGATTTCCAACATCTATTTGTCATATAAGTTGCACCACATGTATTAGTATCACAGAATACAGTCAGATCAAGTCAACACATTTCTCAGAATACTACTCAAGGGACATTAGGTATTTTTGAATTAACTATCTGTGGTTCCTTAACAACAAGGGAATAAACTGGTCTCAATCTGAATAGAACAAAAATGTAAACAGACAAGATGAATTAACTCTTAATATTCTTCACGCTTCATAACTGGAGTCTGAACCTAGCATTTCAACAAATATTTCAAAATAATCCATCATAATATAGCTAATGGTTCAGGACATATTCAATCTGATACATAGAAATAAATGGAAATAGCAAGTCAAATAAAGAGCAGATGGTCATTCTAAGCACTTCATTACCCTCCAACCCTTTTATTTATAATGCAATGTGGAAAGAAAAAAGAATGTAGTCTGCATTGAAAAACATATTTTAAAAAATCTGTTTCTCAAGTAACATAAAATACTAACCCAGCAACACTGTATGTACAGTTAACAGCTGTTGACTTCATCATTCTGGCGTAACTATCGATAGCTGTGAAAATGTCTTTTGGTGGGGAAGAACTGAACAGAAGGGAGTTCCACAGTTCTGATAACTGTAGAAAATCACAGAAATAATCTAAATGGGAAGGAGGGGACGGGACACAGAGCAATGCTCAAGGACCCAAACAGAAGGAAAGCAAACCTCTAGAGTGCTTTCAAGTGCCTCCCAGAAGAGATCCTCCACAGCAAACTTTCAAAGCTTTGTAGCTGCTCTTACAAACTGGGAAAATAGTGAGGAGAAAAAAAAAAAAAAAAAAGGGTTTTTATCGTGAAGGAAATTCAGTGAGTATCACACTAGTAACACAGATGATGTCCATGCGAAAGTATAGAGAATTGCTCAGGGAGGAGATGGAGAAAGAGAAGGATGAGTGGAAACCAGTTGGATAACAAGAGAAGCTCTGAACAGGAAAAAGAAAATGGACCTAAAGGACCCATGCTTAGAAGAGAGACACTAAATGGAATTAGCTTCTCAAAGTTACAGGACAAGGGCTATTTACAGAGAGGCTTCAAGTAGAAGCACAAGGAAGAACAACAACAGTAGAGAGGGAACTCATTTCTGTCCCTTGTGTTTTGATTTCCACACTCAGAAACTTTTCTCTTTCACTGTCCTAGCTCCATAATGCTGCTTCCATGCCTGCACTCCTTTATCTTTCTGCATCCCAGAACATAAAATTACTCTCATCCTGATGAGCTCACAAGAGAAAGCACTACAGTTTCTACTGCAGGTTATCTTCTTTCTGATAGCTGAGGAGCAGTTGGTTTTCGGGCATACCTGGAGCAACCTCGTATTCTCATTTTTATTCTCATTTTTATTATTTTTATGCATCATCTATCTTATTGTCAATTTCATACTTCTCTCTCAAGCTCTGTATCTGTTCTTCTCCCACTCTAAGCCTGTTTCTTCCTGTATTACATTCTGTGATCCCAACAGAACTATTCTGCTCTCCTGCATTGTCTGAACATCCAAAGTCACTTTACTTCATTTTCCTCCTTCAGGGGAACTTCTTTCTTCTAACATGCCCAATCAGATACTGTTTCTCCTCTTCAGTACCTCTCTTAGGAGCATGAAGCTACAGATTTGCTACCCAGTAAGAGAACACAACCCCAAGGAAAAAACATGTTAGTTGTACTCTATTTGCAAATAAACATGTATTTTCTAAACTTCTCAGAAAGTTTCCTTCTTTACTGACCTTCTTTATTCAAATCCACAGTGGCCTTCAGTTTTTCAACAGTGAAGCCCAGTTCTCACACTGCTGCTACAAAGCATTTATATGTTAACCAACAAGGGGTCAGGACACACAGACATAACATCTTTCGCTCGAGCATATTGTATTCTGTTGTAAAAATACTCCCAAAATAGTACATAAAACAATCTCATCTTCTCTCCATCTCTTCAAAAACAGAAGTTCTCCACTAAAGAACCAGTGCCACTGCGCCATGCTTTTGCAGTACACTGTTCTCATCATTGATCCTCCCTCACCAGTTGACAACTCTTTCCCATTATAACAGTGCTCCTACTGCATTGAAAAATGGTATCAGCTTCCATAAATAACGAATGGTACTCACAAGCTAAATTTATCTAATGTGTGCCAAAATAAAACACTGCTCACCACACCCGTTTCACTATGTACTGTTCAAGTGTGTTTTATCTGCTGTAGATTTATTAAGGTTGTTTGGTGAACATGCCAAGAGCCTGAAATTCCCACTTCTCTATCAAGAACCTACTCATCATGCAATTCTGAGGCACAGCTGCAGTCCCACATGCACACCCTCCTCTCATTCCTGTTCCTCTGGGGCAGGAGACGTCCCTGGCTGTCAGTATAAATGCCTACTATGAATATTTTTCCACACACTTTCAGCAGACACAGCAATGCATTGAAGCGTTGTGATACACAGGCAAGGAAATTAAAGGCTACTGCCAGAAGATAACACATCAAGTTCTGGCTACAGTTACTTCATCAGAGCTTTACGGTAATGAAAAAGCATTTCAACAAAAGTGACAAAAAATACCCAAGCACTTCTACAAGGAGAACTTGATCACTTCATGAAGGGGATTACAGGAGGCAGTTGCCACAGTAGTTCATGCACACAAGGCAGCCCTTGCAGGCCTGAAAACACGCTTTCAGCATTTGAAGCACTCTGATTTTAGATTGTTGAAAGTACCTTCTAAATAAAGAACTATACTATCAATTACTCATGTGAGAAAAGCTTTAAAGAATTAATTCTAAAATGCCTGTTCCACACCTGATGTGGAAAATATATATTTGAGTGGAGAGCAAGGCTTCAGTTAGGAGACACCTGAGAATACCTAAAATTCAGTGTCTGCAGTTCTTATTCCTGAAATGTCATTAGGAAATCACATTACATAACCGAAAGGCTGAGTGGTACCCCTCTACAAATATTTATCACTTTTTTCTAGTCAAACATACTTCCAACTTTAGGATTGAGATAACTACTCAAGAGTTAATTTAACATTTACATTCTATTTAAGCACAGAAGCCAGCGAATAGGTTTTGTTATGCTCACGCTAGTCTCACAAGAGGAGGATACAAAAGACAGAAGATTAGGCAGATTAAAAAAGGCTATGGAAGAACATTTACTATCCCTATCCTGAAGTGTTTCCATAGCAGCCGAAACAATTATCAAAACAGATAGACCAAAAAGAAGGCAAAGAAACAATATGAAAGCTCTCCACCGGAAAGCAATCCATAGATACCAAGAGTAATATATAATGATGAAGTTAATGAACAAGTTAAGTGTCACCTACAACCTAATACATCACATAAGTCTTCGTAACGATGTCCATGGCAGCAGAAAAATTTACCACAGCAATGAGTATTATGACAGACAGTGCTTCAACTGCTGTGGCTCCATGGCACTGAAAACATATGGTTTCCTATGTCTGCTTTGCAAGATGGGGATTTCCACAGCAGAGTAAGCTT
Source organism: Tympanuchus pallidicinctus (assembly GCF_026119805.1). Classification (NCBI taxonomy): domain Eukaryota; kingdom Metazoa; phylum Chordata; class Aves; order Galliformes; family Phasianidae; genus Tympanuchus; species Tympanuchus pallidicinctus. Next base: position 13,339,415 of record NW_026294769.1, read on the forward strand.
ACTATTTGTTTCCCCTCTCTCATCTCACTTAGGTTAAACAAATAAACAAACAAACAAACGTTCATTTTGTACAGCTCCCATTGTCTCCAAGCCTTATCACAAAACACCATTTTCAGTGGCACTAAAAAAAAAAAAAAAGTCAATCCCTGCTACTCCGCACCATCTCACGGAGAAGTCATCTTTCTGAGTCTTTCTTTAAGCTTTTATAAGATGCACTGAATTAAAAATCAGATACTCAAGTTTTAGAAATGCCAACATCCACATCAACAAAAATTTGGGATTTTTTTGGCCTCACCTTAAAGCCATCTACAAACCTTCCCATTTACGTATTAACTAGCAGGCATCATCACTGCTGTGTAAATGTCAGTTCTCCTTGCCCATATTCTTTATGTAAGAACACAGCATCACCTATAACCAGTTTCTTTCATTAAACTCCAGATTTCTCCAGAAAACAGAGGAAGGATTGTGTTGACAGCAGTGAGCAAGTGGCCTTCCATCTACCCACAGCTGAGATGCAAGAACCAAACACATAACAGCTTCCTACTGCATTTTTCACTGTACGTTTACTTCTAAGTATATCCCTTTTCTTTTTTTTTTTTTTAATTAATCAATCCTTATAACCAGATTTCAGATGTGCACAGGTGTGGCATTGGGTCAGCTGAAAGTGATGACATTTTCTTTATAGTCCCCCTGCCATGGTAAATCACTCCAAAGCAATGGGCAAACTGCCACTCCCATACAGCCACTCCCAGAGGCAATCTCAATTGTGCCTCAGATTTAGCACAGGGCCCTCAGGAGCTTCTCAGCTTAAAAATCCATCCAGTGTATTATTCTGTTCAGAAAGAATACTTTCAGAGTACTTTAAGTCTTGCCTTAAGAGCAACCAAAAAGCCACCATTGTTAAGAAATCCCTGAAATTCTGTGCAAGAAGCTGAGTACAGAAATCATTATTCAAGGTTGTCTCCAGCTCAGAATGATTTTATGTTGACAATGCATAGGGAGAAAAGTTCAGGAAAGCCAGAAAGCACCTACAAATGAAAGGCAAATGGGGAATTTTGAGGGCAGAAGAGGCCCTGTGCATATGCAGTAAGAAAAAATAAAGTCCAAATAACCCACAAGAAAGTGGGAGGGGAAATGCAGATAAACAAGAAAGGTGACTCTGGTCACAATACTTTCATGCAGCCTCCAGAATAACAAGCTAAGGAAGGACTCAGGTGGGAGCATGACAAAAACTTACCAACTCTACCATTTCTAAAGTATGGCATAAATGCTGATAGCCTCAAAGATGGTAGCAGCCTACTGATGTGTAATTTGTTTTTACAGCAACACCACCAGCCCCCACATAAGAGAAGACACCGAGGAAGAGCCTGATGCACTTCACCTAGACAAAAGAGTCAGGGTTTTAGCTTTAATGTATATTAAACAAACCAACCAAAACAACTGAACTTTTTTTTTCTGCACATGCAGCTTAAGGTTTCAAGCAGCCCGTCATTCCTCCACACAAACACATAGACCCTGCAGTCTTTTTAATTAATATCTAACAAGCCTTGAAATCAATTCCAATTAAGTTTCAGGTAGCAGTCTAAGAAGCGTTAGTTATGAAATTATTGTGCCCTAATGCCAACGTGTTCCTTTTACCCCTGGAAAGACAGCTGGGTTTTAATGTTCACAGGCAGTAGAAAGAGCACATTTTCCAGATGCCAGTATCGCCTGAAATAAGTGCTTGTGAGCGTGATCAGCAGCACAAAGTCCTTAGCAATTACTGACATACTAGGCTTCTAGTGTAAGCTGTCTCACTGCTAGAGCAGGGACCACACTTGTTCCCTCGCCAAAAAAATAAGCAAGCTGAAATGTTGAGAAACAACCATACACTGATTTCTTCATTTCTAATTTTATCAAGATAGTGCCCAGCTCATTCAGCTTAACAAGTACAGTACAAATGCTTCTGAGTATCAAAGTGCATTCTGTCTCAGGCCCTAATCCCATAAAAACCGGCGTTCCAAAGCTCAGAGAAACATTCCTAATCAAATTCTATAAATGGTGCAACGCCTCTTTCAGTTTTTCTGACTCTCCGTGTGGGTGTTACTTTCTGTGAAAGAAAGGAAAGCAGCATGAGGAGCAGAGATGCAATTCAACAGCACCCTTTCTAATCCCCAAGGCACTGATAGCTGTTTCACACCCCAGCATCCTCCAGCAGCCTAGAAATGTCACCAAAGAACACTCTGACTTCTTATCCTCTCACTGGATAAAGGAACTACAACCGCCAAGTGTGCATCTCGTGTCACCACTGACAGCCCAGGCTTAGACACCACAACACAAGCAGGTATGCTCTACAGCTTCCTTAATGGACCAAGCTGGTACGCTTCCACATGCTCCCGATACTCAAGGACTACTGAAGGTTTACTATTAACTGCTTTTTCAAACCTACAGACTATCTTAGATTCTATAGCAATAGCTCTACTCTGATAAGTTGGAGGGAATATAATACATGAAATATTTACTGAGCTTATCTACATAGACGGCTATAAGCATATCCTCAGCATGCAGATAATACACAAGTTCTTTTTAGACTAGCGTCATGCTGAGATGCTAGTAGGACTGCAGTAAGTTGTGAAGGAGAGATGTGAAGAGAAGAAAGGTGTTAGCATTGCCAGTGCCTAGAGGTGTGTGATCTGCTCTGTGAGGGAAGGAGCCGGCTGAGCGTGAGGCAGCATCTCTAGGTGGCCCCATTCCACACTCCCCTATTGGAGCAGGACTCCATCACTTTGGCTTCTAATCAGAAACCAGTTGAATCCCAGTTTCCATATTTTAGTTAAATCTGGCCAACATACACGGGTAATTATTAGCATGAATGGCACCCAACAAAATTCAAATATTCTGAAACAAAAAACAAATGTCTTTCACACCAGTTGAGAGTAAAAAGAGTTGGACTCGACCTTTATGGGTCCCTTCCAACTCGGGACATTCTATGATTCTAAAAGAAGCGTGAGCTCGATTGGATTGTTACGCTGCGACCAAGTTCTCCCACCTGCTTTTGTAGGTCAGGCTTAACGGCCGCCGATTCTTCAGTTTCTAAACAAGTTTAAATGTTTTCCCAATACGATAAACGCAGCACTGCCTCGCAGGAAAGCTCGGTTCCACGGGGGAGGGGAAGGGGCAGCAAAAAGGGACGGACGCCAGGCACTCAGCGGCTGCGAGAACCTGGCAGAACCCAAACTCAGCAACCGAACGGCGTTCGCCGCTCAGCTCCGCCGCGGTGAGCCGGGAAGGCACCCACCGGGTTCCGGCGACGCCGAAACGCCCGCAGAAGCGGCACATGGCCGCGACCCACCGCGCTCCGGAACGCGGCAGAGACGGGAGAGCGGAAAGTTCGGAGGCGGCCCCACACCGACGGCCCAACGGCACCCTCGCGCCGGCTCCACAGGTTGGGAGCGGCGAGACCGCCGATTCGCGACCGCAGCCGGGGACGTGAGGGAGGCAGCGCGGCTCTCCTGGCAGCGAGCTTCCCCCGAGCGGCTCCGGCTGGGGCTGCGGCGGGGGGCGGAGGCGCAGGTGCCGCTCTCCGCGCTCGCTCCGGGGAAGAAGGAAGGGGCCGCGGCCATGGCGGGAGGCGCGGTGCACCTGGCAGCAGGTGTATGCGGGCGGCGAGAGGGGAGCAAGGAAGCGACGCCAGCAGGCGGAGGGGTCGGCGCGAACCGCGTTACTCACCGGCAGCTCCACGCTGACTTCGGTCCCGTCCAGGAGGAGCACGCGGCACTGCAGCACCGGCTTACTGCCGCCGGCGGCGGGGATGTGGACGGGGGCTCCGGCGCCGTGCACGACCCCGCCGGGGTGCGGCGAGGAGGGGAAACCCCCGGAGACAGCGGCGGCGGCTCCTCGCAGCCCACCGTCCCGCTCGTCGCCCTCACCGCCGAGCCCGCCTCGCCCGGCCCCGCGCCCCGCTCCTCGCCCGTAGCGCTGCATCGACCGCCGGCCAAAGGTCCTGCGCAGGAACCGCAGCATCCTGGGGCGCCCGGCCCGGCCGCTCACACCCCCGAGCCCGCAGCTCCGCGCCCGGCCCCGGGCGCCTCCCGGAGCAACGCAGCAGCGCCGCCCGCCGGGAGCCAGCCCGCGCCGGGAGCCGGCTGGCCCGCCCCCGCCGCCCGCTCCGCCCTCCGCAGCACCGCCCGCCAGCGGCACGGGGGGCGGGACGCGCCGCCGCCCCTTCTGCTGCGGACCGCGGGCAGGGGGAGCCGCTGAGGCAGGCGACCAGAGGGCACCACCTGTGGCGGTGGCCTCGCGGCCGGGACCGCTCGACCTGCCGCCGCCTCAGCCTCGACTCCTCACGCCGCCGGTCGCGGCTTCGAAGCGCAACACGGCAGAACGAAGTGTCGCGTAGCACCGCACCGCACCGCACCGCACCACTCTGCCGGCGGCTGCCGCGGCCGCTCGGAAGCTCGCTCCGGCCGTCGGAGCGGCGCCTGCGCGGTGGCTGCCCCTCGCCGGGAGGGGAGGGAAGGGAGAGACGCGGGCGAGAGCGCCCCTGGCTTCACCTGAGGGGCTGCGGGGCGGTCCCAAGGAGCTGCCTGTGCGTCTCCCGTCCCGCCACCTGCCTAGCGAATGCGGCGCCGAGAGGGCAGTCCTGGTGCCTGGAGGCTGGAGCGAGGCATCCCGGCCACCGCCGTCAGGGGTTTGCGTGCAAACATCCTCAGGTGGGGTGGGGAGAGGCTCCCGCATTCCCTTTGAGCTCGGTGTTGTTAAGGAGACAACCAGCTGGACGAGGTTCCGTGGAGAAAGCATTGCCTCCAGAGCTTGCTGGTGTTTTGTTCCCTCTGGTTTCTGCGAGGCACAGGTGTAGCTTTATTCCAGCATCACGTCGCGTCCTTTGGTATGAGAATCAATAAGATCAGTATTTACATACATTGGCTCTGGGAGGAGCGCATCTGCCGAGGTGCCATGCATGACACAGTGGCAGCACATAAGTGTCAGCTGGAACAGTTTCACCCATGGCCAGCTACGCGATCTAGAAAGCGTGGATAGAAAATATTGGCTGCTTCTGAAGTTTTGGGGATCTTTTTCATAGAATCATAAAATCATTTGATTTGGAAGGGACCCTCAAGGGCCATCTAGTGCAAACCCTCTGCAATAAACACCTCCAGCAGATCAGGGTGCTCAGAGCCCCATCCAGCCTGATCTTGCATGTCTCCAGGAATGGGCATCTACCACCTCTCTGGGCAACATATGCCAGTGCTTCACTACCCTTATTGTAAATAACTGTTTCCTTATATCCAGTCTGGAGTCAAACAATCCACCATTGTTTTGTATCATGCTACCAGGAGAGTTATCTTTAGCTATGAAACAAAAGCCCTGAGCCACTGTGGGTATGGAGGAAGCCACGACACATTTATCACAAGATGAGAGGTGATGAAGTGAATTTTTACATGCTAGTTTGCACTTTACCTCTCTACATTATCTCTTCATTTCCAGCTTGCCTTGAAGTGATCTGGTTTGCTGGTACATCTGTCCTGTGGTGCTTCCTCCTCACAACTACTGCTTGCTTTCTTTCCCTTCAGGGGCACACGAATAAATTACAGTTCCTTCTGCAGTCCTTGGCTATGCCATAGTTACATGCACTGCTTTTAAATCTTCACCGAAATAGCTCTTCACTGCAACATCTGCCTCCCAGTGAGTTCTCCAGTCTCCCTTGGAAGTCACAGAATCATAGAACAGTTAAGGTTGGAAAATACAGCTAAGGTCATCTAGTCCAGCCACTGACCCATCACCACCATGCCCACTACCCATATCCCTACCATTTTCCTGAACTTTGGTGAGCCATCTGTACCAATCTGTATGGCAGCATAGCTGTCAGGTAAACCAGCACTATCCATGATTTGCCCCTGTGCTGATCAGCCTGCAAACGGAAGAGTATTCATCTAAACCCCTTGCTGGCATGTGGGCAGTGCCAGGAATATGTGGGATCTGAAACCATAGGTGACACTTGCTAGCCATGACTCAATGAAAGTGAATGAAAGATGTGATGCAGTAAGCACTTGGCTCTAGCTCTTTTAACTGGAGTTTCATTTTTATTCATATTTTTTTCTGTCTGCTTTTCCAGAATTTCATAACCAAGGCAGCCAATTCTTGTGGATGGTGAACAAACCATTGACAATCCCATGGAGGGAATTTTCCTGCATTGGGTACATGTGCACTGTCTACAAATCACAGACCTTACCCACTTTCCATCCCTACAGACACATTCATGGATTGCTCCTGGCTTGATAAGTTTTTAACTATCTGCAAAGGAGTGTTCTAAATTTAATTTGCATGCAGGTAGAGTTTCTGTTCTTGAGTAAATGTTATATCTTTACTGAGTAACATAAACAGACTTATCTTTTGCAGAATTTTGCATATTCTGCCAGAATATGTTTTGTGATAGTCATTACTAAAGGAGACTTGCTTAAAAGGATTCAAACAAAGAGCAATTATTGGTGCAAATGTATATATCTATGTTAATAACTCTAGGGAAAAAAAGAAACTTGAGAAGGTGTGACATACATATATGTAGGCTTTTGGATGTTTTATTTTGTTTGTTTTCTAAAGCTATAAATGAAATGAAATTGTCTCATCAGTAATTAATTAAAGGAGATACTTTTCAGCAGGATCATTCATTAGATCATGACATTCATGTAGCACAAGGCTAACATGTGTTTGTTTTCCCCGGAGCAGGTCAGCCCATATGAGTAAATCTAATTTCACTGTCTTTCAGGAACGCTCTATATACAGAAGCAGATCAGGAATAAAATGTAAAAGTAATTCTGAGCTTTGTGGCCAAGGGTGATTTGCATTTAAATGCTATCTTTCAGTTAAAGAGATCCCAAAGCAGTTCTGTAAAGGAAAAAAATACATAAAGAGAGAACTATTTTACCAAGTCTGAAATGCAGCATCTGTTTAACAACAGAGAAAAAACACTAGGAATCTCATGCACAATTGTAACAGAAATGTGAATTTAGATAGGCAGAAAGTTATTATGCAAATCACATGGCCATGTTATCGGGGCTAGTAGATGTATTCCTGCAGAATGTGCAACACAGTCATAGGTAGTCAGGGCTTTCCTTGATCATCAACACCAAGTGATACAAGAGAGTCGCATGTGGAAATAAATCTAATATTTCTCCATTTGAAAAAAAATGTTACAGTGTGCCTACAATATATAGCATTAGAGTAGGCATGAATTTTAGCAGGTATTGCTGTTCATGTCATTCCTGTGTTCTGGGGAAAAATATCATTTCTCCTGCCTCAGTGAATAAAAAAGCAACCAATTCCAGGATAAGTGTGTCTACATATAGGGCTGTTGTAGTATATCCAGAGATGTTTGTAAAGATGCAAGTGCAAAAAAGCTTTCCTTGAAAATCTACAGAAAGATTTCTTGCTGAGTCAACTTTCTGCAGTGCTTCCCATCCACCTAAGCAAGTTCATTATACACCAGGTGCTTCTTTCCTTTAGTGAGAATTTTATCATGTTTGTACTGAACTCGGTTCATAGAAAATAGATATATTCAAATCTAGGTTTAAAGAAAGAAAATGTTTTCAATGCTGTTTTAAATGGCTGAGTTATCAAATGTGCTGCTGAACAAAAAAAGAGGAGACATCTTTCCACTGACTATTTTAATTGTAGGGGAACCATGAAGATGCCACTTAGAATATTACCTATACACAAATATCACATGCTGAAACACTAATGCATCCTTGAAATATTTTCTAACCATGGTTATGTGTCTTTGTGTCACCAGTAGAAGACAGATATCTGTGGCTTCTGGTGCTTTGAAGGAATTGGTAAGACCTAAATTTTACAACGAGGGTCCCTGGACTGACACAGCAATGCAGAATGCTACTCAGTTTAGGTATGATGGGGTAATGAATCAGTTGCTGGAAACCTTCAACGTGCACTGAACATCATCTGAGAAATGAAACAAAGGGAAAAGTTTTAATAAGTGTACATCCCATTAGGTTTAGATAATTAGAGGGCATTTAAGTCAGAAAATGAAGTTTTTTTCTCTTTGGCTCCATTTAGCTGGTAGCAGAAAGGATATAATCTCCTCATGTGGAGATTCAGACTCCTCATCTCATGAACTGTTTCAGAGAGGCAGAGATGAAGGACCAGAAAGAGGACAGGGCAAGACGAAGAACCTTGGAAGAAGAAGAACCCAACAGAGGCAAATCAGTCAAAAAAAAAAAGGAAAAACTGAGGCAAGTATTTGTAAGGAAGAAAAGGAAGGAAAAGATGCAATTGGTCACATGGCTACCATATCAGTTCCTTTGTCCCATGTATACCAATACCAAGAAAAAGGAACAAAAGTACAAGGAACAAAAAGTTGAGGCTGAAGGACTGGACTATCAGTCCAGACTATTCAAAAATAAATTCCATTTCCAGTTTGCAAATTTGCATTACTTACCACTGGCTTTGCTGAGATGTGGAACCAAACAGTTAGATTAGTAAAATATTGCTTGACAAAATAGAAATGTTCTGTCACTCTTATTTTTCAGTAAGTGCATTTTCCAAGGCAGCAAACAAATCATTTTAGAATATAAAAAAAATATTAAAATGTATTCTATATCTGTCTAACAACAATGATCAACCTGAGGACCAAACAAAATAAATAACACCATCTACTTCCCACTGAATAAGAATCTGCAATACAAGAGTAAGAACTTGCACACTGTTCAAAAAAAGAAAAATATAAGAAGGACCAAATCAGTTAATCACCCCATGGCTTCTGATTTCTGTTCTATGGCATATCGATGGGGAAACACACAGCCCTCTCCTTTATGTCTGTCAACTTTTGCTTCCAAGAGTGATTGTCAGACACAAAGGCAAGTTTCTTTACAGTGAAATAATCCATAGTATGACTGGAGAGCAGTATCTCTTTTTAGTATATGCCCAGAGAGGTTGTGGATGCCCCGTCCTGGAAGTGCTTAAGGCCAGGTTGGATGGGGCCCTAGGTAATCTGATCTAGTACTTGATCTAGCAGTTGGCAACCCTGGCTGTGATGGGGAGGCTGGAATTTGATGATCCTTGAGGTCCCTTCCAAGCCAAGCCATTCTATGATTCTATGATTCTATGATTTGGAGGGGAAAACTATTTTCAATATGTTCAATGGTTTAACAGCTATTTGATCAATTTGGCTTTCTGACATGCTCTTTTCCTAGCATGATATATAGAGAGATTTAGTTAAAAGTACAGCTCTAGCTGGAGGAAATCTTTCCTAAATTCTTCTCTTCTCCTCCCCCGTCACAAGTTAATCTGTACATATGCAAAAATACATTGCTAAGTGCGCAACATCTTCCTGTTCTTACTGCCCCACATTGCTGCATGCATCGTCCCATGCCTTGTTGCCATGAAGGCGTCAGAATGCTCTCATGTTCTTTTGTGGCTGGAGTCACAGGGCAAAATTTCTGTCAGGTTTGCAGAAGCCCTTTCCAAAACTCAAAATTACAGCAATATAGACTGGCTGGAACACTGAGAAGGAAGATCACAAAACCCTTCTTTACATCACTGGAAGGAAATTTGTATTCTGTGAATATCAGACAAAGGCAATGAGTCCCAAGCACATGGAGAAATTCATATATTTTTCTCATCTTTCAAAAGTCAGTGATATAGAAAGACATATTTTCTCTAAAAAACATTGAAAGGCATTTGATTAAAGACTGGTTCTGCTCAGAGGGCACTGTTGCATTATGATCTAAAAGTGAAGTACTAGATATCATGTCTTCATCAGGACAAGTTGAAAAAATAAAAAAAAGGATGATTAATCTAATATGTATCACTTATATGAATCCCAGTACTTAATTGTACTAAAATGTTTTAGTGGTATTTTTGTAAGAAAGCATGATAGCTTTGACAATATTGTAAAACATTGCTGAGGAGACAGAAGCAGCTAGTTTGTTTACTTAATTTCCCTTAAATACAGTCCAAATTAGAGCATGCGAGAAATCTGTCTTAAAATTAAGTCACTTTAAAAACAAATGTGACTACTAAGGAGAATTCTGCCTGAAATGAAGTAATCCACTTACATGACTTTGTTTTTTATTATTAGACCATTAGCCCTAATAGGCACTGTCTCTGAAGTGCTCTGCATGCTCTCAGCCACAGCTGAACACAGTTGACTGGGAATAGATGTACTTCAGACACAGTGGCCTTACTCCTTTGCAAACTTGAACATATGAACTCTCCTTACAGCTGCTGACAGAAAACATCTGTCTTAAACCCTGATGGGTGGGACAAATGGCAGACTAGGCAAGGTCATTAAGTGGCTTTAGGTGAAGCCTTTGGAGTCTCAAAGAGAAGAATTCCTTTCTTGTTCCCCGGTGTGAAGCCATGCAGGGTGAAGCTTGCTGGGCTAGACAGGATTTTTTACCCTGGCAACTCTGAAAGAGTAAAACGTGTCATCCAAGTTATTAATATATATTGAAAATAATTGTAAGCCTATTTAAATGTAAGTTCTTTTATACTGCATTACAGTGCTAAACCTCTTAGCAATTAAGGAAAAAAAATTAAGACAGAAAAAAAAAATGTTGTACCTCCTTGTAATCCCTTCTCCTGCCGAAAGCACAGCAGATGTTTGATTCCCATGTTTACGTCTTTGGAGACAGGCGTAAAAAATTGTGTTAACAGGCAGGCAACCGTAAGTATTCTATGTTTAGGCATTTAAGAATTCTTGCCACCACAGATGAACAAAATGAAATTGGAAAATCCATTGGGCTGTACACTTTTATCCATGAGGGTTGCTCTGTATGGAGCAATGCAGAAATTTGGTGATAGGCAGGAAAGATTTCCAGCTCCATCATTGGAAAAGGAGCTGGAGAGTCATCACTGCCTGCTCCCTTCTGCCATCTGAGGACGTGAGGTGGTCTTTTAGGAAAGGTAGAGAGAAAAGGGGCATCTCAACTCCATTAGACCTGTCCCACACAGGTGTACGGGACCATGCTACTGTCCGGGCACTCGGTGTGCAAAACTAAGCCCAGGACCATCAAGCTACCAATTAGGAGCAACAGCCTAGAACCCTGTGCAGCCCAGCCTTCAGTATGTTCAGGCTGGGATCCAGTTTCATAAAGAACTGAGGCCAGCGTAGTTTATTTGACCTGAGTGAACAAGGGATTTCAGTGTGCCATTAGTGTTTCTTGACTGAAGACAAAATGGACTGCTTGCTTTTTGTCAGGAATTCTAAAGCTTTCTTAGGCTTTGCTCAGAAGTGAAATTATAAATGAGAAAAAAATATATATCCAAAATACAGCATTTTGTGTTTTTTTTCAGTCTTTTGAAACTGCTGAGCTGGTTTATAGTTATCCAGAAAAGGTAAACAGAAAGTTACTGAATTTGGTTTCCATGTAGACACTGAGATAAAGACATTGTGACAACAACATTGCATTCATCACCTCTCTTAAATGTTTGCAGCTGATGTTATGTATTTTCAACTATTAATGTTATGTTGCATTTGAAAGATGGAGTAGAGAGACTCAGGAACACTGAGCATGAGATCCACAAGAACACCTAGCCACAGAAGCTACAGAAAAAGAAGCTAAAACTAAAGTCAGGACAAATGTGATTATGGCAATCCAGTTTTAACTGGTGGCAGTGGCTGGAAGCAGCTGTGGGACGTGCTGGGAAGCTGAGATTGCTACCTGCCCAGAGTGTGGGAACAGCAGGGGTGTATTTGCATAATGATGCAAGCTAATGTTAGGAGCTACTGGGCTCCCAGACAGGATGTTACCAAGAGCTCCTTTGCTGTGGGGGGAAGAATTGAATCTTGGATTAAAAAAAAAAAAAAAATTGGAGGTGGGGAAGAGATGAGTGTTTGCTTGCCTATGCACAAGCTCTTTGGAAGACCAGCATATTGTAAATTTGTTTTGGATGAATGTGTCAAGTCCTCTTTTCCAATCATATACTTTCTGTGAAAGACAGAGAGACAGGTGAGAAAAAAAAGTTATATTTTAATTTCCAAGGTTGGCAGAAAAAAACAGACTGTGCATGGTGTTTTGTAGTGCCAGATCCTGTGTGCTTTGAATGTCATGATATGGCCTTTCTCGCACACCGCCCTTGCCTTGAACCCTGGAACTAAACATGCACTTTGCTCTTTCTCTGGCCCACTCATAAAAATTTAAGTTCTTCATTCAGGTGGAAACTCTGAATTTTTCAAGCATGTTAAACAGAAAAATCTTACCTTAGAGGCTTCAGAAAACTCAGATGAGACCATAGCCAGGTACAATCTAGAACTGACAGGTAGCTCTCTTAAAAAATTTCTTATCTAGCTACATTACAAGGACCATCTCCATTTTGCAGTGAAGTAACTCCCTGCTTTCCAAGATAAAACGTTCAGCTGAGGTGTTATGCAGTTCCTAAAGTGCCTGGAGGCACATATTTGCAGCCTACAGAATTGTTTATGCAAAACTAAGAAAGGAAGCTAGAGTGATATGGCCTCCTCTGGTAAAGTCAGACCCCAAAAAATCTCACTTACACGTAACTGAAAACCCCCTAGGCCTGTCCCCAGGCAAAAGGCTTGGCAGACATCCCATACTGGAGCACTGCCTAGCCAACTGGGAGAGCTGAGGGCTACCCACGGACAACTCCCACTCTGAAATGCACAGCTTCTGGGCTGCTTCTGCTGCTGGCACAGGGGAAAGGGTGAGCAGGGAGGCAGCTGCAGTCAGGATCACAAGTCACCTTGCTGCAAAGTATAGTTGTTGTTTGCCATCTGTGTGACACAAGCTGAGTTCTCCACCGTGGGGTTATGTCCTTTCAGATGATTAGCTAGGTTGCTGGTGTCTGTGAGTAGGCTTGGAGTCTAGTCCCAGGTAAAGTACACCGTAAGGGCTGGTGCAGGGCAAAGTCAATGCTCATGCTAATAAAGGACGATGGTCTGTATTTGGCTTTTTGGCTTGAATCTTTTTACCACCTCCTCTAGGTAGGTATAATTAGTAGTGCGATTATATGTCTCAGATAATGTATAATTTCACAAATCACAGTCAGCATCCGATGAGGACTCCATTGTGAAACTTGGACCTCCACTCATCAGGCTGCAGGGCTGTCTGATAAGCAGCATCACAGCATGAAAGGACCTACCTATTCTTGTCTTCCTGAATGGCAGAGATTTGGAGGAGACATTTGAAGATCAGCAAAAATGAAAGAAATAATAAAGTAATTGAACCTGACAAAAGAGTAAAGCTCCAAAGAATAAAGAATAAAGCTAGAGAAATGCAGGATTGGTTTTCTATTCTCTCTCATGTCCACCTTCCACCCAGAGATGGGCAAGGTCTAATGTCCCATCTTCAAGAGGAGAAATCACAGTTATAGTCATATTGCTTGCCTAGCAGAGTGAGCAGGCAGTTTCAGTTGCTTTAGAAAGAGCATTTTTTGTGTGCAGGTGAAAGGAAAGGTTGCGCTTTCAGAGCTGTTAGTGAAGTTGTTTGCTGGCTCGAAGCTTGTGCTAATGCAGAAAGTGACACATCAGGATGTATGAGCTCTGCTTGGGCTGGTTGATCCTCTGCCTGTGTCTGGCTTTGCACAGGAGGAGGAGGCGTTGTGTGGGTCACTTACCTCCAGCACAAGGAGGAAGGGTGGAAAAGTTTCCAGGTGTGGGCACAAGGGAGCTGTCATATCATTCTCTCTCACAAGAACTAGAGGAGATGTAGCAAGACATATTGGAGAGTAAAGTTTGAATAGCTGGGGTCTTCTATCAAGAGCAAAGCAACAATACCTCGTGCATACTTCAGTTTGCTTATGTTGGGGGGGTTCTGATTCATCAGTCATGCTGAATGTGAGTCAGCAGTGCACCCTGGCACACAGTACCCTGTGGTGTTTCAGACCCGGCGCTGCCAGACGAGAGAGAGAAGGAGTTGTCCTTCTCTGCTTTGTGCTGCGTGGCCTCACTTCGAGCACTGTGTGCAGGTTTGGGCACAATGTAAGGAGGTTGTAACACTATCAGAGAGAATCCAAAGGAGGATTACAAAGATGGTCTGGAGGCCAAAATGTGTAAAGAGCAGCTGAAGTCCCTTGGTTTGCTCAACCCAGAGCAGAGGCCTCATGGCTGCTGCACAGCTCCTCACAGGGGGCAGAGTGGCTGTGCTGATCTCTACTCTCTGGTGACAGTGACATAGCCTGAGGGAATGGCATGGAACTGTGTCAGGATGAGCAGGTCTGGGTGCCAGGAAAAAGTTCTTCACAAGAGGGTAGTGGGCATGGAACAGGCTCCCCAGGACAGTGGCCATGACCCCAAGCTGGCAGAGTTCAAGGAGCATTTGGACAACACTCTCAGGCATAGGGTTTGAATATTGGGTGCTGCTGTATGGAGTCGGGAGCTGGACTCAGAGATCCTCGTGGGTCCCTCCCAATTTGGCTATTCTATGGTTACATGATTATTTTGGAGGAATTCACAGACTTCACAAGCATCCCCTACTCTCAGTCTTTTTCCTGGGCTTTGCTACTTTATATAACCAAATTTTTGCACCAGTTTGGACCCAAAACCCATGGGAGCATTCTGGACAAATTTGAAGGTTAGACGAAAGTCACAGGGAAACCTAATTAAATACAGAGCAGTGAGCATGATGGTGGTGAAGGAACAGACAAAATGCCATTGCTCATGATAGGATCTACAATTCTATCTGGTTTGGCTGTTGAGGGAAATGAGATAGGAACACTTGAGAGCCCCTGCTCAGTATGGCAGCATGGTGGGCACCTTTGTTTTTCTGTGTTAGAGCTCTGTCGTCTGATGGCAAACGAAAATTCTAAAATAAAACAAGCCCAAAAGCAGATATAAAATCTCACAGCACTGCTGGACTTCGTACAGTTTAATTAAATGCCTAATTGGATTAAGAAATAATAATTTGGATTATTGGATTTACCACACAATGGTTTTCAAATGCATGACAAAACCCAACAATTAAAAATATTCTGTTAAGTGGGGCAGAAATTGGAGTTCTCTCATCCTTCATGTATCTTGAAAGTGCCTTTCTGAAACCCTCATTAAGAACACATAAATGAAAAAAGGGAGCAGGCAGTTTCTCAGGAGTTCTTCAGAAAAAAGTACTTCACTGGAACTTTGCTCTAAAATCATTTTACCCACATGTCCATGCATACCACATCAGGTATCTGAATCGAACAGTAGAAGCAAACACTTAAATTCATTACTCTTGGTCTGTGGTCATAGTTCTGATTCTGTATCAGCTGCTCTAAATAGTCTTTCTTGAAATCTAAAAGAAGATGTTGCTTAATCTCGATGATACCTGGGAGCCAACAGGATGTTGGTTTCCTAAAGAACTTGGAAATGCTGCAAGCCACTTTCCATCACAGAAGCCTACTTGAAATGTCACCAAAATATGACTCCCAGTAATTATTTCTAGCACTGGACAAATATTATTGTTCCTGACCAGCAGTGTGAAAGTAACACAAAGTGAATATGTGGAATTCTGTCTAAAACAAGCAGCTCTACATTATTTGCTCAGCTCAAGAGGAGTGTTGTTCATGTGAATACTCATCGTAATAGAAACCTGAGCACAATATTTCAATAATCACTTAAATAATCCTTGATCAGAGAGCAACAGGCTGGCATTAACAGCTGGACTGATTAAATCTTCCTAAGATTAAAATATGGAGTTGCAGTCCTAACTGCTGTTCCAGCTGACTTAACTGGAGGAGCTGCTCCTTCCTGATACTCTTGGGGTGCCGAGAGGGAGCAGAGAAGAGCCATGGTACCCAGGTAAGGCTGCAATGGCATCTACACCTCTGTCCACCCTGAAAAGAAGAGGTACTGGGAAGGGTCCTTGCAGGGAGGCACATCTTCCCCACAGCATCTCCATGTCTGTCTGCCTTTTGTGACCTGAAGGACCAAAGATACAGTGTAGTCAGTCCTGATTTACCTTTGGCTGTAAGAGCTGAAGTACTGGTCCCATCCAGCTCATCATCCCACCAGAATGGACTGGCAGGATGTGACAGATATGTATGCACCTTATGTGTGCAGTTTCAACAACACTCAGAAAAAAAAACAGGCATGAGAAAGGATGCCCTGCATTCAGTCCTTGGTACTGCAGGCAATTCCACCATCTAGAATTGTAACTTTTTAAAAGACATCTCTTAGTAAATTGTTGTTCATTACCTGCAAAATAAAGGAAAATAGGTTGGCAGCAAGTGGAGGTTCTGCACACTTCTGTGCTTGGGAATGGGAGCTCCCAAACCAAATCCCATCTGCCCAAGTCTCAAGCCCTGAAATGCTTATCTTTGAAGGCTTGCAGGATAACAATCTGCAGTTTGTACACACGGCTCCTGAGTTATTTGAGCAGGTCTGAAAGCACCACAATAGCCAGCTTAATCAAATAATCTAGTCGTTCTTAGAGTTTTCCCTCATTAAAGCGTTTTACAAACCCTGCCTTAATTAAAGTTCACAGCACTCCTACAAGTTAGTAAAATGTCATTATCCCAATTTTACAGATGGAAAAGTTGCAACAGAGAGGTGAAATGCTTTGCTTGAGGCCACTGGAGGCTGATTCAGAGGCAGGATTAACAGTCAGGAGTTTTTGGCCAACATCTGATGGCATGATGGGGAAGCTGAGAGCAGCACCAGAAACTCTGGCCTACTAAGGGGTTCTCTGCAGCCCTCTGTGCTGGCTCTGAGAGGGCTAAGGAGCCGATTTGGCCACTAACATCTCCCCTTACTCCCATGCTTCTTATCTACCCCAGCTGTGCCATGCCAGCTTTGTAATAAGGAGAAAAGCTGCAATGTGACCTTGTTCAGGTCCTTACAGAATCTCAAAGCTGTCCTGTAAGCAGAAAGGACCAAAACAGACTCAGCAGCCTCTGGTGCTGGGCCAAGCTGCAGTTTTCCCTGCACCACCTGTGACTGCTGCTAGATTCAAGGCTTGGGACTTGGTCAAAGCCATGATGCCTCATGGAGCCGCAAATGTAATAGTGACCACATGCATATCAAGGGTAATTAGCAAGCTGATTCAAACCTGGATCCAGACAGCTTGCCATTTGAAACCCATCTGGAGCAGTGTGGGGTGCAAACTTCTACTCTGAGTCATACAGCAGGGACCTGGAATTGGGTTTCCCACCCTTGGAGCCACCACCCTAGCCAGAAGGCTCAGAAGGGTGCAGCTGACATTCCTGCACCTTCCATTTTCATGTAAATGTTCAGATTTCATTTTTCCCATACAAAAGGTAACCCCCTTTCTATGTGTAATATATATGTATATATAATATATGTATCACCACAAAGCAGAACTATCAGCCACTGCTCAGATGCAATTCCAAAAGTGGACATTGAACATTTGGGTTGGAAGGCATCTTAGGAGGTTGACAGTCTCACCTTCTGCTGTGAACAGTGTTGGCTCTGAGATCTATCTGACAAGGGCACTCAGGTTTTGTCCAGCTAGGTCTTGGAAACCTGCAAGGATGGAGACAGTACAACAGCCTGGGGTAAACTGCTCCAATACCTGGTTTTCCTCACAGTGATTTCCTCCCCCTATGTTCTGTTGGAAGCAGTTGGATAATTGTCCTAAAAAGAAATGTGTCATGTCATCTGGTTGTGACCATTCCCATTAATATTTTCCTTCGCTTGAACCTCTGCTAAAAAATCTAGAGTTTCCTATAGATTTTATCACAGTAGCACAGTCAAGATCTCATGCTGCAGGCTCATGATTACATCTGAAATTTTATAAGAGCATATCTTTTTTTTTCTTTTTTCCTTTTTTTTTTTTTTTTCCAGAAAGCAGCAGCTTTTTAAAGACTTGAGTGTTGTTTCATTTTCCCCCCTCGTTTTAATGAGATACTGCTTTCAGATCTCTGTAACAGAATAGAGATCAGAGGTCTCTAAAGTGCTCAAGTTTACATCACGTCTTAATACCCTAAGGCATAGGTATCATGATTGTGATATACTGCTGAGATTCACCTATTATATTCATGTTGCATCAGTTATATTACTCATTTGTTACTTTCTGGAAATTCTTTTATAGAAACATAATTCTCAACATTCCTTGTAGAGTTCTTTCTATATTTACTTTCCTGACTTGAGGGAAAGAAAAAAAAAGGGGAGGGGGGAGGGGATTGGAAAACTGTAGCACAGGTTCCAATCTTCACAAGGAATTTTAATGATATCATTTTGCTGTTGTCTTCTGCAAATTTGCCAACTCTAAAGTAACAGTGGGACCAATGGCCAAGGTATGAATCTCCTTTTAGTGGTTGTATCTACATTAAAGCCATGATCTTCACACACTGTGGTCTCAGGGTCATGAAAGAGGAATGCAGGTCTCATTTGGCCCTTGCTGTAAGAAGTTGTGCCATGATTCTGTGTTAGAGTATTCCTAAGCATCAAGCTGGTTGTGCCTACAGCTGTATGTGGGACAGCTGTGAAATATTCTGCTTTGCCTGTTTTGTCCTACATACAAGCATCATTGTACCTGCACATCACAAGGTAAAGCTTAGGCTTGGTCCCAAACACCTGCCATGGGACTCACATGGTGAGCAAGAGAAAGCGCCAGAAAGCAGTGGACTAGCATGAGTGTATGAGGAGTTGGGTGTAACAGATGAGAGATGTGGAAGTGAGGACAGACTATTCTGCAAATGGTGTTTTCTAGGAGTATCAATGGAAGGATACTTTCCATGGAATGAAATATGAAGGTGTATTGCCCTAAAGCTGATGTTTGTTCACTTATCTTGAGGACCATGTCCTCCTACACCTCAAACAGTGTAGAGCAGTAACCAGTGGCCACGCTTAAGGGCAATCATTGAAGCCTCAGTGCGAGTCATTCAAGACTCACTCTGCTTTCTTCTCCCTCATGAGTCCCTGCTGCCCTCATTGTCGGTCCCTCCCTCATCTTTCACCTACTCCTCCTAGCAGCAGGAGAGGATGTTCATGGCAGCTCTGCCTTGCTGAAGGGGAGAAGTGAAGCAGGGGAACCTGATCAGACCAACAGTCTGATGTGGGTGCTACATGTTCCAGGTTTCACAGTGAGCCAACCATATGAACACTCTTGTCACTCTGCACTTAACATTTCACTGAAAATTCTGCGCACATAGCTCTTGCAGTTGAAGGCAGTCCACATCCTTTTAAAAGCAGGCAGTTGCTGTCTTGAAATGACATCGTGGGAAAGGGGACACAAAATCCTATCAATTTGCTATCCTTCTAGAGCAAAGAGATATTGAATTAAGTACAGAGAAGAAAAAAAATCAATAGTGTTTTGTGGAGTTTCCCCTAAATTTAGTTTGGAGGATCTTATTTGTGCCAAAGCCCTCAGCTTCTGTCCCTGACATCTCACTCCAGTGCCCTAAATGCACACAAAACTCAGGAGCAATCTCATCAAGGCTCACAAATGGGACAGGGCAGCACAGCCAGCAGGATCCAGGAGCCTGAAGACTTTAGTAATGGGAGAGGTTTGCACAGCAGCTTATGTGAAATGTGCTGCATGTGCTTCTGGCAGCTTGCATAGCTCATATAGCAAAGCTGTTGTATGGAGATGATCTGGGAAGCAGCACCAGGCAAGCTGACGGCTGTTACCTGGAGAGGTGTGCAGCCTTTCCCCAAGCACAGCGCAAAATGAATTTCTGCTGCAATAACACGCGCAGTGCCCGAGGCCAGATTTTGACTGCTGAATGGGTCCTTGCACTGTGAACAGACTCCCTGAAGCCAGTGGGAGTCTGTTCAGAGTAATATGTTACCCACCATAAGCAAATGAACCACAGCATGGCTCAAATAATATTAAAGGGCCCAAGTCCAAAAACCACATTTCCAGCTGCTAAGAACTGCACCAGGCGCGGAGCTTCCCAGGTTTCAATAGCATCACCTGCATGGGTAGAAATACCCACATGCACAAGTAGGATCAGCACAATTTTCTTGGGGTAAGGATTGCCTGTCTGTATCTTGTGAGAGTAATTGCATAATCTGCCTAGTCTTAAATTTTAATAGTGGATACAAACTATCGAAACTGGAAGAAGGATTGCAAGTGTGTTGCTATACTCTACTTTTGTAGGCAAAATACCTGCTGTAGGAGAAACACATAAAAGAAGTGGCAAAACCCCATACCTTCTACTTTTGTAGTGCTAGAAATGCTGCAGTCTCCAAAGGTTTATTCCATAACCAATGGTTATGTGCACTCTCAATCTGCAAGACAGATATTGAAGAAAAGCAAATTATATACTAGCACATATTATTTGTCTCCCCACAAAAAGAAAGGAAAGTAATTTATTTTAGCAAGCAAACACAACAAACACAGCAAACCTATCGCTATTTCCTGGAAAATACTGTTTGTATCCTACATTATTTTCACATCAATAGTGAAATGCTATTGGTGAGAAAAGGGGAGTTGTGGAAGGAGGTGCTCACACCTGTAAATTTGTAATACTGAAACGTAGTAGAATGTATTAGACACTTTTGGTCTTTGAAGTTATGGATTATTTTCCTCAGTCTGAGGTAAGCATGTGTGGAGAGACAGCTATCAGCTGTTCAATATCACAAAATAACACCTCCAATACTAATATACTTGGAGCTCCAAAAACAAAGTGATCTTCTTTTTTCTGAAATAATCACCTATTTTGTGCCAATTAAAAAAGTGAAAAGTACCAGCTGCCTGTGGTGTTTAACAGGAATACTCATAGGTAAACAAGAAGGTGTGAAGGACATGTTTCATAGACACTGAATGCTTTCCCAGCTAGAAGGAGCCTGGAAAAGCAGAGATCAGCACTGAAGATATGTTCCTAGAAGACCAAACCTCCTGCAACAATGCATCATTTGCACTAATTATGTTTATGGCCATTATGTCTAGCACAAAGCCTTGGCTTCTTTAAACAAGTGGGAGATCCACAGTTTTATCAAAAGTTTGTGTGTCTCTGTGCATTGGACTTTCCGTCTTTGAGCAGAGTGCTCTTTGATCAGGTGTGCAGTATACATTTTCCTCAAAGACTGATTTCATAGCAGAGGCTTCTCTGTTTAATTTTTATTTATTTATTTGTTTATTTTTGCATTCTACAACCTGGAAGTGATTTGAATTGTTGCATTTTGAAATGTAAAATTTGCAAACTATGGTTAGTTGTACATGCCAAAAATAGCTTTTCAAGAATGTTCAACCAAATGCTTTGCTTTTATCCTAGTATGCAGAGAAGCAAGCAAACAAATGTTCAGGTTTAGTTGGGAAGTTATTGATTTAAAATCATCCAAAGTTTTTATCTATCTGGAAAACAAGCTGTCTTGATGTGATTTTGTTACGAATTTTTTTTAGCTGATCTTTTGATTTTTCTTTCTTTCCATGGATTACTGTGAAGGTCTGCCAAGCAGTTGCCTCACTATTCTGGTGAATGCCCTGCTCCTCTCTATAGACACTAGCCTGCAGCACAGAACTCTCAGCATAATACTTTTTCACCTGCTCAATTGCAAATTATATTGAAAACAGACAAACAAAAAATTCAACAGCATTTGAGTCCTCTGTCTGCAGATTGTCTGAAAGGGGAGACTTTTCTGACATGCTCTGATACATGGTACCTGCAAGGATCTTCTGTCAAAGCTAGGTGAACTATATTTTCTTAACATTTGAAGGACTATTTCCAAAGTTGTTCTCAGGCTAAAAGTAAGTAAAATGTAACCATTCTTCCTACTTCTAATAACTACATAATTATTCTCCATGAATTTTATATACTCAGAATATGCATACACAACTACTTCTTAGCAAGATGGAAGCAATGTGAGAAAACTAACTTTTACCTCCAGAAAATATTAAATACTTCACTTATAGGAATCCTTGAAGATAGATTTTCATTTCTGTCCTGGATTCTACTGACAACAGGAATTGACTCCCTGCACTCTCTTCAGAGAACAAGCATTTGGCATGGCTGCAAAATGTGCCTGCCTAATGATAACGTACCCATAACAGCATGTGTACCTGCATATATGCATACAGTGAAGTACCACTGTGTTGAAAAATTGCTGAAGACATACACAACATAAAACTGAGGCCTACCCAACCTTGCACTGAGAATAGCTTCCTGAGCTGTCAGAAAGCAAGAAGGAGAGTGAGCCCTGCTGAGGGAGTAAAACCACCAGCGGCACGATCCAGCAATTGGTTCTTGCTGCTGCTGAATACTAAGGAGTCCTCAGCAATCCTGCACGCAGTTGTGCTAGAGAGCATCAAAGTGGCCTCAAGAAGGAGGTATGTATCATTCTATTTATTTCTTCTTGTTCACCAGGTTTCTCCTCTGCTCCCACCCCCAAGGGACATGTACTAAAGAGGAAGAAACTTGCTCTGGTATTTTGGGCATTTTGGTGGAGGCTGACATTGCCTACCTGACCAGCTTACCAACCAGCAGCACAGAGAGCATGATTTCAGTGCTGCCAGTGACAGCACAGGCATAAGAGTTTCTGCTGACTACCTTGCTGGTTTCAAAATGAGCCTGCAAAATTTATTAGATGTAGCCATCTGCTTCTCAGTCATTCTCCTACACTACCCCTGACAGTGACTGACAAGAGAGAAACAATGAATTTACAGCAGTGGGTGAGAATCAATTGCTTTTCTGTTCCCTGCTCCAGAGATGCTATAGTTCTTACGGTAGAAATGGAGCATCTGCTAACAAATTTTGTCTGGACTTTCAAGGGTGGACTAAGCACTCATGGCCATTACAAAAGTGAATGAAGAAGAATCTGCAAAAAAAGTTGTGGTTTGCTGTTGTTATTTTTTACAATAGAGAGGAAGCTTCCCCAGGAACAGCCCAATGGCTTTTGTTTGTTTGTTTGGTTTGGTTTGAAAAGCACCCCTTTCAAAGTCATTTTAATTCTTATCAAGATGCACCCATTGATTTTAAAAGGTTCATTGAGTAACAGGTTTTTGTTAGCTGATACCAGTCTTCAAAATATGTTCTATGGTTGGTGGGTTTTCTTTTGGTAGCAATTACGTAATTATCACAGCAAAGTGAGTTTTAGTTGCAAATGCTCCTTTTGAATACTTCTATTCCATTACTAATGAAAACTTAAAGCATCATACTTTTCCCCCCAATATTTATGTGATATGAAAGTCAAAACTATGTAAGTAATTGCATGTTGCCAGAAAGAGAGAAGAAATTGCTTTGATTCACCTGTATTTTAAAAGTGATGTTTTTGTTTTTTTCTTTTTTTTTGCTTCTTCCATTCCAAAAAAGAAACCATCATGTCCCAAACCTCAGCTACTTTTCAAACTATGTCTGAAATGACAAAGAATAGGAATTTGACCTGCAAACTTGGTGTGAAAAAGTGGGAACCTTGCTGAAGGTGATCAGTGATTTAAGGCAGCTGCATAGCTAATTTATTTCAGCTAGTTTGAGATGAAAGAAACAGAGGAAAAAAATTGCTATCATTTCTTGCCTGTAACCTGCAATTTATTCTGTGCATATTCTTGGTAGATATTTGTGGAAGAAGCCATTCACAAGTAAAGAGAATTGCCAGGGAAAGGAGCTTTCAGACCGGCTGCTGTGGGAGGTGAGCGCTGAAGAGCACAAGCGCCTACACTTGCACTGCTTGAATGCTTGGTGGCACACACAAGAATGGCTAAACTGGATCTGCTTGCCTCATTCGCTTGCCTTTCCTCCTCAAGGGCCCACCTCCACCCTGAGATGGCACACCATGATATGTTGCATGGGGTTCCTCTTCCTTCCACTATCTTGGTCGTCTAGTAGCTTGGTGTCCTGGATGTCCTGCAGAGAAATCTAACTTTCTTGTACAACGTACATCCTATTGTTCTGCAGGTTGGCTGAATCTGCCTAACACGTTTTGTTCATGCTTCCAGCTCACCACAGGATAGAAAATACTGTGTGTGGGTAGGCCAAGAACAGTGCATATAAGCAGCATCAGACTTCTCTGAGACTTGTTTCACTTACAAGTCTCTGGCTAGTTGCTCTTCTCCATTTTAGAATCCTCTGTGGCTGGCCACTATGCTCACTCATATTTAATATGACCCAAGCCCAGAGCAGTGTAGTGCCCAGGTTCTCTGCATGACTTATGCTGCAGCTAGAGGGTGATGGAGAAGTCAGTGTGCCAACAGTGAAGCTTGCAAAGTAGCCAAAAGAAAACATTTATGATGGGAGAAACCAGTACAGTAGGGCATGCCTTACCACTGCAGCACATACCTGGTCAGGGACTGGACATTGCCCTTGAATGGGGCCCTGCTGATGAGACAAGCAGAAGAGCACCCACAGCTCTCTGGGAAAGCTGGACATGAGGTAAGAGACCAGCCCTGTGCTGCTTAGCATTGTCAGGGAAGCAACATAACAGAGTGTGCCTAGAAGCAAGATGTGAAGACCCTGAAGAGTACAGGCTCGACAGATGCTGGAGTATTCAAAATGAAACTGTTGTGTCAATTCTGGGGAAAGGGAAAGCTACATAAACATAAACAGTTCATCTATTGTTTATGAGTAGCTTTTGGTATCAGGAAGTACAAAGAAGTATTTGCACAGTGTTAAGTCACCACAGTGAGAAAGAAACATTTTAATGTAGTGAGCCATGCAATGGGACAATTGTATCCCTAAGCCTAGAAGATAAAGATGTGATTTATAAAGGAAGGGGGAGAATGTATAATGTTATCTGCTGGAATTGCTGCAAGGTCATTTAAGTAATTTGCAGAAATACCCACAACTCACCAAGAAATACCATCTGTGTCTTATCCCATCCACAGGAGAAGAAAACTGGCACAGGCAGAGAGTCTTGCTGAAAGCACTGACTGCATCGCATGCTGCCTTCTACCTAGACCAGCAGTCTAGCAAAGCATTGAAATCAAGAGCTGAGGTCAACTAACATCTACCTGAACACTCTGACAGCTTCCAAAGTTGGATTCTATAGTCTGTTTGTTTCATTTTAACCCCTGCTGCACTGGTTACCTGCCACTCTTTCATGAGAGCAAGAAAGCAGAGGCAGAAGCATTTCTGGTACACTCAGGAGCAATCTCACTGTGACTACAGACATCTGTATTTTGATTTTAGAACAGCAACTCTCACTGTAGTATCTTTGCACTCTCCAAGAGGTAATCTCTCTGAGTAAATACATGTATGTTGCTCCCCCGATTTGCCTAGATAGGATTCGTCCTTTAATTCCATGTTCTGGTGGAATTGCTTATGTAATGGGCTTTTTCTCTTCATTATACTAAGGTTATAATTCCAGAGTATGGAGAATTAGGCAAACGTTTCTCATCATACAACCACAGTCCGTGGGTGTGATGGGCTTAGGGCCAGCATCTCTGAGCAGACAAATGTTTTTTGTCATTTTGAAGAGTTAGGAAATCAAACAGATCACACAGAAATGAGGAGTAGTAAATGTGTTTCATTAAAAAATGCTTTCTCAAGATGGTTTGAACAAAAATGTTGAATATTGGAAATATTACTACACCTTTTCCAGCACTGCAAACATAGGCCAGCGGGCCTGTTTTATAGAAGTAGTGGGGGATGGAAATGAGTGGATAAAGACAAAGAATTTAACATGCATTGATGGAGAGGATGATTGCAAAGCAAAACAACCCCAAAGTCTAGAGGGGAAGATGTATGCTCCCCTGGTTGGCTCAATCCTGAGCAGAGAAGCTGAGGGGAGGCCCGATGGCGGCTGCAGTGCTGAGTTCTGCTCTCTGTGACAGCAACAGTGCCTGAGGGAATGGCATGGAACAGCATGTGATAGGGGAGGGTGAGCTGGATATCTCTTTCCAACTGGGGATATTCTGGTACTCTATTTCCAGGTAGAGGCTGAGTGCATCCCCAGCAGGGCTATCAGACCTCTGGAAGTTATGCCAGATTCCTGTATTTCCATTCTGGTTATGGCAGGCTTGCTGTGAGGCCACAGCCTTGTTCCTGCCATTTTGTCTTCATTTGTCCGCCTGAAAGAGCTAAAAGTCAGGCTTTGATGATTAGTTGTTCAATAAATTCTGTTGCACTTTGCATATGCAACACATGATCTAGGCATTCCTGTGGCTGTGTCCTGTGCTGTCACTAGAAGCCCAGGAGTGGTTGAATAACAACAGGTGATCATATTTTGGCAGCCTGTTCCACAAATACATCAGGTTGCAAACAGAATGTAATGTGATTTCAAATACGGTATTTGAAAACGTTATGAGCTCTCACATTTGTTTGGATTAGCATAAGCTCTCTGCTCTCCCTCCCCTCATCTAATTTCCCACATGTTTAAACTATAAATATGGCTGAATTTAAATGTAATCCTCATGTCTTACCAACTCATCTTCATCAAAAAAAGCACATCCTTAAGAAAAAGTAGTGTCCAGGAGACTAGCCCTCTTGGTTCTAAATATAATGCAGGCTTGCCAGCTAAAAGCAAAAAGTATGCCAGTGATTTAAATTTATCTCCTTAGCATAATAAATCAGTACCAAGGGTCTTGTACACACAAAAGAACCTAGGTTCAGGTTTATCAGCTGATTTCTGTAAATTTTAGGATGCTTTATTTCGTAAACACTTATTACATGTAAGCAGTCACGGTGCCTGAAGAAAACATGCAGTTTAATCTATTATTGATTATTTTTACAATCTTCAAAAGCATCTGGAGTTTGTCTCGGTGCAGAAAAGGAGAAGCTGAGCATGGGGAGAAGCTCTTTATACTGGGGAGCTGCCAGTGCAGTTCTATTTGCTAAGTACGCTGACCCAAACCCAGCAAACCTGTAAGATGATAGGGATCATTTCATTGTACTCCATTCATATGTAATGGGCTGTCAGATGGAATATGTTTGCCTTGGGGTTGGGTTTTTTGCTTGGTACAACAAAGGTTTCTGCAAGAACCATTAACTTCAAGTGGAGGAGTGTCTGGGATATGAAGAAACTGATTGACAAGAAGCTATATAAAGAACATTGGAAAATGGTCTTTCTGTGGCAGGCTTTGCCCCACCAAGGCTTTGTCCCAGTGCAGGTTCAGGAACCACAGCAAAGGTAACATCATCCAGACTGGAAAGTAATTTGCAGAGTGAGTGAAATCACTCAGAGCAAGCGAAAAATCACTTTTCAGAAAGACTTCTTCCCAGAAGGAAGATTTAAACACTAAAATATTTAGAAAAATTAAATTTCCTAGAATTCAGACACTCAGATTCCTCTGAGTTTCTTCCTGCCCTCCCATGGAGAACACAATGACTACTGAAAGAGTCATTGGAAGCACAAGAGCATGTAGTTTGAGATGAGCTGTCTCAAAAAAGAAGAGAAGCAAGGCACCAAGAACTGCCTAGTACAGTTCTCACATGGTGGCAAGACAGTTTGTACAAAAGGAAATGATCAGAAAAACCTGTGGTATGCAACAGAGACATCAGAGTGGCTATTCTGAGTAGGGCTGTGAGTTAGTTTGGCCCAGTATTGAGTCTCTGGTCATAGCAAGCACACAAACAAGAGTAGAGAATAGATTAGGCACATTTTCCCAGAATATTCTTCTAGCCTCTGAAAGTTTCTTGATCCAGAAGAGTTATTCTGGCACTAAAAAGCCTGAGTAGATGTTTGTAAATTTACTTAGTTGCTTTCAAACTAGTGTGATTGTTTTTCCCCACCTCTGCAAAGAATCATTTCCTTTGGTTAACTCTGACATGGTGCCACTGTGTGGGACAAAAGGCTTACATGAGACAACCAGCAGTCATTCCTCACCCTCCTTCCCAGACTGCTTGATGTGGCTGGTACACCCATTCTTGGACAGGTCCATTCCCAGGCTGGAGACTTCTGGTTTCTATGTTGACTCCTGGTGTGGAAGTCATCCCAAAACTTTGAATAAACACTTCACCCTGAGATCACCATCCTTCTATTCACAAGTTTCAAATCTGCTGGCATAGAAAGAATCATTTTTTTTCTTTTGCAAGTGCATCCACTCTCTGATGTGAATGTCATCCCTTTCACATTGCCCAGACTCACAGCCACGAGCCTTGCTCCTATAAACTGCTCAGCCCCATCATGCTACAAGCTGACAGACAATTTGCTCTATCACCCCATCTTATTCCCCAGCACTTTTTTGACATTGATGATCTCCACACACCTGCAGCCCAGTCAAACATCTACATGTTGGTTCATTTATTCTGGTTGTATTAGCTTATATTGCCCAGATTGAATTTTATTACTATATCCTCCAAATAAGGTTTTTGCCTGCATGATAGAGTCTTTGCTTCCTACTATGAGATTAGCTGCAAATTTAATTTGGCAGCTATTCATTCCCTCTTGATACCTACCATTAACAACAATAAAAGTAGAATTCAACAACTGAGATTCCCAGCACTTTTCGGGTATCTGTTCTTATTTCAATATAAGGTTGTTGATCATTCGGTTTTATCTATTTACAGTCCTCCAAGTAGTGTTTAGTATACAGAGCAACTCCCTGACATGCTATTAATCACTGTCTTTGAAACGACTGTAGAAAAGATACTTGGCTGTAAGCCAGTACTTTTGGGATTGCATTAACAGTTTTCTGTCGTATTTCAATCACCCGTGCTGTGCAAAATAACCCCCAGTGTCCCTCCCTCGAAGTATTAGGTAAAAATTGCAGCCCCTGTGATAAGAAAGGGTTCTCAGAAACATTAATCTGCAGAGAGCTGTTGGGCAGGAAGAAAAGGGTGAGAGCTTTGCCACACGGCCTTTTCCTGCACTGAGAACTCCATATAGGCACACGTACTTGAGGGGAAGAACCCTCTTTCTCCATCATCTTCTCATTGTTACAAATATTGGGATACATGTGGGTGGCTTTCAGCATCCAGAGCTTTCAGTTTATGCAGATTTAGAAGATCCTTAATTAAACAACAGAAGGCATGTTATCCTGTCTCCTTTCATCAGCTTGGTATGCATCAACTACAGCTGACACAAACCAATTATCCCTGTGGCAACCACAGCTTTTGACAGCTCATGACAATGATCGCTTGCAACCTGTAGGCACCCCATGCTCTTTTGTCCTTTTGCAGACTATCAATGGCTGTGCTGAGCACCTCCTTTTCTTCAGGGATGAGCTACTGGACTTCTGCAGTAATGGCAGCCAGTGGTGGTGCAACACTGGGGATGTGGGCCATCATGCTCAGGAGCAAGTTTAAGCTGATGCTCAGACTCTTTTAAGGTGGCTGTCTATCCCTGCAGCCCAGTGCTACCAGGCTGGGTGATGGACACCCTGAGGTAAGCAGCCCCCAAATTAGTTATATGGCAGGACTATGACACACATCTCACCACTCAGGTTCTGGGAGACAAGAGGTTGTATCCAGCTGCCTATAAAGTGCTGCGGACATCAGTAGGAGCAGCACACAGAGGCAGCAGTAACCCATTGCAACATATTAGAGGAGATAAAGACAGATAGCGACACCATTTCAAAGCTAATTAGAGGGCAGAAGGTGCTTCCTGGGCTATTGACTCAACTGGCTCTGCATCATGGCCACGAGCCATACATGACCAGGAGCTCAGGTGCTGGCCTGGGTGACTCTGACAATGTCAGCAGCCCCACAGTGATGCCCTACACAAGGCTGCTTATGGCTCAAAGGTAGATTTAGCATTTTTCTAAATTTGATCCACTTATCTTTCTCTGAGAGCATGAGCCAAAGGCTAATATCTTAAATAAGCTTCACATTAGCTTCCTGGACTGTTGGAATTATGCACAAATAAAATGGCCCTGAATGCCTTACTTTATAGAAATAATATTTATTTTGCTTTTTCCTTCCATGACCAATTATACAAAAACACGAAGCATGTAGTAGGATGTGATCAACATCGTAAGGACAAAAAGCTATTTTTCTTCTCAACAGCTCCCCACAGAATTGTAGTCCAAATCTTCTGTCATGGAAATCAATGAATGTTTTAGAAGTCAGATCAAGAAGATCCAGAGCAGTCTCTCTACACTTTTTAATTACTTGAATTAACAAACTACAGCGCTGGGACTCAAAATTAAGTTTCTTTTTAGTTTTGTATATTTTTCTCCCTTCTTTAAACAGACACATTTGTTACAATCATTTCATGATAAATCATCATTATAGTTTGCAAAGGAATCAATAAATAGATTGTCAGAAAATAGAGAATATGATTTTGTCCCTCCCCCTGCCTTTTGGAGCAGAATACTAAGTATCAGTCTGTAGAGTGGAAGAACAGTTTTATTACCAAATACAGAACATGCTAAAATTCCCAGAGATTACCTATGAAAGTAGATGCCTAAGAACTAGAAGTTGATTTTTAATGTTTAATTTTTAATGTTGAGTTAGGGTGTTTTCAGAAAACACCCAAGTGCCTCCATGTGTACTTAGCTGAAATGACTTTTTAAAAAGCGTCTCTTCTGTAAAAAGGTAATATTTTGTAAAATTCTGTTCTAAAATTTTAAGAACTTCTACAAAGTCTGAAGGCACCGTGGAATATTTAGGTACCTCTTTAAGACTCTAGTGAATTTAGGCGCTATAATTTTAGCCACTGGAGGGCTCCCTGATTTTTTAATTAATTTAATAGGACAGTCAGAAGAAGAACGGAAGAAGGAACTAGTCAGGGTTGTCCGAGTCATTACCACAATCTCTACTAAATTTCATACAAATTCTGGTCTCACTTTCCATTAAATGGAAGGGGAAAAAAAAAAAAAAAAAAAAAAAAAAAAAAAGACAACAGAGAAATTGGGAGATCCCAAAGTGAAATCATATTAAATGTGCCTGGTACACCAAGCACATTCTGCTTTTCCTGCTGTGGAGATGCTCCATACTGTACAAAGCACAGACTCCTGAAGTTGCACATGCTACAGTATTGTTAGTATACAGGCAACAAGAGAGGTGACAACACCATGTTTCACCTCTCTGGATGCAAAGTCCACACGATACATTAACTGGAAATTTTGTTCCACCTTCACGGTTCTGAACCAAGAAAAAAAAAAAAAGCAGAATCTCCTCAAGTGCTGGTATTCACCCACGTGTCATGATCAAGGGACTTCCTACTCACTCCACTGTATGCATAGCTGATCTTATCAGAGACCCAGTGATGCTCCTCTTGCCATAACTTGGGCCCTCTGCAGAATGGGCAGCCAATAACCCCTAGTGATAAAACATTTGCTAGTGAATAGTGGAGGACATATCACGGGCATACTTGTCCCACCAACAGCCATATTGTCAGAATTAGAATTGAATAACTTTTAAATACAGTGCTGCAAAACCATCCATCCTACAGGTCTGCTGGCTGTACAACTTCAGTGTAGGAGCTACCTGTGGTCTGGCTTTCGCCACAGTGAGAAGCAGATTTAGACTCTTACAGAGAGGCATATTTGCTGCTAATAAAACATAAACCTAGAAGAAAAGCTGGTAAAATATTTAAATATCAGACATTCCTCTGCTCTTTGGCTTTCCAGTTAGCGCAAATAACTGCCATAGTTTGGAATGTGATCAAACATTTCATAGGTACAAAAGGGCTAATTTATAAAGAAGAATTAATGCCTCTACAAGACCAGGCTGGCTGAAATTTCTCTTTCCCCTCTTCATGTTGCAAGGCTCTCAAACATTTTTCTTCATTGAGGCTCTGTGGAGAATTTTTCCACCAACAGGATTGGCAGCCTTTTGAGGCCACATGCTTTATTTCAGAGATCCAGAGGCTGAAAGACCCTATTTATCCACAAGGCAAGCATAGGTTCCCCACTGACTTTATAAACATTTGTGTGGGTAACCATTCAGCATATCTCAAGGTTGACTCATAAGCTAGAGATATCCCTGAGATCAAAAGAGGTGATGAACAAAGGTACAAGGTCATGATAAATGTAGTGTGGCTACACAGAAGTGATGCAACTGGAGTTCTCTCAGGGCATGAGGAGTGAACAGAAGCAAGAGGAGCACATAGTGACCTTGGTATGGTCACTACCTTACATACCTTAGATGGTATGGAACAGAACTACTTATTTTGATCTAGTACTCCGTGAAATGTTGGAAATTACCATTTCCTAAGCTCTGTCTCACACTTTTGCTGACCATGAAGGCTTCAGTCACATTTTCCTCACTTCTCCCTTGAGAATCCTAACTTTAGTACCTCCTCACCAATAACATCTGTATACCGATAAAACACAACTGCAATTTTGACAGGGATGTTCAGCACTTCGAGATTGGGATTGGTTGCTTTCTCTTATCCAATTTATCTCCTTCCTGAAATTACTATTTCTCACTTGACTCCAGAGCCAAGCTGCTTTACACCTGCTGCGTTCACCCACAGAGACACTGTCTATGTGCTGCAGACTCATTAATCTCAGCAAGCGAAGGCAGTGGGTGAGAGAGAAGTGACCTCAGAGTCGTATAAGAGACAGTTTGCTAGTTTGCTAGAGCAGTCTATGGATGTCACTATGGATCTCAATTTATCTGTTGGAGAACCCTCCACCGAGGGCCAACAGCCAGCTTACATTACGCAGATGCAGCAAAGTCATCATACAATGCTTTAGAAGAAGCTGCTCCTTTGCCGTGGGCAAGTCTGGGTCTTCTGCTGGGCTTCAAGGATATGTTCTTGGTTCACTTGGAAGCAAAACCAGTTGGTACCAAATAACACAGGTCAAACTAACTCTGCTACCAAAAGGGCACGTCTCACCTCATCAGAGAAGCCCACCTATCCAGCCCACCCCACCATTCTGGGACTAGCCCTCTGTCCCACCACATCTCTAGTTCCAGTCATCTCTGCAGCAGCACTACAAATACACTTATATAGAGAAGCACCTTTCAGACATGCATGTTGATCATTAGATAAATATATTGAATTAAACCACAGTTTGGCATTAGAGCTGTCATGAAACTTTAAAATCATTAAGTGTTCAATTACTTCCTAGAAAAGCTTTGAAGTGGTGCTTTTCAACTCAGCTCTCTGGCTGCTATCAGTGTACTGCAGAACAGGACAATTGCATGCCCCCTGGCCTGGTTGCTGGTAGCCTTCCTGCCTTTTATTCCATTGAGTCTAGATGTAGATTGTGACCATAATAGAAAGGTTGGGCAAAGTGTTTTTTATTAGTTGGTTTTAAAAATTCACATTACAAATATAAATGCCTCTTAAAAGATCTTGTTAATCTCAACTTGGTCTGTTGCCTGGGAAGTTTTCCTTGTAACATTTAATATTAATTACGGCTCATGAAGATTTCTTTATTTGCTGAATTGTTTCTAATTATTTCTGTCTTCATCACAGTTCAAAATTGATTATTTCATGAGAATGCAGGTAAAAATGAGACTTTACCTATGTTTCATGCAAAAATCACCATTTTGTTAATCACAGAACAGCTTTTTCGATTGCATTAGTCTGTGGAAGATGAGAAAGGGAGAACTGAAAGATTTCTGTAAGAATGCCTAAAGAAATGGCAGAAACACGATACAGCTTTCAAACACAGACAAGGCTTCATTCTTTCTGTCTTGTTTGATAAAAAATGAACCACACAGTGAATGCTGTAGCTTCATGTTACTCCTGTCAAATCTTTAGCAAGTGGGTGCCCAGGGAATTTGATCATAACCAGAGAAACCTCATTTGAAAGGTTTCTCATTATGTTTATTAATTTAACTATTGACTTTAAGAAGGCAAAATAAACTGTTTTCAAAGAGATTCAATAAAGTAAGATCTGCCTGGCCCTTCGCAGGCTATGAGAGAGGCTAATGCTATGTATCAATGGAAATATACAGAGAGAAAACATGTAATACAATTATTCATAAAAGAAAGCTAAATCACCAAGCAGTTACACATCACTTATGCTGAAAATATCTTCAATTAAGGTAGGAATGAAGTAATATTACATTTTATGAAAGTTCTCATCAATAAGCCTGACACATGCCATCTCCCATTTAATAACGTATTTTACTTTTAATAATTATCCTTCCCCTCTACCCTCTCCCTCCACCCCCCAGTTCATGAAACGTAAGAGAGGTCTCACAGAAATGAAATGTAATTTTGGGAGGAATTTAAGCCGTGTTTCAGGGAACAGAAAAATCCCCATCTGGGGAGACTGGGAGGCATTTTCCTGTTTGGAAAGGAGCAGTGACAGCACTGGGTTGCACCATCAGGATGGGACAAGAGGGAGCACTGGTTAAAACCAGTCAGCAGCCAGTGCTCCTCGTCTCTGTTAACATACTAAATGCTACTGTGTGCATGACAGGGATGCACTGCACATCACCCACCCCCTGCACCTGGGTCTTGGTGTCTGCAGCACAGAGAGGAACCAGGTTGGAAGGCAACCAAGGGCACCAAGCAGTGATTCCTACAGGCAGCCTCACTTAGTCCAGCCTCACATAAGCTCTCTTCAGTCAGGAAACAGGGAGGCTGTAGCTCCCCACATGCAGCTCTAAAAGCAGAGTAATCAGAAGAAAAAGCAAAGCCATTGAGCAGCAGTGATTATAGAGCAATTGCAAAGCTACAGCAGCTGCATTGTGGATAGTAGCAGCTAGAAGCCTGGATTTCCATGTCAGTATCTCATGATTCTCTCCTCCCATCATTTCCTTTAGAGACAGAAGGTACACTGGGACTCGGTTACTTGCAGCGCCTACTGACATTTTGGGCACCCTTAAATTGTGTAGCACAAGCAGATTCCCTTCTGCTCTGCTCCGAGGAGCAGTAACTAGAGGCCAGGGACTATATGAACGCTGGAGTAAGCTCGAAAAGATCAAGTGATGCACAAATCTTGAATAAAATGAATGAAAGGTTATAGCACAGAATCATAGAATGGCTTAGGTTGAAGGGGGCCTTAAAGTTCATCCAGTTCCAATCCTCCGCTGTGGGAAGGGCTGCCACTTACTAGATCAAGCTGCCCATGGCATTTTTCCCCTCTTTTAGTTTAAAGTCATTCTCCCTTGTCCTGTAACTGTCAGAATGAGTAAGAAGTTGCTCCCCTTCCCATATATAAGCTCACCTTACAAACTGGAAGACAGCAATTTAGTCTCCTTGGAGTCTTCTCCAAGCCAAACAAGCCCAACTCCTTCAACCTTTCTTCATAGAAGAGGTGTTCTAGCCCTCTGACCACCTTTGTGGCCCTCCTCTGGACCTGCCCCCAACAGCTCTGCATCCCACCTGCACTGGGGACACCAGGACTGGACACAGTACTCCAGATGGGGCTTCACAAGTGTTAGGCTGCACTGCTCCGAGTTTAGCTTTTATGTATATATACATACAAACATTTAGAAATATATTTGTAGAAAGAAAAAAGGAAACATATATACCACACTGTAAAATAAGCTAGTAAAACCTTGTGAGAAATTGCATCTTAAGTCAATCAGGTGCTTTTCTGAATGTGAAATACAGCCAACTACTCAAACACCTTCACTGAGATGTTGTCTGATACACCCAGCTAGTGCTGTCCTTCCAGGAAACAACCAAGCTTGGCAAGCTATGCACCAGGAACGCACTCATGGGCATTTCCAAGGATACACTGTGGTGTGACTGCCCCAAAGCTACTTTGTAGTGCTACCAACAGTGCTGCAAAGTTCATTAGGGCTTAAGGCATGGAAGTGGCAGAAGAAGAGCTTGTTCTACACATGTTCATATTGCTACTCTCAGCTGACTTCACTCACCTGAATCTTGCTTTTATTTCATAATACAGCAATTTTCCCCATGCTCATTAAAGAAAAAAATGAAAGCAAGAAGGACCAAAGGAAATGCAAATTAATACTGATGAAAGTTTAAGAAGGTGGAGAGCACAGCAATAAGCCTGTTCTATCTCTCCCAGGCTGTGCTCCAGCAGAGAAATAATTTTCCCCTCCAAACTTCAATGTAACAAATTCAGGAATCATGTCTGACTACAAACCATCTAGAAAGACATACATTTATTATCTATAGAAAAAGAGATCAGCCTTCAGAACATGGTGAGTTCTTAATGAAGTTCTATTTGCAACAGGTCAAAAAGTTTAGACAGGATAGATTCTCACTAAATGTTCCACTGGAATTTATGCTGCATTTAATGTGATATATCTGTAAATAAAAGTAACTAAAAAGGCAAAGAAAAGCATAGATTTTTCTTCATTAAAATGAAACAATCAAAATGATTCAAGTGAGAGGATTACTAAGACAACATTTCCCAGAAATTATAAATAAAGTAAAAAAAAAAAATAAATCAAATTTGTTTTTCAGTTGTAATTCAGAATGATTTTTCACGCTAAAGTGTCAGAACTGTCCTTGGAAAAGGTACCCAGGTTCCAAGCAGGCTCTCTTACTGTACTGCTTACCTGTATTTCTTGTCTCCTGTGTTAAACGCAATTACCTTTATTGACTGTGCTTTCGCTGGCATCAGCAGAGTCAACTGTTCATGAGCCACTTTAGGAAGTGTAAGTTGTCTCCGAGAAAGACAATGGCTTTCCTTTGTCATTCATTACACCCGGTCTTCATGAAGGCACAAGAAGCAATTTAAGAGTCACGTTTCCTGAAGAACTTCAGGAAGCTTTATGATCTGCAAATGTACACTTGCCTCCTTCTGCTCAGCCTCCAGATATAGCTGTAGCAGATATACCTGTATTTATTGATCTGTAAACTTCCTTTAAAATACATCTAGTCAGCTCCTGCCCTCCATGTCTTCTCGTTTATGTTCATGCAACTTGGAACAAATGGCCATGATTTCTCTGGAGCTAAGAGATATGGTAAACAAAGCGTGAATGTGATTTTGCACAAAGTGTTAGAATCTATAAAAGCAATAACAGATTGTGTGCAGTTTTTCATTCCTTAGGTATAAACCTTCACACAGATAAATGGTCAAAGCTCACAAGTAATGAAGCTCTCATCTGGGGCTCAAACGGCTAAACCCCCCACCAAAAAAAAAAAATCACAACTATTTTTAATGTAGTAGCCTTTTTTTCTGCACACTCAGATGTCCCTGTATGAGCTCACTAACCACAAATTGTTGTTTTAGGTCTGACACAAGATACTGGATAAACACAGCACATTCATTACGTGTATTAAGCATTGCAATCCTCTTAAGAAGTTTTATGGTAAAGAATGAATAGGAGTGCCAAAACAACTCTTCAAAAATCTCATTTAAAAAAAACAGGTTGAAAAGGGTTAATGGTAGTATCAATGCAATTCTGATTTAACTCCATTGGACTGAGGAAAAAAAACAGAAAATGGCAACTAATTGTTTGCTGCACAGTTAGAAAGTCTAGATAATGTCAGGCTGCTTTTAGTTTGTCTCACATTATCTGTATAGAGCGTTACCCCAGCTCTCAGGAGAAGATTTGACTGGTCTGACCCAGACAATAATGACTCCTCTTGATACGGCATGTTTGCCAGGTAATTCTCATTGAATATACACAGTTGGTGCTTTCTATCTTTACATTAAGCAGCTTTATGGATGAACACAACGTCCTGTAAAATTGTATAATTGAAACTGTGAACCCAACTGAATTTGGGTTCACACATCCTCTGAGGTAAGCAGTGAAGCATATTTGTTTTAGGTTAGTGACGTTATTACCGATATCATTCACTTATTACCTCTTAGAAGATTTCTTCCTACTGCACACAGTGTGTGCAGGATTGCACATTTCACATTTTCTGAGAGGCCACATTTTTATTTCAGCGCACCTATATACAGCCCGGCATCTAGAGCCAGCTGGAATTATCTTTCACATCACTGCTTTTTTTCTGTTTCCTTTTCTACAACAGTTTAGAAAAAACAGGAGCACAACAGCATAAGCTGGGCATAAATACCTGTATCTTGTCAATATCAGAAAGCAAGCTCCATATCTGTCAGAAGAAAACAAAGACACACGGCTGTCCTTGAATCAAATTACAACCACTTTTAGCAGCGTGAGCAGAAACTTTTCCTAAGAATAAATACATTCCCCTTTTCCAGGACCATTTTTAAAATTCTGGGTTCTGCTCTGAAAAAATTACCAGATCCCAAGATCATATCGACTTTATTCAAACCTATTCTCTCCATCTCATCATTCCATGATTCTATACCTGCCACTGTAGCCCAGGTACCTGTCAGAGAAGCTCACTCACACTGCTGAGATCCAACTTCCCATGGCAGCCCATAAAGCTCCCTGTGGGCTGGGGCAGTGCAGGAACCACTGATGGGAAGACCACGGCGAACCTTGTAACACAAGTTTGCCTTGCTCTTTCCAAGGACTAGGTGGACACCCTTTATCCAATTGCTGCCTACTGCTTGGTCCCCATGATCACTGTCCCAGGTCTCAGTGCTTCTTCCTCATGCTCTGGGGAAAGGTGGCTGCTGGGAGTCATTGTGACCTGTTCTAACCTCCAGTGTACGTGTCACCAAGAGGTGGGCTGCTGACAGATCATGTGGAGAGAAGGTACTCAGAGAAATCTTCATTTTAAATTAAGATTTTTTTTTTCCTGTAATTACCAATTACCATAACAAAGAAACTGAAGGGGCTGATCTGATTTGTATTGAGAACAGTTGTTTCCACCTCTTTTCTCTTGTCTTGAGATTGAAACATGCAAAGTATCAGTGAAGAAACTTTCTAATAAATTACTGAGTTATACCTAAGCATCTGAAGAATTCCTATATGCCTATGTGTACGTATACATGTTGAAAAGCATAAAGAAGCTTGAAGCTGACAGGTGACACCTGACTTTACTGATAACAATTCCACTGTAAAATGGCATGCTGTGTTGTCTTCTCTTTCTGTGTTTTGCTGTCATACCTTTTCTCATCCTCAGTGCCCTGCTCACACAAACCAAGCTAATGAGCCAAAGTGTGGAGTTCCACAAAGAATCCAAATCACTCCATCCCACCAGTCCAGGTAGACACAGCGGCATTTGCACTCGGTGGGACTTTTCAGGTTTTGTCCAAATTATTATAATGGCAGTAATGTCAAAGTTGTAAAAATACAAATGAGGTATTATTTGCCTCTTCCTTTTCATGTGCTTAACTTCTGATCAAAACTGTCCAAGTTTTCCACCCTGACTGCTTATTCCTAGGACCTATCTAAATAAGCTGACACAACCTACATGTAGTAGAATAATCATCGTCATAGGGCAGCACCAGATTCCCACATGGTGCCACTGAGCTGGGCTCTCTGCAGGGTCAGGATCCTTGGGGTTCTGCCAACTCAAATGCAACATGGGAACACTGAACCCTTAATAATCATAAAATCATTTGAGTTGCAAGGGACACGTGATGGTCATCTAGTCTAAATCTCCTACAGGGAAATGTGCAACAGATCAGGGTGCTCAGAGCCCTGTCCAGACTGACCTGGAATATCTCCAGGGATGGGGCATCTGCCACCTCTCTCAAAGCTGCAACTGCCCTTCAAGACTAGAGAGATTTTTCAGGAAAAAGAAAGGTCATACTCAGAGAAACATGAGCAAACATGCAGTTTTTGTAACGTGCACTTCTCCTATTTTCCTTCTTTCCCCCTCATTCATCAGACATTTGAGCTGCATCGAGGATTTATTTCTTTTTCTAGTTATTTTTTTCCGACTCCTCCATCTCTCTACTTATGTCATTTTAGGCCTGTGAACCAATTTCCTTTTTTCTAACTCTCAGTGTATCTTCAAAACATTTCATTAGGCCTTTTTCCATACCTTCTCCTATACCTTCCAGATAGTTTGTTCAATGCCTCCGATTCTAGCAAACTCACTTGCTTTAAGATATTTTCCCTGTAACAGCAACAGCTTCTTCTGTACTCTTCAGCATTTTACCTCATGGAATTCCTTCAGTCAAAATGTCTTCACAGAATCACAAAATTGTAGGGGCTGGGAAAGGACCTCTAGATATCACTGAGACCGACGCCACTGCTAAAACAGGTACTTTGCAGCAGATTGCATAGCTAAATGTCCAGACTGGTCTTGAATATCTCCACAAAAGGAGACTCAACCACCTCTCTGAGGTTGCTCTGACTGTAAAAAAAAAGTTGTATGAAATTTCCTGTGCTCTAGTGTCTGCTTCTTGCTCCTTGTTCTACTGTTGCTCACCACTGGAAAGAACCTGCCCTCATCAACTTGACTACTGCACTTTAGATATGTATAAATAGCAATGAGATCGCCTCTCAGCCTTCTCCTCTCCAGCCTGAAGAGCCCCAGGTCTCTCAGCCTTTCCTCACACAAGAGATGCTCCAGGCCTTTAATTATCTTTGTTGCCCTCCACTGGACTCTTCCAAGGAGATTCCCGTCTTTTTTGAACTAGCACTCCAGATGTGGCCCCACCAAGGCAGAGGAGAGAGGGAGGATCACCTCCCTTGACCTTCTGGCCCTCCTCTTTTTAACATACCTCAGGGTACCATTAGCCTTTTTGTTCACAAGGGCATACTGCTGACTCGTGGCCAACCTGTTGTCCACCAGAACACCCACGTCCTTCTCCATAGAGCTCCTCTCCAGCAGGTCAGCGCCTAACATGTACTGTTATTCCTCCCAGGTGTAGGATTATACACTCACCCTTGTAGGATCTCATCAGATTCCTCTCCGCCCAACCCTCCAGCCTGTCCAGGTCTCACTGTATGGCAGCACAGCCTTCTGATATGCCAGCTACTCTCCCCATCTTTGTATTACCTGCAACTTTGCTTAAGGTGAACCCTACTCCATCTTCCAGATCATTAATGAAAATGTTGAACAAGACCAGACCCAGCATCCACCCCTGGGGAACACCAGGCTTCCAACTGGACTAAGCACCATTGATGACAACCCTCTGAGCTCATAGGAAAAATCTTCCATTCCCCACTCTGTGTGCTTTAGTCAGTGAAGATCCAGCACTTACCTGCTTAAAGAAGCTTAAGTAATACTTACGTGGGCAATGACAGCACTGTACACATAATTTTTCATGGAAATGTGCAATAGGTAATACAAGGTTTATAGGTAGCTCTGCATTTGTG
Organism: Tympanuchus pallidicinctus; assembly: GCF_026119805.1. Lineage (NCBI taxonomy): Eukaryota > Metazoa > Chordata > Aves > Galliformes > Phasianidae > Tympanuchus > Tympanuchus pallidicinctus. Next base: position 13,380,104 of record NW_026294769.1, read on the forward strand.
TTACTGGGAAAGCGAGCTTAGAGAGACGAGTGATAAATACTTACTGCTCTGTAATGAGCTCTGGCTAAAGGAGGATTTGCTTATTTTTCTGCACTACTGTATCCATGCTGACCAACTGAGAATGAGAATTGGACTGAGTGCGGGTGTGCTTATACCAAACTCTGTCTTCTTGCATGTCTGCACATACTAATTCTAAGACAACCAACTTCTCTAAAATAAGTTACAGAAATAGGGAAAATGTCAGTTTGTTTGGCACGAAGAATTAAAAAGAATTAGGCATTATTTTACACTCTTTGTCAGTTTGGCACTGCATTCTTTCGAAGGTTCTCATTAACTAGTAGCCACACTTGAAAGTAACCTAATTAAGAAGCATTCATGAAAGAGAGGGAGAGATGGCTTTGAAACAGCTGGTAATTGTTAATAGTTTGTTTTTTTTTTTTTTTAAACAGACATTCTAATTCTGCATTGTGTGCCACAACTGCAGAGTTGCAATGAACTGAGCTCTGACTTTTACACATGAAGCAATCAATTTTCTACTCTTCCCTATGTGATGAACCATTTATTTTCACTTATATTGGTGTCTAACTAGCAACCTGGATGGTCAAGTGACTGTTCCTTCTTCACTTCAGATCTACATTCATTTTAGAATATGAACAACACAACCTTCCTTCTACTCCTAAGATTTGAGACTGAGAATTCACAGAGATCATGAAACGTCCTCATCAAGAGCTTAACCTGCTTTAGACAAAGGGGATTTTTTGATCTTACTCTGAAGCTTACATATCTATGCTTCTGCAGATCTTCATTGATTTTTCTATTCTTCCTAGGCTACTCACGCTTCTATTTCTCAAATAATTCTATCCTTTCTCAGTTATTTTCCTCCCTTCCTTCTCACACATCCTATTCTCTCTACCATGAGCTATTTGCCATGTTAGCCTATCCTGCTAGTCTTGGAGCCTTCTTTGGTACACATTAGGGGTATAAATAGGAGATAAAACTACGTATTTTTGACAAAGTTAGAAGTCATCAGTTTTGTGGAACCTACACCTGATCAAAAAATGTCACTTCAGGATCACCATTACCTCTGCATAGAGTTTTGTTCATGCATTAGACAGCACCTTTAGCAGCATTTGGATGATGTTACAAAACCACTCTAAATCAGATCTCACGTAGATCCATTAGTGACTGAGCTCACTATTTCTAGCAGTCCTTTAGCAACTCTGTGTTGAGGCAGGTGGACTCACCAGGGCACTTTACATTTCTTATAAGAGTTTTGCAGATATTTAGATCTACTCTTTTTGGGGGGACAACATTTCAGTATTTTCCAGGCTTTATTACTCACCACCTTTCCACAGAAGTTCAATTAGGAAAAACAAATCTCTCTGGAGCAAGAACATAAGAAAATAAATTTCTCAACAGCTCCTGTGTACAGCATCTAAACAAAACCAGTTGGAAAAACCTTTTTTGCTCTAACCCAAACATGTCTACCAAAATAGGTCACCAAAATAAATAGCATTCTCACACAATAGAAATAAAACAATGGTGGCATGGAATTATTCTGTAAGCCTATCTCAAGAGAAGGTTTCAGGTAGGTAAAACAGGTTCATTTAGCTCAATACATTAATCCAGAAGTTTTACCAAGCCCAAAATTGATTCTGGAGTGTGAAAGAGATTGAGATTCATACCAAGAAGTGCTCCATGATTAAAGCATTCCTCTGAGATGTAGGTTTCTTACCTCTGCTTTCAGACTGATGAATGCTTATCTAAACACATATATAATTGATGAACATTAAGATATTATTATTAAGAAATAAACAAGAGAGTTCAACAAAGCAGATTATAATAACAAAAGGAGAACAGATAGAAGGCTTACCCCTATCCTAGGCTCACTTACAAAACTGCAGCAGAGCAGATCTCCAGAAGAGGCCCTTCCGCACTGGTAGCCAGCTCTTAAATAGGTCTAGGAGAGGTGGAGCCAGGCTCCACCCCTTCCGGCAGCACAGGTGAATTGCCTTCACCTGTGCTCCTCTGGCTGGCTCATTGCTCACCACAGGTGATCATTCAGAGGTTCAGGCTGTGGCTCAGCAGTTCCCATACAACACATAAAACAGGATCAGCACTGTTGAAAGAAAAGTATTTAGAAATTTGGCTGCCCAGGTTGCTGCCCAAGCCATGAGTAGCACAGACTGACTTATTTGCATTTCTATTACACTCAGCTGATTTTTCTCCACGGAGTAATTTTCAGGATGTTGTTCTCAGCTGGAGACATTCGTACTGTTATCTATATTCTCTTTTCTAAGCAAGCTGCTTTTCTTTTCCCTCAGTTCAGAATGGAAAATTTCAAACTCCCAATTTTTTAAACAAAATAAATCTCCTTCTTTTTTCCTCCTGATCAAAGTTACATCTGTGTAAATGGCTAAAACTACAAGAGTGCTGTAATTTGCTGGTGCACCACTGCACGAGGCTAAGCCTGTCAAACCTGAAGAGTGTAATAATCTTTTTGCAGATGTGCTTAAAAAGGAATTTCTATCTTTTTAACAATACTTAGCATTTTTTACTCGTTGCGGTTGCTCATTATCCATAGAATGTTTATACATTGTTTTCCATTTACTTACTAGCCAGGATGAAAGTTGCTAACAATAGGGACGAAACAAACCATTCTCACAGCTGATGCTCCTAACGACACATGTAGTCCTGGAAGAAAAATTTAAAGAAATACATGTCATACCTGCTTGTACACACTTATGAATGTCACTACAAGAAGTGATTTCTAAACACACTATTTAAAATAAGCAAGCAGAACTATAGCATAACCGTAGGGTTGTTTAGCAAACAACATACCAGAAAAGAAGAAGAACATTCCAATTTTTGTTTGTCATAGTAGACTCCTGAGAGACTTTTCTCAAATTGTTCTATTTTCCCATTCCTCATACAATTCATCTCTATCAGTCAGAATAAAGAGATCTTTAAGCACCCTGTCACAGAATGAGGCAAAGATCTGCTGTAAGTCTCATTGTATGTCGCTTAAGTTATGTCTTAAAATTTTGTTTCTTCTTGCCAAAAACGAACATTTAAAACATGTAAAAATAGTCAGTTCAAGCAGAAAAACAGTTTTTAGAAACATTTAGGCTGCAAATGTTTTCCAGGTCCAAGGCTTTGTGCAGTACAAGACTGGCTACAGGATACTCCTTATTGTGACTCTTGGTCTATTTTTTATGCTAAAGATTGTGCCTGAAGTGGCAGTTATGTGTGTCAGCAGGATGTACTCAGGGATGAATATGGCTAATCCAGGGCACTCGAGGGGCAAGGCTAATTGCCTTCATCAGTGAGTACAGTTTGACACCTTCACTGAGAACCCACCTATGATCTAAAGGTCAGCAGTTTAGGATGGAAAAGAAACAGTGCTTTTTGTCACCATGCTGCTGCGTAACTCCTTTGTCACTGCTGCTGGGGCATTGTGTGCTGCTCTGGTCACCTTATCTTCACTCATGCAGCAGAGTCTAGAGTGAAGAGCAAATGCAAGAAGCAGGGAAGATCAGCAAGGGCAAAAGCAGAGAGGGACAGGTCAGAGGGAAGTAAATGAAGGAAAGGCAGAGAGCAGGTGCAGATAGAACAGGAAACCTATGCAGAGAAATAGCTCAGGTTGTTGTTTTAATTAGGATGTGGAGCTCACTGCCACAAGAGTTCAGTGAGTCATCTGCAGGATAATAGAGTTGTTGTAGGTGGCAGATTTTGGAAGAGATACAAAACCTGTTTCAGACCACAAGCCAGTTCCACATTGCTAAGGGGCTGCATCTACCATGAGTGCAGTTGTTCCAGTTCTATGCAGCTCTGATACACCGTAGCAGTGGCTGCTTCACTTAGGACATGACCCCACACCTAGCTCTGGCTGGATCAATCCAGCCAGGTCACACATAGAGGATGCAGTAACAGCATTTTAGACAGCCAGGATAAAATTTACGTGAGTAACAGAATCATCTTTTATCATTACTTGCAATGAAACCCAGGTGACTCATCTACCCTCAAAAATGTATTTCCATGGTACTCTCGGTGTCATTTCTGACTATGAAAGGTTCAAGCGAATAATTTATGAACATACTGTAGCAGCTCAGACAAGGGATGTTTCTCCAAGCCAGGTTTCTTGATGAGACAAAAATGGAAAATGAAAAGCTGCATTCTGATCAAACCAGGACTTCATCCAGCATTTCACCTGAACGCTCAAAAATTTATTTCAAAGTTCTCTTCTGGTCTAGAGCCAGTGATTTAAACCTGATGTCACTGCCTGTCAGAAAGGATAACATATAATTACCCACCTTGCCAGGGCATCACAAAAAATTAGTTACTATTTGCATAGAGTTGTTGAATAATTCAGAAATCTCTCTCTGCTTTTATAAGAGACTGTTTTCTAAAGCAAAATAAAGTATTAGCCATTTCAAAGTGATAGCAGGGAAGAAACCAGTCTCCATTACACAGCCTGAACAAGGTGGTGATGCCTGGCAAGTCTAGGGAACAGCTAAGACACAAAGATATGGGCAGCCTGCTTCTCCAGTAGCCTCCTCCTCTGAAGGGGAATGATGACATGTCCATGTTGAGAATCCTATGACACCCCTTCTTTATCTGTGCAACAGCTACAGTGGGAAGATAGGACAAGAAGGCCTCAAGTTGCACCAAAGGAGTTTCAGATTGGATATTAGGAAAAATTTAATCTCTGAAAGAATGATGAAGCATTGGAACAGGCTGCCCAGGGTGGGTGTGGAGTCACCGTTCCCTGGAGGCATTCAAGAACCGTGTGGATGTGGCACTGAGGGACATGGTCAGTGGGCACGGTGGGGATGGGTTGGGGTTGGACTAGGTCATCTTAGTCTTTCCAATGTTAGTGATTCTATGATTCTATGATTCTAGATGCCCTGATTATCACAGACTTTTGAGCTGTTTTGGTTTCACATGGCAAAATTGCTGTGAGAAGAAAGCTGTAATTCAGCTTAGGTATTTAGATTTGCTAAGATTTGTACAAAAACAGTTAATTTGCATTCAGTTTCACTCTTGAGCGCACCTGGCATGTTAAGTCCATTATGTCACTGTTGGACTAGATGGTCTTAGTAGTCTTTTCCAACTTGAATGATTCTATGATTCTATATTTGGAAAATTTTGTCTATTCTTTGCAAGATTAGAGAAAACTGTGTATGCTGGGATCCCAAAAATTTCAAGGCAAGGATATTCAGTCCACATGCTTCTTCAGTTTGTTGTTAGCTTGCTCTTCCATCAGCTCTAATGGATGTAACACATCAAGACTGAGCAGGCTATGCAACAGAGACCTGCTCCAATTCCTTGTTAATTGCTATGCTGCAGTGTCAGCAACTGTGTTCAGGACCCCATGCAGTACACGCTGTATGCACATGTGCCAAGGACATGCCTTCTGAATTCAGTCCTTTGTGAGAAGGAGCTGTTTGTGTGTAGCCTGGGTAAGCTGTGTCATGTAAGACTGACTGGGGCTTTTTCTTGGATCATCTGCTTTGAATGACAGTGAGGAGAAATCAAATCACAAAGCATCTATGCCTTGAACTGAGTTACTTAAAACTCTGGTATCTGTGCTTCCTCTATCTTTAAAATGATGGTCCCCTATTCACACAGAGTATCAGCTCTCTTTTGTCCAGGTGAAATATATTACACAAAGTTGCAGATGCGGTAGGAGGGGTAAATTTGTAAGGGGAAATGGAATGATGCCAAAATCCCACCAATCTTGATGTAGAAAGCTTTTTTATTTCTATTTTGTTGCTTACATGTTCATCACCTACCTCAACACCCTTAGATCCCTAAGCGTGGAGTATGGAGGAGTGGTCAAAATAAGATTACCCTGAGCACAGGGTGAGAAGTCTCCTTGGGGCCTGGCGATGCCTACTCATTTTCTTGTGCTTGTGCATGGCCCTTTGTGATTTGACCTGCTTTTTTGCTTGGGACTGAAAAGGAGAAAAATGATAACAAGTGCAGGTCCTTCATTTTTACATCCCAGTGATGACTTGCAGATATCACAGAACACTCCAGGTTGGGAGGGACAAATAAAGATCATCGAGACCAACTCCTCCAGGCATATTGTTGGAGTTGATCATAACAGCACATCTATTTGTGTCACAACACCCTGTTGGCTGGGAGTTTCCTGCCTGGGGATGGGTACGTGCCATCATATACCACCGCTTAGTGAAGTGTCCCCATATGGGCAGCTGTACCTCATGTATGCAACCACATGCTTCAACAGTTGTATCTGTGCTCTGCTGCTCGTGCCAGGATTTCTGGAGATGAGTTTAAAAAGATGAATTAAAAGAAAATGAATAAAACAGAGAAGCAGACACACACAAGGAGGAGAAAAAAAAAAAAGAGAGATGTATGCTAACCCTGCAAACCACTGGGGAATGTTTTTTTCTATTTGCATAATGCTAGTTTTATTATTTTAACTCATCGCTTCTCTCTCTCTCTCTCTTCTTAGTTTTGTTTGGGGTCAGGATTAATTAGCAAAGAATGCTACAGAGAATAAATTGCAGCAGACTTGTGCTTTGTTCCATGCTGGAGTGACCAAGACATGAGAAAAGCAACTTCTCACTGTCTGTGTCACTGGCATTTCTGGGAAAATATTCAGGAAGGATTTTACCTAGATCTTTCTCATATATAACAGGAACTAAAGAAAAACGGATTACACTGAAAGAAAAAGATGGCTTCCCCTACCCACTCAATCTTTCAGCAGTTCATTTCTGTTGTTTACATAATGAAAGACAACAGTTCCAACAGAGAGGGCAATGTAGTATGAATTTTCCACTTCTGCATATATACCCCCCGTGGCAAATTTCTTAACAATGACAAAGGAGCTGCTGAAACTCAGCAACTTTTGGTACAGATTTTTTTGAAATACAAAATATCACTTATAACTAAAATCCCTTTGAACTTTATTAAGAAATTCCAGCAGCCATTTTCTCTTCTGTTTCCTTTTTCCATCAGCCCAAAGGAATAAATTAGTAGCAGCTACCTCATGCATGTAAATATACATGAGTGCGTACACTCACACGAGGGCTCCATCTCTGCAGGAATGCAAACAATGGACAATACTGCTGCAGAAAAATATGTAGAAACCTTCCAAAAAGCAATGGCAGCTGAACATGTTCTCACTGACGTATTTGTAACTAGATTTCAGAATCTCTGTTGCTTACACAGAGATATGTACGGTGGGTGAAAATGAAGGACAATTGAAGTATTTCATGTCATAAAGGGCCCCTTTAGTCTCTTTTTTATTTCTAATAATGTTCCTTTCCTTTTTCCTTTTTCCTTTTTCCTTTTTCCTTTTTCCTTTTTCCTTTTTCCAAGCCTTTTCCTCTCCCTTCTTTCCACCTTTCTACACACAAATAAAAAGTGCACTCATTTAAAGTCATCAGATTTACATTTCCACAGTAAAAATGTATTAAAAAGCACACACCAGAATTATTGTGTGCATAATATGGTTCCCATCATATTGTAAAGTATCAGCAATGAGAAATGTTGTCACCAATGCCATCTTAAATTTATTAAGCAAATATTTCTGGAGATAGTGCTCAGATTTTCATTTTTCTATTAGGTGATCCATTGGACTTTATTTTCTTCTGATTATGAAAACAACTGAATATTACACTTATAAGTTCTAGTTGCTTGCACCATCATTTGCTTTTAATGGGTTTCAGCAGCAAAGAGAAAATTAATCTAGGGAAATCTCATAACAGAAAATGAGGAATATCTGATTATGTGCACATAGCTAGTACTGAGGAGGGTATTTGCTCGTTTTAAGATAGGCACGAAGGACACATTTTAGTTCCTTGGACACACAAGTTGCTGCTCACATTTATGGATACATTTCACTCAAAAGTCCACTCTGATGGACACTTATCCAAAAAGGAACAAGGAATAGTTTTTCCTTCTCTCAAACACATGAGAGCAGATGTAGGCTTCAACACTTAAACTGCGGCTGCAACCCAAACCCACACCTCTGAAAGTGCAGTTCACTTTTTGAAGGTGCTTGCTTCCACCCTGTTTGGTACGAGGATCTGCTTGTGCACTGAGCATCACCTCATGCCATCAGGTGCTCCTCTCAGCCAGACTGTGTGCTGAAGCCTGGTGACATCCAGCAGCTGGGAAGGTGCCATTTGTTCCAGAGGAGGTATGGGCTTGCAGGACCATTAGATATATTATCATAGAAACGTTAAGGTTGGAAAGGACTGCAAAGATCACCTAGTCCAACCACCAACCTGTACCCACCATGCCCACTAACCACATCCCTCAGTGCCACATCAGCACTGTCCTTAAACACCCTTAGGAATAGTGACTCCACCCCCTCCCTAGGCAGCCTGTGCCAGTGCCTCACCACTTTTTCTGAGAAAAAATGCTTCCCAATACCAGACCTGAACTTCTGGCACAACTGAAAGCCATTACCTCTCACACTAGCTCTTGCCTGAAAAAAGAGGCTGACCCCCTACCTCACCACAACCTCATTTCAGGAGGCTATAACATCTGAGTGTCTTCTTCTCCAGACTGAACAATCCCAGTTCCCCCAGTCACTTCCTGTAAGACTTGTGCTCCAGACCCCTCACAGCTTTGTTGCCCTTCTCTGAACACACTCCAGGGTCTTAATGCCTTTCTTTTAGTGAAAGTCCACTGGTCTCTCCTCCAAAGGAGCCAGGCAACAGGAAATGTACTCACAAATACTTGTCAAGTCGTGGAAGGACCCTTCCTCTGCACCACAGCAGTTGGCGATGAGCAGCCACCACTCAGCTGCTTCAAGGACAAAGGGAACTCAGTTCATCCAAACTGCCCTCTGCCCACATCCCAAGTGGAGGTATCATGCTGTAAGAAATTATGTTGTTCTATAAAGTAATTCAGCTACAGATTGACTTATGTGACAAGAACTACAGGCTGCATTTTCCCTCTAATGCTGTCAGCATTTTGAGACTTACCCAGAACCACTGAATGAGTGTCCCTGGGGCTTGCAGCTTGAAGGAAGAGATCTGACCTGCTTCATGCAGAGGGCACAGCAGCTCTTTGATGCTAACAAATGTATTGCAGAAGTAAAGGAGATGTTGCCAACATGGCAGAGCTGAAGCCTGTCCCTGGAGCAGCAAACAGGCCAAAACTCAGCTACATCAGCTCTCCTCTTCAGAAGGTATCAAAGAGTTTATGCTGCAGCAGCTTGTTGCTGTGAATCTCAGATTGCCAGCCTTCTTTTCAAGCCTCTGTAAGAAAAGATGGAGCATTTTCAGTACTGCTGACTAAGAAGCAGAAAACAGAGCTCACAGAGAAGCAACTTCATGCTGAGAACATTTTTGGCCTCCCCACTGGTGAGAAGCAGATTGATCTGAAACCCCACAGTCCCTGCTCACCAGCAGAATGTGACCAGGGCAACCAAGACCTCTGCAGCCTGGCTTGGGGGAATCATAATACACTGAAGTCAAGGGGGCATGGTGCATGTGTTGTGATATTTGCCACCTGCACTTGGATGCTCCAAGATCCTCTCCCTCTGCCATTCTCTGTACCTTTCTCCAGGAAGTCTTCAAGGACCATCTCTTCAGACAGCTTCTTCACAGCACTGCCACAGTCTGCAGTCTGGGACTGTTTGCTCCTTTTATTTATTTCCCCATTAGAGAGTTATTTGTGCAGATTACTGTGCCCATGTAGTAAAAGGAAGTCCTTCACAGTACTAATGGAGAAGAAGGCATCACCACAGTCCCTTTCTCCTGCATTCCTCCCTTCCTGCAGCAGCATCCTGCCTCCCGCTCTGTTGCTATGCGAGGTGCAGTCAGAGGTTATCTGCACGGTAATTCTCAGCTAGTTATGGATAACAGTGCTAACTTCATAGCTTAACACAGAATAAATGAGCAGTGTAACTTGAGGATGAGCATATGTTGCTGCAGGGCTGTAGGTTCCTTCCCAGAGCAGCACAGTGCTGCTGCTTGACTGGATGGCCTGTTCCTGTGTTGCTTTCCCCAGACATAGGTTTGCTGGCCAGAGCTCACTAGCAGCACCAGCACACCCTCTCCACTTACACAGAGGACATGTGAGTCTGTGATAGCAAGCAGAAGCACAGTGAAGTAAGTCATGGAAGTTGTCTTGTTGAAGTCTGACAAAGCAATGTGTGTCATGTAGAAACCAGAAACTTGCAGTGCTGGATTTTAGTCCTCAAGACTCGATGTGACACACGAAGGTGGATGGCAAGACACTCTTTTCTGAGTTCTGGAAGACCAAGGGACTCCTAAATATGATAGCTGTACATGTTTCATCTTGCTTCTGTGTGCCCCACTGACCTTTCAGTTTTGCTTGTTATATGCCCATTTGCACTCCTTTATCCAAATCTTGTTCACACTTATATATGCTGGCTTCCAATACAGCATAATAGAGCTTGATTGACCCAGAATAAAGTCTTCATAATAAAAATCCCATAATTTTGTCTGACATGTTATAAGTAATAGATAGTAGAGAATAATCGACTGCTTTTTCTCCCTCACAGCAACAAAATTAAGGCCCTCAGGTACTCCTGTGATGCTGGATGTCACTTCAGAGATCTTCAGAGGTCGCTGAGTTACAAGTAGCTGTCAATTTGTGAGACCTGAGTAGGCATCATGTAGCAGTTTGGCACGCGGCATTACTGCAATCAACACTAATTTTGCCTATAAACAGGTGCTACTTCCCATTCTTGAGGGATTTCTTCGTTGGGAGGAAGAATATTAAAAATAGACATTCTTAGATTTGCAATTATCTCAGAAATCAATTTAAAATACAGCTCTAAGGGTAACTCCTTACTGACAATGGATTTTGTGTCTTCTCTGTTCTGCATTCTTCTTCATCTGTGGAGTATGGCACCTCTTTCTGAGGTAAGTGAGATTTTGGAATTAAATTTCTCACTGTGTCTGTTTCCAAACTCTCCTCTCCACGTCCCTTTTCCACCTACACTGCAGACTGCCTTTTCCAGCAGGTTGCAGTCCTTAGCAATCAGATTATTCGCTTTGGTGGCACAAAGACTCAGCACCACAAAACACAGATATAAACCCGATGGTGGGAAGAAGCACCAACCCCCTTTTGAAAGAAATTAGACTTTACACCAAAAAATGAATACTGAACTTGGAAATACACACTAAAGGAAGAGAAACAAACTTCTGTACTCCAAGAGCAATATGTTATTTAAAAGCTGTCATTACCTGGAGAAACAAAGGTGTTACGTCTTTCCCATTGCACAGAGAATACAAAGACTTGTATTGCTTGTGAGTTGCTCTCTCTACAGTACTATTCTGAAGGGCATATCATTAGACCTCTTCCACCAGTTCCCTCCTAAGTGCCACTCTTGTTGTTCCTAGGAAAGGTGTGCTCACCCCAGGACTTCAGAAAGTCATTTCGCAAAGGGCACCACAGTGAGGTGAGATAGGAAGGGAACTTGTATATGCAGTCAGCAACAGCAATAATGTGAGAAAGCCAGACACCAGTCATTGCAGCCTAGCAGTGTTTAAAGAGTGAAGTAAAGCTGGAGCATTAGCCAAGAAGTGAAGTCATGCTGTACAGCACAAGGTCACCTTCTAACCAAAGCCTTATATGACTCAATTGCTGGTACATCCTATCCAGATTGGTTTACTCCCCATCTAACCTTCCCGGCAAGGGTGGTTATTCTTGAGTCCCATGCCAGGTTGGTATTATAAAGCCTTTTACACAGGCTATATATGTTCATTTACACAGAATGAACTCATCAAGCTAACATGACAGAGGTTTTCAAAGAAAAAATTTCCAGAATGTATGTATTGGAAACAGTGATGCTGCTTCAGCAAAAATTGTGTCCCTCCCTTCTCTGCACAAATAAATGAAAACAAGTTAGTCTGAGACATCCTCTTAGCATGGAAAAAACTCACCCCATATTTACTGGCTAATATCAGTTTTTGTATCAACACTACCAATACTTGACCTCGCTATGAACACATTACGAACCTCCTTTGATGACAAATGCTAAATAAAGTCTTTCAAGCAAGAATGTGTTATTAACTTGTCTCCCCTGTAATTAGAAGTAAGATTCTTGCCAATAGTTCTGGGCTTTGGGTGGTGGCTGAGAAGAAAGGGCCTTACCAGAACTGACTCACCACTTCTGCTCCTTGCGGCACCATTGCAGCACTTGTGATGCTCAATGCTCCCCAGCTGTTGGATGTAAAGAAATCTGTATGTCTATAGCTTTGGGCCACATGGTTTGGCTCAGTTGTCAGTTTTCCAAACCACAATTAGAATGACTAGTAACTGCTCATTGCTACTGTCACCAGACATTACTCTGGGGGCAGAGTTTGTAGGATGCCAGTGAGGTAATGGGAAGGGAGGAGAACCTTTGATTCTATGCTTACTGAAGAAGGGAAGAGAAATGAAACTGAGTGTTGTAAACCAATAAAGAAAATCAAACCAATACAGCCAAGTGGAACAAAAATCACTTCAAGTGGCTTTACAGTTTTTTTTTTTTAATAATTATTGCTTGCAACACTGCATGGGGCCATTTGCAAAGGAAAAACTGCACCATTTTTTGTTGTTGTTTAAAAAGTAGACAGTAAAACAATAAATAATATGATTGCTCTTGTAAATGGAGTTGGTTGGGAAGATTTCAGAAATATTTCACTGTTCTGAGGATTAGGAGCTCAATTATTTAGCAGCAATGGATCTGATTTTAAAACTCACTCAGCTCATCCAAATCACTTTATGAGAAGGAATCTGTTTACAGAAAAAAGCACTCTCCTTTGCCTTAAAGCTATATTCTCTTTTACAGAAGCATTTGTAGATATTAGGAGTGGGCAAGATTTTTTGAAGTATTGAGATTTTAAAGAAACTGTTCATACATCAAGGAGTACCTAAATAGCTTGTAATCTATTTCTGCGGGTTTCAGCTTTTTTTTTACTGTGCTACTTCTGCAGGCCTTGCCAGGCATCTATTTGAATCTCAAATGTCCTGAAAAAGAGACTCCAGCCATCTTTCCCAATTTGTTACATTGAGCATTTGAGAATCTATCTTCATTTTGGAAATCCTCAGCATACATTTTAGGTGAATTTATTTCTTCTAAGCAGGCTTGGGGGATGAGATGAGTACATTTCTGAGAAGCTGTAATAGATCCAGGGCAGATCTGTCTCAAACAGACTGTGCTAGTTGCTGCTACACAAGGACAAATTGCTCCAGCTTGGGCTTTCAGGCTGAGGGGGCATCCTGAGATATAAGGATGCTATGTCCCACCGCTGCATATGCAGTGCCTGCCACATGCTTCCACCAAGTCAGCATGTATGTGATCATTTTGAAAAGCAGGTGAACTAGGCCCAGATCAAACATTTATGCTGTGCCAGCAAGTAGTAGCTCAGGTCAGCCTGTCAGTCGTGCACCCCAACAGATTTATTATAGATACAATCGAATTGAAAACAGCAGCTCCTAAAACTGTTTCACTGCTCTTCTTGCAAGTCATCTATTATTTCTAAATTGCTTGATAAATATGTTATTTTTATGGACCTTCTACAGTCTCTCTTAGTTCTGTCCAACTGTTCAAAATACACAGCTTTCCTAGAAATTCCCCTCTTCCCACCCCTACAAGCAGCGCAAAGTGATCTTCAGCCAGCAGCTGAGATTGCCTCCAGTGCAGAGCAATCTTGGTACAGCAACAGGCTTTGATCACCAGCTCTGATCCAGGCACTCCTAGCAGTCCCTCTGTGCATGGGAATTGCTGCATTTCAGACAGGTCTGTGGTGAGCCCCATTAGCATCAGTGTGCTCAGCAGCAGCAGGGACAGCAGTGCTGTGATGGCAAAAAGAGTACTGATATTTTGGTTAGGTGTGAAACAGAATGTACTTGACGGAAGATAATTGGTGAAATGGTCATAAATCAGCATGCTACCAGTAATGGGCAAGTGAAAAAATGAAGTTTATAGTGTTAGGATGTGAGCCCCTGTAAGCAAGGTCACAGCTTAAATGGCCCAGTTCTGCCAAGTGTCACAGCAGCCTTGTGTTGACACGGAGGGTGCCATTTCTGTGTCAGTTTAAGCTGACTGAATATTGTGTTGCTGCTGAATTAGATGCGGTATTCCCTGTTCTGTGGTTTCAGGTCCCTGTGCTTCCCTCGCTGCAGGTCAAGAGGCAGCAAAAGCACAGGCTGGCACAATTGCTGATGGGTACAGAGCAGCAGCCAGGCTGCCTGCTGAGGGGCAGCTGAAGGACAGCCCTCCAAAGAGAATCACATCTTCCTGAAAGCTTTCAAACTGATAATAACACAGAGTGGGGGACACACTGCAAGAGCAGCACAAATCTCCTTTGAACAGCAAGCAGTTCTGCACTTTGTAGAGGGCTCTAAAAGGGCAGAAGTGGTTTTAGTGAAATAGAAGAGATGCAACAGCAGCAGGTATGCGATGAAACTGGCTGCTATAAATAAATGAGAGTTGACTAGCTGGATATCTGAAAACTCAACCATCTTGTGATTTTGCCTGTGAAAGTTTCACCATGGGAAGAACAAGAGCTAAAATTCTGGCTACATTTAGAATCATCAAAGAATCATAGAATTATAAAATCATAGAACAGTGTTTTGGGGAAAATATCATAGAGTAGCTTTTGTTGGAAGCAATCTTAAAGCCCACATAGTTCCAACCCCCTGCCATGGGCAGGGCTGCCCTCAAACAGCTCAGCTGCTGAGGGCACCATCCAACCTGGCCTTGAGCACCTCCAAGGATGGGGCACCTCCAGCTTCTCTAGGCAGCTGTGCCAGCACCTCACCACCCTCTGAGGAAAGAATTTCCATCTAACATCTGACATAAATCTTCCTTCTTTTAGTTTAGAGTCATTGCCCCTTGTCCTGTCACAATCAGACCACGTAAAAGTTGCTCTCCCTCCTGTTTATGAGCTCCCTTCAAATACAAGGGAAGTGTGCTGCTAAATTATTATAAGAAATAAATTAAGCTCCTTAAGTACATAAGGAAAGAAGTCTCCTTTCTAAGTACTGATCCAAGAACATATCCAGTTTCTGACCTTCTGCAAACCATCAGACCGGAGCTATATCTCTCCATGTCCTCAGTGCTGTGTTTTCCATCCTACCTGCCTTGTGTCCCTGCCTTGTAACCACACCCACAGGACAAAGCACTAGTGGAAATTTAATTTTGGCAAAGGGTCACACAGAATGAGCATGCAGCCTTGAGTTACTGCCTCACAAGGCAAGATAGTCCCATAGGAACAGGTGAGAGGCCCTGGAGCCACAGACAGTAAGTTTGGACTCGTCACCAGCAGCACATCCCAGAATTCAGGAGAAGACAGCCTCTTCATCTCTCATGATTAAAAGATTTGGTATTTGAGATGCTACCATCAGTGGCTGAAACATCAGCTCAGATTCTCGTTGTGCATCAGTGCATGTTGTAGTCACCAAAGTTTCTATTATCCAGCCTGTTTTGCTGCCTTCATGAGCTCACTGACTTGGCGTGCAATACATTTTCTACAACAGACAAGGAGAAAAAGGAGAGCATCTGCAGTTGCATGGAAGCTTGAAAACCAAAGCAGCAATACACAGCCTCTGATGCTGTTTCTCAATCCAAGGCATTCATTATTTCCTTCTGCACAACAACATTTTTCTTATTCCTACCTGCTGTTGCAACCACTGCCTCGTTCATCATCCAATTACCACATAAACTTTAGGAAAGGATATTTGTGAGACAATCCATCTTTCCTCATACACACAATAAAAAATGAGTTAATAGCTGCATTAATTAAGTAGCTACAGTGTTTTAAGTCCTTCATCTTATTGCTAATGTAAATTATGAATCCCCTCTGTCCAAATTATACCACAGAGCATAACTCTTACTCAGAACTTTTCCTGCTGTTCTTTTTTTATTTTACAGCAATTTACTTTCTCTATCTTCCTGTATGCCACAAGCCATTCTACTTACTGAAGACACACAAACAAAACAAATCTTTCAGATTCTGGAAATCACATTGTTACTTCAAAATTTAAGCAAAGGGTTATCCATATAAAGACAGTGGGTAAGAATTGCATATTTGTTCTCAATTGATCCTGAAAGATCATGCAATTGTTTGTCATCAACCTTCAGACTTCCTCACAACAGCTGGAATAGCTCTCACTATTTACTCCCTGGCAAACTGTGAATGATGACTGCAGAAATCCTGTGACATTCAGAACTCTGTCGTAGAGAAAATTAATCTTCATTTGAGGAACAAGGAAGCAAGTAAATGTGAATGTTAATGTAATTAAAAACTTGCCAGTTGGGAAATGCTGGGCATCATGAGGCTTGAACTTATGACTAACGCCACTTTTTCACAGCTGTGATGTATGCATGTATAGAGAAGAGAGATGCACTGAATTCTAAAATATTTAACATTTGCAAATACATTTTGTGCTCTCTTTGCAAGGTTTGTTGCAATTCCAGACAAAGCTAATAAAACCACTTCTAACTTGTACTCAAGTTATCTTAACCTGCCTGTGCTTCTACACGCTGCATGACTCGGTACCAATGCCAGTCCTGGCAGCATACCATAAAAATCTGGAAAAATATTCAGGTTTTTTTTGCATTTTTCTCCGTTCTGATCTTGTAATTCTGAGGGGGTTTCCTTTCTTGCTTTTCTTTGTCTTGCCAGCAGGCAAAACTAACACACCAAAGAAAGCATGTTAATCACACACGTTAATCAATTTCAACTATGAGAATTGTATTTCTGGTATGAACTCTGCTTGTATAAGACTGTAATGAGTGATCTGATGTAACTGGGTGCACTTCCATCATTTCCATTTGTGCACCAATATTCCTGATGTGGAATTTCATTCCACAGTAAAGGTTGCATACACAATTGCTGCATACACAGCATGTCAAACCCAGCCCTTATTTTGCCATCTGCCTGGAAGAACCTGCCATGTTATCTTCATTTCATTTTAATTCAGGCATGAATTAATTCATTGGCAGCTTTTTAAGATACAACATTCAATTTCCCCAGTCCTATTAAAGTCTAAATCAACGCATCTTCTGTTGACTATCATTAGAGGTCAAAGGCACACTGTACCCAGGGTTAAATATGTGGCTACAGACCACATTTCTTTTTTTTTTTTTTTTCCCAACGCAGTCTGATAAGCCCCAAGTGGCAATACCACATCTAGATACTGAGGAAGGCCCCACATTTTCAGCAGGTCATGGCTGCAAAGAGTATTTCTCTGACGCACTTACTTTATGGGCCTCCAATCACAGTTCCTCCCATAGTGCCTCAGCAGAGAAGGAAAACGGAGCAAATCCTGCCCTTTAGGACTGTGAACATGGAATGCCATGAAAGAGAACAGGGCTTTTTCACAGCCAGATTTGAGGACAGGAGAGAGGTTTAAGTGTTGCATAACCAGCCTTACTATCTGCTCAACTCAACAGGCATTAACATATTGCAGTGGGATGTGCTAACATGAAAACACTGTTCAACTCTTCTTCTAATGCAGTATGTTGTGGGATTCCTCAGTCTGCCTCTGCTATTCCTTTCCCAGAAAAATGCAGTAATAGAGTTCACCAACATGTCAGCCTTGCAAGGTAGTTTCCCCTTTGCTTAATGGATTTTCCTTACCTCAATGGACCTTCAGTACATCTTCACTGAAAGTTTATATGTGTTGATCTTGATCTTTTTTCCTTTAGTTCATTGACCAAATATTGAAGATGAAGTTCAAATACTAAGACTTTCAGTGAGCTGGTCAAGGCTAAAGTGAAATATCCATTAAAACCCCAACTAGCTTCAGGTAGGATTTCTAATTATAAAACTATTAATTAAAGTATTTTACCACACTACTGAGGTCTTTTTTTTTTTGCACTTAAGTAATAAGAATGAATCTATTAATCTTCAGTATGCATATCTCTAGAAAGAAATGAATGGGAACATTTTAATTTTCATCAGCATTTCTGGTGGCTGAAAGCAATTAAGTACCATCATATACAGTATCTGTGATAGCTTAAGGGTGCAGAATGAAACGACATGAATAAATAAAAGAGCCAATCATAAAAACTTACATCTAAATCACAGAATTTTTTTTAAAAGAACATATCAGGACTAACCTAAGTACATGAATATATTCACATACAACCTCAATTTGCATTTTAAATTCTTTTAAAAACATTCACTTCTGTGTAATCAGTGGACACACATACAGTTTTGTGACACTACTCTAGATAGCAAAAATACAGTCAGTAAAAAAAAAAAAAGGTAAAATATTTATAGAAAATAATTTATAAACATACGAATACTAGTTCATCTCTGGTTAAAAATGCTTTTCCACAAGTGCCATTATAAAAGCTCACTTTCCACTACTTCCTCCATGGCTTCAGGTGAACTCCAAGATTCCCATATATCCCATCTGACCTTGTCTAAAGCCTTGCTTTAAGCAGGGGTAGGTCAAGGGCTGGACTTACAGAATTTGAACAAGACAAAAACTATGGGTCTGCCTGGCCTGACTAAGCACAAGAGTGGGAGGAGAAACTGAGACTGACAGGATAGGAAGATCAGGAGTCACTGGGTGGAAGATGAAGGAAAAAATTTTGACAAGTAGAAGAGGCACAGGGGGAAATGAGCTGGAGGAACAAAAGCCCAGGACATGAACAGTGACACAGAGATGAGAAAAATGCTACTGCTGGAGAGGAGCACCAGGAGGTGGGTGGCAGCTGAGGACAGACAGCCATGGGTGACAGAGAAGAGCAAGGACAGTGCATGGAAGTCACCTGAAGGTTGGATTCATCACCAATTCATCATCAATTCATCTAAGTCAGTACATGAATTAAAGGCAAATGCAAAGGTCTGAAAATATTTCTGCAGATAGATAGGTCCTACAAAAAATATGTGTTATAAGGTGCAGGGGAATGGAAGCAGAAAACAGATAAATCTTATCCCCAAGTGCAAATTCATTTTGGTATCATAGCACATGTTTATAAAGGTTGGGGTTAAATGACATTTCTGTTGAGCGCTTGGATTAATTTATTTTCTGTTTTTGAAGAACTTTGGCTCATAGTACCTGTTCTATGCCCACTCGTGCAAACAGTCATATCTACTGTGCAAATAAATGTACTGCTGAAAGGTAAAAAGTACCATCTCAAAAATTGTTAAATCCATGGGGCCTTCAGAAATGGCGAGTAGTGACAAGTGAAACAAATCTAATCCACCAAAAATGTTTTTTAACTATACTAACTTGTTCACTGAAGTCTTTTTTTTTTTTTTTTTCTTATTTTTTTTCCCCAGTCATTTATTATAAATAGCAGCATGAAGCATTTTGTCTGGATTTTATGGAAGGAATGGCCTGGAAGCTAAATCATAACCAAAATTGTAATAAAAAGAAGATGAAAAATGTACAAACAAACCATATTAGAAATTGCTTATTACATTTTGGTGTCCTCAAGAAGTTGTTTACTGTGTATTTCTTCTTTACTGATGTGAGATCTACATTTCATTTTTCCTTTCTGTCAAACCTCTTTCACTCACAGTTTCTAGCTTAAATAATTTCTCTGTGACAGCAATTGTAATCCTGTGCCATTTCCTCATCTGCTCCCTCTCAGGTGTAGATTTTACCTGCAACAAAATAGAGCCAAATGTACATGAAGATTATTTTGCAAGATGTATGAGATCCTTATGTTTTCATTAAAAGTTTGTATATTTCACCAATGTACTGCTTCAACAGTGCAAGAACAAAATTCACACATACAAAAATCAGTAGAAAACCCACTAACAATATTTTACTCATTAAGAATGGGTTCATAATGGGCTACTCAAAATAACAATTTGCTTTCTTTTTTAAGGGTACAAGGATACTTACATTTTCAGGACTACAGCTTTGACTGAATTAACTAAGGAGTGATATTTCTGTAAACAAAGATGACACTGATGTTGAAGTTGAA